>NC_134535.1:134957230-135647230 GCF_050624435.1 Tenrec ecaudatus
GTGTCACTGTGCTCACTTTTTCAAAATTGTTCTACCACCGTTAAGATAAAGCTAAACTTATTCCTCTTCTCATCTGACCTTTTGAGTTGCTGTTGTAATTTGTATATTCTTTATAGTTTCATATCATCTTTTATACATTATTTTTATGGTTCAAATTTTTAATCTCAGATCCTGCACTGCCTTTAATGATCAGATTTTCTTTAGTGTATCTGGAACCATTGTTTCTTCTTTGTCTGTCATGACCTTGACATTTTTGGAAGCGTGCAAGCCAGTTATTTTGAACATGGCCCCTCAATTTGGGCTTGTCATGTTTTTGGCAGAAGTATTAAAGAAGTCTTGTTGTGTCCTGCACCATATCAGGAGTGATGTACTGTTGCTCAGTGCCATTGTTGATGGTGATTATTCTTGCTATTAACTTGAATCGCTTCCTGAGAGTATCTGTCAGATCTTTCTGCACTGAGTGATGCCCCTCCACACTTATAATTCATCAATATCTTGTGGGGGTGAGGACATCATGCTGTAAATATCCTGATTTTCATCAGACTTTCATTAATTAATTTTAAAATCCATGCATGATACTTTGCCTGAAACAGTTCTTATATCATGACTGCCAAATTGTTATTTTCAAATTCCATGGTGTTTTTTTCTATTTGTCAGTTGGCATTTGCAGTGTATCTTAATAGAGTTTGTTTTTAGATGCTTTTATTCAAAACTTATTGGTAGTTTGTTCTTAGAATACAACCTATAGAATGTTTTTTTATCTTTTTAACTTGGAAAATTCACATGAAGTGGATACTTTTTGAAAAATTTTAAATACAAAGTTAAAAGACAGGTTCAACCATACTCTAGATTCATCAGTTGCTACCCTTTTACCACATTTTGATTTCTTGGCTAAAACAATTTGAAGTATGATATCAGTGCTATGCTATAAACACTGTTCCTAAATACTTTGCCATATATTTCTTCAGAATTTAACCACAGTCTGTACCCACTTTTAAGGAAATTACAGTAATTCTCAGTGGCGTCCAATAAACAGTCTTCAGTGTCTTCAGGTTGTGCCCAAAAGCCTTTTTCAGATACCTCCCTATACATCCATTTGGGGGTGTTTGGTTGTTACAAAATAACTTTGTAAGCACGTTGACTCCAAACCTTTTATTCTGATAATCAAGAAAAATTAGGGAAAAATTTAAGATGTAAGAGACGTAAATGTATTGTTAAGTAATAACAAAACGTTGTGTTTCTTGCCATGACATTGTCTCTGGAATCCGACAGATCTGGCTCCCATCCAGGCTGTGTCCAAGGCCAGGACAAGCTACTTAACCTCTCTCATTCTTTCATTTACAAAATTGGCTTCATATCTTATTCCATAGACCTATGAGATACAAATGAGGGCCAATGCATAAGAGGGCCTAGCACAAGTAGTTTTCAAGTAGTAATTACAATTGTTATTAAGTTTTCCCCTCATTTTTAGATTTTGAATTATAATGTACATTTATAACAAAATTCATGGGAATGGAATTACAAAATAAATAAGTTTGCAATCTCATTTTTACTTTGAAATCAAAATATGAAAAATTATGAGAAATATTAATATATTGTGCTTATGTGAAAGTGAATTACTGAACATGAATTGCTTTTTTACAGCTTTATTAAGATAAAATTCATATACCACACAATCTACCCTATTAAAATATACATACAATTCATTGATTTTTAGTTACTCAACCAATGCCACAGTCAGTTTTCAATGTTTTTAATCATCCATCATCTCCCCAAAATGCTTACACCATTAAACAGTTATTCTCCATTTTCCCCTAGTAAGGTGACCAGATTTTAGCATTGGTAAAGCGGGACACCAGTGGGATACCATTGATAAAACTCATCCTAAAAAAAAAAAACCCTCATATCCTGGTGAAATAGCCACATGGCAGCCTAAAACCGTATACCCTAGCTTGTCATGCATTCTTTCCAAAAATCGGGACTTTTTAAAACGCTGCGGGATACGGGAAAAATTGTCAAAAATCAGGACTGTCCCACCTTATCTTAGCAGCTCTTATACCAACCCTTACTCAGTTGTATTAAGCATATTTATATATGTGCTGTCATGATTATTTTCTAGACATTTACCTTCTATTAAGCCCTGGTTCAGCTTCTCTTGATAGTGTCCTTTGAAGCATGAATATTTTCTTAATTTAAAAAAATGTTTTCTTAATTTTGATGAGTCCTATTTACCTTTTTTTTTTAAAACAATTTATTAGGGGCTCATACAACTCTTATCACAGTCCATACATATACATACATCAATTGTATAAAGCACATCTGTACATTCTTTGCCCTAATCATTTTCTTTTTTTATATTTTATTAGGGACTCATACAACTCTTATCACAATCCATACATATACATACATCAATTGTATAAAGTACATCCATACATTCCCTGCCCCAATCATTCTCAAAGCATCCACTCTCCACTTAAGCCCTTTGCATTAGGTCCTCTTTTTTTTCCCCTCTCTCCCCGCTCCCCCCCTATTTACCTTTTTTGCTCATTCTTTTGGTGTCTTATCTAACAATACTTCGCCAAGTTCCATGTCATGAAAATTTACAGTCCTATGTTTTCTTCAACAGTTTTATAGTTTTAGCTCTTAGATTTAGGTTTTTGATCTATATGTAGTTAGTATTTTCATATGTTGTGATGTAGGGGTGTATTTGCATGTATCTATCCAGTTGTACCTGTTTGCTGCCTTCTGCATACATTTAGCTAGTTGTCCCAGCATCTATAAAAGGTAAATGAATCTATAAGGACGGATCAATGATTGCCTGAGGGTGGTGGAGGGGTAGGTTGAATGCCAAGAGGCAAAAGGAAAAATATTTGGGTAATAAAAATATTTTATATCTTGATTGTCAAAACCCATCTAATTATATATTTCAACAGAGTAGATTTTTATTTCAATTAACTTCCAAGTCAGTAAAACTAATTTTTAAAAAGCAACTTGTCAATGAGCAATCCAAAAAGTTCTTAAGAAAACAATTCCATTCACAATAGTGTCAACAAAAATAAAATACTTAAGAGTTTATTTGATCAAACCAATGTAAAACTTATACTCAGAAAGTTATAAGACATTGTTGAAAGAAATTAGAGAAGATCTAAATAAATGGAAACAGTCTAAATATATGTATAAAATGTATTCACATTTTTAAATAGCCATACTCCTCAAACTGATCTACAGATTTAGCACATTCCATACCAGAATCCCAGATGAATTCTTTGTAGACACTGACAAGCTTATATAATTCACAGGATTCATTTGAAATTACAAGATATCTACATAAAGAGACAAAACATGCTTGACACTGGAAAACAAAGTAGGATTAAAAAAGGGAGCGGGGGAACAAAGTGGGACCAACAATTTTCAATTCCAAAACGCATGACACAAGCAACAGTAATCAATGTGGTACTGATGACACAAGGGTGGGACACAGACGTCAATGGAATAGAAATCAGAGTCCTTAAGCATATTCCTTCATCTACCAAAGTTGACGTGGGAACCTACACCAGTCAATAGGTAAAGAGCAGTCTTTTCACAAACAGTCCTCCTCTATATAGATGCTTTTTAAAAAAACTCTTGTGCCTGGTGAACTAGTAAGTAGTTCTTTTTTATTGATAAATAATATTTCACAGTGTTGTTATCACATGATTTGTGTACCCATTTTCCTACACACGGAGAATTTAGTATTTTTCCAGTTCGTGGCAATTATGAATAAAAGCAATGGGTTTATTCACATACAGGTCTTTGTACAGACGTGTTAGCACAGGATCACTGGGCTATATATGTGTCTGTTTTATACTATTTGATCATTTCAGGAGGTAGCATATAATAAAAATCTGGTACTGAAGGAAGAATTCCAAGCTACACTCACTGAAGACGTTGGTGCAAAACAAGACCCCAGGAGCTGATGGAATACCTATTGAGATGCTTTGAAGATGCTATACTGGAAGTGCTCACTTGTTCACATCCAGACACTTGGAAGGCAGCCCCCTAAGTAGAAGATTCCAGATCTATATTTTTGCCTACTCCAAAGAAAGATGATTCCATGTGGAAATTATAGACTCATATTAATATGGCATGGTAACACAATTTTGCAGAAGATGACAAATGTAGGGGTACATTGATGTGGATCTATTAGAAGTTCAAGCTGTATTCAGAAAATGTTGAGGAATGAAGGACATCATTGCTGATGTCTGAGTTTGACTAAAGGCAGAGAATACCAGAAAGACATATTCTTGTATTTTATTGATTAGGTGAAGGTATTTGGTTGTGTGAGTCATACCAAATAGCAGGTAACATTGTGGAAAAATAATTTCTGTACACTTACGTAATTGCTCACTTAAGGAACCTGTGGATCAAAAGACTGTTGAATAGAACAAGAGAATAAGGAATAGTATAGAACCGAACAGTATATGGCAAGGTTGTATCCTTTCTCTTACTGATGAACAAACACAGTCTTCAGAATGGATTACACAAGAAAATGAAGGGGGAAAAATCCTTAGAATTGGACCAATAAACTACATCACAATAGATGTTCCGCTAGGCTTTAACGATCAACATCCTTGGAAAGGAGCATTTAAGAAATTAAATGTGTTGCGACTTTCTAAAAGTTTTTAAAAGACAGTACTTAATTTTGATGATTAAAGTGAGCCTGACTCAGCATGGTCGTTTCATTTGCCTCACATGCATGGGAAAGTTGGGCAATGAAAACGGGAGACAGAAAAAGAATGAATATGTGTAAATTGGGTGTCATTGAAGAAAATTGGGTGAACCAAGAACTGTCAGAAGAAATGTGTACAGCAACAAAGTCCACATGGAAGAACACACCAGCCTGAGTGAGCGAGTGGTCCCAAAGGGATCAGTTACCAGGCATCAAAGAACAAAAAATCATATCATTGACTGCACACCTCCATGATAGGATCGCTGAAGACAAATGGGTGCATAAGCAAATGTGGTGAAGAAAGCTGATGGTGCCCGGCTATCAAAAGAGATAGTGTCTGGGGTCTTAAAGGCTTGAAGGTGAACAAGCGGCCATCTAGCTCAGAAGCAAATAAGCCCACATGGAAGAAGCACACCGGCCAGTGCGATCACGAGGTGCCCAAGGGACCAGGTATAAGGCATCATGCAAAAAAAAAAAAAAAGATATAAGTGTGTGTATGTATGTGTATATGTGTGTATATGTATATATGTATGTATATATATGTATATATATATCATATTAAATGAAGGGGGAAGTGCAGAGTGGAGACCCAAGGCCCAAGTGTCGACCAATGGAGATCCCCTCATAGAGGGGTTTAGGAGAGGAGATGGGATAATTAGGGTGTGAGGTAGTATCAATGAAGAACACAGCTTTCCCCCGGATCCTGGATGCTTCCTCCCCCCAACTACCATGATCCGAATTCTACCTTGCAGGGCTGGATAGGACAGAGGCTGTACACTGGTGCATATGAGGGTTGGAGGTACAGGGAATCCAGGGTGGATGATACCTTCAGGACCAAGAGTGTGAGGGACGATGCTGGGAGAGTGGAGGGTGAGTGGGTTGGAAAGGGGGAACTGATTACAAGGATCCACATGTGACCTCTTCCCTGGGAGAGGGACAGCAGAGAAGGGGGGAAGGGAGACTCCGGATAGGGCAAGATATGACAAAACAACGATGTATAAATTACCAAGGGCATATGAGGGAGGGGGGAATGGGGAGGGAGGAGGGGAAAAAAAAAGAGGACCTGATGCAAGGGGCTTAAGTGGAGAGCAAATGCCTTGAGAATGATTGGGGCAGGGAATGTATGGATGTGCTTTATGCAATTGATGTATGTATATGTGTGGATGGTGATAAGAGTTGTATGAGTTCCTAATAAAATGTAAAAGAAGAAAAGAGAAAAAAATGATTAGGGCAAAGACTGTACAGATGTGCTTTATACAATTGATGTATGTATATATATGAACTGTGAAAAGAATTGTATGAGCCCCAATAAATTGTTAAAATTAAAAAAAAAAAAGAAATGTGTACAATCTGGATACCTCATCAGGGTACGAGTAATGATCACAAAAAGATAGCAAGGTTGATAAATCAGGGTCAGCAAAACAAAAGAAACCGCCAACGAGAGTCGGCACAATGGCTTAAACAGGGGACTCATATACCAACATTCATGAAGGTGATACGGACAGGCCAACATTTCATCCTGCTATTCAGCAGTTCAAAACCACCAGCCTCTCCATTGGAGAAAAATGAGGTTCTCTAGTCCCATAAAGAGCTACAGTCTCAGAAACTCACAGGGGCAGTTCTGCCCTATCCTGTAGAGTCACTGTGGGTTGGCATCGATTCTGTGGCAGTGAGTTTGTTTTTTATTCACATGGTGGCCATGAATTGGAACCTATTTGATGGCCACTAACAAGTGTAGTAGTGTATCAAGGGAAAAGAAAGTTAAAACTTGACATTAGCCCATGGCCAATTTCTATGAGGTCAGAGCCAGACAAGTTTCCACCCTCCAATCTTTACCAGTTCTGACACAGACCATCCGTCCCAAGGCACTCTGTACTTCTCTGGTGAGTTTGCTAATAATTTATTGCAATGGCCACACAGAATTCAAGATTGTGGGGTTTATTAGTGAAATTAACTGGTTAAAATTTGGGATGAACAAGTAAATGTGGTGAAGAAAGCTGATGGTACCCGGCTATCAAAAGAGATAGTGTCTGGGGTCTTAAAGGCTTGAAGGTGAACAAGCGCGGCCATCTAGCTCAGAAGCAACAAAGCCCACATGGAAGAAGCACACCAGCCTGTGCGATCACGAGGTGCCAAAGGGATCAAGGATAAGGCATCATCAAAAAAAAAAATCTTACCATAGTGAATGAAAGGAAGTGCAGAGTGGAGAACCAAAGCCCATTTGTGGGCCACTAGAGACCCCCTCACAGAGGGGTCTAGGGGAGGAGATGAGTCAGTCAGGGTGTGATGTAGCACCAATGAAGAATACAGCTTTCCCCCAGATCCTGGATGCTTCCTCCCCCACAACTACCATGATCTGAATTCTACCTTGCAAGTCTGGATAGAGCAGAGCATGTACACGGGTGCAGATAGGAGTTGGAGGCACAGGGAATCCAGGGTGGATGATACCTTCAGAACCAGGGGTGTGAGGGGCGATACTGGGAGAGTAGAGGGTGAGTGGTTTGGAAAGGGGGAACTGATTACAAGGATCTACATGTGACCTCCTCCCTGAGGGACGGACAGAGAAGGGGGTGAAGGGAGACGCCGGATAGGGCAAGATATGACAAAATAATAACCTATAAGTTATCAAGGGCCATGAGGGAGGGGGAAGAAAGAAAAAAGAGGACCTGATGCAGAGGGCTTAAGTGGAGAGCAAATGCTTTGAAAATGATGAGGGCAAAGAATGTACAGATGTGCTTTAATACAATTGATGTATGTATGTATATGTATGGATTGTGATAAGAGTTATATGAGCCCCTGATAAAATGTTTTTAAAAAGAAAAAAAATTTTGGGATCAGAAATGCTCTAGATAAAATACTTCAGTCTAAAGAAACTTTAAAAATTATTTTTTAAAGCCATGCCTACAGATATGCTTTTTTCTGGCCCTCAGCCTCTCAACCACACCACTCCTTGCCCTGTGCTGTTAGGAAGGAAGTTCTTTTTAGCATGGTGGATAAACTTAGAAAAAGTATTGCAAAAAAAAGTATTGCACTGTGATTTAAGTAATCCTCAGCCTGAAACTCAACTCCAATTCCATATTGACAAACCAGACTTCTTAAATATTAAGTCCCTGGAGGCACACTGCTTTATGAGCCTCCCACCTAAAAACAGCTTTATTCACTGCGGGCCAGGAAACCCACCTATCTCTGGCACCTTAGGTTCTGCTGTCACCACTCCTCTCTGCTCCACTGTTGTCATGTTTTCTGTCTCCCGGAATGAGGGAGGTCAGTGCCCAGGAGGATGCTCCACTTTCAGCTCTTCGTTAAGTATAATAGGATCTTCTTTCCTGCTTCTGAGATGGTTAATTTTAAACCTAATGGGATGGTGAAACTGATCAATCCTTTCATTAGAGTTACATAGACCCTATTTACATGGTCATATCCATCATTTGACCAGAAGAACCATATCAAGTAGTGCACTTCACCGCACGTGGTTATGCTATTGTGGTTTGGATTTCTATTTCATGACTAATGAGAAGTCTTTGTGTAGTGTGTTCTGTTGGGTTAGCCGTTCAAACCTACCAGCCTGATATGAAGGGAAAGATGAGAGGCTCTCAGTAAAATTTACAACCTCAGAAACCGTAGGGAACAATTCTACTTCGTATCATAGGGTTGCTGGGAATCAACGTACTCAATGGCTCTGTGTGTGTGTGTGTGTGTGTGTGTGTTTAGTGACTAATTAATGATACTAAGCATCTTTTCATTTACGAACTTGCTACCAATACACTTCGGTGAAGTGTGTTAAAATCTTAAAGTGCACAAGAAGAATTGGTTTGTTTCCTTACTCCACTGAGTATTGAGTTTTTCATGCACAAGGGTGAGGAAGAAAAGTACCGCTACTGAAGTTCCCTCGTGGAGTAGTGGTTCTGCATTGAGCTGCTAACTAGGGTTAGCAGTCCAAAACCTCTAGGTTGCTCTGAAGAAGAAAGACGAGGCTTTCTACTCCCATAGTTACAGTCTTGGAAACCCACAGAGGCAATTCTGCCTTGTCTCAGGAGCCACTAGAAGTTGGAATTGACTTGATGGCAGTGAGTTTGGTTTGGGTTCATAAGTACATGGATTCATTTCCAAACAAAATGCGTTGATACGTGTCTCTACAATCAGTGGTTGGCAGCAGACAAGTTACCTCAAATACACTTATATCTCAACTTACACAACTGTTTAAAAAGCGGGGAATGCTTTCAAACAGCCAAACTTGGACTTAGCAGCCCCAGGCCTAACCCAGTCTACCACCTGGGCTCCCTTTAGTCTTGTTAGCTTGCTTTTTTAAAATGTTCCTGTTTTTTTGTGCCATGGGAATAACAAATTTGAAGTCAGTGCATTTTTTAAAAACCTCAAATGGACTACTCCTAAAATCATGACGCCTTGCACCAGGTTTACAGGAATGCTGCCTCCTATAAAACAAGTTTTTAGATTAATCAGGTATTTCAAGGGAGGCCAGGAAGACCTCAAAGAGGAGCTAAGACAGGGAAGAACATCAACTTTGATGAATGAAGAAATTGGCTGAAGCCCAGAAACAGATGGAAGAAGGCTGTAGGATCACCATGGATATAATAGCTATTGATGTTATCATGCATGGGTTGGCATTTTAAATTTTAAGCAAATATCTTGGCTTTAGCAAGCTATCGATTGGATGGGCTCCAAAAGTGTTGTACAAAGAAGTAGCTCAAAGACCTGATTTTTCCGGCAGTCTTTCCAGCATGCTTAAAGTGAGTGAAGATGATTTTATAGAACAAATCTTAACTGGGGATGAGTCTTGGATTTACCAATATAGCCCAGAGAGCAAGTTTCAAAGAGTGGCTATGAGGAGATCTGCTGGGCATTTTAATTCAAGGCAGGGCGTCAGCTCAGAAGTTTATGGTGTCTCTTAGTGGGATTCCAAAGTGAGGGATATTCTTGATAGATTTCCTTAAAGGACACAGGATGATCATGGAGACTTCTGAAGAAGCATTAAGAAACTAGAAAACTGCATGGTGAAGACACGTCCAGGAACGTTGTGCAGAGGAGGTATTTACCTGTCAGCCGTTCTGTACTATTGGGAAGCCTTTCCCCGTCTACTCCACAGCCCTGATCTTGAGCCTTTCAGACTTCTTTTTCCACTCAAAACCCAGCTTCCCTCAGGATATGATGTAAGTTGAAGAGTGCAGAATCATGGAGGAGGGTTAGAGGCAGAGAAACTGCCTTCAGAGTTGCAGAGACCTAGGTGGAGGATATGTTCAGACACAGTGGCTTCACGTTTTGACATTTTTTACTTAAACGTTTCTATGATTTTTTTTTGTAGCAACATTGGCTTCAAGTCTTATCAGAAAACGTGCTTAGTAAATGTTTCCTCAAAGTCTATGGCTTGTCTTCTAATTTCTTTAACAGTCTCTTTTGAACAGCAGGGTATTGGTATTTTAAGTCCAATTTACCAGTTTTTTCTTTTATAGATTGTGCTCTGGGGGCTCCTGTCTTTTTGATAAAAGAATGTTCTTTAGTAGATAGATTCATTGATGCTGTAGAAGCAGCAGCATTACATTGTATATGTTTTGTGTCTTTTACTCTGGGATCCCCAAACAAATTTAGTGCTGGAAATAAAGAGTAACTTGAAATAGCTGGTATATGACAGGGTAGTGTAAAAAGTGTTTACCCAGTTAGGTAGGTTTGTTCTATTTGTTTTTAAAAGTAACCAATGGCTTGTAGATTAAGGGCATAAAAGATTATGTGCACTTGAAATGAGAACAAGTAAAACTAGGGAAATCCCAATAAGAATGATGGGTTGTTTCAAGGTCCTTTTGATCGTTATTATATCCTGCAAAAATGTTACCACCGTGTTTATGAATTTACCAAATTCATACACTCAAATGATTAGATCTGGAAGGTAGTCATCTCAGTTACTTTGTATTCCAGATGAATTTTAGGTCAGGTAATTTTCCTAAGGCCACTTGTCTGGTTAGTGGCAGAACAAAATGATGGGACTGGTTCCTTTGACTGTCTGGGATGCTTGTGCATCTGTTTGAACCACATGAACAGGAAGATGTAAGCCAAGGATATCAGTATATAAGAAAAGTCGGATCTTGAGGAAAAATGCAGGAAGCAAAGGCCCTGCGGTTCTAGAGGGGAGAGGCCAAGTTGAAGGGGAGAGTAGCAAGGGTAACCTCCCCTCGCTACAGGGTCTCTCACCTCTCCTACAGCCTGTGACTGGGTGCTTTCCATTTATAGCGTGAAAGTTTCATTTAAAGCCATTCTAGGTAGTTTAATAAACCATTTAAGTGTATGAATATACAGTTTTTAATTTTTATCTTCAAAACATTCAAATCTACAGAAAAACTTAAGGTGTTATGAACATGTAAAACTGGCAGTTAGGCTTATTGTGCCAATAGGAACATGTGGGATTAATCAGGTTGCAGTTTGATTGGAGGGCCAAGAGATAAATGGCTCTGCAAGGCACGGTGCCCACGCGCACATACACGCCCCCACACCCGTGATTGGAGCAGGCTGCTGCTTTAGCTAGTTCTCTGCCTCGACCCGTGAGCTGTGCACCAAGCCAACCAGTGGATCCTATTGCTAGCGCTTGAGGCTTCTTCAAGACCTGCTTCGCCAAGCTGCTGGTACTCACATTGCTCGACTTGAAGCTAATGGATCCTGTCGCTCACATTCATATCATCTGGACCTGCTTCCCTAAGTTCCTAGGCTACTGACTGTTGGTGACCCACCCTACTGTTTGCTGTCTGTGGGCAGACTCTGCTTGCCTTGCCCAAGGGAGGATTATCGCTGTCTGCTTCCTTGACCTTAGACCCAGCAACCCACATGTGGACTTGCAGCATATTAATTGTTCCACAGAAATGAGTGGAATTAAATTAAAGCCTCAGTACTGTTGTGTTCTTGCTGTGTAAATCAATCTTATCTATTTATATATATATAAAGTCAGAAGTATCCTGGTTTTGTTTCTCTAGAGAACCCTGTCTAACACAAATACTCTACTTAAATCCAGTAGTTACTGTATTATTACAGCTGTCTCTCCATGTATACTTACATTTGTATATAAGCACAAAAATCACACTTTATCTTATGTACTCATTATGAAGGCCCACTCTGAATACTTTAGTAAGTAAGCATAACCTACAAGTAAAACTATTCTTCAGTCTAGCCATTCTACTAGTAATACTCCTAAGGAAAATTGAAAATCATTTCATAATCTAATCTGAGCCTGTTTTAATATTCCTTCCCTTATCACAAAATGTTTTCATCATTGTTTTAATTGTGGTGATACATAATATAGTAATCCTTTGAGGGGCGGCGGCATAAATGCTTAATTAAGGAATTGTTTGGCTTCTTTCCGAAGTGTTTTGGAAGAAAGGTCTAGCAGGCTGCTTCTAGCTATTGAAAACCCCATGGAGCAGAGTAATAGTCTAACACACGTGGGATCCCAATGAGTCCTGATTCACCTGACAGCAGCTGTGAGCCTTCACAAAGTTCATGGACAGATGGAGTTTAAAAGTAAAGCCTTTTCCCACACGCCTTTGCAGCCCCCTGTCTGTCTGTATAAAAATATATAATTTCAACTTATTTTACACACTTTTAAATGGATTTAATTATGTTCATGTTGTGTTTTCAGATGTTTCCAATCACCCTTAGCAAATGCTCAGTGCCCTTACGCAGGAACTCCCTCCTGGCTCACCCAGTTCCGTTTTAGAAATGACTAATGAACTTGAGTCCATACACATTTGCCTGTGCTGTTTATTTCCTACACTTAGGTCATTGACCCATTGTGATTTATGTTCATGGGTAGAGCTCATTCTTTTGTGAGTTGTCCAGCACCATTTGTGAAAGAAATACATGAATGGACTTAGCATGCTTGTCTGGACTCTCAGTGGTCTGTATCAGCTTTCATCATAACTGTAGGTTTCATGCTTTGTATTTGCATTTTTTGCATATTTATAATTGGTATCTTATTTAGAAAAGTTCCCTTGCCTTTTTGCATGTTATTGCTGTTTTGAGGAATGCGGGCCAGTTGTCTTAAAGAGAATGTTTTAGGCTTTATTGTTTCAATAAGGTACGATTGGCTCCTGTCAAGTTAAACCCATTGGCAGGAGATAAGGACTGTGGTAGTTTTACATCGCGTTGTTTAAAAACAAACATACATATTGACATGGAGTTGACTTCAATTCCCAGAGTAGAACTGCCGCACAGGGTTTTCAAGGCTGCTCTCTTTAGACACTGACTGCCACATCTTTCTGCCATGGAGTGATTGGTGGTTTCACCTGCGAAGTGCTTTAACCATGGTACCACGTGGGCGCTCCCTTTGTAAGCCACTTCCTATCATGTTGCTTACGAATGCTGGTACTAATTTCGATCACTTGCTTAAGAAGATGAACCTTGTAGTGTGAGTGATCATACTAGGTTTTCTTTCCCAGTGAAATGATCCGGGAGAGGATGCTTTGTATAGTGTCAAGTGCCAGAGAAAGGGAGATGAAGAAACGGCCCTGTTCTTTATAAAACACAAAGTTTGAAGGGGAGACAGGCGTGCATTCTGCCTATTGTAATACAGTTGTGGTATCATAAGCTGTTTGTTTCTGTGGAAGTGTGTGGAAAATGTCAGTGGAAGAAAGTCATCTAAGTTAGGCTAGGGGCAAGGCAGGAGCCTGAATTAACAGTTGGTGTGGTGAGGGAAGTGGATCAGTGGCAGGGGAACAGCTGGTGTGGAATCAGAGAAGAGCTGTATATGTGCTTATGCACTTGCATGCGTTTACGTGTGCGCACGTGTTTGCTAGAAACAGTATGGAATAGCAGGCATTGCGGATCATATTTGGAAGGTTTATGGAAGTGGTGGTAAGGGGTGCACCTATGTCATTAGGGAGACGAGGGGCTAGTTATACAAAGATCATTTGAGTAACGACTTTTTTTCTGAAAGTTTGGGGGTTTCAAACTTTTTTCTAAGTTGTGAATTCTAGAAAAACTCAATATATAAAACAAAACTTGGAAAATTACTGTAGCTGATGAGCTATTAACGTTTGAAAGTGCACTTTGCTGTTTGTGTAAAATGGCAGGTACTACCAGAGGGGTAGAAGACCTGACCCAGGACTAGGTTAAGAGAGATTGAATGCAATGAGCAAAGGAGACAGGCTTATGTGGAGACGCTGGGCAATGGCTTGGAAGGAGGGATAGTCTAGCACAGAGGTTCCATCCATAGGACATCAGTCCCAGAGGATGTTTGGGAATTTGTGGGACTATGTTTGGTCACAGTGACTAGAAGATGCAACTGAGATTTCAGTGGATGAGGACAGGCATGTTAGATGTGACATACTAATCCTAACAATGAAAATTCAATCTCGGGGAGAGGGGCAGAAAAAAAAAAAAGAAAATTCAATCTCATCTTAAATAGCTTTTATGTAAGTGAGAAAAAAAACCCTGCTTGAACCTAAATCCAAACTGTTTTCTATATAAATACAAAGCAATTTTTGTAGAGTTTTAATATAAAACTAGAAACTTTAAAAATGCAATTGTCATGGGAATCAAAGAAAGTTTATGCTGGATCTTAATTAGGGATCATCTTCAATCCCCTTATTTGGACTGCTTATTTAAGACTAGTGTCAGTCTGTCTTTTGTACTGTTAGCATCTACTTGACAGAGTAAATATCTGACTATTGTACCCTTATGTCCCAGTAATGTGATGCTTAAGTTTTTGAAACATTTTGAAATATTTTACTGTACCTTAATTTTATTTTATGTCTTGCTTTGATTACAATGCCTTCTGCTTCCATAAAGATTTTCAGCCTTGGAAATACTCAGGGGTGGTTCTACTCTGCCCTGTATGGTTGCTATGAGTCAGATTTGACTCAGTGGGCAGTCTGCCAGACAGGTTTTTTTAAATTATAATTGGGCTGTGTATCGATCACTTAGATTTATGATGGCTTTATTACCTATGGATTTCACTTAAGGGTTGTAAAGAGGGCAGGTTTACAAAATCCTTGTAATAAAGAGAGGGAGTATTGAGCCTGACAAAGTTAAAAGAATGACTACTCCAGAAGGTGCCTTAGAGCAGTGGTTGCAAGTTGGGCTTCTAACTGAAAGGTCGGCAGTTCAAAACCACCAACCACTCTGGGAGAAAGATGATGCTTTCTACTTCTATAAAGTGTTACAGTCTCAGAAACTCCTCTTGTCCTACAGGGTCTCCATGACTTGGAATCAACTTGATGGCAGTGAGTTTTTATTCGAGTTACTGCCTAGATACTGTTCTTCATCGTGATGGTGAAAGCTGAAAGAGGATTAAAACCTGAGTGGATGTAATAAGTGTGTGACTAGTGTTGAATTTAGGTTGAGATGACATTGGACAGTTGTGAATGGCTGCTTGATGTTTAGTAGTGAGTTCTTGTCTGTGCGAAAATAGTAATTAAGATTTAATGCAAATTCTGGAACCAGAATGGGTTTGTTTCTTGATGCCATACTCAGTACCTGTGTGGCATTGGACCTGTTCTTACACACGTCGTGTGAGAAAAATAGCCTCTACCCATTGAGTTGGAACATAAACGAAATGTCTTAAAACCTGCAAAATGGCCAGCATAGTGCCAGCAGCTTATAGTAACTACTTCAAATTAGTCATTATCATTCATTAAACATTTATGTTGTTAAATGCCACCTGGTTGGTTCCAACTCAGATGTTTAACAATGAAAATGCTTCCCAGCCCTGCCCTGTCCTTTGTTACCTATGTTTGAGCCCACTGCTGTTGCCTCCGTGCCAGTCCTCTCCTTGAGGATCTTCTGACAAAGATGATGTCCTTCGCCAGAGGTTGCTTCATAGAAGCCCTTGCCAGGGGTTGGCCCCTGCTGATTACACAGTGGAAGTATGAGATAACCTCACAGTCCTCTCTTACTAAGAAGCATTCTGAAGGCACTTCCTCCAGGACAGGTGGTTTGTTCTAAGGACTGCACTTCATTCAAATGCATCTATCCTTTAATTCTTATTCATTGTCCAGCTTTCACATGCATATGAGGCCATTGAAACTACTATGGCTTAAGTCTGGTGCTTCCTCTAAGGGATATCTTTGTTTTTACCCTGTAAATGGGTCTTTTATAGCAGATCTGCTTAGGTTTCTAATACTTTCTCCATTTTTCTTGATGTGGGTTATTGATCCAGTTGGGAGGAATTCTGTTAACGACTATATAGAGGTGTAATCCGTATGTATGTGTATAGTCTCTGACTGATCTTTATCAGGAGATGCTTCACTTTCAGCAACCAAGAAGGTTGCATCATCTGCTTCTTTAGGTTGTCTGTGGTCTTCCACCAATCCTGATGCTGCTGCATTCTTCATAAATTCTAGCTTTAGGGTTATTTGCTCAGCAAACATTCATATGCCAAGGATTGAATCAATTGGTCTTCAAACACTTTTTTTTTTAAGGAGAAAACTCATTCTTGGGTAGATTTAAATAGAGTTTTGAGAGTTATGTATAATACATAATTTAGTTAATAAGTCCACATTGGTAGGAATGAATCAGAGTTCTGTCCTGTTTGTGGTTTTCAGATCAGTAGCATCACATCATTTGCGAAATGGTTAGAAATACAGAATGTCAAGGCTAAGCCTAGATTTACTGAGAGCCTCTCCACTGTGGCAAGATCCCTAGATGGATCCCTGTGTACATTAAAGTGTGAGAAATGGTGGCCACGAGGCTGGTACTGGCCAAGTTGAGCAGAAGTAGAGTACTCATTCATGCTGTATTCAAAGAAAGACCCAGGAGGTTGAAGACCAGATGTGAATGCTGGCTTTTCGCTTTGGAGCCATGCAGGTCTCTCCTCAGGAGCTCAGGTATCCCACCTGCAACATAGGAGCTAAGTTCTCCATTTTTTAAACTTTGATATTTATTTCATAGTCTGCGGTCTGCCTCGAGGGACACAGGCTTGTGAAGGGTGTTTAGTAGGATTGAAGGGAGCAAATGGTAATTTTGGGTAGAAGGAACAGCATAAACATAAATACACTAGGAATGATGGTATTATCAAAGATTGTGGGTCTTACCAGTGCGGAATTTACTCTAGTTTCATCCTTTCTTGAGTTCTTAGGATTCAAATCAAAGGGGAAATTCGTCTGGAAATCTTGATATTTAAGAAATATTTTATTTCAATGTGTCTTTTAATTTGGGGTCGCACAGTTAATCTTAGTATGCTAATGCTCACAGGGTTCATCATTAGTCTTATTGTAATTCTCAAATTAACATTTTAAATCTGTAGTTCATAATTAGATATATCTTATGTGGTCTTAATTTCTAAAACTTTTAAAAATTCTAAAATTTGAGTTTGTCTTGTCCGTGTCTGAACTGCTTAAGTTTTTAAACTTCAGAGGGCAGTGAAGATGCCTGGTACTTCTTTGCAATTACAGGAACAAGGTCTTAATTCATTTGAGATGAAAATTGAGACTTTCCTTCCTTGAATGTAATTTCAAGCCATCTTTCGAATTATACCCACTTTTCATGCCAAATTCAAGCTAAATGATTGAGGAAGAGGAATTTGCAATATGAAAAATAGGAAATAGAATGAGGGAGACTTCAAAGATGGACAATTGGAATTCAAGAAGAATGGAATATTTCCATGGACTTTTGACACACCACCCTCCCCTCCCAGTGTTTCCCAGTATTTCCAGTGTTTTGGAAGATGAGCACTTAATGGCAACTACCAGACCCAACCAAATAAACTGTCAAGTTACTCTTTGACTCATGTGAGCCTATGGGACAGGGTGGAGTACTCCCTGTGAGATTCTGAGACTAAGGGAGTCTTTCTCCTCTTTCTCCCAAGGAGTGACTGGTAGTTTTGAACTGCTGATGTTGTAATTAGCAGCCCAGTGCATAAACACCAGGCCATCTGGATTCCTGTAACTATTCATGAACGTTTCAGGGTGGTCAGCACACAGTATGTGCTCCGTCACTGACTCCCAGGGTTGTGATTTGAGTTCACTCTTTTTGAGTTGCCTTGGAAGAAAAAAATCTTGCCTGTCTGTTTCTGAAAGACCAGCCTCCGAAAGCCTGAAGGAACATCCTTCTACTCTCACATCTTTGCTCATTTATAAAGCGAATATATCATGACCAGATGTGATTTATTCCAATAAGAATGTAAGCGTGACTTCATATTTTAAATCAATTAATGTCACTTAACCTTATTAAGTTAAATCGGAAAAACCATACAGGCACCTCAACAAATAGTGAAGAGAACACTTGATCAACGTATTATCTCTTTCATATTATTTCTTAAGTGTTTGCAAAATTTCCCCAGTGAAAGCCTGGGAGCGTGCAGTTCCCTTTGTGGTTTGTACTCTCCAGGGCCTTTCAGATGTCCCTCCTCAGCCTCCCACTGAATTTGTCCATTCCTAAGAGGCTTTGTCTGTAAGATTCTTCTTTTGGTGTTACAAGTTTTCCTTCGTTTTTATTGACTTCCACTTGGACCTTATTCATTTTTGCTTCATAGTTTGGGATTTAATTTCATTTTCTTCTCTTTTTTCCTTTCAGTTTCTTAACACTAGAAAATCAGGTCATTGAGTCCTTGTCTTGCTTTCTAATTGTTTAGTGCTTCACATTTCCCCCCAAGGACTGCATTGTCAGCATCTTTGGACTTTTGTTGTATTGGGTTTTTATTTTCATACCTTTCTGTGTACTTTTTCATTTCACTTTTGATTTTTTTCCCTTGGTCCATGGCATATTTTGTGGCCAAATATTAGGATTTTCCAGCTATTTCATGTTTTGAGTTCTAATTCCACAACAGTGGGACAGCCAACCATTGTATCACTTGGATCTTTTTAATGTATTATTATATTTATTATATTTATTGAAATTTGCTTGAAGACCCAAAGTGTGGTATATCTTGGTACATGTTCCATATGCACTTGAAAACAACATGCCTTTCACTGTTATTGGCACAGTGTTCTTTAGATGTCATTTTAGGGGCTTAAAAAAAGTCACTCAATACAAAAGGGATGAAATATGAAATGGATTCGTTTCCCTCTCCCCAAATGCATAGCATGAGTCTTTGGAAATCCTGCCAGCTCTTTCTTCCAGCTGAAGAGTTGTCTCCTGATTGGAATGACAGCTTTGAACTGGAAGACATTATTTCATTAGTGCACTAATCAGCCACAGAGATTACCCGATTGGCTACTTAATAATTAAATGAAGTTGCTTGTAATTCTTTGAGCATACACAGAACTAATTAAATTAACCCTTTACTGCCCTGCATGCCTAGGGTACTCTCATGAAAATGTTGGAGGAGCCTAGAATCCTTCTTGAGATATGGTCAGATCGAGAAGCTGATGTTTCAGCTATTCTCAAGGGGAGGGGGAGTACCTTATTTAGGAGGCATATTAAGTACAAATAAACAATAGAAAAATGCAGGTTCAGAGACGTATCCTTTGATTGCTCAAATATCCCTAGAGTCTTAATGGAAAGGCTTTCTGTAACCAACACTCTTTGTGGACAGAAGTCTATGTGAATCCTCTTCTCCATCATCAGTTTTACAAGCTTTAAGGTGACTTCAGCCTTGAGGCATTACCTTGGGTGTGACATCATTTTCTTGCAACATTCTGGTGAGAACAGAGTAAGATGGTAAAAGAGCAGGCCAGATGGGTTTATAACTCACGGGTGATGAAAAAATGTGGGATGGAACTTCAGCATTGGAAGCACTCGAACAGATGACCTCATGCCAGCCTCTCATTTGACAGAACGGGAACATGGTGGTCAAGGAGACGGAGACACAGAATACCTAACTCTAGGCACGTAGTATAGCGGCGACTTTAAGTGAGCTTTGCCCCTCAGAGGACATTAGCAGTGTCTGGGAATGTTTGGGGTTGTCACAAACGGTAACTGTTACTTAATGAGCAGCGGTGCTGACCATACCTCAAACAATAGCTCCCTTTATTCCCTCCCAGTCCCTGGTAACTGCTTATAAACCACTTACAAACTTTTGTCTCTTCATTTTCCTCTTCCAGATACTTCAGTTAACTAGGATCATATAATATTTGCCCTGATTAATTTCACTTAGGAGCCCGAGTGTAGTAGTGAGTTACACTGGACCGTAAGGTCAGCCGTTGAAACTCACCAGCTAACCCTCAAGAGAAAGACGAGGCTTTCTGTTCCCAGAAATATTTGCAGTCTTATAAACCAACCTGGGCAATGTGCCGCTTCTATAGGGCTGCTATGGTAGTGAGTTGGGGTTTTAAATTTCACTTAGCATAATGCTTTCAAGGTTCATCCATGTCACAGCATGCATCAGAAGGTCATTGTTCTTTGTGACTAAATGATAGTTCCCTTGTATGGCTATATCACATTTTGTTCACAGATACTTGTGGTGTTTATCTTTTGGCTGTTGTGAATAATGCTATAGTGAACAGAAGTGTGCAAAGTACCTGAACCTGCTTTCAAGTCTTTTTGGAATTGCTGGATTGTGCAGTGGGCAGTTTGCTTACTGTCTATCCATATGTAAAACCTGTCTTGGATATCTAGTAGCACTGTGAGTTAGGCATTTGACTACTAGCCACTCTGAGGGAGAAAGATGAGGCTGACTGCTCCTGTAATGATTTAAACTCATAGAAATCTTATATAGGGTTACTATGCATCCAAGTCAATTTGGTGGTGGTCTATCTCATTAATTTTTCTATCACTTCATTTGACATTTTTAAAGTAAGTCTTTAGAGGGATAATACAATAACATAAGACGCGTCTTCAGCAGTTATTAACCTTCTGTTGTTCACAGTCACCCAGTTTAAAGTAACTGCTGATTCTCTTTCGAACCCAGTCATTCTCTTATCACTGGTCTCTCTTTACTCTGGAGTTAACCTTTCAAAAAAATAACTGTTGTCTTTACAAAAAATAGAAGATCCTGCCTGTATCCTTACTAATACCTAGACTTGTCATTGCACATAGTAGGTGCTCAGTAAGCATTTGTTGAATGAAAGAGCTAAACTTCCTAAACCCAAGAAATATGTTTGAAGGATTTTTAGTGTTTTTAGCAGTGCCCAGTCACAAGCTTCACATATAAGAGACAGAATTAAGCATGTGACTTAAATTTTTATTTTTTATGCTCTTCTGATCTATGGACTGCATACTTAGTTACCAATGCACTTTCATTTGCTTTCTAGCACCCAGCTGTTTAATAAGGACAAGCTTCTTATTGATTGGAGGTTCCTCTTCCTCCTTGGATTTACTGGGTTCTTAATCTTCCCTGTTGTCTGCTCATAGGCAATTTGTAAACCTGTGAGTCCACTTTTATCTTTCCATTCCCTGGTCTATTGTTTCTAGAACTATAGAAAGTATGGGCTGAGAAGGATGTTAGAGGTCTTTTAGGTTTAATTCCTTATAGTTTTACCAAATAACCGCTCAAGGTCAGACCATAAGGTGGGTTGAATTTGGATTAGAACTTGGAAAGCTAAGTGTAGCCGTTGGTATTTAGCAGCCTATGACTATTATTTTCTTATTTTATCTGCAAGTTCTGCCTTCTGATTTGGTCTCTTAAATTCTTTAATCAGAAACCATGTATTATTATCACACTACGTTCCATAGCCTTTAGCAGTAGACAGAAAGTAGGGTTTTTTTCTTTTGGATTTGAGAGAAAATGTGAAGGCATTACTTTATTTGAGGACTAATTTAATGTCATATTACATTTCTGCCAGCCTTACTAGAGGGGACACCTGGGGACAAATCTTGATTGCTTGTGCAATGGGTCTATAAAAGGAATTGAGAATAGGGCTGATGAGAGAGGGAGACAGAGGATTAACAGAAGGCTACAGATGGTGGTTTAGCCCTTTGGATGGAGTCCATCAGTTCCTGCTGTCCAATCCAGTGTGAAGACCCATCTGGGCCTCCCCTGAGTGCAAGAATGTGATGCAATGGACTTAGGATGTGAAAGCCGGGTTTCATGGGAAGTAATTGTCAGATCGGAGCAATTAGACTTAGAAATGTTAGTTTATAGACACGGTACAGAGAACTAAAGTCTCACATTTAAAAAAAAGCCCATTGTCCTCAAGGGTATTTGGACTGTGTAGGACCCAGCAGAGCTGCTCCCATAGAGCTTTTAAGGTTCCTGACTTTCCATTTAGCAGCTGTGCTTTAACCATGGTGTCACCAGGGCTCCCATATGTAGATTATAAATAAGCCAAACTTATTGCCATCAACTAAATTCTGACTCACAGTAACCCTATGGGACAGGATGGCACTTCCCCTGTGGGCTTACAAGGCTACCATTCTTCCTCAGAGCAGAAAGCCTCACTTGTGTCCTTCTGGAGCAGCTGGTGAGTTTGAACTGCTGACCTTGGGGTGAGCAACCCAGTGTGTAATGCACTACGCCACCAGGACTCGTTTGGTAGGTCATAATACATGCTTCATCATTCCTTGTAGCTAGGAAAATCACATCCTATCACTCTGGCTCCTTTCATTATTAAAAAAACAACACTTCAATTAAAAATACCTTCTCTTGCAAAGACTTAATGTAAAAACGTTCGGAAATGGGTATGAACAACAACAAAACAACCCAAAATAATTATTCACAGTTAAATTGTATACTATGTGGAGCCCTGGTGGCATAGTGATTATTTGTTGGGCTGCTAACACAAGGTCAGCACTTCAAAACCACCAGCTGCTTCTTAGGAGAAAGATGAATATACTACTTGAGTCTACTTATACAAGATGATTATTTACAATTACCCTTATACTTTTTTAGCCTGTTTGCATGACAGGGCTTCACAAAGTTTTTGGAAATAGGGAATTAGAAGATAATGGAAGTTTTCCCATAAACTTGGAGCGACCTCCCCACCCCATGGTATTTTGGGGAGAACCAGTCCATTTGTATACCTGCAATCTGTCTTTTGAGGCTAATGTTTTCTTTCTTTTCAAATTGGCTGTAGTGACTATTAATTAGCCTTTGATAGGATTTTCTTCACCAAATGGCTGATGTCCTTCTTTAAAATTAATCTGAAGTAGAGAGTACCTGTCCCCACCCTCCACCCTCTGGATGCGCCAGCTCTGTTCTGCCCTGATTGGAAGTCGTTCAGATCGCTGTGGCTAGTTGTAGGAGCTGTGGTGGTAGTGGTTAAGAGTCGGACTGGTAGCCGCAAGATCTGCAGTTCTGCAAGGTTCAAACCACCAGCTGCTCTGTGGGGAAAAGCAGGGCATTCCACTCCACAGAGTTAACAGCCACAGAGAAGTTCCATGCGCTGCCATTGACTTGATAGCAGTGAGTGAGTTTAAGAAGGGAGTTGTGAAGCTGGGTGTAGATATTGCTGTGGTGCTTTGTGGATCAACTATTAAGGAGGCAGTCAGAGGATTATTTTTTGTGGAGATAGCAGGTTGTAGGATACATGAAGCAGGATGATTGATCTGGCCTTGGAAGATGGAGTCGCTGGGAAGCAGGGTAACTTGTGTACTCCCAGCAGCAGGCCTGTTTGCCAGGTTTGTTCAGGCAAATACCCTTCAGGATCTTAAAATGCTTATGGTAGTTCTTAAGCATGTCTTGCAGGGACTGGTCTAGCTGGCTGGGGTCACCCTGTTTAATCACTCTTACTTAAAGCTGCTTAGCTTGCTCTGCTCTTAGTGTGGCTCAGCACTGCGGCTCAGAGGTGCAAGGAAACAAACTGTTGTGTCAGAGGGCTGCCTGCCTTTGCTGCAGGCGCTGAAGTCCTGTTAAGTTTCTCATTTGGTTTGCAGTCTGACACTGGACAGACACCTTCTCCAGGACTCTAGATGTCTGGTTTCAGCTAGTCCTCATTTCATGTGCACGTGGGAGATGAGTCTTCGAGAGGACAGAGGTTCTCAGTGATAGCATACGTTTTAGAGTGTTTATGGTATTTGGTTACTTACTGTACAGTACCTAATTTTGCAAATGACATGCCTTCGTTTTCATTAGAAACCGTTGCAAGGCTATTGTGATTTCACTGTCTCTGGAATGGGAGAAAAATGGTTGGGGTGCAGTGGGATTTATATTTAGGTACTTGCCAG
This sequence comes from Tenrec ecaudatus, assembly GCF_050624435.1. NCBI lineage: Eukaryota > Metazoa > Chordata > Mammalia > Afrosoricida > Tenrecidae > Tenrec > Tenrec ecaudatus. The sequence continues at coordinate 134,980,917 of NC_134535.1, forward strand.
GGTCTGTGTATAATTTAACTATAATTCATTCTTAGTATTGCACCTATAGGAATGTGCTTACAAGTTTAAGACATCCATATAAAGCCAGTGGTGACTTGTTCCTGAGGTCTGACTTACAAAGTGAGAATTGTCTATCTGCGGTGTTAAAGCATTTAAGAAACATAGATCTTGTCTTCTTTGGGGAAGAGGAATGTGTGAAAAATGAATTCTTTCTTAATTCATTTAGAAGCTGTTTGTATTGATGTCTAGCAATGAATGCTTCAATATATGAATGGCAGGCATAATGAGCATTTTGTTTCACCCTGCCATTGAACTTCCTGGGCACATAATTCTAGAACACTTGGCAAGTAGTTTACGTTAATAAGTTTAGGGTGGGTTTCTACCCTTCTTTTTTTTTAAATTAATAAATCATTTTATTGGGGGCTCTTATAGCTCTTATAACAATCCATACATCAGTTGTATCAAGCACATTCTTTCTGCCCGAACCCTTGTTATCAGCTGATTGTTTTAATTATTTTTTTTAAAGATCATTTTATTGGGGACTCTTACAGCTCCTATAACAATTCATACATCAGTTGTATCAAGCATATTTGTACATAGGTTGCCATCATTATTTTCTAAACAGCTGATTGTTTTTCATTGTAATATATTATCACACATGAAGATAATTTCTTCATATCACCCGATTGCCCTATTAGTAGTTTTTCCATTTATTTTTTATTGTGGATTAAGTGGGCTTCACATATCAGTTCATCATGTTTTACATTCACCATTTTAAACTTCTCAAACCCCTCTCCCAATGGCTTGCTGTCTTCTCCCACCAGGTTTCTTCCCGTAGTGATTCAACATTCTTCCCCTGTTCTACCCAGTGGTTTTTTTTTTTTCATTCAATATACTGTTAGAGTAGGAACATTAAGAGGAACTACTTTCAACAGTGTATCTCTCTCCTTTCTTTTAAAATTTTTAATTTAATTGTGAATTAGTTTACGGAGCAGGTCACCAGTTTTTACCAGTAATGCATTTCTAATGCATTTTACAGCCTTTTACCAGGTGGCTGCAATCCTCAAGATCAGAAGTTCGAACCCACCAGCCTCTCCTCCAGAGAAAGATGGGACTTTCAACCCCCGTAAACAGTTACACTCTTAGAAACTCACAGGATATTTCTATCCAACTCCATAGGGTCACTGTGAGACTATGAGTCAGTATTGACTCAATTCCAGTGGAAGTTGGTGGCTTATATTTTACATCACATTTGTTACAGCACTGACAGTGTGATATGGTCCAGGCTTTCTTGCATATTTCATATGTTCCTCCAGTGAGTATCCACAAACAATTTCCTAGATGATTCCAGGGGAGTGAATTACAAATTCCGTGTTCTGCCAGTTACTTCCGGAGTTGTGAAATTCAGGACACTGTAAATAGAAATGTAATTGTTGAGAAATCATTCTGTATGAAAGAAGTCCAGGTTATAGAAAAAATACTGTGCAGTAGTTGAAACCATTCTTGCCTCTGTGAACTAAAGAGAAGGGAAGGTGAAATGTTTGTATGTGATAAAGAAGAGCTAGATTATCTTGTCCCTTCTTGCCAAATACACTAGTGCTCAGTACTATTATCACTTCATGCCATGTGTGAAGTATCAGCGGTTGCAGTTGAAATGACATAATTAAGTGGCCAAATGCATCTGAACCCTTAGAAACTAGATGTATAGCCAGGGATAGTAAAAATTGGAAAATTCAGCATTTTGGACCTCAGAAGATCCTACGGGTCTGATGTCTATGTGCTCTCCCATTAGTGGGGATGCAAAGAGATTTTTGTTCTAATTTATGATGTAGATTGGTATAGTTAGGAATATCAGGGCTGTTCTATTTACTTGAAATACTAATAGATTATGATATATCTTTATAGAATAGGGAGAAAGGCTGGGCCTTTCTATAGACTGTCCTATAGAGTCACTAGGAGCCTACATCAGCTCGATAACAGTGAGTTTGGTTTTGGCTCACAGAATGGTAGAGGATAGCTTACCATTCTTGATGTATTTGTCACTTGTATGCTCAAAAAGTTTAGTGTTGTGTATGCAATAGTGTTACCGTTTTTGCATACTTTCTAGTGTCTTCTGTTGCTTTTCATATCTAGTTTCAATGGTTTTATCTTTTTGGGGGGGGGTGATCACTGCAAATGATACTGTGTTTCTTGTTTACTTTTCAGAATTTTCTTCGTTAGGCTAGATTGGTGTTTCCTCTCGTGGTTGATATACACCCCCTGGGGGTTGCTGCAATAACCCATCCAGGGGAATTCCAGCATTATACCTGTCTGGATTATGGGCTGTGTTACAAAAGTTTAAATTTCAGGAGTGTGCTGAATTTTTTTCTCCTTGAAAATGGGACAGTAGCCCAAATAAGTTTGGGAGCCTATTCGAGGATCCGACTGATTGTTGTTATATTCATCTCAGACCCTGCAACTTTGCTAAATCCTCCTGTCCCAGTAGCTTGTAGAATCTGTTGGAGTTTCTATTTGTAAGATCTTATCACCAGTAAATATGTGTAGTCTTATTTGAATAAGTGTGGTGGGAAAGCGCACCCTTGCCTAGTTTTTTTCTTCAGAGGGATACTATTTTTTTAATCATTTTATTGGAAGCTCGTACACATCCATCCATTGTGTCAAACACATATGTACATTTGTTGCCATAATTATTCTCAAAACATTTGCCTTCTATTTGAGCCCTTAATATTGGCTCCCTCCCCACTCCCCCTACCTCATGAACCTTCATCATTCATAAATTATTATTTGTCATATGTTACACTGTCTGACATCTGCCCCCCCTTCTCTGCTGTCCATCCCCCAGGGAGGAGGCTATACGTAGATTCTTGTGATTGGTTCTCCCTTTCTACCTCCACCCTCCAGGCATCGCCACTCTCACCACTGGTCCTGAAGAAGTCATCTGTCCTGGATTCCCTGTGTTTCCTGTTGCTATCTGTACCAATGTACATCCTCTGGTCTAGCCAGATTTGTAAGGTAGAATTGGGATCATAATAGTAGGCGGCAGTGTGGGCGGGGGGGGGGGGAAGTATTTAAGAACTAGAGGAAAGTTATATGTTTCATCGTTGCTACCCTGCACCCTGACTGGCTCATTTCCTCCCCACAACTCTTCAGTAAGGGGGTGTCCAGTTGGCTACCGATGGGCTTTGAGTCTCAGAGGAATACTGTTATCTCATAATGCCAAGTCTTTTTTTCCCTTGAGATTAGTGTTGGCTGTTGGTTTTGTAGATATAGCCTTAATTGTGTCCAGGAAATTCCCTTCTCTTATTTTGCCGAGACCCTAATGAACTGGGTAGTACTATTCATTAGTAATCTTGTAGTTTTCTGAGACTAATTCTTTAAGAAAGTATAAATCCTTCTCTCTCTCCTAAGGAGCTGCTGGTGGTTTTGAACTGCAGCCTTGCTAGCAACTCAATGCTTAACCCACTACACCAGCGGGGCTCCTTGGAAAGGATGTTAGATTTCACGAAATGCTCTTTCTGTGTCTGTTGATGTACACTGTGGTTCTTTTGTTTTATTTACATGGTAGATTATATTGGTTGATTTTTACCTAGTGTTGAACCTTCTTTTCTTGATACAAATCTCACTGGGTCATGGTGTGTTTTTTGTTTTGTTTCCTTTTCACTTGGCATTGAATTCTCTTAGCTAGGATGTTGTTGAGAATTTTTCTGTATATATGCACGAGGCACACTGAGCTGTAGTTTTCGTTTTTAGTGGGCATGCTGACTTCATAAAATGACTAGTCATCCTTTTCCATGTTCTAGAATACTTGTCTTAATTCTTCAATGAAGCAATTAAACTGGGGCTTTGGTGTGGGTATTTTGAATGACCTCTTGCTGTGGGTCTGTTGAAATTTAGGTAAGTAGTGTATTTCTAGAAACTTCCTTCAGGTTTTAAAATGTAATGGAATAAAGCTTTCCACAATACTCTGTTACGATCTTTTTGTTGCAGTCTTTGGTTGTTGCCATCATCTCATTTGTTATTTTGGTCAATTGCATCTTACTCTTTTCCTTAGTTTAGCCAATGGTTTGTCTTATTTTATGGTTCCTCCCCCAAACCAACTTCAAATCTTGGTAATTCAATTTGTTCGGCTTGTAGGGCTAAGCTATTGATTTCGACTCTTTTTTTTAAATGTGTGCATTTATGGCTATGAATTCTCTTTTGAGCACTGCTGTTGCTCTGTCCCAAAGGTTTCACATGTTGCATTTTCATTCCTGTTTGACTCTAGGAATTTAAAATGTTCATTTTGTCTATTACCCAGTGTTTATTTTGTGTGTGTGTGTTATGTGTGCTTTTTAAAAGGTTTCTTGCTATTCACTTCATGCCTGACCAAACTCAAGTCAATTTGAATAGTGAGCCTACAGGGCAAGGTAGAACTGCCCCAATGGGTTTCTAAGACTGACCTTTTTTTGGCTTTGCTTTATAAATTTTCCTCTATATTGTTTTCAATTACTTTATTTTTCCTTCGATATTTATTGTGTCCTTTCTTCTACTTGATTTGGTCTTCGTGTGTTCTTCTAGCTTTTTAAAGATAAAAACTGAAGTTGCTTATTTGTGACCTTTTAAATTTTCTGATCCACACATTTCATGCTATAAATTTCTCTCAAAAATTTAAGTGGCATCCCACATAGTTTGACCTGTATTAAATAATTTAATTCACTCCATTTATTTATTTATACTCATTTTATTAGGGGCTCATACAACTCTTATCCATACATACATCAATTGTGTAAAGCACATCTGTACATTCATTGCCCTCATCATTCTCAAAACATTTCCTCTCCACTTAAGCCCTTGACATCAGGTCCTCATTTTTTCCCCTCCATCTCTGCTCCCCCATCCCTTATGAGCCCTTGATAATTTACAAATTGTTATTTTGTCATATCTTACCCTGTCTGACGTCTCCTTTCACCCCTTTCTGTTGTCTGTCCTTCCGTGGAGGAGGTCACATGTAGCTCCTTGTAATTGGTTTCTCCTTCCCAACCCACTCTCCCTCTACCCTCCCAGTATCGCCACTCACACCACTGGTCCTGAAGGAATCATCCGCCCTCGATTCCCTGTGGTTCCAGTTCCTATCTATATCACTGTACATCCTCTGGTCTAGCCAGACTTGCAAGGTAGAATTCATATCATGATTGGGGGAGGGGCATTTAGCAACTAGAGGAAACTTGTATTTTCTATCCTTGCTGCATTGCACCTTGACTGGCTCGTCTCCTCCCCTAGACCGTTCTGCAAGGGGATCTCCAGTGGCCGACAAATTGGCTTTGGGTCTCCACTCAGCACTCCCCACCTCATTCACTATGGTAAGATTTTTTTGTTCTGATGATGGCTTATATCTGATCCCTTCAACATCTCATGATCGCACAGGCTGGTGTGTTCTTCCATGTGGGCTTTGTTGCTTCTGAGCTAGATGGCCACTTGCTTACCTTCAAGCCTTTAAGACCTCAGACACTATCTCTTTTGATAGGCAGGCACCATCAACTTTCTTTGCCACATTTGCTTGAGGTGTGCACCCAATGATACGATTTTTTGTTCTTTGATGCCTGATAACTGATCTCTTCGGCACCTCGTGATCACGCAGGCTGGTGTGCTTCTTCCATGTGGGCTTTGTTGCTTCTGAGCTACATGGCCGCTTGTTTACCTTCAAGCCTTTAAAACTCCAGGTGCTATATCTTTTGATAGCTGGGCACCATCAGCTTTCTTCACCACATTTGCTTATTCACCTACTTTGTCTTCAGCGGTTGTGTTGGGAAGGTGAGCATCATAGAATGCCAATTCAATAGAAGAAAGTATTCTTGCATTGAGGGAGTACTTGAGTGGAGGCCCAATGTCCTTCTGCTACCTTAATACTAAACCTATAAATATAGGCACATAGATCTATTTCCCCATCCTCATATATAAATATATTTGTATTTGTACATACCTTTATCTAGACCTCTATAAATGCTCTTTCCTCCCAGCTCTTTCCTCTATTTCCCTTGACTTTCCTCCTGTCCCGCTATCATGCTCCGTCCCCACCAGGGTTTCAGCAATTTCTCTTGGTTACATTACCCTTAGTCATTCCCTACCAGGCCTCCTACACCCACTCCACCACCAATTTGGATCACTTGTTGTTCCCTTGTCCCTGGGTTTGTTAATACCACTTCCTTTCCCCCCCACCTTCCTCTAGGCCATGTTCCCCACCCTTTCCCGAACTGTCAGTCCCTTTGTTTTCTCCTCCAGATTGTTCATCCAGCCTATCTTATTTAGACAGACCTGAGGAGATAATAACATGCACAAAAACAAGACAGAGCAAAACCAAGCAGCAATATACAGCAAAACAACAAACCACTGACAAAGAACAAAACACAACAATAAAGAAAAGCTTGTAGTTAGTTCAAGGATTGTTTGTTGGTCTTAGGTGTATTTTCCAGTCCAGTCTGTTGGGGCACCATGCCCTGGCCCCAAAATCCACCTGCTGCATTCCCCCAGTGCTTTGCCTCCATGTGGTGGGATCAGGTCGAGCACAGTTCCCACAATGTGTCCAGTTGCTGTCCCCCGCAAGGCCATGGGTCATTGAGGGGCATGATGTCTCATAGTGGGGCTGGCCATGTGGTCCTCTCTGTGGATTCGCTGCTCTAATTGGGTTTCTTGTCCTCTAGGCCTGGTGGGCCAGGATGTGCTCTACTCTCCTACTCCCTCTTCATCTGCTCCCTTGTGCTCCGATCAGATATGTCCCTCTCCCGGAGCTGCAGATTCAGTGCTGTCCTTTGAAATAAATTCTTCTGAGGGTTAATTCACTGTAAAATACTTAATAATTTCCTTTTTTGGTTTCTCCTTTGAATCTTTAAACTATTTAAAGATGTTTGATTTATAAATATTTGGGGGATTCTCAAATCTTGGCTGTTATGGTATCTAATTTAATTCTATTGTGATTGCAAACAATCTTTTCTGTGACTTCAAACCCTTTAAATGTATTGAGATCTACCATATGGCTAAGACTCCTCTTTCTCCCATGGACCCGTGGCTGGTAGTTTCAAACTGCTGACCTTGTGATGAGCAGCACAAGGAGTAACCCACTATGCCATCAGACCCCCTTTCAGCCTGACAGCTATCTTCTTTTCATGAAAGTTAATTGTGCATACTTTCCCATTTTATTATTTCTAATCAACTGTGGAATCTTGTAGAACATTGAAAGGTCTGAGAATGTTGTTTTTTTTTTCTTTGTAATACTCAACTGAGCTATAAGTAAATAGGTTTTGACACGGCATGATAAGCCTAGTTACAAAAGTATCTCAGTATTCTGATGAAGGGATTTTTAAACTCATTTTTATTTTTTCATAACATATTAATATACATTTATCACTTTAAAAATCTCTTGTGCATAATAGTTTCGGCTGTTACACACTAATGTATTCCCTTTACTCTATTTTCTCTCCATGTTCTATTCAGAACTTAATAGCCATTGTGATTTTGCTACTGTAAATAAATTTTTAAAACCTTTGGTGAAGGTTTAGAGTATATCAAACATTCAACAACTCATATACATTCTGATTTAATTCATCCAGTGTAATCCTGTAGTATACTATCTCATCCCCCACACCTTCCCTGTGTTTCTTGTTTCTATTTCTTGTCTTTCCTAACCCCCTCAACTTTATCCTTGAGTAAAAGTTGCCCTTTTGGTTTTAAAATGCTTGATTATTCTAACATGGGAGTGGGGTGGTGATGGTGGTGGTTGGTGGGACTGAAAGTTGGGAGTGCTTCTCACCAATCTCTTATCTGCCCAGAACTGGAAATATTATATAATGTTATCCGAGTATGCTGAGGAATTAAATGAACTTTGAGAAGACAGTTGTGACCTTCTGGAAAATTGATCAATTTTAAGGTTGTTACTATACATTTGTTTTCATCTTATATTAGCTCAATCAGTTTTTGTCAGTTGTATTTTCATGACAACCTAGATTATTTTAACACTGGCTTTGTAAAGCTATTGTGAAAGTTATAATGTTAGCAGTAAACCTTAACTTCCGGCTGCCTATTCTATAATGCCAGATAGGAGAGGAATTTTAAAAATGGCATTTCAGAAGGGAATAAACAAGTGGTCATTTCTCCCTGAGGAAATTTCACTGACTTACTTAACACTTGAGCTGTTAACTGAAAGATCGGTGGTTCAAATCCACCAGCTGCTTTATGGGAGAAAGATGAGGTCCTGAGGCGTGTGTCCCCATGAATGGCAATCAAATACATGGTGGTGGTGGGTCTTCTTGAGGCTTGGAGTTTATGTTACGTCTGTGTCTCCTTGTTTTTTAAACAAATTTGGTGTATTTGTTCTAACTGGCATCCAAGTAAGCATCTGAAAATCATGAATGGCCTTATCTTTTATGTTCAAAAGTGCTAATAACTTCTGATGCCTATCTTCCTGTTTCCATTTTGTTTATGTTTTGAAAGAAGAATGTGGTTGCTGCTGCATTCAGAGTCCAGGTGTGATATGGTATGGTTTCTAAAAACTTACTCCCATCAAGTCAATTCTACAAACAAATTGCATGTAGATCTGATTAAGGAGAACTTGCTGTCCTGTGTGTGAACAAGACTGAACCTGGTAGCAGCACTTTGGTTCTTGGCATGAGAAGAGCAGTGTTGGAGTGGTACTGTTGATCTGCATACTCTGTTCTTTTCTTTTTGTTGGTATTTATCGAGAGCCTGTAGCATACCATGTTGTAGTCACTGACTAGAAAGTCAAATAAGATAAAGACCGTAACTAGGAATGCCGACATGAACTTCTGATAGCATCAGTTCTATACCAAGGGCACACAGAAAAATACATCTAGGACAACCGAGCTTGAGCTAGATTTTGAAGAACAAATGGGAGTTAACTGGATGTGAGGTGGGTGTGACTATAAAAGGAAAAAGTCTTCTAGACACTGTCAATATTGACTTGCTTTTTCGAATACTGGGAAATGGGAGGGGGTTCAGACTTGAGCTAGGGAGAGGGAATGTTGCGCTTAGGTGGTGGTGCTGGGGATAAAGAATAAGGGGACCAGAAGAGAGATGGACAGTTAGGGAAAGGAAGAGAGCTGTGCAGTGATGAAATCCAAGTGGGAGCAAGGATTTTGGGCTACTTTGCTGGATTGTGCTTGGATCACTGAGCTAGGAAGAATTGATCTTCAATCCTACACTGAACTGAAAGGTTAGTCAATACAACCTGCAGGTGTCCGTGATATGGCTTCAGCAGTTACCAACTGAGTATTAATTTTGTTTAAACTGTGTTCGTCCAGCCAAATTATTTTAAGCACATCCCAGATATATAATTTCATCTATACATATATTAGTTTGTCCAACCGACAATGACTTCCTAAAATTTCCTTTTTCTTTTTAATCACAATATATTATCACACATGAAGATCATTTCTTCTACCACCCAATTGACCTAGTTGTAGTTTTCCATTAATTTTTTAATTGTGGATTAAGTGGCGTTACATATCAGATCATCATGTTTTGTGTTCACCATTTTAAACATTTTCTCAGACCCCTCTCCCAATGGCTTGCTGTCCCCTCCCCCCATCTCCCTTTGACAGAAGTTAACACTTGCTTCCCCTTTCCACTCTTTTTTTTAACAACATTTTATTGGGCTCATACAACTCATCACAATCCATACATATACATACATCAATTGTATAAAGCACATCTGTACATTCCTTGCCCTAATCATTTTCTTTTTTTTCCCTTTTCTTTTTTTTACATTTTATTAGGGGCTCCCCTTTCCACTCTTGCACGTGTTTGAATCACATCCAGGATGGTTCTCTCAGGTGGCTTAAAAAAATTCTACAGTTTTATCCTTTGTAGTTTATTTGTTCAAGAAACTGGTTTCCTTTTTATTTTTTCCATGTAGTTTGCTGGTGTGGATTTTGCTGATTTTTATCTCCATGGAATAATTTTATGTACCCCTCTGCTTCCTGTATGTCTTTTCATTGCTAAGTGGGTTTAAGCAGATTCCGATCCACCCACACCTTTAATATTGAAGCACACACCATATCTGGTTGTTTCTCATCAAAATGTTAGCCACTGACTGTTGCCTACATCTTTTATTTCAGTGGGATAATACTTTAATTCTCCCACTTATTTGAATACATTTGTAAAGAAAGACTTCTTGTATCATTTCCCTTCTTTATTGAGTTCATATTTTCTAGAGAAAAATGTTTGGAGTGGGGATGTGTTAATACTCTGTGTGCATGTGCGCGTGTGTGTGTGTCAAAGTTGCCTGAGAATAAGGAAATCTATGTGCATTATTTATAGGTTTAGTATTAAGGTTACAGATGGACATTGGGCCTCTACTCAAGTACTCCCTCAATGCAAGAACACTTTCTTCTATTAAACTGGCACTCCATGATGCTCACTTTCCCAACAAACGCTGAAGACAAATGGATACATAAGCAAATGTGGTGAAGAAATGTGGTGCCTGGCTATAAAAAGATACAGCATCTGGGGTCTTAAAGGCTTGAAGGTGAACAAGGGGCCATCTAACTCAGAAGCAACAAAACCCACATGGAAGAAGCACACCAGCCTGTGTGATCACTAGGTCAATGGGATCAAGTATCAGGCATCAAAGAACAAAAAACTCATATCATTGCAAATGAGGGGAAGTGTGGAGTGGAGACCCAAAGCCCATCTATAGGCAACTGGATATCCCCTTCTAGCAGGGTCTCGAGTAGCAGATGAGTCAGTCAGGGTGCAGTACAGCACTGATAAAACACACAACTTTCCTCTGGTTCTTTAATGCGTCCTCTTTGCCACAATCATGATCCCAATTCTGCCTTTCAAATCCGGCTAGACCAGAGCATGTACACTGGTGCAGATAAGAGCTGGAAACACAGGGAATCAATAATGAGAGTAGCGATACCAGGAGGGGAAGCAGAAGGTGGGATAAAAAGGGGGAACCAATCACAAAGATCTACATATAACCCTCTCCCTGGGGAACGGACAACAGAAAAGTGGGTAGAGGTACACATGACAAAATAATGATAATTTATAAATTATCAAAGGTTCGTGGGTGGGGGCAGGGAGGAAGAGGAAAAATGAGCTGATACCAAGGTCTCAAGTAGAAAGAAAATGTTTTGAGAATGATGATGGCAACTAATGTCCAAATGTGCTTGACACAATGGATGTATGTATGCATTGTGATAGAGTTGTACGAGCCCCCAATAAAATGATTTTTTTTTTTAAGTAACAGTCGGATGTGGGGGGTAGCTGACACCAAAGCCTCAATAGAAAATGTCTAAAAAATAATGATGGCAACATACACCAATGTGCTTATTAGTACAATTGATATATGGATTTTTATAAGAGCTGTAAGAGCCCTCAATAAAATGTTAATTTTAAAAGGAAAGAAATAGATTTGTTGGGGTAAACTGTTTCAGGTAGGTAAATAAATAAATGTTTGGAATGGTTGCTAGGTGGGTGGAAGGGGAGTGGTGGAACCAGTATAGGTGTTTCATTTCCAGTACCCAGATAACTGCATATGCGAAGACAAATGCAGTCACTAGTAATCAGCTCTGGGAATTTGCACGGTAGCATAAAAGAGGGCTTGGGAGGTGGTGGAGAATTACTTTCTCCCAGAATGATGAGAAAACTGGACTGAAGTGATTGATCACAGGAGTGAGAGGAGCGAGGATGATCAGAACAAGAAACGCAAAGTGACTTACCCAGAACATGTTTGGTTGAATTAATAGATGAACTTTAGATTGAGAGAAAATACAGTGCTTCTGGGACTAGAGATTCTACTGTCGCCAGAATAGGTACTTTGGATAAAAGGGTAACGGCCATGGAGTCAGTTTTCACTTAAGAGTGACCCTTTGGACAGAATCAAACTGCCCCTGGGAGTGTTTGAGTCGGTAACCTTTATGGAAGTAGAAATCTTCATGTTTTTCCTATGGAGTGGCTCAAACTGCTTACTCGGTGGTTAGCAGCCCAGAATATGTCCACCGTGCCCTCTGGGATCCTGCATAGAAGTATAGGGAGAGAAGACATTGAAAGTAAGACCCATTGCAGTCTCACAAGTAGAGCATCTCTGGGTTGTACTCGTGGCAGTGGGGTGCTACAGTATAGACATGGTCTACTAAAGAGACAAAGGGAATTCTGTGTGTAGGTAAAGGTTTTGTGGTCACATAGGTTGATGAAGGGAGACAAGGAGACCAAAGCTATAAGGTACTAATTGGGAGGTTGGTTATTAACAGAGAAATGCAGAGAAGTGTGGAGCCGGATCTGGTGAGCCTTAGGGTCTTCATGTCTCACCCTCTCATTGCCATCGACTCAGATTCAGACCCATGGTGACTCTATAACGACTCAGAGGAGAAGGGCCCCTGTGGCAGTTCCGAGGTTGAACTCTTGACTGGAGTAGAAAGACTCATCTGCCTCCAGCAGAGCAAGATTAACAGCGCAAGGTGCCTTCATTCAAGAATCAAAAAACCAAACCAAACTCATTGCCATTGAGTCAATGCCAACCTGTTAGGACAGGTTACAACTGTTGTTGTGTTTCCAAGACTGCAATGCTCTACTGGTGTAGAAAGTCCTTTCTGTCTCCCACGGAGCAGCTGATGACCTAGAGGATAACAACTCAGTTCATAGCCACTACCCCATCAGGGCTCCTTACTTTAGTATGTGGAGAATAAGCAGTCACCAACCACTACTTCTACTTCATCTTTATAGCAGGTAGAGGGCTGCAGCAATTCTCAGCCTGTGGGTCGCGACCCCTTTGGGGATTGAATGACCCTTTCACAAGGGTCGCCCGATTCATAACAGGAGCAAAATGACAGTTATGAAGTAGCAATGAAAATAATTTTATGAAATTATAATTGTATGAAAGGTTTGCGTTATTAGGAAGCTTGAGAGCCACTGGCTTAGAGGAATGTTTTGTTTTGACTAGGAGATGAGAAGTGGCTATGTATTGAGTTTAACGAAATTTATATTCCCTCCAGCAATGCTTGAGACTGCTCATTTCCTTTGTGGGGCTTTCTATAATTTAGTTAGTTACTTAGTTTTAAACGAGAGGATTGATGATAGCCAATTTTTCTTTTGATTCAATTTGGCATCAGTCTGGCACGAGTTTGAGTCACCTCTAATAATGCTTGGCTTTCAGAATACTGCTATGTTTCTTACCTTTTAAAAAAAATTCTATCTTTCCAAAGATGGGCTATTAACTGGTTGAGCTTTACAGTGTGGTGCTATATGACCAGGGCACCTACATCCGTGCTCACATTCCTTTAGGAAAATGGTGCCTGCAGGTTCCTGATAAGCAGTGCTAATGTGCAGCCACAGAAGTGGGCTTGCCTTTCCACTTCTCTTCCCTAACTGCCTTTCCACTCCTTTGGTTGTCCTCTGACACATTTATCCCACGTCCTGATTCTCCAAGATGTTCTAACATCGCTTTGTAGTTCATCACAATTCATTATCTCTATCACCCTCTCTACCTCCACCTCCACTCCCCACCAAAACTCCTGTCTCGAGGCCTGAGATTGATTACTTTGCCACTCAGTCCTGCCAGCTTTCTCTCTGGGCTCTGCAGCCTGACGGATTTTAATGCTGGGGAAAGACGTGCTCCACTGTAAGCCTCAGTTGTACTTCAGTCCAGCCAAGCTTGTTCCTCAGCGCCCCACCCAGACTGGTGTGGAGAGCAGTTGACTTAACATCATGCCTGTGTGTTGTGGCTACTACAGTGTCATCTTTTGGGATTCAAAACAGCTCATGGTTTGGCTCTCTAGTGATGGCTATATAAGTCATAGTAGTCAATCACTTATTATTTATATTTAATTATCATTTAGCACAATTGTGATGATGCACATCTTGAAACATGTTCCATTATAACTCTTGGTAGTTTTATAAGATCATACCCCAACCTGTGCTTATGAATGTTGCACCATCTCCATAATGTGCTGCTCAGGCTGTGTGACAAAGTGTTCACAGCCCAAAAGAATGCTAGCCAGCATTGACCATAACTCTGATAATACACATTTTACTAGTTCCCAGAGGGTGCATCCAGTTTTGCTAAGGCTAGGGTAAAAAGAAGCCAAACGTTTAGTTGAATGTCAGGTACTTATGTACCTTAATTCATTTAGTTCTTACAAAAATTCTGTACTATCAGTAGATTCAGCTGTTCTCTTCTGGTCTTGGAGATTTTTGGTTTTGAGCCAGTTCAGATGAAGATAATAATACCTATCTTGAAAGGTGGTTGGATTTATAAATAGTATAAATGCAAAGCATCAAGCTTGGTGCCTGAAATAGAAATTATTCTATAGACATGTTTCCTGTTTTCTCAGTAACTCTATATTCTAGAAACCCTCCAAAATGCCCTCACTTTATCTTGACGTCTCAATGCTGTCCGTTCTCTCTGGAACCACAGAATAAAATTATGTGAATATAACCTAACCAAACTGCTCCATAGAGTTTCTACCAAGGGGATATAAACCTTTATAAAAAATAAACAGCCTCATCTTCTACTTGAAGAGCAAGCTGGTGGGTGTGAACCAACTTTTGGTTATCAGCAGATCACTTTTAACTACAGCGCCAACATGACCCCAAAATTGCCCTTAGTGGGAAGAAATTTTGGGGAGTGGTAGAAAAAAATTACATTTTTTATACACATGAAATACAGAATATCTGTGATACTATCGAATTGTGCATATCTGCTGCATAAGACATCTTCAAAGGGTTTTGAAGAATATCACTTAAGAGGACTAATATGTGCCAGACCCAATTCATGGTTTTTTTAGTTGCCTCCGATGCATGTGAAAGTTGGACATGGAATAAGGGAGACCAAAGAAAAATCAATGTATTTGATTTATGGTGCCGGTGAAGGGTATTGACAATACCCGACTACCAACAGAACAAAGAAATCCTTCTTGAAGGAAGTACAGCCACAATGCTCCATAGATGCCAGAATGTTGAGCGAGAGACTTGATCCTATGGACTTTGGTTATGTTATCAATAGAGACCAGTCCCTGGAAAAGGTCATCAGGCTTGGTCAAGTAGAAGGGCATCGACAAAGGAAGCCCCTGGATGCGCTGACACAGTGGCTACCACAGTAGGCCCAAACGTATGATCAACTGTGAAGGTGGAGCAGGACTGAGCAGTCTTGTTCTATTATTGTATATAGGATTGAGATGAGTCGGAACTTACTTGAAGGCAACTAACAAGATTTTATGGAGGGTAGGGGCAATTAACAAATCGAATGGTCCTGAGAGAGAGTGGTAACAGAAAAATCAAGTTGAGACGCACGGCTACACTGCGTAAAACAAATGTTAGAATATTAGATCATTAGAGATCAGGGAGTCAAACCTTACCCTGTAGTATGTAAAAGAAGGCTTAGAAGTGAAATAAGTAATTTCACTCAAGTATCAATCAATAAATATTTGAGTGCCTACTATATTCTAAGCCTTCTGATGTCCAGGACGATTTAAAAGAAAGAGCCCCTTTGCGTCAGCTGGAAATGTTATTAAAGTATACAGTGACGTTGTTTTGGTGGAGGAGGTCTATTGAATATTAGGAACCCAGGGGGTGGGTCTCATGAGTCTCACTTGAGGGAGAGAGGAAAAAGCCCAAAAAGAGAATTATAGGCAATCTTTGAATCTTGATCCACCCTACTCGGCATTTAGACTATACTACTCAGTTTTATTTTTAAAACTTGAATGTGAATTGGAACCACTGGGGAGTTTATTAGTGCTCTGGGAGCATAATGCAGGTTTAGCAGTTTGAAACTACCAGCTGCTCCTAGAGTGAAAGATGAGGCTTTCTATTCCCATAATGCTTTACAATCTAGGAAACCCACTGGGGTGTCTACTCTGCCCTATCAGACCGCTATGATCTATGTGATAGCAATGAGTGGAAGGAAGTTCCATTCCAGAGAGTATGTTTTGAGGGTGGGGTAGATTCAGGAGATTGGTATTGCAGATAGTTTAAGGATGAAGCTGTGGGAACTGTTTCTGGGTCAAACACTGGACTGACTTTGTGGACATGAACACATTAGGTTATTGCTGGCATTCCTTGCCAGCAGTTTAAGAATAATTACTCCCAGCCATGCAACTGTTGCTGGTTTTAAAAATGCACAATATTTTAAACCAGTTTCTTCTGTGGTCCTTTATGGAGGATTACTTCTACCTACTGCTATTTAGAATACAGACAAATGTTAGCTCTGTCTTCTTACCTGGAAATAACTAGAGCATAGTCTTAGATCCTGGATCCTACAGGAGATAATGTCCAGGTAAGGAGGTCTTAAAGAGGAAAGAATTTTAAACCTGGAAAGAACACGCACTGGGCATTGCTCAATACTGACTGGCTGCATTGCCATTCATTGAAGTTGTAGTACAGGATGTAAACAACTATAAGGCTGGCCAGCCAGCCAGCCAGATAGAGATAGGTAAACTTAATGAATGGTGGGCCCAACATACAGTTAGTCCAATCTAAAAGGATACAGCTACCGATTAGCTCCGTTTGACTTGTAGCTGGAGGAACTGTGTTCTAAATTTTTGAAAGTGAGAAATCTAGGTTTTTATATAAACTAGCAGATCTTTTTAAATGAAAAAACAATAGCTATACAACTATATGCCCAAACAAGTATTTCTACATGCTATCAAATTGTAATCTCTTGTGTATCAGGTGAAACTTTGACAAGATGTCCCATAAACCAAAAGTAATCCCCAAAGCCAACAACAACAAGGCAGAGTAGGGCACAGTAGATTTCTGAAGCTGTCGATTATTGGAGCAGACATCCTCATCCTCCGCCTGTGGGGAAGTTGGTGGTTTTAAACCACCCATTTTACAATTAGTGGACCAGTGCTTAATCCACTGTGCCACCAGGATGTTTTAGATCACTCAGAATCTCAAATTTTGAAAATGAATTGCACGAGAGCGCTCATGGATAAGCATTTTCCTTACTTAAAAGGCCCACAACTTGTTACTGAGCTTGGAAAGCAAGATAGAATTTAGACAGAAGGCTATCTAATTACAAGACCATATTGTCGTGTGAATTATTGGCTAGAGTAATGTTCTCCCATCTCTCCATTTTAAGAAGCTGGAGCCCAGATGACATCATAGTTACAGCACGCAACCGCAAACTGAAAGGCAGCCAGCAGTTCAAACTCACCAGCTGTTTCATGGGAGGAAGATGTGGCAGTGTGCGTCCATAAAGATTCCATCCAGAGTTCAAGCTGCCATCGAGGCCATAGGACAGGGTAGAACTCCCCTGTGGGTTTCTGAGACTAACATTTTACAAAAATCATTTTATTGGGACCTCTTAAAGATATTATAAGAATCCATAAATCAACTAGATTGAGCATAATTGTACAATTACTGCCACCATCAGTTTAAAAGCATTTTCTTTCTTCTTAAACTCTTTGATATCAGCTTCCCTTTACCCCCTCCCTCTGTTACCCTCCTCCCCCAGGAACCCTTATTATATATTAAAAATAATTTGGGGGCCATAGTTTACACTATCCAGTATATCTGTTCACCTATGATGCTGTTATTTGTTCCCCTTGAGTGGGGTCCTCCTTTCACCCCCCTATTCCTGTACCATCAGGGAATCATTACTCCTGTTACTATTTCTGAAGGGTTTCTCTATCTTGGATTTCATGCAGAGACAGTAACTCTTTATGGGAGTAGAAAGCCTCATCTTGGTCCAGCAGAGCAGCTGGTGCCTTCAAACTGCTGAACATGTGGTTTGCAGTTAGCACACAACCACTGAGCCACCAGGACTCCTCGCCACTTAGTCTATTTGGACTCAAGGTGACGCTATCGGACAGGGTAGACTACAGTTTCACAGGGTAGAAAGCCTAGTATTTTCCCCAAGGAGCCATAACCACTACATCAAAATCAAAGGCTTGGAAATCCTATGGTGCATTTCTACTCCATAGCATTGCTCTAAGTTGGAATTTGGTTTGAGTTTTGTTTAAAGGTTAATATACCTTTAGAGTAATCCATATGGAGAAGGTACTTTTCTGAGAAATTACTGACTGGAGATCAGTCTATTACTGTCTAATCATGTGCAAACATCAGGAGAGACCATGTATACATTTTGCTTGGAATAAATAAATATATGAGATCTTTAACTCCCCAGGAAGATTATACCAATAGGAACAGGTTTCTTCTTTCCAATCCAGTTAAATGGTGGGTTGTTTTTTTTCCCCCTCATGTCTCTCTAGCCCCCTGAGACTCTTCAGTACCTCCCTGACCATTAGTTAATATATCAGATGCTCTGAAATACTCTGTGTAATAAATTACACTTGGGGCTATATACTTTAAATAATCCTGCAGGGTTACAGGGCACCTGAAAAGGTAAATTCTCTAACGTCTTAGTTCTCCTTGTATACAGCCTGCTGTTGGTTTAACTATGCTTACAGTCAAAGCAGAATTCAGTCTTTTAACACAATTAAAGAAAACCCAAAACTCTGAGTATAGAACAACATTACCTATTACCTGTGTCTCATGCATAGAGTAGGAAATTTGGAGCGTGATGCAAGAAAGATGTGGGTCAATTAAGAACTCTTTACATTCCGCTTGATTGTTCCTACCTTTGACATGTATTTTGGTAAACTTGCTTAATGGTCTTTCATCACATTCTTAAGCCACGTGAATGTCCCATTAGAATTAGTTAATTACTCTTTGGGGTAACTGAGTTTGAAAAACTGATACTTATGTCACTACCAATCCCAACAGTGCTTTTCTTAGATTGAGCTGCCTTTTGTGCCTCTTTCTGAAATGCCTGTGCAGTGTTGACTGAGTTTGTCACCAGTGAGTTTTCTGCACACAGGGAAGTCCTATGGGACCAATATCCATCCTGGGCCAGGAAAGAGGTTGTATAAATAGCTGATGCACATACACAAGGAGGAGGGGCGGGAAAGGGAGCTTGAAGGCTTGGGCCCCAGATGTGAACAACTCCTGTTTTTGTTTTAGAGTAATTAATGTTTCCTTGAATTGAGCTAAGCATTTTGGGGAGCTCTGTTTTTTCTTCTGGCTTTATTACATTCTGAATCTCCAAGCTTTAGGCTGGAGGTGGGGGGAGTTGAGTGTGTATATCCTGTCATCCCTTAATGAATGAAGTGACTTGAGAGCGGTGCTTTCCTAAGCTTGGACTTGAGGTTGGAGAATTGGCTTATGGAGAGTGGATACTCCCTCCCCAGAATCTCAGAGACATGGGAGTCAGTGCAATAAGACTGAGCCGTCACTTGTTCCCCGCCTGACTTCAATCCCTAGAGAAGCTATTGGGTTTAGTGGTGCTGCTCTGGGGTTCTCTAAGACTGTTAAAAGGTGGTCTTGCTCCTGTCTGCAGTCCTTCTTCCCTCTCCTCTCCCCCCTTCTCCTTTGGCCTCCTAAATTAGATACATTCCCCCTCTGCTCCCAGACGTCTCCATCTCTTCGTCTCCTGACAGAGCAATCATTTATCAAGTTGTTTCATGCGTTGTCGGGAGGGAGGCCCTGGGGACGCTGAGTTTGTTTCGCCCCTTTGTTGGAGCGCCACAGGATCATCCAGCTTAGACTCCAGCCAACTGCTGAGAGTAGCCTCACTCCAGGAGCTAATGTTAAAGGGGCCGTCTTTTATCTACTTGCTGCAACATCAACCTTTTAATGTTAAATTCCAGTTTGTAGCAACTGTAAACACCACACAATCCACTTTCTGGGTATGAAATCATTAAGATGTATATGTATATATACATATATGCATATATGTGTATATATATCTCAGGAGCCAGTTATTAAAAGGATGTGGAAATCGATTTTTATGTTCTGTTTTTCCTGCTCTTTCTTCATTACAACCACTCTTTCCAAGGGAGAGATGATTACAGCTAGGTGTGGCAAATTGGTGTTTCAGTTTCATAAGACATCTCTTTAGATAGGTTTTAACTTACCCAGGCATCCTGTCTCCAACATCATACTGTTTGTTCTGCGTCTACATAGTATAGGAATTTAAAAAAAGATTCTGCAGTTTCTCCCACATTAAAATGCAAGGTAAAGAGTAGTGATTGTTATCAGGAACTATTAAGTTTTCCAAAGCAACTAACAAGGTAAAAGGCAAAATTAGACCTAAACGAGTGTTCTTTGACCACGAATGTGAAATGCAGACACTACTTGCTTTAAGTAGTTAGTAGCTGTACAGGGCATATTTGATTGGGGGAGGGGTGAGAGGTAAGAGACTATAGGAGACCTGACGGTCTCGCTAGTACTGGACTGCTCACGGGAAGGTCTGCGTTTCAAACCCACCGGCATCTAGCTCCTCTGGGGATAGATGAGGCTTTCTGTTCCCATACAACCTCAGGAACCCTTCAGGGTGCTCTAAGTTGCAATCAGTATGGTGGCATTGGGTATATGGGTTAGATAGGGGCTCTCATGTTAAAAGCATTTCCAGAATTCTCTATGTGATCCCTCATATTGAAGGCACATCTCTCATATTGAAGGCTTTCAAATGAACAGAAAAGTTGAAGGATTGTATGGTATATTTTGGGCTTTAAAAAACACCATTAAAAATTAAATTCAAAAATAAATTTAAAACACTGCCAAATTGAATAAAACATGCACTATTATACTGTGCATTGTTAGGGTAGGGGGGAGTGGGTGCAAAATACAAAAAAAAATATTCCAGATAACATGTTCAGTCTGAATCGTAGAGTGGATTTTGTTCCCGACTGGGGTTGTCTTTTGTCAAAGGAAGCCCACAACTCTTAAGTTGTATAATACCAGGGGATCAAGTTCATTAGGTTAAAGCTATCTCCTCTTTATCAGCTGCTTTAGATTGAAAACATTCTATCACTTTGACCAGTCCAATTTGTCCACTGAAAAGAAATTTATAATGAGCAGTGACCTGTCTTGAGAAGCATTTAGGAACTAGAGGAAAGGTGTATGTTTCATCATTGCTACACTGCACTCTGACTGGCTCGTCTCCTCCCACGACCCTTCTGTAAGGGGGTATCCAGTTGCCTACAGCTGAGTCTTGGGTCTCCACTCCACATTTCCCCTCATTTACATGATATGATATGTTCTTTGATGCCTGATAACTGATCCCTTCGGCACAGGCTGGTGTGTTCTTCCATGTGGGCTTTGTTGCTTTTGAGCTAGATGGCCGCTTGTTTACCTTCAAGCCTTTAAGACCCCAGATGCTATATCTTTTGATAGCAGGGCACCATCGGCTTTCTACACCACATTTGCTTATGCACTCACCCGCTTTGTCTTCAGCAATCATGTTGGGAAAGTGAGCATCATGGAATGCCAGTTTAATAGAAAAAAATATTCGTGCATTGAGGGAGTACTTGAGTGTAGACCCAATGTCCATCTGTAACCTTAATACTAAACCTATAAATATATGCACATACATCTATTTCCCCATCTTCATATATTAAATATATATACACATATGTACATGCCTTTATTTCGACCTCTATAAATGCCCTTTGCCTCCTAGTTCTTGCCTCTATTTCCTTTTACTTTCCTCTTGTCCCACTATCATGCTCAACCTTCATTTGAGTTTCAGTAATCCCTCCTGGTTACATTACCCTTGATCAAGGCCTACCAGGGCTTTTATACCCTCCTCAGCACTGATTTGGGTTACTTATTGTTCCCTCGTCCCTGGATTTGTTACACCACTTCCTCCCCCCACCAACTCCCCCCTCCCATGTTCTCTCCCCCCCTCCCCCAGCCCAACCTGTTGTTTTCTCCTCCAGATTGTTCATCCAGCCTATCTTATTTAGACAGACCTGCGGAGATAATAACATGCACAAAAATAAGAGCAAAACAAAGCAACAAAAGAAAACAAAACAAAAAACTAATGACTAAAGAAAAAAAAAAGAAACGCCTGTAGTTCGTTTAAGGACTGTTTATTGGCCTTTCGGAGTGTTTTCCAGTCGAACCTGATGGGGTGCCATGCCCTGGCCCCAAAGTCTATTTTTGGTATTCCCTGGGGATTTCCACGCTCTGTTCCCTTGCTGTTTTGTTCCACACCCTTAGTGTTGTGCCTCATTGTGGTGGGGTCAGATGGAGCATAGTTCCCACACCATGTCTCTAGTATTGTCTGTCCCCTGTAGGGGTATGAATCAGTAAAGGATGTCATGTCTCATAGTGGGGCTGGCCATATGGTCTTCTCTGTGGATTGGCTGCTCTGAGTGGGAATATCGTTCTCAAGACTTGGTGGGCCAGAGTGTACACCACTCTCTTCCTCTCCCTTTATTTGCTCCTTATGCTCTGCTCAGACATGTCCCTCTCCCTGAGCTGCAGCTTCAGTGCTTTCAAATGATTAATCATAACATTTAACATCAAAATGAACCCAAAAGATTATAATAATTCTCCTGAATGTAGGAGCATTGGTGGTGTACTGGTTTATGCATTGGACTGCTAACTTCAAGGTCAATACCACCAGCTACTCTGCAGGAGAAAGATAAAGCTTTCTGCTTCCGTAAAGATTCTCCATGACACAAACCCACAGGAACAATTCTGCTCTGTCTTGGAGAGTTGCTGTCAGATTTGACTTGATGGCAGTGAGTTTTGAGATATGTTCTCATTATTGGGATGATAGCTGTAAAACTTATGTGTTCTTGATTTCCACAATTACACTTAATAATTTAGTACTTACTTTTCACCAGGTACTATGATGTTAAGCAGTGGGGCATAGCAGTGAACAAAAAATATATACATCTTGGAGGTTAGATTCTAGCAGGGGGGGGGCATGATATCGGTCCTTCCTTTAAAATATATTTATTAAAAAATAATAACAGTTTTCCATTAACCTTATTTCTGTTGACCATCTAAAAGCTTGTGAAAAACCAGCTTAAGCTCATTGAGTGCTGGTTTCTACCTCCTTGTGGACTGAGCCGTAGGGCCTGCAGGCCCAGTTTCAGTTGTAGGCGGAGCTGCCCCATCTTCAGGAGTGAACTGTAGAACAGGCTCAGAGGACACCCCTGTGCTTTCAGACAGTCTGTGACCATCAGTTATTCAGTCATCGATCCAGGAGCTAGACCAGTGCAGTGCACTCACCCTGAAATTCCTCCTTGGCCAGAGCCGTTCCAGCAGTGGTCTGCTCTTCCTTCTCTAGCTCTTCAGAGTCTGTAGAAGTAGAGATTAGGTGTCATGTCTCATGGGTGCTCAGGGGAGATGGTGCCTCGTGTGCACAGGACTTCCTGGACCAGCACCCATCATGCCAGACCCACCAAGTGAGCTCCCTTGGGTCGACAATGCTCGTGTCGTGCTGAGCAGACTGACAAAACAGTGGTCCACAGAGTGCTATAAGCCCTGGGCTCAGTGGCAACCAGAAAACGTGACTCCCGCAAAGGTGTCTGCCTGTGGTTAGGGCAGGTCCAGCCAGCAGTGATGCATCCAGCGATCAGAGTGACTGCAGAGGCAGCTGGGAGCTTCCGCGCAGCCTGTTGGCCGGAATTCCTGGAGTATGTGATCTTGACAGCAGTGGGACTTTTCCTCAGCACGAACTGCCAGCAGAAGCTTCTCTAATGCCCTCTGCAGAGACCCATCAGTTTTCCTTGGGTCGGGGTACTATTCCCTTTGGAGGTCAAGGTTGGTGCTATTTAAGTGGTTTCTTGCTTCGCTAATTTTGAGGACACCCTCCCCTTCCTTCATCTGCAGGGTCTCCAGGGCTCCAGGCATTGTGAACGTTTCCCTTAAGTTGCAATGGGAACCCAGAACAATGCCTGTGGGTCTGCTCTCAGGCCAACATGGAACGAACACCTTTTTCTTGGTGTTCCACAGGAACCTTGGCATTTGTGTGTGTGGAAAGGATGGCATAGCACTTTAACTCTGCAATCCAGTTCTGTTGCAATTATTAAACCCTGCTAAGTAAAAGATTGGCTAGGACTTGGTTTAAATAATTCCTGGGTGGTACCAACAGTTAAGGCACTCAGCTGTTAGGTGAAAGGTTAGAAGTTCGAGTCTACTCAGAGACACCTTAGAAGAAAGGTCTGGTGATGTACTTAGAAAGGAAATCTACCATTGAATAACCTATGGAGCCTTGTTCTATTCTGGCACATGGGAGTGCCATGGATTAGAATCCACTTGTGGTATTTCAGTAGAATTGCATTCATAAAAACAGGTAACAGACCATAGGTTACTGACCCCTGTACCAAGGGATAAAGCAGCAAAACAACAAACATTAAAGCATAAGGAATTTTTAAACATTTATAGCAAAAGGTACTATAAGCAACCAGTGGACAGACAAGAGATTTAAGAAATAGGTATTGGTTAATCATAAGACAGAAGTAGTGCCCTGGTATCATAGGGTATTATTATACATTGAGCTGCTAACCACATGGTCAGCAGTTCAAAGCCACCAACCACTCCTTGAGAGAAAGGCAAAACTTTCTAATTCTGTAAAAATTTAGTGCCAGAAACTCACAGGACCAGTTCCTATTATGTAATTATGAGTCAGAATAGACTCAGTGGCAGCGAGTTTAATACAGTTATCAGAGTCAATACTATAAATATACAAACATCTCAATGGAGTAATGGACAAAAGATGTATAAATGAGCAAGGTACAGACGGAAGAGGAAATCTATATGACAAACAAGTATCTGAAAAATTGCATATATATCTGGCAAAAAATTCATAAAGAGAATGGTAACATACTTTTGAGAGCGAGAAGGGCATTCATATACACTGCTAAAGAAAATGGGGTTACTGCTGCCTTTTTGAAAAATAATCTAGCAACACCTATTACAATTTGTAAGCACATACACTTTCTGGTTCGGCAATCAATGCCTCCTGGGATTTTAACCTTTTGGTGCAACCACCTGTATGTAAGGATTCACTGTAACGTGCTTCTCAGTGGAAGACCTGCAAATGAGAACACGGTTACTCGCTGTTGCAGCCATGGCTTAAGAGTATGTGGCACTTCCACACTGTAGATATTATATAGCCTATAGAAATGAATGAATTGGAGCTATATATAACTCTGGACTTGGAAGGAGCAGATTTTGTGTACGCAGACACACATGAATTGAGAATGAAAATTTTGTGGAAAATTGCATCTAAAGATAATGGAATTTTTAAATAAACTTTTTGGCACTCCCTCCTATACCTGTTTGTTAAATGTGGGGAGTAGAAGGGTGGGGGAGAGGAAGAGAGAATAATTGCTGATATAAAAGCTGCAGAATGAATGACCTTGGAATGCATGTAATGCTGTGTGTGTATCAGGTACCTGCAAGCACGTGTGTGTGTGTGTGTGTGTATTACTATCAAGTCAATTCTGATGCACCGCAGCCCTGTATGGTGTGTGTGAGGCTATAAATCCATGAAAGCAGCCAGCTTCACCTTTCTCAAACGGTTAGAAGGTTGACATCACCATCATTGCCGTTAGCAGCGCAGTGCGGAGCCCACATCTGCACCAGTGTTCGCAGACACAGTTCCAAGCTATGGCGGCTTAAAAGATGAGATACTACAGGTAGTTCATGCTGCTTCTGTTGCCGGCTGTCACGTGAATGCTTTATTTTGAAAATTTGCCTGGGGGAGATTCACTAGGATTCAATGGCTTCCCTGTGTCTTTTACTCAGTGACCCCTTTTCCTTCAGTTAGTGAGTGTTCTCCTTTTTGAGGGTAAAATATTCAGAGGACAAAAGAGCTAGCTAGATACCTTAGTGTCACAGATCAGTGAATGGGTTCTTTTTCCATCTAGTTCTAGGTGGAACCGTTTTACTTAGGAACAGGATTAGAGTACCAACCCTAACCATAGCCACCACTGTCAAGTGGATTCCAGTTCATAGCTACACCATAAGACACAGTATAACTGCCCCATTGGTTTCCTAAGCTAAATCGTTATGGAGAGACAGTGTTCTCTCCTGCAGAGCAGCTGGTGCGTGTGAAATACACTGTCATTCTGGTTAGCAGCTGAGTGCTTAACTAAGGCACTACCAGGACTCCTTAAGATTAGGATAGATGATAATTAACTGTTAAGCTAAAAATACTGGTGAAAGAAAAGTTTACAGAGACGAGATAGACATGACTCTTCTTATGGTAAGAGGAATTAAAGAGAAGATAAACTCACTGCCATAGAGTCAGTACCGACTTACAGTTACTGTATAGCACAGAATAGAACTTGCCTGCCCCCAGCGAGTTTCTGAGACTAACTCATTAGGGGAGAGTAGAAAGCCACCAGAGCAGCTGGTGGCTTCAAACTGCAGACCTTTTAGTGAGCACTCCAATTTGTAACCTCTATGCCACCAGGGCAACTGCAAAGAAGACAGTTCAAGGATAAAGAAATTGTTCTAAAAGGAAGTTACACCAGAGCATATACTCTGTGTCATATGGTTTTGTGTCTCAAAAAGAAAGGAAGACAATTTAAATTCTGTAAACTCATCCCAAACCCTATTTGAAATATGGGACAAAAGGAATAAAACTTGACTATAAAGAAGCCGAGTTTGATGACTAAAAAGTATGGTTGTTTAGGCCGTTTTCTGCTGACCCATTTACTAATTGATTGTTTAAACCATTTGCGAGTACACATGTGCCTGCATGCACGCACAGTTAAAGCACTTGTACTTGATTCTGACCCATGACAAACCCATGTGCTTCTGAATAGAACAACGTTACATACATTGGGGTTTCAGCCGCCTTGGTAGTATAGACAGCTAAGCACTGTACAGCTTACCGTGATGTTGAAACTTAACCTAGAGGCATCTCAGAAGACGGGCAGGACCATTTGCTGCTGAATGATCACCACTGTGAAAGCTGTGTGGAACGGTTCAACTTTACACACATAGGTCGCCAGAGTCGGAACTTAGTTGACTACAACCAGCAACGACAGCAGTTTTCTAAAAGTGGATTGCCAGCCCTTTCTGCAGTGGGTCAGGAGCCAAACAAACCATTTTGTCACTTGGGGACCTACATTCTTTCTTTAATCTTAAAAGGACTGCATTTCTGCCTGTGGTTTGAAGTTGATATGAAATGCCAGCATGAAGATATCACAAATGTCTCTGTGTTAGTTACAATTGTTTACTTATATTTCAGCATTGCATTGATTGAATTTTAATAATTTTGTTTTACCATTATGTGATAGTGCCCTCTATTATATCAGCATGTGATATAATGTATACTTTCCAGTGTGGATTTACTTATGGAAGTTATAAACAATACATTTTAAAAATTAGTAGATAACCATAACTCATATGGTCCCATGTTAGGTACTTTTGAGGCAAATAGTTAAAATGTTTGTTTAATGACAGAATGACTCATGCATGCTAATAGCACTTTACTGATATTTTGCACAAATATTTGTGGGTTTCTTTTAACCTGTAACGTCTTGGAAAACCCCTTATTTAAGCAGTTCCTTTTCCATTGTTTTTATTTGGGAAGGGAGATCATTTTTTTGTGACTTTTCTAGCTACAACTCTGTGTGACCCAACTGAAAGATTGGGCGGGCTGTGTAAAGAGGAGGATTAGGCAGCTTGCTCATAATATCGCTAAAGTACAAAGCACCTTATGGGGGGGGGTACCATGCAAAGAAGGTGTGTAGATCCCTAAAGAGGGGACTGGTCAGCTTCCCATTCCCTTGTGCTTTTAAAATGAACCATCCCAGAGGCAAACATTAAGGAAGAGGAGCTAGGAGTGGACCCGAGAGCCTTGTCCCAAGAACTTGCTAGACCCAGGAGTCTGCTTCACACTGAAGATTGCACGAGTCCATGAGAAACAATGGCAGACAAACAGAACCAGCAGGCAGTGCAGCAGACTTCTTAACTCACAGACCAAGGAAGCAGCTGAGCAACTCTGGAGAGCCACTGGTGTGTATCAGAGGAGTTGAAAACTTTGCAACCCCTGCCAGGGTCAAAGGCCAGGGAGAGACCTGCTTTGTGGGCATAGTCGGGAAGCTATCCTGAAAAGAACTGTATCCACAATCTTTACTGATCCTGAATGGTAGCCTGTCACTTCCTAATAAACCCTGTAATTGTGAGTGTGTGCATGAGTCCTGTGTGGCCAATGAAGCAAATTCTCGTAACTCCCCAGAGAAGCAGGGCATTTTGGGATTGTGGTGTCAGAACTGGTAACCTTGAGGAGGTAGGTCTAGAGAGCATCAGCTCATAGTAACTACCCTTGGACTGTTGGCGCAGATGATTCTTCTCTAACCTTGTGAGGTTAGGTGAGGGGGTGTGAACTCTTGCTGTGCCATTTTTACTGGCTCCATTCTGTTTCTGGCTCGCTGGCCCCTGCACTTCTCTTCTTGCACCCCAGCTTGTTTTCTTACAAACAACAGCCCAAACCTCCCACCCAGCCATTCCACACTTTTTATCTCATACGTGGGAAAACAACACAGGTAGAAACAGGGGCAACAAGATAGAACCCCGGTAGACCTTTAGGTTGGTTTCACTTGTTTAATTTGACCACTCAGTGGTGTCCACGAAGCAATTTCTCAGAATTCTCCTTGGCTCTAACATGTTAGTAATTGTAATCTTATTTTAAGTGTTTTAATTATCTTTGGAATTAATCTTGAAGATTCAGAAAGGAAAAAGAACAAAGTCCCTTTAAGCAATGTGGTTCTTAATATAGGGACTCCCTGGGAGCTCAGGACAGATGGTGGCAGAAAAGGCACCAACAGGGAGCAGACAGGATCCCTTTGTGACGCAGAAGGGAAAGAGCAGAAGAGGGGGGCGGGGTGGGGAGAACAAGGCCAGAGGGTTTCAGAAACCCTTTGGCCTCCTGGCTTCACAGCCTCTAATCTCAGCCGCTCTGTCTCTACATCTCTGCCCCTGTAGATGTGACACTCCCCTCTGGTTGACTCCCTTCACCCTAGCTGAGTCCTTGTCACCCTGCAGGAGCCCAGGCATGTTGCCTATAACAAAGACACTTGCTTGGCTGACTAGTTTCTTTCAGGAGAAAGTTTTACAAAACTGATAAGGACACAAAGGTTTAGGATAGGAGAGATTTTGAGATGTGGGACAAAGAAGAGAAAGTGACATGGTCATGCTGTCAAGTAGAATTTGATGACCAAAGAGGTTATTTAGGTAGTTCACCTGGTTCTCTTTGGATTTCCTAAGAGATATGTTAAACTTGGTTAGCTTTAAAATCATCTCCCAGAGGAGATGATCCAGTCAGGGTGCGATGTAGCAGCGATGAAACATACAACTTTCCTCTAGTTCCTAAATGCTTCCCACCCCACCCACTGTCATGATCCCAAGTCTACCTTACAAATCTGGCTAGACCAGAGGATGTACACTGGTACAGATAGGAACTGAAAATCCAGGGAATCCAGGACAGATGATCCCTTCAGGACCAGTGGTGAGCGATACAGGAAGCGTGGAGAGAGGGTGGGATAGAGAGGGGAAACCAATTATAGGGATCTACATATAACCTCCTCCCTGGGGGGGCGGACAACAGAAAAGTGGGTGAAGGGAGACGTTGAACAGTGTAAGATATGACAAAATAAAAATTTATAAATTATTAGAGATTCATGGGGGAGGGGGAAATGAGCTGATGCTAGGGGCTTAAGTGGAGAGCAAATGTTTTGAGAATGATGAAGGTAACGAATGTACAAATGTGCTTTATACAATTGATGTATGTATGGATTATGATAAGAGTTGTATGAGCCCCCAATAAAATGATTTTTTAAAAAAATACAAAAAATAAAAATAAGATCATCTCCCAGGTATTTAGGGAACTCATTCACTCACTCAGCCACCCTTCTTAGAGGACTGACAGGGCACCACTTCCTCTTTGGGGTAGTTTCCCATGGAGCTGTGTTCTGTCTGGTTCCTTTTGTCATTCTCTTTCTAGGCCCTGGAGGCTTCTCTTCTACTTTCATAGTTGACATAGATTGTTTTGTTTTTTTTAACTAATTGAGTGACAATTATTACAGGCTCAAACTAAACCCATGGCAGCCGAGTGCATTCTGGCAAAGCACCCCTGTAGGGCTGCGTAGACCTCCCTAGGGGTTCTATGACTATAAAGTTTTAAGGGAGCAACTGGTGGATTTGAACACAAGAGTCTTACATCCTCATCTGGCACCTGATCATACCAACTCATAGTTCTCTTAGGCTGTTCTTATGACTCTACAATCTTCTGTAGGGAAGTTATAGGAAATTAACCTTCTCTTCACACCAAGCTAAACCTTGCCTAAAACCTACCTCTCAAGGAGTAGACAAGCTATGACTTGAGTAGATAGAGAACTTTAACTTCACAAAATCATAGGATCAGTGAAAGTTCAAGAGGACAGTTGACTTAACTGTGCTAATTATGCCAGGAAAATAGCATTGCTTTCCAAGAACGCTACTGCAGATAGTACTCAGTAAGAACAACAAACCCACCAACTATTTATTCTATGTAAGATGAAAAGAACATGCAATGGCTTTTTGTGGAAGAAGTGATTTAATCTTTAATATCTCAAAGAGCTGGAATTTCATTTTTTTGCATTTGCTGTGTTTAAAGCTTTTAAGTGCTCTGAATGCTATTCACAAGTTGGAGTTACTAGAATATTCACATCCTCAGTATTAAATCGTAAATGTCATATATTAGGAAAACAGCTATAGCATAAGAACTGCATATTTTTCCCTCATTTAGAATTACACATTTTACCTGTGGTTCTAGCCCTCACAGCAGTAGCTGGGAGCCTCACCTTGGAAGCTTCTTAGAATTGCCTCATGCAGACTGAAGGGATCAGGTCTGTCCTTTGACACGTTCCCCAGGTGATTTCCATGAGAAGCACTGTTCTAAAGCAGTTGGTTTCAACCTCGGACAAATTCCAAAAACCAGAAGAATTTGTTTAAAATGTGACTGTTTTATTCTTAATACAGTTTTTACTCCAGACATTGGGGGTTTCTATTTTCCCAGGGGTGTTTGTGATGCAACCTAGGTTCAGAACCACCATTCAGAGCTGCCTTACCTTTATCTACATGTGACCATTTAAGTCTAATTTCTTTTTTTCTTTTATGATTTTTTTTCTTTTTTAAAAATCATTTTATTTGGGGCTCATACAATTCTTTTTTTTTTTTACAATTCTTTTTTTAAAAAACATTTTATTAGGGACTCAAACAACTCTTATCACAATAAATACATACATCAATTATATAAAGCACATCTGTACATTCTTTGCCCTCATCATTTTCAAAGAATTTGCTCTCCACTTAAGCCCTTTGCATCAAGTCCTCTTTTTTCCCCTCCCTCGTGAGCCCTTGATAATTTATAAAGTATTATTTTGTCATATCTTGCCCTGTCCGGTGTCTCCCTTCACCCCCTTTTCTGTTGTCCGTCCCCCAGGGAGGAGGTCACATGTAGATCCTTGTAATCAGTTTTATGATGCTTTTAAAATCATTTTATTGGGGGCTCGTACAATTCTTAACACAATCCATCAAGCACATTTGTTGCCCTCATCATTCTCAAAACATTTGCTTTCTACTTGAGCCCTAGGTATCAGCTCCTCATTTTTCTCCTCCCTCATGTACCCTCGATAATTTAAAAATTATTATTTTGTCCTCATTTCTTAACTTTAAAAAAAAATCAAATTTGGGTTCCCCAGTTACTGTAACCATGTTTCAACTGTTTTCATAGCTACCAATGATTAGTGATTAGTATATTGGACAGAACAAATGAAGATCTATCATCACAGAGAATTCTCTGCCTTTTTACTTTAAGCAATTTTTTGCATAGCCATTTTTATTTTTAGAGTTTTAGAGAATGGACTTACTCTTCTTGTATTGTTTTCTGGGGAGCACAGGGAACATCCAGATAATTTGTGAGATAAAGAGACTATTCAAAAACATCTAAATTTGAGAAGAGCATCTTTTCACACCAGATCAGTTGTGCTTTTACTCTATATAATCAGCTTGAAAGACAAGAAAACGGCATGTATAATACACCTCTCTGCCACTTAAAACTGGTTATATATGATTACTTTTGGCAACTAATGAAACATACCAGCTTCTCCAATTCCTTGCTATGGAACTCTGATTTTCTGTGATGACTCTCCAGTCCTAAATTCTAAAATATGGTTTATAGTAATACCTCCCTCATAATATTACTGAGGACTAAATAAACTCACTCAAAACTTATTACCATTGAGTCTGCTGGCACATAGAAACCCCCTGTGGATTTCCAAGACTGTAACTTTTGACCGGAGTTGAAAGCCCACTCTTTGTCCCATGGAGCTGCAGGTGGTTTTGAACTGCCAAGCATGCAGATTCCAGCCTAATTTACATTATACCACCAGCACTAGATGTACAAGTAAATCCCTGAAATACTGCTGTGCACACAGTAGGTTTTCAATAAGAGGGATTAAATTTCTTATTAACAGTATAATATGTATACTTTGTGACTAAATGGTCCTACTCTTTTCTCTGTCGCCATGCATTCTGCCTTCATTTTCCATGTAGTAGTCTATGGAAACAGTCTATTCTGTGAATATGGGCTCTGGATTGGCGATCATCACTTCATTTTTGCCTCCTAGGCGCCTCTTTTATAAACTTTATTTTTTTCATGGATGTAGCAGAAGATGTATGTTCAGCTTATTGTCCTGGATTTAACTGTATTCCAAAAATATGTGTCAACTTGACAGGGCCTGATTCTGTTATTTTGGCAGTTATGTAATGATGTAACCCTCCCTCCCCTGGGCCTCCCCACCCCATGTGGTCAGCCAATTCTAAAGGGGTTAGGGTCTGATGTAAGGACAGTTTCCATGGTGTGTGGCCTGCTTCATCTTTTACCTTATAAGAGATAAAAGCAAACAGAGGAGAGAACGCAGAGCCTCCGAAAACAGACAGTTGCAGAACAATCCTTTGAACCCAGAGTTCCTGTGCTGAGAACCTGAGGACCTCTTAGACCTCATGGAAGCTTGATGCCAAGACATACGGAGATCGCTAAGGATCGTTAGGTCCCTCCACAGATGCATGTTTAATTTGAATAAATTCATATGCAAACAATTTAGTTCTTTCTAAACAGTGAGTCCACAGAGAGAGAAAGCCTTCTCCTTTCTGAATTCCGCCTTCTCACCACCTAGACTATGAAGGATAAATTTCTGTTTGTTAAAGCCATTCACTTGTGATATTTCTGCTACCGAAGCACTAGATAATGAACACAAAATCTGGTACCAGGAGTAGGGTGCTGCTTTCAAACCGATAAAATGTATACGCTGTTTTGCAATTGAATGATGGGTAGAAGCTGGAAGAGATTTTAAGTACCGAGATGGTTGGTGAAATTATGGGCGCACAGGTACTTCTAAGGGCTCCGAGGAAGTGAAGAGAATGGCAACACCCGAAACAGTACACATCGCAGGAAGCAGTAGGGAACTGGCACCGCCAAAACCGGGCGAGAATGCAAGGC
This sequence comes from Tenrec ecaudatus, assembly GCF_050624435.1. Lineage (NCBI taxonomy): Eukaryota > Metazoa > Chordata > Mammalia > Afrosoricida > Tenrecidae > Tenrec > Tenrec ecaudatus. The sequence goes on from NC_134535.1 coordinate 135,014,206, forward strand.
AGCACGAAAGCTGACACATGGAGCAGAGAGCTGGATGTGTTCAGACCAACTATGGGGTGCCTCTGGGTAAGTATGCTGATAGAGCTGAAGAGTTCTGGAACTTTGCTGGAGAAAGGCAGATCCTGGGCCAGTTTAGATAGCTATAGATAACTAAGACAACTGCTGACCTGAAGGCCTGACCGTCTGTTTCCAGAAAGATTACAGCCAAGTAAGCCCGATGGACTATTTCTATGTAACACCTGGTATTGCCATAAGTCAGAATCTGTTCGAGAGCAACAGTTTGGGGCTTTATTTTTTTCTTATTTAGCTAGTGTGGCTTGAAAACGAACTCCATCTCCTGCCCTTCCTACTCTTTAGGACTGGACCCTCTCTCACTTAGTGTAACTCAGACACTTGAGATTCACCATGCTTAACAGTGAATTTGTCAACCCTAACTCCCAAACCTGGCTCCCCCATCTTGGTCATTGGTACCACCACTGACCTAGACAAGGCAGCCCTAGGGTTTTCCCATTGTTTTACCAATCTAACTGGTTATTATTTCTAAGCATCTTTCTGATTTGTTTTGTATTAAGACTGTTCGCACCTCTTGCTTAGACAACTACAGTGGTCTGATAAAGTCCCCCACTGGTTCTGTCACCACCTCTAATCTAGGCCCACATTGCGCTCAGGATGCACTTGTTATTTACATAGCTGCAGTCTTTATATTGAACACTGTCTCTTAGGGACAAGGATCATGTCTCAGCCAGCACAGTCAGTATCATGCCAGGTAAATGAACATAAATAAATTGATGGTATCCTCCTTATCTGGAAGCAGGATTCTTAAAGTTTGCCCTCTATTTAGTCCTATTGTTTTTAATGTGAAATTTTAAGGTAATCTATGAATAATTTAGTCTTCAAAGGAAAGTGAAGATGTCATGAACCTTTAACATTTTTAAAAATAAGCTTATCCTGGAAAAAAATGGATACAGTATCTTGATTTAAAAGCCAGTATGCATGGAGAGAGGAGGGGAGCATGGAAAGGGCGAATCGATTACAAGGATCTACATGTAACCTCTTCCCTGAGGAACAGACAACAGAAAAGTGGGTGAAGGGAATCCTCAGACAGTGCAAGATATGACCAAAAATAATTTATAAATTATCAAGGGTTCTTGAGGGAGGCGGGAGGGGGGAAAATGAGCTGGTGCCAGGGGCTTAAGTGGAAAGCAAATGTTTTGAGAATGATGAGAACAATGAATATACAAATGTGCTTTTCACAATTGATGTATGTTGGATTGTGATCAGAGTTGGATGAGTCCCTAATATAATGATTTTAAAAATAATAAATTAAAAAATAAAAACCTGTGCACAACAGAAAGGACATCTTCCCATTAGCCACTGTGTTTGTATAACCCTTATTCTGTTGTACATGCTGTGAATGTACGTAACACTTATCTGTATGGGTGTGCTTGTATTTCCATCTTTCTTATTGATATAGTTAGTAAATTATGCTGTCATTTAGGTTTTCCTGATCCTCAAAACCCAGTATTATCCATCCTTCTAAGTGGCACCACTGGTCACGGAACTTAAACCTAAACCTAAAACCTGCCAATCTTTTTGGCTTCTCCTTTGTACTTTACTTTGCCTTGCACTTTTCCGCCCCTCAGCAATTCTGTTAGTTCTATCATCACACCTCTGAGTCTGCCTGTTCCTGTTTCTGACCACCTCCCTGTTACCACATCAGTGCGTGCTACCGTCATCTCAGATCTAGGTTACTGTAGGCCCCTCTAGGTGACCTCCAGCCTCCTTAGCCTCTTTTCAACAACAGCTAGAGCAGAAGTTCACAACCTTGGGTTGCCACCCCTTTGGGGGTCCAATGACCCTCTTACAGGGGTCGCCTGATTCATAACACTAGCAAAATGACAGTTATGAAGTAGCAACGAAAATAGTTTTATGGTTGGTAATCACCACAACATGAGGAGCTGTATTAAAGGGTCATGGCATTAGGATGATTGAGAACCACTGAGCTAGAGTAATAAATATATTTAGAGCCTGTCATTTTCTCACTCAAAACCATTCATTACCTTCCTAAAGACGTCTTGCTTTGGTTTACAAGACACGGTATGATCTCTTCCCTGCCTGCTTATTGTATAAACTGTTCTTTGGACTCTTCATTCCAACCTCACTGGACTCTTTTCAGGTCTTGGGACCACCAAAGCTTAGCTTTCCAAATGTGGATTCCTTTGCTTGGAAAGCTTTATCTAATATCTTTAATATGGCTGGTTATCGTTCAAGTTTTAAATTAAACATTGTCACAGAAAACTTCTCCAGTTACTCATATTTTTACTCTGGTTATTTTCTTTGAAAATATAAAAACTACTGGACCCCCTCTCCAGAAGAATGCACCACAGAGGACAGTACTGAAGATACGGCTTGGGCGATAGGGGTGGGTCTGCTCAGAACACACGAGAGCAAACTAAGAGGGAAGGACAGAGAGAATGTACCGCATCCTAGCCCACCAAGCCCCAAGGACGATATTCCTGCTCAGAGCAGCCAATACACAGGACCGTTGGGCCAACAGGAGACATGGTGTCCCCTCACTGACCTATAGTGTTATTGGGGACAACACTATAGACATAGTGTGGGAACTGTGCCCGGTCTGACACCCCCACACTGGGGCAAAACACGAAAGGAGTACAGTCCCATTGGAATCCCAAAAATAGACTTAGGGGGCAGGGCTTGGCACTTCATCAGACTTGATAAAAAAACATTCATAAAGGTCAACAGACAGACATGGAACGATTTATAGGCTTTTTTTTTTAATGTCTAGATACACAATCCTGAGGAGAAAACAATAGGACCCACAGTTCTGGGGGACATGGGAGAAGGGGAGGTGGGGGAAAGGAAGCAGGGAATCAACAAACCCAGGGAACAACAAGAGATCTAAAATCAATGGGGGTGGGCACTGAATGCCTGGTGGGGCTTGATCAAGTGCAGTGAAGCCGAGAGGAATGAGTGAGAGCCGAATGAAGGTTGAACATGATAGTGGGACAGAAGGAAAGTAAAAGGAAATCGAAGAACTAGGTAAAAATAATAGAGGTATAAAATACAGGCACGAACATATGTAAATGTATTTATATATAACTAGGGAGATAGACATATATACACACACACACACACTATATGTTAAGTTTTATGGTAGCAGATGGACATTGGGCCTCTACTCAAGTACTCCCTCAATGCAAGAGCACTTTGTTCTAACAACCTGGCATATTCTGTGATGCTAACCTTCCCCATACAGTCACCAAAGACAAAATGGGTACATGAGCTCATGTGGTGAAGAAAACTGATGGTGCCCAGCTATTAAAAGATAAAACAAACCCAAGTGGAAGGTGAATTATGAGAATGATAAGTGCAACGAATGTATAAGGGTGCTTTGCTCAATTGATGTATGTACAGATTGTGATAAGAGCCTTATGAGCCCCAATAAAAAGATATTTTTAAAAAGATAAAACAAGCGGCCATCAAACTGGGAAGCAATAAAGCCCACATGGAAGAAGCGTACCAGTCTGTGTGATAATGAGGTGTCAACAGGATCAAGTATCAGGCATCAGAAGACCCAAAACAATCATCACGAGTGGAGACAACACTCATCTGTAAACAATTGGACATCTCCTCACAGAAGGGTCACAAGGAAGGGACCAGCCAGCCAGGGTGCAGTATAGCACTGATGAAACATACAACATTCCTCTAGTTCTTTAATACTTCCTCCGCACAACTGTCATGACCCCAGTTCTACCTTACAAATCCGGCTAGACTAGAGCATGGACACTGGTACAGATAAGAGCTCTTGACATTCAGAATCCAGGACAGATAACCCCCCTAGGAACAATAATGGGAGTGGTAATACCATGAGGGTAGGGGAAATATAGGGGGAGAAAGGGTGAACTGATAGATCAACGTCAACCCCCTCACCCAGGGTAATCAACAATAGAAACATGGGTGAAGGGAAATGTGGATGGTGTAAGATAGAAAAATAATGTATACTCATGCAAAGGGTTGGGAGGATGGCCATCTGTAGGCCACTGGACATCCCCTTACAGAAGGGTTTCAGGGAGGAGATGAGCCAGTCGGCGCAATGTAGTAACAATGAAAAATACAACTTTTCTCTAATTCCTAAATGCTTCCTCTCCTTTCCCCCACCCCTTATCATGATCCCAATTCTACCTTTCAAGTCTGGCTAGACCAGAGGATGTACACTGGTACAGATAGACACTGGAAATCCAGGGCGGATGATCCCTTCAGGACCAGTGGTGAGAGTGGAGATACTGGGGGGTGGTTGGAAAGGGGGAACCGATTACAAGGTTCTGCATCTGGCCTCCTCCCTGGGGGACGGGCAACAGAAAAGTGGGTGAAGGGAGATGTCGAACAGGGCAAGAGATGACAAAATAATTTATAAATTATCAAGGGTTCATGAGGGGAGGGGGGGGGAAATGAGCTGATGTCAGGGGCTTAAGTGGATAGCATATGTTTTGAGAATGATGAGGGCAATTAATGTACAAATGTGCTTTACACAATTGATGTATGTATGAATTGTGATACGTTTTCTATGAGCCCCTAATAAAACAATTTTAAAAATACACTGTGGAAATAATGGTGAACCAGGACTCCTGGCACTACTTAACTGTCTTTTGAATAATCCTGGGAAGAAAAAGTACGCAATTCAAGTATCTGAAAATATTAACAGGTTTTAGGTTGGAGGAACAAGTGTCAAAGCCAGCCTTTGTGATAAAAGTCAAGTCAGGTATTAGGATTTGAGAGCAGACAGATACTAGGAAGCTAGATTATATAGGGCCTTCTCAAAGTCATGACAAAAAAGACCTGGTAGTACAGTGAGCTGATAACAGAACCTGCTCTGCAGGAGATAGATAGAGCATTCTGTTTTTCATAAAGATGTACAGCATTGAAAACCCTCGTGGAGCAATTCTACATCATCCCACAGTTCCATGAACCTGGTTTTTCAGTGTAGGCCATCACAGAAGGTTGCAGTTGTTTTGTTTTGTTTTTGGAGTGCAATGACATTTTTGAAAAATGGTGTTCAAAAAATAAAAGAAACAGTGTTCTTCCAAATGTGAGAAGAATAGAGCCTCACATCAAAGAGGGGGAGGAGGAATAAAAGTGATGGATTTAGAAACAGATTTTCTTCTCCTTAAGGCTCTTAATCTGTTGAAGGTAGAACCAGTTGGATTTGCTGATGGAATGGATGTGGAAGATAAGAGAGGTTAAGGATGATACCAAAGCTTTTGACCTAAGCTGCTGGGATAATGTACTACTTAAAAATTGGGGAGAACATTTGTGGGTTAAGATATGGGACACCTCCCCCAATCCCCTTCCAGTAAATAATTTGGCTTTTGGTTTTGTTCTGATAGCCAGACAACACCTGAGACCAATGGGGAACCACTGAGGGACTAGCTGCTGACTAAGCCTCAGGAAGCATGATGTAATTATCATGACCATGTGGTGAGGCCAATAAAGGCAGAGTGTTTTTCCTGAGTGGTGAGAGGGAACATCTGCTAGTCCCCAGGAGACATGGAAGCTTCATGCTGAGACTCCTTACTGACCTCAAGACCCAACTGCTTATGTCTGTCCTTTTTCTTTTCTTTCTTTTTAAAAATAGTTTATTTTGTGTTTGGTGAAATTTCACACAGCAAATTAGCTTCCCATTTAAGAATGCTTATGCAAATTGTTCCCTGACGCGTTATGATTGTCACAGTTTGGTTAGCCTTCTCATTGTTTCTGTTTTGTTTGTTCTGTTTCCACTGACCTGACGCCCCTTCTCCTTGCCTTCTCATTCTTGCTTTTGGGTAAATTCTTACCGTTTATTTCATATAGTCGATTGTCTAAGGATGTACATGACTCACAGGTGCATTTGTTTATCTCAAAAGCCAATCCACTATTGGTTGAAGGTGACTACAAGGTATAGAAGCTTCCAAGTTCAAGGAGTATCTTAGGGTGATATAGCTTCAAGAGTTATTCTAGTCTTTATCAGATCAGTAAGTCTGGCCTGTTGTAGCAATTTGAATGTTTTGCTTTATACTTTTTTCATTCTATCTAGGACCTTTGGTTGTGCCTCGGTTAGAACAATGGGTAGTGGTAGCCACGTAGTATCTTGTTCTGGCCCTGCTAGTAGAGTCCAGGGTTCCTGTGGGCCGTGTCCTGTAGACAAGTTTCTTCTGTCAGTCTTTGATTTCCTTCATTTTCTTTGGCTTTAGACAAGTAGAGACCAGTAGCTAGTTGTTTTTTAAAAGTCTTTGTGTAAGCTGTGAAGCTCCCAGTCACACTGTTCCTCCTACTTGGTGTGTGGAACATTCTCTTTATAAACCATATTATGCATTTGATAGAATTGTCCCATGAGGCTGTGCCTGTCCCACATCTTATAACCTAGTTACGCTATCTCAGAGTTGTTGGCTATGTCTAGGAAATCTAACTCAGCCCTCCATGTGTCTTTATTATATGCATGAGTAAGAGAGGCTAAGTTTTTTTGTTTTTTTTTAAATGCTACTGAGATCCTGTCCATATATGTACAGGCGTATTCCAAACAAACCAGGTTAAATCCTGCCTCTGTGAAAAGTGCTTGTGGTGTAGAGACTACACGTTGGGCGACTAACAGCAAGGTCGGCAGTTTGAAACCACCAGCCACTCCATGAGAAACAATGGGTCTTTCTACTCCCAATAGAGAGTTACTGCCATCGAGTTGATGATGCCTCATGGCAACACCCCCCCCATGGGTTTCCAAGGTAACTGTTTAGACAGCGCTTTTCAATCTGTGGGTCGATACCCCTTTGCAGGTCGAACGACTCTTTCACAGGGATTGGCCGATTCATAACAGTAGCAACGAGGTAGCTATGAGGTAGCAACGAAAATGACTTTATGGTTGGGGGGGTGGTCACCACCACACAAGGAACTGTGTTAAAGGGTTGCGGCATTAGGAAGGTTGAGAACCACTGGCTTAGAGGAACGTGAAGAAACTATTCTGCTAACCTTGACTGTGTGAACCCCGCAGATGCCAACTACCCCCTGGAGAAAGATGTGGCATTCTGCTCTGTAAAGCCTGTCAGAGAGCTGTACAGTGTTCTTACATAGGGCCACTGTGTTAGAATCGACTCACATCCATGGGTTTTGATTTTTCTGTTAGTGGTCAGAGAAGAGTTTTGTAGACTGCGTTCTGTACCTGCCATCCTGGCCTTGAGTGGAAGAGGGTTGAAAAGGAGAGTGACTGCCATGGAGCAGCTGAGGGCTGGAAAACTCATTGCTGTACAACACAGCTGGTGTGGGGGCAGGATTCATTATCCACAGCATAAATTGGCACCAGAGATGAATCATCTTACGTTCTCTGGACTGTTTAACTAGTAGGTTTAGAGAGGACACTGGCGTTGTAGTTGGAGGACAGATGTCTTCATTTAGTTTTTTGCCAGAGTGGTTTACAGCTGGTTCTTAGACCAGGAGGAAAAGAGGAGATCACTTGGGAGGGGTGGGGGGACCAAGTGAGATTGTAAACAGGCCACTCAGCATATCTTGAAAAGCATGTTTGCATGTAATTGTTGGTTGTGTTCCTATAGTACTATTCTCTAAGTAGCCTTTCTTATCCATCATCGTCTCTGCCCCTTATTCCTGGTTGGTACATTTATTGAGTGGTTGGATATTGAGTGGTACATTTATTGAGTGAATGAATAGTAAGAATCTGATTCTCTGCACCCCATGTCTGCATTGTATTGTGGTGTATGAGTAAGCCACAATTAAGCCCTACTGCTACACATTTTTTGGAGCCCTATTAGCACTAAAGGGTGAGCAGACTACTATTGGTTCAAACCTACCAGCTGTGCCATGAAAGAAAGATGAGGCTATTTGTTCAGAGAGATTGGAAGCTTCGGAAGCCCTGGATAGGATCACTGTGAGTCTGAATGAGCTTGATGGCAGTGAGTTTGTTTGGTTGGGGATGTACACGGAGGTCATTAAGCAGGGCTGCTTCTCTACTGTGCGTGTGAGCCTGTTTACAGGACTAGTGTGTACATTTGAAAATTGAAGAAATGTTGCCAATTGACTTTATCAAAAGTTTGTTATCTAATCAATTATGTGCCTCTTTACAAAACTGTACAACCCACATTTTGCTCCAAGGTAGTTTACTCTTTTTAATGATGAATCACTGATTGTCCTTGCCGTGAAAGATGCTAAGACACAGTGTACAGGAAATTTACCTTCTGACTTCACAGAAATTTTTCTTAACAAGAACTTTATATTTTAATAGCATTTTTGATTTGTGAAAATGAATAAAGCTCAAGCTCAAATGAGCTGCATTCAAGTAGGAGTTATAGCTGGAGTTCTGTACTTTGGGACAAAGCAGGATTGGTGTTAATTTTATAAAATTAAAACTTTCTACCCAAGTTTATTTTCTAGGAAAATACCTCTTTTGTTCAATTTGTTTAGGTCATATTGTTAGATAGATTCATATTTCGCTCTTTTCCTTGAAGTTCAGGTCTGGTAATTTGTTCAGCTTGCAGTACTTGTGAAATATGTAGACTTTTGAGGGGCCTTCTTCTACCAATTACTGAGATAAGAGTGTTGAAACCTTCCATTTAACTGGAATTAAAAAAATAGTATTTTATGGAAGCTAGCTAGATAAGACAGAAACTTGATGTTGCTCCTTGATTTGAGGGACATACTAACCATCAATGCTTTTACTAACTTGTGGTTATAAAAATGTATAATAGTAGCCAGGCTCTGATTACCCCTACTAATCCTTGCTTCCTGGGATTCTTCTGCTTGTAGTAGTCCCCTCCCACTTTGAATGAGGCTGACCTCATTACAGTGTGGGATTTGGCAGAGCATGAACACGAAAGACATGGTGGTGCCACCTGTGTCTCTTGGATCACTCACTGAGAAAAAGGCCAGCTGCCATGCTGTGAGGACACTCAAGCAGCCAGCCCCAGGAGAAGAGCATGTGAAATGGAACTCAGTGGGCCAGCAGCACCTAACCTTGTGAGTGAGCCCCTGAAGGTGTAGCTCCTCCCTAGCCGAGAAACCTTCAATTGACCAAAATCCCTGCCAACAGCTGACTGAAATCCACATCAAAACAGCCTTTGATAATAAACGACTCCCAAATCCCTAGCTCTCTGAAACTGAGGAAAAGTTGGATATTTGAACTTGTGTGATAATGTCTTATATTAGCACTGGATGAACTGATACAGAAGGTTGTGTTTGCTTGGTTTTAAATCTTGAAAACACTAAGGAAAATGTATTCTATAATTAAGTTTCTCCATTAAAATTTAATAAAATTAGGAGAGTACTAGATAAGCTATTAGTAGTTCTACGGCCCTTTCCCCCTAGTATTTGTAATAGCAGTATCTCTGTGGTAGTAGATGTTTTCCATATATGTTCAGAATTTCCCATGTAGAATCAATCCTTAAATGCATTTAAAAGTGAGCCCACAGTCCTAATTGGGTGAAAGTTCTTGTTTCTCCATGGGGCACTTAAAAAAATCTGGGCATGATTTTATTTTAACAATAAGTAAAGGATTTTTTAAGTTGTTATTGTAGTAGAACATAATATTGCCATTTAGAGTAAGGTGACCAAATTTTCACATTGGTAAAGTGGGACACCAGCGGGACACCATTGATAAAACTCATATCCTGGTGAAATAGCCACATGGCAGCCAAAAACCGTATACCCTACCTTGTCGTGCACGCTTTCCAAAAATCGGGACCTCTGGTCACCTTAATTTAGAGGTCCAAGAATGCTGACCAGTCCTCTCATTTCCAACCATGTGGAGGAGGGAAGAGCGTTCCAGAAGCTCCACTATGTTCCTGATAAGATAGACATTCCTCCTTACTCCCTTGCCATCCTTTGAGTTGGCCTATTCCAACTATTGCCTGTGTGCCATTTATTCCTGTTTATATCAGTCACTTTAAACTCCTGGGCCATCCTTCATCTCCTGCTCAAGGGTGGGCCATGGATCTCTGCTGACCCTGCCTCTGTTTCTTAAAGAGATAAGAAGCTTGTACCATAATAAAACTGAATTTTCACCAAATACACTGTTTGGGTGGAAATATTTTTACAAAGCATTTTTCTCACCGAAGAAATGATGCTTTACATTCTTCCTAAATCTTGAAGCATTCCACAACGTCCACTTAGAATTCATCGATTATAAGGTAAATTCCTGTATTGTGAATGGTTCCCTCACGTTTTGATTTAAGCCTAGTTCTCTCCTGAAGTGCCTGTTTGCTCCCTCTGCCCTCTCAGTGCTCCTGAGAGTTGGGTGTGTGTTTCCTCCTTACTGCCACTTGTAAGGCAGTCTTTATTTGCCTCATGCATTTGAAAATGGGACATTGAAAATGGAAGACTGAGACGAATTGGTTCATTTGAATTGTGCTGGAGAAGAATATTGAAAGTACCATAGGAGAGAAGCAGGCACATACACCTGTTTTAGAAAATAGTACAGCCAGAATGTTCCTTCAAGGAAAGGATGGCAAGACTTTGTCTCACATGCTTTGGGCATGTTTTCAGGAGAGACCAGTCCCTGGGGAAGGACATCAAGTTTGGTAAAGTAGAGGGCAGCGAAAGAGTGGACGACGGCCCTGGAGAAGATGGATGGACACACTGGCTGCAAAATTGGGCTCAAAAATAAGGACAGTTGTGAGGGAAGCGCAGGAGCAGGCAGTGTTTTGTTGTACATGTGGTCACTCTGTGCTGGAACCCACTCGATGGCCTTAACAACTACAAACTACCTGTGGATCCCCCTCCAGAAAAGTCCAAGTTGTACGTTTCATGCCTGCTCCATTTTAGTATCTTCATCTATAAACCTTCCTGTTACTCCCCTCAACTACCTGAAGATTTTAGTTCACTATCATCTTCTGCCAATTCTAGTGTCCTAAATCTTGATTATAGTGGTATCTGAAGAAATACACTTTCAAATACTGTAGCCACTCAATTCATGGTTTTCCCCCCAGTGTATGTACTCAAGAGCCCTGGTGGCGTAACTTGTTGCAGACTCCTTTACTTAGTCCTAGCCTGTTTCCACCACAGCATCAGTTTCCCGAAACATTTCAGCTGGTCAGTTCCTGCAGCCTTGTCTTTTGCAGGTGCCTTCAGTGCCGCTTGATCGCATTCCTCCAGCACCACCAGTCTTTGATCATGTATGTCACCTCCTCGATTCTTTATGGTGCACTCAACCTGTCTCTTCCTTTATGTTTATGATACTTCCTCTGTTGTTCAATATTTTGCCCATAGAATACTTCGGTGTGGCGACTTGAGGCTTGATTTTTCTTCAGTTCTTGGTCAGCTTTCTCACTGCAGGACTTAAGCACGTTTCATTATTATGCCCTGGCGTCTTCTGCAGGGTTCTTTTTACGTCACCGTCTTTCCACTTTGCTCTACCTTTTGTATGTTCAGGAGTGAATTTCAGAGTTTCTTTTTATTCCATTTTTGGTTTTAAATTTTAGCTTTTTAAATTTTTCACTTCATTTATGATGTCTTTGATATCATCCCACCCATCTCTCCCACCCATCTCATCTGATCTTCTTTGGTCCTTGGTGTGGCATGTGTCAGGTGTATTCTTGAGCTTTTTCTCTGTGTGTAGATTGAAAGTGGAATATGCTCAAGGCATTTTTGGTCTTTGGGTGTGTTTTCATTTTCTTTAGCCTCAGCGTGAACTTTCATCTGACTTTGATGGTCTGCTCTGCTGCATGCCCCTTGCTTTATTATGATTGATGATAGGGAGCTTCATTGTCACTTTTCACAGATGTAGTCAATATTCCATGCCTCTGTATTCCATCAGGTAAGGGCTGTGTCACCATCAAAGTATAGTCATTGGCCTGCAAAATTCTGCCGTGCTATCTCTAGTGCTGTTACTGAAATCAGGGTAATATTGTCCTCTGCTGATTATTTTTCTGTTGTGTGTGTTTCCAGGTTTTGCATTCCAATCACCTGTAATTACCAAGCATCTTGAGCAGATGTTCTTCCTTGGAGGAGTATAAAGATCGTCTGATCACCGACAGTAAAGAGGGACGCAGTACCGTTCTTCTTCAGTCTGGCATGCCAGCGTAGGGTTCACTGTGGCCAGTACCACTGCTTTCTTCAGTTTGCCCGTGTGCAGGGCATGGAAGTGCCTATGCATGGTCTTTCACTTTTGAAAACCTCTTAGCGTCATACATTCCACATTCTGATGATCACAGTTAATCCCCCAAAGTTCACTCCACCCATGTCATTAAGAAGGCCGTCCTTCCCCAGTTGTGTTTTCAGCGCCTTCCAGCCCGAGGAGCCTTAGGAGCAGAGTGGGTTGACATGTTGCACTGCTAACAGAGTCCGCAGTTTCACCTATCAGCCACTCCATGGGGGAAAGATGAAGCATGCTTCTCCTTTCTTCTTGTCTGTCTGTGCCTGGAAGTTCTGTTGAAACCGGTGTGCCATGGGCGACTCTGCTGGTGTGTGAAGTACCTATGGCATAGAGACAGATGAGTATTGGTTAAATACAGCCGAGCCTGTGAAAGTAGGAAACCTATCCGAGAAAGAAAACTAAAATATTTTACACACTAATGTTTAGTTCTACCTCTCAAAAGTTGTGATGTATTTATTATTTAATCTCCATGATACATGATAGAAATAAAGAAGCCACCCACATCTTTGTCCCAGTATTGAAGTATATCAATTACTGTGCTCTTTCATCATGGATACAAATACCACCTTTATTGTGGATTTTTCCATTCCCTTCCATTTCATGTAAAGTCTGTATCGTGGTTTTATAGTAAGTTCTTTTATTTCCCATCCTACTTCCTCTTTCTTGTTCTTTTTAAAAAATCAATCTCAGACATTCTCTTAAAGAGGGAAAGAGACATGGCAATATTTTTCGAATCAATTTTGTTTCTTTTGAGGTGGTCTTTTTTTTAAAAGGACTTTCATACTTTTTCATCTATATTTTAAAACAATGTAGACCTAGACTTTGATTGTCAAGGAACCATAAAATTCGGACATGTTAATCACTGGTTCCTTATAAGAGAAGGAAGAATCCCACAGAGCTTTGGTATAAAGTGTACATTTCTCTATGACAGTTTCAGAAAATATGACAAATTTACATTAAAAAAGCGTAATTCAGATGTCTCCTTTTTCCTGGGAAATTTTCTGAAACATCTCCGGTTGAAACAAAATTGCCATTTTTCCAAGCTGTATTCAGGTAAAAACACTAGTTTGCTCCATCTTGACTTGAAGGTAGTAAAGTGCCTTCATTGATCACGGCAGGAGTGTGGGCTTGTGCCAAGAGAAACTTCTCTCTCAGAATAAATGCTATTATCCAAAAACCATTATTTAAAAAAAATACCATTATATAGACATGCTTTTCTTTTTCTACACCTGAGGCCTATATTGTTATCACAATATGGAAAGTATTAAAGTTTTTGTTTTTTAAATGTTTTATTAGGGGATCATACAACTCATCACAATCCATACATCAAATCTGTAAAGCACATTTGTACATTCTTTGCCCTCATCATTTTCAAAGCATTTGCTCTCCTCTTAAGCCCTTTGCATCAGGTCCTCTTTCCCCTCCCCGCTCCCTCATGAGCCCTTGATAATTTATAAATTGTTATTTTATCATATCTTGCCCTGTCCGATGACTCCCTTCATCCCTTTTCTGTTGTCATTCCCCCAGGGAGGAGGTCACATGTAGATCCTTATAATCGGTTCCCTCTTTCCAACCCACCCTCCCAGTATCGCCACTCACACCCCTGGTCCTGAAGGGATCACCTGTCCTGGATTCCCTGTGTTTCCAGTTCCTATCTGTACCAGTGTACATCCTCTGGTCTAGTCAGACTTGTAAGGTAGAATTCGGATCATGATAGGGGAGGAGGCGGGGAGGAAGCATTTAGGAACTGGAAGAAAGCTGTATTCTTCATCGGTGCTACATCGCACCCTGACTGACTCATCAGTTTATTTTTTAAGAGCAAATATGGTTCTTACCATGTACCATAACACTGGGAAAAATGCTATTAAAATTTGCTATAGTACATGTTTATTATTTTTTCTTTTTAATAATTTTAATTATTTTTAATAATAATTTGCTCCTTTTCTGTCCAAGTTATTTTAATTAGGGAGGGAGCTGGTAGAACATTTTTTTAAATCTGATTGTATTCTCTTTGCCTATGTAATACTTTTTGAACTAGTTGGGTCTTGGAATCTAGTTCCTGTTTATTATACAAAGCAGACGTGTGATACTTTGGTATTTAAGTATAATTCCCATTGTTTTGAAATTTTCTGGGTTTTGCCTTTTTGTTTATCCAAAATAAAATTGCCAGGAGTACATTGACAGAAAGCTGCTAGAAATTCCAGCCAGATTTAGAAAAGGACGTAAAGGAAACAAAAATCCTCACTAGACCCACTGGACAATGCCATGGAAAACAGAAAAGGTTGAACTTGTCAGAGGTCTCAGTTTACTTGGACCCACAGTGACCTGATGTATTCCATGACCATTGATTGTCGATCCCAGTCATGTTGCGGCTGTTTTTGAACTGTCTTCAATGCATTTTGACTCTCCTTCAGGGTGTTCCTCTTTTTCACTGACCCTCTAGTTTACCAAGCACGGTGACCTTGCCTAGGGATGATTCTAGAATTTAAGGTGACCAGATTTTCACATTGGTAAAGCGAGACACCATTGATAAAACTCACATCCTGGTGAAACAGCCACATGGCAGCCGAAAACCGTATACCCTAGCTTGTCGTGCATTCTTTCCAAAACTCGGGACTGCCCAGCCAGAAGCGGGATGACTGGTCACCTTATGTAGATATCATAGTGGTAGAAGACAGAATATAAATGTAACTAATAAATAGGCAATGCAGAAACTTAGTTGAGAAGGTGCTGAGAACAGGGGCCAAGTTTTGGGTCTGTTTTGAAGGGAGAGTGAATAAGATTTGTTACTGGATGGGGTTTGAAAAATGGGAGAGGAAAAAAAGTCAAGATATGCCAATGTCACTGGAAGAAGAAATTGCTGGTCCCTGAGATTAGGGAAATTTGAGGAGGGAAAAGCCAAAAGTCTAATTTTGGTTATAGTTAAGTATGAGGTAATCTGTGACATGCAGGTGGCAGTGTGACTGGATATGCGAACCTTACAATATGGAGCGTTCTGATGTGGATATATCAATAAGCAAGTCTTTTAGCATAAAGATTAGGATTTAAAGCTTCAAGGCAGAAGCATGGGGAGCAATGAAGGACAGAGAAGAAGGTACAAGATTGAGTTCCAGGGGTATTCTCTAACATTTAGTTAGGGGAGGTGAGAAACCCACCAAGTGTGGAAAGGAAGCGCAGGGGAAGTGTTTTAAGGTGGAAGAAATGGTTCAAGTAGATTTAAATGCTGCATGGAGGTCCAGCGTGGTGAGGATAGAGAACTGGTTGGTTGACTCACAGTACAATTGTGAAGGAATGTGACGAACACAAATACCAGCAAGATTTTTCTACCCTGCCCAAGGTCCAGTCATTAATAGTTTTCATCAATTGTAGGCAAATAATTAATCAAACATTTTATCTTTTCAGGCTTCTGCTAAAATTTCTTGACTGCTGCTGTGTTTATTATTTGCTGATGTGTTTTTTAAAGGAGGATCAAAAATAAACTCAGTTCCGAGACGGGACCCTATTATTGTGTTGATAATTCCCTCCTTTTTAACCGGCGATCAGTTTTGTCAGTGTCTCTGCTATGCCATTGCTTTAACTGCTGTACCACCAGGCTTCTGAAGACCTGTAAGTCGTGTGGTAGGTAGTTAAAGCTTTTAGGATCAACACTCAGATACTGATACAAGAAATTGTTTCCTAAAGAGAGCTATTGATTAGGTTCCTTTTGGCAGGAAGGTGGGGGGCAGTAGTTAAGGTGGGGAAAGGTAATAGTATAAACATGCCTTTTGTTTTTGCTGTGGGGGTTAGAAGGGCAGAAAGTGCAATATGCCTTTTGGTTGTGTAAGCAACTCATTGAAAATAAGTGGTTTATGGACTCAAGCTGTAAGATCTGCCAAAGCACAGAAGGGAAATGGAGAGAAAGGACTGTAAAACAGAACCTTTCATTCCTGTGGTTGTGAGAGGCAGGAAAGTCACATCAATATACATAAGCCAGTAGTGACTTAGTGGTCATTGTGTTTTTGCCTTTGGAAGAAAGAACGGCCAAAGAAATGAGGGAGGGTGGTGTCTCAGTTATGGTGGAAAGACTATCAGTTTGGAAGAAAAGGGACGCCTCTTCATGTCAAATACAGCACAGTTGGAATTATTGCGATCCTTGAAACGGTATATACCATACTACTTCCATTTATTCTGTGTTTTTAGTTCATCTTAGCTGGCCTAAGGTTCACTGGTAAAGGAACTGCTCTTGAGTTCTCTGTCTAAAACTCTTAGCAGCTGAGATCCTGTCCATATGTTTGTATGTTCTAGTCTAGTCTTGAGCAAATGCTCAGTGAATGTATACTGGGTTGAATTTTGAACTTGGTCTCCAGCATGCACACACTGTTTGTATGATGTTTTTGTATGCTAGCCCTCAGCCTCTCCGCAACAAACCCATGCTATCTGTTGGCCAGTTGTGCTCCCAAGATAGTTCCTCTGTAAACAGTCAAGGTACCTCATTCCTATTTAACCTGTGTCTTTCTCCATCGACTGCTTTGAGATGATCTGGTCCGTCTCTTGGCTTTTTAAGTTCAAACCTCTGCAGAACTTAGGTTTGGTTGTTTTTATCATAGTCAGTGGGTTCATACCTGCCATTTAATAAGCCATCTTCCTGATTCTGAAACCCACTGATGAACCAGGAAGCAGAGAAGGAATTGGTCTTGAGGGGGCGATTTCTTCCTTGTCTGAAATATTTTGTCCCACCAGAGTATCATTGGTGTCTGTCCTTGAGGACAGAGCTGGGTTAACTCACTGCCATTAAATCATCGACTCAGAGCAACCCTGTAGGACACAGGAGAATGAACTGCCCCCGAGTCTTCCCAGAGTCTGAAATGAGTTCCAGCCAGTGACTTTCCATTAGCACCTGAGTGCTTAACCTTTGCACCACCAGGGCTCTTGTTTACACCCTGGCTGTTCCTAGTTCTTCCTGGCTACTGTTGAGGGTTTTTTGTGTTTTTGTTTTTTGTGTTTTTCCATTTTAAATCGTGATTGGGTATTTCTAAGGAATCTTGGTCAGACATCCTATTGGGAGTGGCCACCCCGGCCAATCACTTTAGGATTTCTTCGTGAACTGTGCACTTACTCCAGGGAAGATGCCAGGTTTGAGGCACAGGTTGTTACTTACTTTTCAGTTCTTAGAATTTCATTCTTGAAGATAACCTTGATTTTATAAAGCACTTTATGTGTTCATCTCCCAGCTCTCACCCCTCTCTCCCAGCATCATGGACACATCATACTGAAATTGCTGTTTTTTGTCTTTCCTCTTCCACATCTTACACTCCATCAGGGGTAGGGACCTCTGCTCCCTTTTGAGGTCCCAACGTATTATACAAAGTCGGGCACAAAGAATGTCTTCAGATGTCAGGGGTGAATTTCCACTGGCCTTTTGGCCATCCCTCTGTCACCTGGCTATAATTGGGTGAGCAGTTTGGTTTGATTGATTCAGATGGGTGTGTGTATGCACCCAAAAATAGTTTGTATTTTTCCCCCTGTGTATGTGTGTTTTTGTTATTCTCACAGAGATTCGGGCACACTCGTTAGGAATGACCAGACTGAAACATTACAAGGACACTACCCACGTTAAACTTCTAGATTTTCATGTGTTTGCCTCACAGCCCTTTTGTAGTTTCTGTGGAGACACCCACCAGCCTCTGATCAGCATTATCTTTTTCATTCCTGATATAATAACACTATTTTTTAAAATATTTTTTTCGAAGCTCGTATAACTCTTAACACAATCCATTCATCCATCCAGTGTGTCCAGCACATTTGTACATTTATTGCCACCATCATTCTTACAACATTTTCTTTCTACTTGAGCCCTTGGTAACAACTCCTCATTTTTCCCCCTCCCTCGTGAACCCTTGGTAATTTATAAAACATGTCTTACACTATCTGATGTCTCCTTTCACCCACTTTTCTGTTATCCATCCCACAGGGAGTGGGTTATATGTACATCATTGTGATCGCCTCCCCTTCCCCCCACCTTTCCCTTATCCTCCTGGTATCACTCTTCTCATTATTGGAACTGAGGGATTTGTCTGTCCTGGATTCCCTGTTTCCAGCTCTTATCTGTACCCAGTATACATGCTCTGGTCTAGCCAGATTTGTAAGGTAGAATTGGGATCATGATGGGGGGAGGGGAGCATTAAAGAATTTGAGGAAAGTTGTATGTTCCATCGGTGCTAGACTGCCTCCTCCAGTACTTTTTTTTTTTTTTTAAACAGGTTGGTACTTGTTGCTTAAAATGTATCAAATGCCTCCCATACACAGGTGCCAAATCCTATTGAGCCTTCTTCTAGTGCTGGCTGACT
This sequence comes from Tenrec ecaudatus, assembly GCF_050624435.1. Classification (NCBI taxonomy): domain Eukaryota; kingdom Metazoa; phylum Chordata; class Mammalia; order Afrosoricida; family Tenrecidae; genus Tenrec; species Tenrec ecaudatus. Next base: position 135,032,677 of record NC_134535.1, read on the forward strand.
CATCTCTTCCTGGACTGGACCAGGGTCTTTTCCCCTACATCTCCCCAGTACTGTCTCCTACAAGCCCCATCTAGAACTCTGTGGCCTTTCTTGTTGAAAAATCCTTGTCTCCTATACCTAAAACATTTTCTAACTCATCCACCTCTGGGTGCCTCCTGGCACAGAATGATGACTCTGACTTAGAGGCCTGGAGCCCTAATCTAAGAATTGTTCCAAGAAGGAGTCATCTGACAAAGCCACCTACAGTGAACTCCCACACACCCCTTTCCAGTATTTTAAAGCAAGCTCTGGCGAGTTTTATTAAAGAATAATACTGCATGATTTCTTTTCTCACCAGTCTGTTCTGGCATGCTTCTAATGATACCAGATTCACCCGGCTCATTGGTGATCAGTGTGCTTACTCTGTAGTACTGTAAGCATGAGGTGCTTAATTAGATTATTGTGTTCACTGTCGTGATCACGGGCATCGTTTTGAACCAACATTGGTGAAATATTCTATTTCTGACTTCCTCAACGTGAGGCGGTTGTTTTCAAGGATTACCAGGGACCTGCAACCGTTTAACTGGCATATATTTCCCCAAATTACAGCAACAAGTAACAACACTGAAAACTGAACTCTCTAAAAGGTGTGCCCTTTTTGACCTTGTGGTTTGTATAGTCTTCTGTTTATACACTGTGGACACACCTTTCCCATTATGAAAACCTGGGTCCCAACAGTGGCGTCCTCCCCACTGCACACTGCTGGCTTGGACTATGTGTGTGGTTCACCATGAACTTAGCTTTTCTGGTTCCTTTTCTGCTTAGCCCTTGTGCGGTAGAGTAGCTTCATAGAACCAGGGCATATGTTTTTAGGTTTGTATATCTAACGATGTTAAATTATTTGTTTGCTTTTCCCAGTAAAGCTAATATTCCAGAGTAGCAGTGCTATTTGAGGAGAGGAACTAGCTTTATTTTGCGTTTCCTTTCTGTTGTTAGCCAGTGACCCAGCTGGTTCACGGCAGTTGAGAAGAAATGGCATGGTTCTGGGAAAACATCAATGCAGACGTGCTAGTCTTTGGGGAACACTGGGATAAATAGCTCAACCACCTGAAAGTGGTCTACAGCCCGCCTCGGCTTCCTTACCATTGTACCCACTCTAGTTGATTTATACCTCGCAGCCTAAATTGGCATGGGGCATGCCTTTGGGATTAAATTAATTTATACCAAGTTAAAAAGCATCAGCTGCCAAAGTCGGGGTTGGGGCTGCTTCTGGAGGCCAGTGGGCTCATCCCTTTCCTACAGCTAAACCCACACTCCGGGCATTCCTGTTTGGACCTCAGCTGGGATAGTCCTTCAGGAAGGCCTGTTCTTCATCTTTGTGTCAGATAGGCTCTGGGTCTGAGATGGATTTCCCAATCTTCAGCCGAGACAGCACTGTAATTGGTCCTTGAGCACATCAGCGAGGATTTGTAACCTTCGACATTCTAAACACAGAATATAACAGACGTGACTCTTTAACTTACTAATTTTTAAAATTTTCTAAGTATTTTCTCCTCCTTAAGTAAATTCCTAGGAGTAAGGAGTACTGGTGATGGTTGGGTTAGGTACTGGGCTGCTACCTGCAAGGTTGGTGGTTCAGACCTACCATCTGCTCCATGGTAAAAGATGAGGTTGTCTGCTCCAGTAAAGATTTACAGTCTCTGGGTTGGGATTACCCTGCTCTGGGTTGGGATCAACTCAATGGCAGTGGGTTTCGATTTAAGTAAACTCAAAGGAATTCTTGTGAGTGAGTGATCACCCTGCCAATCTACCGTCTCGATCCATATTTGAAGGTTGAAGAAAAGTAATCCTGACCCTCATTAGCAAAGCCTACAGGGATTCTTGTTGTGTCATCAAGTCAGTTTCAGCTCATAGCTGCCTTTTTACAGCAGAGTGAAACACTGCCTGATTCCGCACCAGCCTCACGATTGTTCTTATGCTTGAGCCTATTGTTGCAGTCACTGTGCCAATCCATCTTTTCCAGGGCTTCCTCTTTTCCACTGCCCCTCGACTTGACCAGTCTTTCTCTAAGGGACTGGTCCACCCCGACCACATGTCCGAAGTATGCGAGATGAAGTTGCACCATCCTTGCTGGGAGCATTCTGGCTGGACTTCTTCCAAGACAGATCTGTTTGTTCTTTTCGCAGTCTGTGGTGCTTTCGGTATTATTCTCCGGGACTATAATTCAGACACATTGATTTTCTTCCATCTTCCTTATTCATTGGCCAACTTTCACATGCATCTGAGGCAGTTGAACATACCATAGCTTGGATCAGGCACACCTTAGTCCTCAAAGTGTGACATCTTTGCTTTTCAACACTCTAAAGATGGATTAGGAGTGTCAAACAACCTAAACTACTTAGAATGTCATTGAAGAAAAGCTGTTAAGTGGATGGGTGTGGTACATGAAAGTGTCATTGGACTGTCTCCAATGTAGAAATTATCTTTTGAAGGCAGGCCCTGGTGGTGCATTGGTTAAGTGCTTAGCTACTAACCTAAAAGTTGGGGGTTCAAACCAGCCAGCTGCTCTGCAGGAGAAAGATGTGGGAGTCTGCCTCCTTAGAGATTAAAAAAATAATAACAATACAGCCACCCACTGTTGTCATGCTAATTTCTACTTGTAGAGACCCTATAGGACAGAATAGAATTGCCCCATAGGGTTTCTGAGCCTGTAGTTCTTTATGGAAGCTGCCTGCCTTCCCTCCCTCTTACAGAGGGGGTTGCTGATCTTCTCCAAGCAGTGTGCTGAGGTCCTTATTCCTGCTCTATCCCATTGCCTGCCAGAGGTTGGGGCTGTGTCCCCTGCCCTGTTCTAAATTCTTTTCTCCCAGGCTCTCAGAAGGCTTGGCGCTCGATAGTGGAGGAGATGGACCATGGTATACAGCCTTTCCCTAATGAGCCGGGAAGCCAGCCCCAAAGAGACAAATCCTGTTACTCTCCCTTCAGCTGCTCTGAAGCCATAGGAGAGCAGGATAACCAGGTCTCCCTCCTCTGATTTGTAGGGGTTTTTTCTGCTTGCTGCCTCCACCCCCACCCCTTGTGTCCCAGAGCATCTTGGCAAAGTTCAGATTTCGTGCTCACAGCTCAGTGCTCACAGTGAAAAGAAAATATAAAAGGGGAGGCGAGCAGGCAAAAAAAGTTTGGGGGTGGGTACAGATCGTCAGAAGAGTATACCTCATTGCCTTCGTCTAAGACTTAAGCCCTGCATTGAAGCTCAATGAGATTCAATTTGATCATTTCAACAACCCTTGAAAGCAGGCACTTTTAACATGAAAGTTTTTCAACTAATAAATCACTCTTGAGTTCAACAGAATTAAAATGGCTTTTCGGTTTCTTTTCCTTTTTGCTCTCTCTCAAAAACCTTCTGTATTTCCCCACAGGATGGAGTGACATGAACGAGAAGCATTTATTACTGCACTTTGGTTCATCCATTGAATACAAGCTGATGGGTTAACATGTTATTAAGGGATGAGGGTAGGTGGGTAAATGCTTTCTCCTCCAGGGAATTAATCATCTATTTTAGGTTCTAATCTTCACTAATTATGCATATTTGGTCCTGCTGAACTAGAGGGGGAGGTTGACAACGAACTTTTTTCTTTTTTTAAATATGCATATTTGGTAAATGTTTTAAATGTTTACACAGCAAATTAGATTCCCATTCAACAGTTTCTGTGTACACTGTTCAATGACATTGGTGACTGGGTTCCTTAGGTGCCGGAGTTCTCAGTATTTCCCTTCTGGTGGCTCCATTTAGAGTAGTCTGGTTTCCTTACCTTCTGGTCTGGCTTCAAAGTAATTGCTGACCACTTCGCCTCACAGGGATGACTTTTTTTTAAGGGGGCACACCAACTCACGATTTTCTTTATTTGTGAGCCAATCTGTTATTCAGCTAAATACGTTGCTGATCTTAGAAGAGTGCCCCATGGACACTAACTGCCTCCCCATGTGTTTTATTACATATTCTTCTATATATGCATGCAGACATACTTATCTGTACATGTACATACAAAGGTAAAGTCGTACATAAAAGGTCTCCAGTTTACATGGGTTTATTCCAAGCAAAATGTTTTTAGCATGTCTCTGTGACTGTGATGGCTGTTGGCAAATTCTCAGTAATACACTTGTCTTAGTCTCATTAGGTGCGCCCCCCCCCCAATAAAAAGGAAAGAAATATGCAACCAAAACCATGGCTTCTGAGGGGATATGCCCAGAAGTTTGCATTCAAGGCAGAGGTCATCTTGGAAAGTCATTGAGGCTTTGCTTTTGCACTTCAAAGAAACAATCTTGAGATATTTACTTGAAGGACACGGGGCAATCAGTGGGCCTTATTAGAAAGAAGCTTTCGGAAATTGAAAATTGCCTTACCAAGAAAATTGTGCCCAGAAATTTTTCCCGATTCCACTCCCCCCCCCCCCAAAAAAAAAGCTCATTCTGCAAAGGTTAGCCTATGGGAATTTCATTGGAAACCTTACCCCATCCACCATCTTTCTCCAAAATGAGCAGGATTTTGGTCCCTTAAAGGATGCCCCTTTTAAGGTAGTATAAATTAATGAGCACTCATTTCTTCAGGGAGGGGTTTGACACATGGAAACACTGCCTTTAGAAGGGTGTAAACATCGATGGAGAATATGTTGAGCAAAACTCCATTTTATATTCTGATACTTTTTAATAAAGACTGCTCTGATTTTGTAGTAATGTGTTGTTTACTTGACTTTATATAACTTTATTTGTACCTAAACACTAAGGTCTTTGTAAAATTTCCATTGTCTTTCAATTCCTTTTTCCCGTATACTTTGTGAAGCCCCTTGACATATATGTACCCCTGCACATTGGGAGGGGTGCAACTGTTAACATTATATTTGTCATAGCAGTTAACAAAACATTTTGTTCTTCTTATGTACATTTTCCTGACACCATTTACCTTGGTCGTCTGTGTTCGTTTCGCCCCGGGAGGAAGTGGGATAGATGATGGCCATTGAAGGGATACCACAATATGTGTTGAAACAAAATGCGTACGAACCGTGTAGTATGTAACTCCAGTCTGCTCTGTAATAAACCTTCACCGACTTCACAATAAAAAGTTAAAAACAAGAAACAGGTTGTGGGGTTGATGTGGACTGTTGGGTTTATATGGACTAACAAAAGAAATGACACAATCGACCTTAGAAATATAAGCAGAATATTCCTTAGGAGCACTCTGAGCTTTCAACTTGCTCACTTTAGACGTAGCCCCAGGAAAGACCAGCTGCTAGAAAGGACAACGCAATTGGAATAAGATGGTCAGTGGATCTAGGGCGGCCAAGTGTAGTGTACCTGGGCAGAAGTTGTTGCCAGTCCTTCCCACTACAGCGGGGTAGAAGGAGACAGTTACTTGATTTTTTTTTTCCAAGTGAAGATAGGGATTATCAGTGTTTGCTGATAATGTGCAGGGAAACTGCTGTTAAGTCACCTGTGAAGCTTGGTACTGAAGTAGGCTGAAAACATGTCGTGAAACAATTTAGTTTTCAGGGCTTTCAAGCCATTAATTCTGGTTTGACACCCCACGTAGAATTTGCTTTTCTACTCAGGTGGGGATTCAGTAAAATGTAGATTCTGCCTTTGTATGTTTGGGGTAGAACAGTAAATTATCAAGAGGAGATTAAACCTGAATGAACCAGTTCAAGGTCTTGTTTGTTTAAAGTGGGTTCATAGATTTTCTTAATCATAATCTTTGGTTCATGACATTGTCATCTTTGGACTGAATGTTTGTTTCTCTTTATTTATGCATCTACACATAATTTAGAAGTAATCCCCATCTAATTACTGTGGAAACGGTATCCGAATAGAAACTAGAGATTTAGAATTTATTCTTCAATGTAATTTTCTTCCATCCTTGCCCCCTTGTGGCATTGCTGGATAAGCATTGAGCTGCCAGCCACAAGGTCAGTTTAAACTCACCAGCTACTTAGGAAAAAAACAAGGCTGCCTGTGGAAATCGTATGTAGAGTTGGGATGCGTTGAACCCACAAGATGACAGGAAATTTGTTTTGTTGATCTATGTACGTTTCTTCTATCCCAAATGCCTAGTAGCCATGAGTATTTTTAAAAAATTCCTCAATCTGTAGCTTGGTATTTCTTGGTTTTCCTTAAAGTTCTTACTTACCTCTAACAGTCTGTAGTTCACCTGGCTGCTTCGGGGCAATGATACGGTTTGAAACATGGACATAAATTTTGTGATGCCCATGTCTTCGCTTTCAAGGACAATGAATGGTAGACACGGCATTTTTTAAAGGAACATTTGACCCCACTCTTCCTACCAGTGATACCCAAGTTTGTATATTGCTTATTTAACACTTTCTTTAGATTATATTTAATTCTCCAGTTTGTACACTTCCATGGTTTCCAGAACTATCTGCATGGACTGTAGATGTAGATGTTAATAAGCTCAGTTTTGTCCATGGTGTGGTTATAATCATACGGCGCTGCTGGTGTTTTTACATCAATGAGGGCTTTGGGCTGTACCTGAGATTCTCTTTGAAGTATATTTATATTTGGGTAACAATGTGTAGGGGTTCAATTCAGAGTTCGCTCTCAGGAATGAGAGTGAATTAGAGACTTCCTCTTGTACTTCAGAGCATTTTAGATCTGTGGCGATATGAGGCTATGCCCTATAGCTTCTGGGGATGAATATGCTTGTGTTGTTGTTTTGTTGTTCATCTAACCAACCTTTATTCTTCTTCCACATATTCTCAACTCCTCCCGTTCTCTTGTCCCACCGTTACTGCCTTACCACAGCCTTCTTCCTCCTCTTTCCCCCACCCAGACCAGCAGCTTCCAAACTCTAAGGTGAAGCATGGTGCTCTGGTTGAAGGGCGGGCTCCACTTTCTTATGGCTTGTGTGGGACTTGAGGTGCCCTGATACTTAAACGCTTGCTACCACGCTGTAGAGTTCCTGTCCAGGATCCTTCCCAGCCATTCTGGGCTCAGACTCTGCTTGCCCAAAACCCAGATGCGATCATGTCTCTCCATCACACATGCACAAGTCCTCAGTCTTTTTTCTGTTTGTTTGATTTTCAAACTTTTTTTTTTTGGGGGGGGGCTGTGAATTGGGTGAAGGTTTTCTTCCTTTTTTTTTTAATCAATTTTTTTGGGACTCGTACAACTCTTATCACAATCCATACATCCATCCATGTGTCAAGCACATTTATACATTTGTTGCCATCATCATTCTCTAAACATTTGCTTTCTACTCAAGCCCTTGGTGTCAGCTCATTTCCCCCCCTCTTTCCCCAGTTCCCCCTCTCTCATGAACGCTTGATAATTTATAAATTATTTTTTTGTCTTATCTTACACTGTCTGACATCTCCCTTCACTCACTCTTCTGTTGTCCTTTCCCAGGGAGAAGGTTATATGTAGATTCTTATAATTGGTTCCCTATGGGTGAAGGTTTTCACACATATTTTGCTTTGTGTCATTAATTCCACTTACCCCACCCTGCCTCTTTTCCTCTCCTTTTCCTACCCCTTCTTGCGGTTGTTTTTGTTGTTGTGTGTGTTTGGTTACATTCATCCTTACAGGTGGAAGGCAATGTTGTACAAAGGACTTGATAGGGAACCTCCCTTCATTCCAAACCCAATTAAACTCACCACCAGTGAATCGATTCCCATTCATGGGGGACCCTATAGGACAGGGTAGAACTGCACCTGTGGGTTTCCAAGGCTGTAGATCATTACAGGAGTAGAAAGCCTCATCTTTATCCCACGGTTTGATTTTCAGAGATGGTAGACTTAGTGTGCCTTTCCATACTCTGATCACCATCTCCACTTTGGGGGAGTACTCGGTGCTCCCCACACTCTCGCTTGAACGTTCGTATAGTTTGTCTCCCAGTGCATTTGTTTTGTCTGATTCTGTTTTAATTCCAGGTGCCAGCCAATCTTAACTCTCTAGCCAAGCCTTACTTCACACACGATTTTCTCTGCCTTTCCCATAGCGTGTATTAAAGCATTCATCACATTGTCTTTTAATTCTTGACTCTTGTCATTCAGCCAAGGACCTAGTTGAAAGCCTTTCAGCATCAGGCACTGTCGTAGTTGCTGGGGAGACTGTCTCCTGACCGCCCTTTGTGACAGAGCTATACACATGGTTTCTGAACCTGTAACTCTTTCCAGAAGCAGATAGCCTTGGCTTTCTCCTGCGGAATGGCTAGTGGGTTTGAACCACGGACATTGCCACCCTGTAGCCTCATGGAGACTGCCCCAGAAATGTGACCCGCTTTGGCTTATGTTTTCGATTTTTTTTTTCTCCCTCCCTCCTCTTTTCTTCCCCAACTCAGATAGGTAGGATAAAAATATCGGACTCTCATTCATCTCCATATTCTTGTTTAATTTGACCACGTACTGTTTGTGGTGTTCTTCAGAGAAGGAAAGAGGCATGTTCCTTTCCCATAAGCAGATGATGAAGATGAGGTGAACAAAGCTCACGTGCATCTGCACAGAGGGCGTTCAGTAGCCACGAGGCAGAGGGCATTGAGAGTCAAACCTGGGGAGACAGGGTTGTCCCCAGCAAGTGCTTTTTCAAATCAAAGACAGAAAAAAGAAGTCTGTGGGTGGGAGGAAGAGATGGAAAAGAAATAGAATAGTAGTATACCTTTAACTTATTCCTATTGGAACACATTTGTCAACTTACCTTAAAAATCATAATAATGCAGATTGTACTGTCTGCTCTGAACATCGATTGCCCTTTTAAATTTAATGTTTTTCTTGTAAAATAAACTGATCCTTTGAGTAGGGCGATGCCACATTGAACTGACTGTGCCACCGTGGGACAGAGTAAAGCTCTCTCCTACCTCACTGCCACGGAGTCGATGATGCGACCCTGTAGGACAGGGTAGAACTTCCCTTTGTGAGCTTCCAAGACTTAACTCTATGGGAATAGAAAGCCTCATCTTTCGCCCACAGGGCAACTGGTGGTTTCAAACTGCTGACCTTTCAGTGAGCCGCCCAACACGTAACCACTCCTCAGACTGAAGACTAAGGAGGCATAATTTGTTATTTCAATAGCGGTGCCCTGTGACAAACTTGTCATAGTTGAGGTCTTGGCAAAACCTTTCCCACTCCATCTCCTCAAGGTGCCTTTTGTCGGGGCTTAATTTGGTGCTCTAAGCTCTGGTACTCAAGTTGATTCCGACTCCTAGCAACCCTCTAGGACAGAGCAGAAGTGCCTGTTTGGCTTCTCGAGGCAGTAATCTTCTATGGAAACAGCAGACTGCCACGTGTTTGTCTCAGAGCAGCACTGGGCTCCTTTTTAAAACAGCCAGAGGCGGCCCCAGTTAGCAAAGAACTCAGCACCTTGCTTCAGGAGTCCCTTTGTGCTTCTTGATTGGCAGCAGTGCAGGAAGGAACTATAGCACATGGCCCAGTAGCAGTGTTTACAATGCGTAGCGCTGCAGGGGGGCCACTATCTAGGTCAGCAGTTCTCAGCCTGGAGGTCCACTGATTCTTAACAGTAGCAAAATGACAGTTATGAAGTAGCAACGAAAATAATTTTCTGGTTGGGGGTCACCACAACACAAGGTATCGTATTAAAGGGTCGCAGCATTAGGAAGGTTGAGAACCACTGATCTAGGAGGGCTTCATGGGTCCAGGACTACGATGTGGTTTGGCGAAGGGGAGGCAGGAAGGGATTTCTGCATAGGAAAAGTGGTGTTATTGTGGGGCTTAAAGGAAATGTGTGGTGGAGGTGGTCACTGAAACAGTTAAAAATCATCAGGCCTTTCAAGAACGGTACATCGAAGCCAGTGGGAAGAAAACTGCACCACTTGAGGAGCAGGCGCTGGTGTGTGTGACCTGGACTTGACTTCTGGCTCTAGGGCTGATTTGCTGAGGGCCCTTGGAGAAGTCAGTTAACCTTATCTTTAAATTGAGAGAATGGATATACGGGATCTGTGATTTACCTTCCCGCACTAGCATTTCCAGTGATTCTGCCTTTTCTGTCAAACTCGGAGGTCTGGGACTTTGTGCTCCAAGGGTTAGTTTCTTGCCTTCGGCACAGTTGACAGGAGGCCTGCCCAGAGCACAGGCTTACAGGACATGGCCCACTGTTCAGCTGTTCCCTGGCCTTGCCCCTCGTTTATTTGTCTACTAGGTCTTCACGAAGCACCGCTCCCTCCTCCCTGCAGCTCGTCCTTCACAACCCTTCTCCTGAGCTGCTGCTCCCACAAATGTCACCTTGCACCCACCCTCTGCCACTGGAATTCATCGTAGACACTTCAGATAGATTAGGCTCACTGTGGCTCTTCTCTGTAAAAATAAACTGTAGTGGATCTCCCATTGTTGTCCGAAGAAAGGCCAAACTCATTAGCTCCGTATTCGGCATCATCTATCAATCTTAGCTCACATTACTCCCCTTCACAGAATCTGCAGAATAGTTGACTGAACTTAATATCCTCTCAGTGCCATTGCTTGTGTTATTCTCTGCACCTGGTTATCCTCCGCCTGTCGCCCCCAGCCCCCAGCCCCATTGTCACATGGCCATAGTTCTCCCATCCCAGGTGCAGCCTTTTTCATGGAATCTCTCAGGCTTCACACAGCCAGAGGTAATAATCCTCCTCTCTTCAACTCCCACAGCACCCTTAGCACCCTTTCTGTACCCATCAGTGCTAATGACTTTGTTTTCATTTTTTAGACCAGCCTATCTCTCCCAAGCTCAAACTCCCTAGTGCTTCGGAAGGACTAGATTATCCTACTGTAGGGGGGATGCACTAAATATTAGTTAGAAGTATTTCTTCCTTTTAGAGATGATGATTAAAGAGAATATAGAGAACTCTGCCCACAGGAATTAATAAATTATTATGAGCATAAGAAACGTGTAGGTATTTTTTAATCCTCAAATTTGTACTTAATAAGTAAAATGTTTTCAAGCCTCAGCTTGTAATTTAATTTTGGATTTTGTTTCCAAAACCTGGTCTGTCTAGGTCATATATCATACCTTCCTTTTCAGTTTAACTACACTATATGGTAGTTTGTGGTTTGTGCATGCCCACTAATAAGCTTAACAATTTATTTGCTTCTGCAAAGTTTGAACAGTTGCAGATTTAGGACTTCTTAATTATTTATCAAAGAGCCTTACTGCTTCATTTATTTTTTTTTTGTTGTTGAACCTGATTATACTGTAGCACACACCACCATATAATCCGACTTAACAGCACACCACTACTATACCATAAAATTGGTGTGAAGGTCAGAATTGACAGCTATGCATACACTTCATGCATTCAAAACCATTCATAAAAGAGCCACAGAAGTTTGGAGTTTCTGTGGATTGTATCTATCCAACTGCAAGCAGAGCTAGGCCGCATCCTGCTTGCAAGGAGCAGGAGGGTCGTGACCCCTTTAGGGGTCGAACAGCCCTTTCACAGGGTCACCCTATTCCTAACAGTAGCAAAATTAAAGTTAGGAAGTAGCAACGAAAATAATTTTATGGTGGGGGGGGTGACCACAACATGATTAAAGGGTCTCAGCATTAGGAAGGTTGAGAACAACTATTCTTTAGGCTTAAGAGTTGATGACTTAAAGTATATCCCAACTGCTAGATAATACACCAGCTTATTTTTGAGGTTTGAACAGAGACACAGCATCTCCCCCAAAGTTTCCCACTCCACTTTTTGCCCCAGTGGCTGTTAGCTAATCTTTGTGTAGCAAATTATGCTGAGATGAGCTAGCTCTAGCGTTACCTCCCCAAGCCCCAAGGAAGTTAAATCCATCTCACCTAGGATTAGACCATTAACATAGGAATTACCTCACTTCTCTCCAAATGATGTAAGACTAGTCTCAGTTCTAGCAATCTCCTAGTGGCAGCTATATTGCTGTTTATGAAAAGAAGAGAAACACAGGCTTTGTCACCAAGTGGGCTTCGCGCCTGCATTAGGCCTTTAACATGGGCATTGCCATGAGGGCAGGGTAGAGCTGCCCCAGATGTAGGCTTTATTCTTTTCAGGGCAAGACGTTTTCCTCCCATGGGTTTAAACCACAGACCTTCTGGTTAGCAGTGAACTCTTATTTGGCATCCCCCAGATGAAAATTGCCGTCTTGTTTTCTACCCATTCTATTTGGTTTAAATTATTCTAATGGTTCTTTAAAGCTGTTGGCAGATGATTTACCTGTTAGAACAGCTCAATAAAGAATACTTTAAAAATCAATTACATGATTGCTCCCTTATTCTCCCTTGCCATTAAAATAGAAAGCAATACAGCATATTTATGTAAATTAAGCTCTTCAGCCATTCCGCCACTAGCATTGATTTATAGACGGAGATCCCTCATATGCAGATAATAGGAATGGGGCTGGAGAAGGAGCAGTGGGATAAATACAGAGTGGGAGCGGGACAACATCTGAACTGCGGTAGCCCTGGTAGCAGCGGGTTTGGGAGGAAGTGCCAGGATTGCGCCTGATGGGCAGTTGTTCTCCACTGACCATTATAGAACTTAGGCCTGGGCATCCGGGTGAGGTTGGCAGATGGATTTGATCTTTCAATCCCAATCTCTCTCTCTCTCTCTCTCTCAGGAGTTAGAAGCAGCTCTTCACAGAGATGACGTGGAGTTTATCAGTGACCTGATTGCCTGCTTGCTCCAGGGCTGCTATCAACGGAGAGATATCACGTGAGTAAGCCTGGCATGCCTAAGTATTTCTTGCAACAGAAAGTATTGCTTTAGTCTTAGGGATCTTCCAGGCTTCCCATAGCAGATCAGAACTGCTTATTAACTAATAAATAACTATATTGCTAGTAATTACTAATTTATTAATTCATAATCCCTTCTTATTAACCAAAAAGTAACAATAAGCTCAGCATACAAATGGGTCCCCCGGTTCTCTATTTGACTCCTGCTGCAGTTCAGATTTTTTTTTTCCTGTATGAAATTTCCACAAATCTGTACTATAATTTATTCTTCAATACAACAGCTAACGTATTCAGAAATAGAACTTCTTCTTACAGTTTTTCTGGTTTTTGTTTGCGTTATTTTATAATGTTGCTTAAGAAATTAAATTCCTTTCTATTACATTCCTGTATTTCTGTTACTCCCACAACCAGTGGTGTGATTTTTAACGTAAAACCCCTAGATTTGGGGAGGTGGAGTAGGGAGGGAGGGTCAAAATGAGGAGCCGATGGCAGGTGCTTATGTGGAGAGCAAATATTTTGAGAATGGTGAGATTAATGAATGTACAAATGTGCTTTGCACAATGGATGTATATATGGATTGTGATAAGATTTGTATGTGCCCCTAAGAAAATGATTTTTTTTTAAAACCACCTTAGATTTGCTCTCAGTGTATATATATATTAACTGCCAACTACACAACTCTCCACATCTTTGAATGTAGACATTCAGAGCAAATTTTATCTGTTTAAATAGACAAAGGGGCTCCCTGATAAGATGTCTTCCCTTGTTTTGATCCTAACTTGATGTTTTCTTGGGGAAAGAGAACTAACTATAGGACAGGCTAACAAAAAAAAAAAACTGAGATAAGCGAGTTTCCCAGTCTCTTGACCTGTCACTATAAAGTGGAAATTTAGTTATGATTTATATTTCTCAGCCAGTCAAAGAAGGTATCTTAGGAACTTTTGTTCCAATAACAAGGGGTGTCTGCCTAGGCTGAGAAACATGTACTTGGCGAGTTGAGAAAGATCTACTGAAAGCCACATCCTTAGGAGGGGCATCTTTATTGCTTAGAAATCACTCGTGACCTAGAATACCAGCGTATTTGCCAAAGAGTAGAGAGAAGACAGCCCACCATCATACCAGTCCAGCATGGCCCTTGTTAAGATTTTAGCTTCTTTCCCCCAGGTTTCTCTTTGGGAGTGTAGACGTGAGTATTTGCAGGTCTTGAGCAGGTGCAGTTAGGCTGTGTAGGCAGTGGCATGTTCTGCCTCTCCTCGGGATCATGGTTTTCTTAGAGCCACCTTTTGGTCAATGCAGTTGCCAATACTTCATCTGGTGGGTGGGCTTTTAATGATTGTAAATACTCTATGGTGTGTCGTCTTGAACGTGAAAGTTGTATATACCTGGTGAGCTAATATTTTATTGTAACTTTGCACATGACATTATTTTAGATGTTTGACAGGTTTCTGGGTGCCACCACTGAGCTTGCTTTGGGGGCTGCCCATGAGGGTGTTAGCTTTGGGTGGCCCTTTAAGGCTCTGGTGCTCCTCAAACCCGGGGCCTCACCCAGCCCTAAGGGAGCTTGGAGTCTTGCTCCAGGAGGGAAGGTGGCTGGCTAATAACAACAGCAGCAAGTATATAATAATAAACGTGAAGATCACTGGAAAGCGCTCTGAAATAACCCGTCCTCGGAAGGAATGCAACACAAATATCTAGCAGTCTTCCTGTTCAGCCGTAGCCAGACCTCACAAAACCAGAGTCTCACTGCCACCGAGTCAGTTAAGATTCATAGCTCTTCCAGTGCCCCATAATGATCAGGCCCAATAAATGAGGGAGTAGTGAGTGAAAAAATGAGCCCAGCAAAGAACTGCAGGTAGGGAGAGTGCTTCCTCCCAGGCTCTGAAGCACAAACAACTGGGTACGCTAGAGGAGGACCTAAAAGTTACAAGGTAGAAGGCCAGAATGCTCTTCTGAAAAAATTATTTGTTTGCGCTCCAGTCTTGGCTCCCATCTTAATATTTCCCAGCCTCTAAAATTGAGATTTCACGATTCCCATTTGGAGCTAATAGAACGCACGTGGTGCCACGGGTGGTGTAAGCGGTGAGTGTACTCAGCTGCTAATCCAAAGGTTGGTGGTTCAAGTCCTCCCTCCCAAAGGCACCTTGGAAAAGCTACTTCTGTCCATCCAGGCATTGATCCCCATCTAGGAATATGGTTCTACTCTGAACCACATGGGTCACCAGACATAAGAGTGAACTGGATGGCAAATGATAAGATACAGAACGTGCTGGATGGTCCAGCACAGCATTATAGTGCAGTACTAAGCCGTCATTTACCATATTAATGTGCGCTTTATCTCGCCCCCATGCGGGCTCAGTGTCCCCTTCCATTTCCCATCCTGTTCCTGGCCTGCCTCGGTTATTTCCTGTACTTCTGAAGGTGTGTGAGCTTGTGAGGCATCTAGTGTGGTTGAAGCACAAGAAGAATTCAAGCCTGGTAGGCTGCCAAAAGGATTTGGAGTATAGTCCTGAGAATAGGGGATATTTAAGTTTTTAAATAAGCACCATGGGTCAGGAGGGGCTAGGAGAATATCAGTCAGGAGCCATTAGATGGATCACTTCTAGAAAATTAGTCACGGAAACCTTATAAATAGCAGATCACTGTCTGATAGTCCTGCACATTGAGAGGCCCTAAAAATAGGACCAGATGGACTGACACAGTACTCACAACAAGGGGCTCAAGAATAACTCTTATGAAGATGCCAGAGGCCAGACATGTTCACTATGAGTCTGAAGTGACTCCACAAAAACTCACCACCATCAATTGGTGCTGACGGATAGCCATCCTATCTGACAGGGCAGAACTGCCCTAGTGAGTGTCAGAGACTTTCACTCTTTATAGGAGTAGAAAGCCCCGTCTCTCTCCGCTACAGTAGGCTGGTGGCTTTGAATGGCAGCTGTCTCAGGTCGCAGCCTAAAGAGGACTCAACAGCACCTGACAGTAACCCAAGTTTGCTATAGCCATGTAACCACATCTCTTAGGTGTGTTGAACATATCTGTAATACTTATGCATGTGAATCTCTTTTTATCTACAAGGGGAACTTCAAAGAACTTGTGGGGAGTTCCATTATTTTTAATTACATTTTTGCATAGACTTTTGAAGCCACATGACCCTGGCTAATTTCTGTTGGTTGAGGATATCAAGGAAAAGAAGTATCACTTTAAATTTTTTTAATAAATTGACCTGCTACCTTTCTTCAAAGAAAGTGGTTCTGTTTCATCCATGCATAAAAGTGTCTTTCCTTCGTTCTCATCAGCCCTGCACACTGCCCTACTGGCACGAAGAGGTTAGCATGTTATGTGCAGCATTTCATCTGATGTCATCCAGTGATATGAAGTAAGGCTCATCGGCAGTGATTTCTTGGTTAAAAACAAACCAAATATTCTAACTGCCTTCATTAGACCAGCCAAGATCAAACCTGACTCAGAGCAACTTACTTGGTTTCTGAGACTAAAACTAACCAGCAGCCTCACTGTTGTCCTGTGGAGCAACTGGTAGCTTTGATCCTCATCTGTGGTCCCAGTACTTAACCCACAAAGCCACTAGGCTTCCTCAACCTCATCATGGGAGATGGGCTGATGTAAGGCTGTGAGCAATCACCAGGAGTTACCTATCTTAGAGGCAACCAGTCTTTAATAATCAATAAGACTTCGAGAACAAAAGTAAGTCTGATAATATATGTACATAATTTTGCTTCCTTATAAACACACTTGCTTGATGTCTAACAATAGCTCATACATTTTGTGTATTTTGATAAACTTTTGAACCAAAAACAATTCATTGATTTTCAACAGTTACCCATGCTTTGAGTGCCATGTATAAAGAAATTATCAATCAGAAATTTTTAATTTGCCCCTTTTAACTGAGTAAATGGCAGTAGCTGGCTTGTGTTAGTTGGTAGGCGCCAATGAGTCGGCTATGATTCATAGTTGCTGTATGTACCACGGAAACTGCCCAGGGCTCCCCCATCCACACAGTCAAGGCTCTGTTGGATCCCATTGTTGCAACCACTGTGTCAGTCTCTCTGTGGTTGAGTGCCTTCCACTCTGTGCAGCTCACCTGGCTCTGCACCAGACAGTGTTCTGCTGTTACTCAGGGGCTAGTGTTTGAGAATTGTTCCACCTTCTTCATAGACTGGAAGAGCTGCTGAAGCCTGCTCACCATGGGTGACCCTGCTGATTAGTTTACATTCTGTTGACATGGCTTCTAGCATCACAGTAATATGTAAACGACCCTGTAACAAGCAGACAGATAAACAGAGACAACTTATTCCTTGTTAATTTTATTTTTCCTAGATCATTAGTCTCTGATATAAATCAGGAAAAACTATATGCTTACTGAAGATAATGGTTGTCCTGCAGAATAGTAGAAGCACGGATGCAGCCTCTTTCCATCATTTATCATACTTTCACTTGGGTTTATGTCATGGTTTCGTTTTCCTGTGAGAGGAAGATGAGCTGGCAGACAGTGAGTTCACTAATTAATTAATAGGGGGCCGTTTGATGGGGTCAGAAATTGAGTTTCAAAGAAAAGTTACCAGATCAGATACCAAATTAGAAAATGCACAATTCCCACATCATCCTGCCCCTAAGGTAAGGTGAAGTACAAAGACTTGAAAGAACAGAATTTTAAATCTTCCATCAATCTTAGAGTCTGAATTTTAGGCATGCAACTCAAACCTTTGTATGACAGTATAAAAAATAAGCAATTTAAAATCATCAAACAGAGTATAGATCAGAAATTCTCTTCTCGTCCCTGAAGGTAGAGCACAGAGATTTTGGTATATATCCTTGGTGGGTGGGTGGGTGTGGGTGGGTATGTGTGTGATGAAATATTATGTATTCTTTAAAATGTGTGTCATATCAACACTGGCTGTGTTGGCTTAATAGTCGCAACAGAATGCCCCGTTTGATTCAGCATTGTTTCTTTTCTGTTCCCCTCATGACTCCAGCCTTTGTGGACTGCACAGTACAGGGGGGAGAGAGACAGGCCAGCCTTCTAAGAATCCGCAGTGCTGAATTATAGTAGCCTCTACAAATACCAGTTTCCTCCTTATCACAACACTTGGGTCAGCTACTCCTAAATGATCTCTTTTGAAATGAGGGGCTAATTTCTTTTAAAAACATGGCTTCAGTCAAATGTCATAAAATTCCAACGGTTGTAGGGAGGAGCAGAGCAGGCCTTTTTCGTTTGGTTTTTCCTCCTCTTACAGCAGCTGCTTCCCTCGTCTTTTTGCTGCTAAACAATATGAAACAGAAACATTTAGGTGCGGGAAGAACTCAGGGCGCTCACGCTTGGCTGTGTGCAGGGTCAGGCAATGAAGTGCAGCAGCACTGCACGGTCCTAGCCGGGGGATGCAGAAAGGTCTCCAAGTGAACAGGACCTGCAGGTTCAAGCTGGGCAGGGAGCGAGCAAGCCGTTACTCCAGCAGTTCCCAAGCCACAGCCTATGAGATGCCACTGAGCAGTGTACAAATCGTAATCAGTGGGTTTTGCTTATTTGTTTAAAGAAAATAATACACATGAAATCAAGATGTTTCTGCCTGGCTCAGCCACTTAGGAACTGGTGACCTGAAGATTCTGAGTTACTTGGCTGACTGGAGTGAGGGCTTTTAAACGTTAGCATTTTTTTAAAAGTCAATTTATTATTAATATGCACACTGAAAGTATGCACTTCTGATGTCTCTAACTCACTGGACTTGCTCCTGTTTAGTGAGCACCCACTACTCTGTGGATTGTACTTTTTGTACTCTAAGGAATTGCGTAAAGCAGGAGTAGTTTTGACCCACCACTGGTGTTCTACTTACAATGAAAAGTGAATGCAATTCCCTGGGTGATGCAAACAATTAAATACTCAGCCACTAAGCCGGAGTTTGGCAGTTTGAATCCATTCCCTCCAAATAGAGGAAACCTGGGATAAATGCTTAGTGGTCTCCTGAGAGGTCACAGCCATCAATAGGGGGTGGGAGAGGTTAAAGAAGATCTTTGTTCCTTCCCCCCCAAAAAAAGATCTTTGATGAACAATAGTTCATTATTCCTTCCGATTGTGTTTTCATATCGTCCTACAGAGAGGAACATAGAAAATGAAGAGATTGTTTTGTTCATAAATGACCTCGTCTGTAAAATTTTGATCAGCCCTGGTGGCGTAGTGGTTTCGAGTTGGGCTTATATGGCAAGGTGGAGCAGTTTGAAACCACAGGGTGCTCCAAGGGAAAAAGGATGGGGCTTTCTGCTCTGGGACAGCCTCGGAAACTCACAGGGGCAGTTCTACCCTGTCCTGTAGGTCCCTGGGACGTGGCATCGATTTGGTGGCAGTGAGTTGGGCTGTTTTGGGTAGCTGTTACTAAATATCAGTTGTCCTTATGCAGAAATGCTCTCTGCCTTCTGTCTCTGCTGAGAAGTGATTGAGCTTTAACGTGGCAATGTTTCATCACTTAGCCACTCTGGATCGCAAACTCCAAAACAGGATGGATCAACAAATGTTTCCTGTTGAGGGCCAGATCTTCAATTAAGAGTTGGAATATCATAAAGTTTCTCTCATACCTAGTCAGCTCTGTCGTTGCTCGACAGAGACTGCCGTAGACAATGTGAAAGCTACTGATTGTGGTAGGTCCCAATAAAACTTTATATGAAGACTGTGAAATTGTAGTTCTGTACAATATTCCCGTATCAAATGTTCTTTTGTTCTTTTTAACCATGTAAAAATGGAAAACGATTCTTAACTTGAACCTGTAACCGAGCACAAAGACCACACAAAAATAAGTCTGCAAGGATTTTGGCTGTGGTTTGCTGACCCCCTAGTTAAAAAATTTCATGGGTTTCTATTATAGTTCTAGTCATTCAATCTAACCTTTAAACTGGCATCAGTAGCTCAGATTTCTTTTAAATACTACTTTGCAAACTGAGGTTTATGTACTTAGAGGACAACATGATAGATACTGCGGTCTGCTTGTGGCAGTGTGCTTCTGTGTGTATGAGCTCTATTAAATAACACGCTCTAGTAGCAGGTCTAATTTCTCAGGATTGCGATCTTAACCTCCAGGTATTGATGTGACTGATTTTAATTGGTGAAAAGTTACATGGGTGACTTTACATTCAATACAGTGCCTCTGATTTGCTGCCTCTGTTCATAGTAGGAATAAGATTTCAAGAATGTTGGGTGGCCTTGATGCGATTTCAACGCAACAACCCGAGGTGGCAGAGTCAGGCTGCCCAGAGTGTCGCAAGACTGTCCAATTCACGGCCAGGTGCCTTTCCTCAAGGAGCAGCTGCCGGGCTTGGTCTTTGCTGTTTGCCCCTGAGTGTTTAACTATCGAACCGCCAGAGCTCCTTAAGATTTTAGTTAGGGTCGCTGAAATAAAAATAGAAATTTTCTCTTTCCCCATCTTAAGTTCACAGAGGACCTGAACCTCTACTTTAAAGGATTTTTCAAATATCAGTTGAACCCTGAAGTTCAGAAGCTGTGTGTCAGAAGTGAATGAAACCTTTTATCTTATCTAGTACAGTGTTACCTTAAAAACATAACAAAAACTGGTAAATAAGGCTGGAGCTCATGGCAAACCTGGATCTAGTACCCAGACCATGTGACTCCATTTCCCACACATGTCCAGTCATACTTTGGTGATCTTTAATCCTATATGCCTAAGCATTCTCTGAATATTACAGTAGGATTCAGTAGCAGATATTTGGTGTAGCAAGGTTTCATTAAGGAATTGGCTGTATCAGACATGATTAAAGTAAAATGCAAGTGTAAAAGTTCCTCAAAAACTTGTCCCCTATCCCATACTTAGAAACATCTTTGGTGGTGGTCAGAGTGTTAACGGTATTTTATAGCATAGACCATTCAATAGCTGTAGCATCATCTGCAGGCCATGCTGGTCAAACATTTCATAACTCGCCCCTAATGGGATGGCTGGACTGCTTCTCTTTGATGAGATGTGTGATAGATGAGCTGGTGGTGATCGCTCAGGGCTTCTGTGGCCCACCGGCCGTATGTTCCCCACTGGAGCTTGAGAGCGTCGATTCCCAAACCAATTTGACCTTCCTCCCCACCTTCAGAAAACAAATTACTCACTGTCTCCTGGCAATTAAAACCTATTGTACTGTAGCCCATAATCCAGGGTGAAGTATAGGTACCTGTTTACAGCCCTCCTCCAGCCCTGGGTCATTCCAGTGCCCCCAAGGGGTGCAGTATCACCCACTTTGGGAAATACTGCACTAGAGACGCTCCTAACAAGGGGGTGATGAGGTGAGGAAGTACTACATTAAAAACAGTGGCAGCAGCACATTGACATGAAACTGCCAGAAATCAAACCAGGTTCAGAAAAAGCCTGGACAGGGATACCAATACTAATGTTAGTTGGATCTGTGGCTCTTGACTACAAATAGAGAATCCCAGAAATATGTTTGTTTATGCTTCGTTGACTGCAAAATCACTCAACTGTGTGGATCCTGGAAAACTTGGGACAACACTGGAATTCCAGAACATTTCATTGAGCTCAGAAGGGACCTACATATAGACCAAGGGCAGTCGCTGGAACGAACAGTGGTCTCAAATCAGGAAAGGTGTGCGCTAGTGTTGTATCCTTTCACCATGCTTTCCGAAGAACATGGCATGGGGGGCAAGGGCCTTATGAACAGCCTGGGATTAAATTGTAGCCATTCACTTTATATCACTATTAATCGAAATTTTATTGATTCAAGATACTGTAAAACCTTGTTTCTTTTTTTCAGCAACATTTTGCACCTCATTGAGTATTAGTACTTTAAGCTAAGCTTGGATTTGCTAATCAGGAACTGTCTGTGGAAACAGGATGTAACACATTTTCTTGAGCCATGTAACACTTGACTGTTACTGTGGGTTGAACTTGAGTGCTCGGGAGCATAGTTGGTAAAGTCCTTAATTACAAGCAGAAAGGTTGGGCTTTCTTCCAGGGATCACTAACTTGACAGTCCTATGGGGCAGTTTGGCTCTATTCTTCATTAAGTATATGTTACGTTTTCCACCAAAATGTTTTCTTTTATCAGTTCATTTTAGTAGACTGATGTTTAGTGATCAAGTTATAGCTCTTGTAGGAATGCATATGCGTGGAAATCGTGCAGGTCATTCTCGTGTCAGCATGTTCATTTGGGGATTCATTTAGAACTGCTGTGGCTGTATTACTTAGAGTCATTCCACACACGCACACGTACTTAGTAGATACATGTTTTCATTTCTCTTAGAGAATTGCTGAACAATCTGGTAGATGCTTAACTCTGAAAAGGACCGAGCCATTTTCCAAAGCGGAGGCTTTACTTTCCCACCAGCAGCTTTGGGGCTATCCAGTTGTTCCACGTCTGTGCCAACATTTGCTGTTTTAAATTTTAACCCTTTCTCTGGTGGAATCGGATTGTGGTTCCAGTTTGCGTCTCTCTGGTAATATTTGTTCAAGTGCATTATGTATTGTTTTCAGTGAGGCTATATTCCTTTTTATCTAGTTACTAGGATTCTGTATCGAAGGGGTGTTTTTAAATTATAATTTTGCCACAAACTTTTTGAAACGCCATCGTATAAAAATATGTTTTTTATTTACTGTTAGGCGCTTTCGAGTCATTTCCAACTCATAGCAGCACTGTGTACATTGCTTGGTCCGGTGACACTCCCAGTTGTTCTTAGGTTCGAGCGTGTCCTTGTAGCCACTGAGTTGATCCATCTCATAGTGAGTCTTCTTTCTTTGCTGCCCCTCTACTGTACCAAGAATGATGACCTTCCCCAGGGACTGGTCTCTCTGGGCAACGTTTCCACAGTGCAAGAGACGAAGTATCGCCATCCTTTCCTCACGGCATGCTGACTCTGCATGAGTAATGTGTCTATTATTTCCTCCCATCACTGTTACACATTTTTACTTTAAAAAGTACAAGAATTCACATAAAATTATTCACTTTAAACATTTCAATGGCATTTGTACATCTACCTACTTCTTAAGTATTGCAGTCACCCCAAATGGAAGCTTAGTGCACATGGAGCACTTATTTCCTAGCCCCCCAGCTCCTGGTATCCACTCACTGATGATCTGTCTGTATGGATCTGTTAGGCAGAATCGTTTTTAGAAGTAAAATTATACAGTATTGTCTTGCTTATTTCACTCAACATAGTATTCCCTAGGTATGTGTACCTTCCATAGTTGAGTAAAAATTAACACTTTTGTGACCAAACTAGTTTCTACTTTAAGGTCTTATTGATGACCATGTGTTGTCTGGAATTGAAGGAATGCTAAAATCTAAGGGTTTCTTCATGGTTATAGGGATTTTGGTATGAGGGAACTTGGTGGAAGGATTGGTGGGGTTAAGGTCCATTTCTTCAATTTACACATTTATACAGCTTGCCTGCCCCACCACAACCTCCCTTCATATACTACAACTGGGTTAGCTGGTTCCTAAGAAACCCAAAAGCCTGAAAGTATGGATAGGTGATGTGTCTCATAGGTCATGAAATGTTTAACATTAAATTTTTGCCAAAATTCAAGTATACTTGGTGTTTTCTCTAGGTTTTTAAATGCCTGATTGTGACTCAATTGCCAATAAAGTTTTCCCAGGATTTCAAAATGGTCACAGAACACACACACACGGGATTTGTGTGGCATATAATGTGCTCCTAGGATAAACATGAGTTGTTTTGGGAACACCCTGGGGCAGTTCTGTTCTGCCCTACAGGGTTGCTGTGAGTTGGAATGGACTCGATGGCACTGAGTGAATGAGTGATAATGCACTCTAATTCTAGACTGGCTATAAAACTTTCCCCTGGGCATCTGTCATCTCCATCCCAGGTCATAGTGACTAAGGAAATGAGTTTTTGGCTCCAGTGTCTCTACTAAGGATAGTTGCTACCACTTGCTTTCTCCCCAGAACTCTTCTGCTCACATCATTCAAACATAACCCTGATTATTTCCCATATCCACAGAAAACCCAGCAAGCCACTGCCTGGCATCTTTCTGCTGTACAATACAAGCTGCATGTAGTCAAGTAAAAACTGTCATGAAGGAGGGTGTGCTTGCCAAAGGCCCAAACAGTCCATTCCTTGCAAGATTTCAAATCCACACCCTAACTAACCTACCCTTCATCCTAAAAGAAACCCATTTGGAAAGGTCCATGGAATTCTAGTTTTAAACACAGAAGTCGTAGCAGAAGCGATTTTATTTTTGATAGTACTCCAGAGCCCTCTACTTGAGATGCCAAAAACACGTACAGAGGAACCATTAATATCTGTCATTTCGGAGAGCAAATGTTTGGAGAATGATGAGGGCAATGAATGTACAAATGTGCTTTACACAATTAATGTATATGTATGGATAGTGCTAAGAGTTGTATGAGCCCCTAATAAAATGATTATATATATATATATAATCTGTTATTTCCAGAGAATACCTGGCATTAGAATCTCTTGACATTTAGCATTTATATATATATAATATCTAATAACTCATCTTCTAAGGAAATGTGTCTTGCTGGTGTTCCTTCCATGGGTCTGGCATACACAGAATCGATTGTGATTTGTGGGACCTGTGCCCAAAGTGCCCTGCCATGGAGCGCACTGATCCTGATTTACAGGAAGCTCCAACCAGCAGAGCCTGGGCACCTGGATCTGCTCTGCAGCAAGGCTGCTCCAGGAAGAGGCCTCTTCCTGCTTGCTTTTAGCTTTACTCTTACAGATTGTATTTTTGACTGTATTTTTGGTGGCAGCGCTAGGACCAACAACAATTTACACCTTACACTTGACACTATGACCCATAAAGCATTTAGGTTCCCATCTGTCTTCCACTAAAAAATAAAAAATTAAACTAGCTTTTTATTAGTTTTTCTTGGTTACCCAGTAGTCATAAAGACTTGTCAAAACTATATTATACACGTGTTCATGTGCTAAAAGTTGTATTTTGTATTGGCTTTTGAGTTTGTCATGTTTTCCATTAGATGTGACATGAACCGCCATGTCTTTAAACTGAGGCCATCATGTTTGCTTTCAGAAACATTGACCATGATGGCCAATATGTATTCCTAGAGAGAAGCTCTCTTAGTTTTACTGTGCTCATCAAGTATAAACACTTTATCAAGTACTTTCATAGAGACTTGTGTCAGATACAAAATCTTTGTTAGAATCCAGTATTCAGTACCAGTAATCCAGCACCAATGAAATGGGACCTTACTGTGTATTCCATGCACTTCACAAATAGCTGTAAACTGGGCGGTAGATACCAAAACACTGCCATCGATTGAATCCCAACTCCTATCGACCTTATAGGACAGTGTAGTTTCTCCCAACTAAAAGTTATATCGAATGGGCAATCACTTATCCTTCATGTTCTTTCTGTCTCTAAACCACGCTGAGAATTTCTCTGCTGAAATGGCTTAGCTCTGGGAGTTTATAAAGGTGGTTGTTGGGTACAGGGATGCCTTTTTTGGTGGGTGGAAAACAAATGAGAAAATGAATGATGGAGTATTTGTAACTTTTTCATACAGGGAGGAATGTATATGTAGCCATATTCTACTGAATGTTTCATTGTAATTCAGAATGATTTCCGCAAGATGGGAGGTATTTAAAGTCATTAAGAGAGAATTGCCCTGAGCTAAATAGATGAATGAGTCAGTAATTGTCCCAGGTTTTCTAAACCCTGCAACTGAAGGCTGAGAAATATTTAGAATAAGCGTACATTCTGCTTCCATTAAATAAAATTAAAATCACATGCACATATTAGACACAAAAGTTGTATACACACTCATCTTTTGAGACAAAGAGCATATGATTTGGGTCGTAAATCCTTTTTTTGTTCATTTAAATCATTTTATTGGGGCCTCGTACAACTCTTATCACAATTCATATATACATTCATTGTGTCCAGCACAAGTGTCCATTTGTTGCCATCATCATTCTCAAAACATTTGCTTTCTACTTGAGCTCTTGGTATCAGCTTCTCATTTTCCCCCCCTCCCCCTCCACTCCCCCCTCCCTCATGAACCAGAGGAGGTTCCCCAGACCCTTCTGTAAAGGGATGTCCAGTTGTCTACAGATGGGCCTTGGGTCCCCAACCCACACACACACACACACCCGCCCCATTCACGATGATATGATATTTTTTTGTTCTTTGATGCCTGATACCTGATCCCTTCCACACCTTGTGATCACTCAGCAGGTGTGCTTCTTCCAAGTGGGCTTTGTGAGCTAGATAGCCGCTTGTTTTTACCTTCAAGCCTTAGGGTCTTAAATTCTTAAAGGCATCAGGGAGTTTGCCTGTAGAATTTTACTAATTCAAAAAGTACTAGCCCAGACTCTTAGTTTTCTGAAGCCTTCTTTCCATTTCAAATTGCCCCTGGACAGTATCTGTGGTTTCACAAGTTTATTTGCTTGTTTTCTACCTTCAGTTTCCGTTGTTGAAAGAAAAGGATGCAGATGTATATGAAAAAAATTATATCTATATACAAGAAAACAGCATTATTTTGAATGTCCAGCCCTCGAGTACCTCTTTTTGTTGCAGGCGTTTAAGGAGGCATCTTAAAGCACACTTCCCACAAAGGTGACATAATTGAAACAGAGGCTATTAGAAAGGAATCTGAAATGTGCAGTTCTTTGAGACAAGGAGAAGCTTTCAGACAAATTGTAGGTACAAAGAACAGCACTGTTGATACACATGCAGTGTTTGTTCCACTGGCTTATTTATACACACCTTTTGTCTGACGTTTGAATAAGAGAGGTCCCTGAGTCTTGGCCCGGGGTGTTTTCTACAGCATCTCCAGCTACACGGCCAGTTTGGTGAACCAGTCACAGCGCCGCAGGTCAAACCCCCTTCGCCGTATGGCAGGAGCGTGACAGCAGGCCTTGTTGTTGGAACTTGGGTACATGAGAAAGCAAACAGGAGATTGTCTTCTTCACACTCCTGGCTAATCAAAATCATTTCTTTAAAAAGCAGAATTGGCATTTTATCTTTAAATTTACCATAAACATACTGTCATCTTTTTACCACCAGTTTTGAACTCCACTTTGCCCAGCTCCGCACTCCTAAAAGGGCAACACCACCAACTTCACAGGCAGTGGAGAGACCAGTCCGGGGCTCATGCTTCCAGGAGAAGCTGTGGTCACATCACATTTCTAGGGCTCTTGAGATGTAGATATCTTAGACCCAGTCTTGATAACCTAACACTCTTATTTGGGAATTTAAAAAAAAAGTTTTTTCTTATTTAAAAAAACTTGCTTCGACTGGAGGATTGAGGGAGGGTGGGGTAGAGAGGGGGAACCGATTACAAGGATCTACATATAACCTCCTCCCAGGGGAATGAACAACAGAAAATGGGTGAAGGGAGACATCAGACAGTGTAAGATAATGACAAAATAATTTATACATTATCAAGGGTTCATATGGGAGGGGGAGCAAGGAGGGATGGGGTAAAATGAGCTGATGCCAGGGGCTTACGTGGAGAGCAAATGTTTTGAGAATGATGAGGGTAATGAATGTACAAATGGCTTTACACAGTTGCTATCTGTATGGATTGTGATAAGAGTTGTATTTGCCCCTAATAAAATGATTTAAAATTAAAAACCTTCATTTTTCTGCACAAATATTTCCTTTGCCTCGTTCTATAAATGTAGATGCACCAATTTGACGGATAATACCTTTTGGTCCCTTTGAGAGAAAAATGTTTCAAATCCAGCAGGAGATGAAATTATGTCCGCATTCCTGAATTGTTCAGATATAGAATAACCATCCAATAATTGAATTTCAGGATCTTCTATTCAGAGCGCATTTAGACATACTGATCAGAGTCTGTTGTGGAGTTCCTCTTCAAACTTCACCCCAAAACGTTCAAGTTTCCATTAAAGCCAGCTTGAAATCTTTTCTATAGAAAGACTATCTTCAGTGGTACAGCTCTTTTAGAATTTGTCTAGCAGGTTTTCTGGTCTTTGCTGGAAAACACACACAAACACACACACAGGGAGAGAGAGAGAGAGAGAGGCTATCTTCAAAATTTAGCATATAGTTTTTTTTTAAGGATTTAGTATTTTGTAAGATTTAAGATTTTATGTATAATGGAATGTACATTGTTCCATGTATATATGTACCATCACATCTTGGCTTGAAGAAGAACTGATTTAGAACAGACTGTTTTTTTTTCTATTTGCCATCTATGTAGTAGGCCTCTTTCGAACCAATGATTATCTGACCTGCATAGGAGCAAAAAGTAAGGTGGTCGCTTCCACGATTTCC
The DNA here is from genome assembly GCF_050624435.1 of Tenrec ecaudatus. Lineage (NCBI taxonomy): Eukaryota > Metazoa > Chordata > Mammalia > Afrosoricida > Tenrecidae > Tenrec > Tenrec ecaudatus. Next base: position 135,060,618 of record NC_134535.1, read on the forward strand.
ATCATGGATTATTAAAGCCTTGTAGATCAGGATGTGCTGTTTGGGGTTTAAAGTACAACAACCCATTTTGTCAGAAATCCACTTAACATATTGATCTTCGTGATTTGAGGAATTAAAAGATGATGTGGATCTTCAGAGAGAGCCTTTTAAAGCCTTCGTAAGACAGTCTCATTTTCTTGCTTCCTCTTGAGATTTCTCAGTGAGCACACCATCTTGTTCTTTCCGTCTTTACCCACTTGGCCTTTACATTGACGTGTTTTTCTGTTCGGGGTGCTTTCCTTAGGCCCCAGACATTCCACAGCTACCTAGAGGACATCATCAACTACCGCTGGGAGCTTGAAGAAGGGAAACCCAACCCTCTGAGAGAAGCTAGCTTTCAAGAACTGCCTCTTCGCACCCGGGTGGAGATCCTTCATCGCCTCTGTGATTATCGGCTCGATGCAGACGATGTCTTCGATCTGCTCAAGGTACTGAAGTGGGAAGCCCTTCGGGGGTGGGGAGGATGGGTGGGTGTTCTCAATTGAGAGTGTGTCGCTGCTGTCATCGCTATGTACCTTACGAAACTCTGACCACTGTAGCCAAGGGAATCTAGATATGGCTGTTTGCTTTGGTTTTCTCCTACTTGCTCCAGGGCTGAGCTGGCATTAGAAGAATTGGAGGCAGCTCTTTTTGTCTGGTGCTTAAAATATTTGACTGCTAGCCAAAAGGTTGGTGGTTTGAATCCACCAGCCACTCCACAGGAGAAAGATGTGTGTGGGGGCTGCTACAGGAAAGATGTGCACCCTTCAATATCTAGGAGTCCAGGAAGGAAAAGAATGTTTGGAAACTAACTGTGGTAGCAGTTTTATAATCCTGTTTTATAGGATTGAACTATGGAATGATATGATATAATAACTCCCAATTAATAATATGTTAAAACAAAAAAGACTGTGTATAGCATTTCTACTCTTCTGTAGGTTTCTTCTGTGTCCGAATTTACTCAACAACAATGAGTTTGGTTTGGGTTGTTTGGTATTTTTACTCCCTATTGTCAACAAAATTGCAACTAAATTAGCCTATGGATAGCCTTTTATTTGCCAAAGTCCAAACTCTGCTGGATCTAATAGAAATACATTTATGGAAGGCACCAAAGATGTTAAACCTTCCTAGTGAAGTTCATCTTTCATGTACTTTGTGTTGTCAAAGAAAAATAAAAAGTGGATTGCCTCCTCCTTCCTCTTTTGTTCGATCTGTTTTAGAAGTCTGTCTCAGAGGGAGGGTGTGGGTTATTGCTTTTCACTCATAGGGAGGTCAGTTTCTAATCCTGCTCAATCACAAATGATTAGATGTGTTGATGACTTCTCAGTTCTGCTCCACTCCCGGCCATGTTATAAAAATCATTGTGTAATTTAGCACAGTCTTTGCTGAGAACTCCAGGACTTGAATAGCAGTCAGAAGGCCAACATAGGTCAGACCCTGGGGTAAATTGGGAGCTGTATTGCTGGAGCTCAGCTGGAATAAGAGGTTACTGTGGGTTATGATGGAGCTACAATAGAGAATCACAGGGGACAAAGCTTTCACAACATCTTTTTCTGCTCTACTGTAATTTTTTTCATGGGTGCACGCATAAAATCATAATAAATCTAAGCAAGATCTATAGAATATACATCAGAAATTCCTTTTGGTCCCCGAGCGTGTGCGTGTGTGTGTGTGTGTGTGTGTGTGTGTGTGTAATAGGACAATGGTGGGATGAACAAATAAGATATCCCCATGCCTTATTCTTGAAAGGACAATACCGCTGTCCCATTCTCTGGTTTTCATATCTGCTCGGTTGAAAAATTCTACAAGCCAAGTGTTTCACTTGGTCTTGTTTCCTATTTACATTTTCTCTCCCGTTTTGTTTATCGCCACTCCCCCGACCGTCATCTTCCATTTCTTCTCCCTAGGGTCTGGATGCAGACAGTCTCCGTGTGGAACCACTGGGTGAAGATAATTCCGGGGCACTCTACTGGTATTTCTATGGGACTCGGATGTACAAGGAGGACCCTGTACAAGGAAAATCCAATGGAGAACTCTCTTTGTGCAGGTGCTTTTTCTTCATGGGTGGGCCTGGCGTGGCTATTGTATAAATATGTCATAGCAGTACACGCATCAGAGCTCCACAGGTCTTTTTTTCAATTTCTCTGACAGAGAAGTTAGCTGTAACAGCAATACCAGTAGAGAAGCGATGGGGAGTTAAATAAGGAATAGAGAAGAATTACGTTGTAGCCTCGTCTATGGATTATATTGGTGACAAAGCTGTTGAGGGTCCTGTAGAACAGTGGTGCTCAGCCTTCTGCACGCCGCGACACTTTAATCCTGATGTTGTAGTGACACACCCCCACTATAAAATTATTTTTGTTGCTACTTCATAACTGGAATTTTGCTACTATTTTGAATCGGGCAAACCCTGTAAGAAAGGATCATTTCGACCCTCAAAGGGGTCGCGACCTACAGGTTGAGAACCTCCGTAGAGTCTCACTGCCCTTCACATAGACTCCAGCCAGGTTTCTTCTCAGCATTTCATCCATGATCCATAGTCAGCCATTGAAAATGTCCTTTCAAAAAAACCAGCCACCTAGAATTGGCTGTCTGGTTTTATTACTCTTAGCAGCCACCACTAGAAGTCCCTTGGAAAATACCTGAAGCATAAGCCTTCCTACATGAGGAGGACACGCCCTTTCCATGGCATCTGAGAAAGGGCATAACCTTCGTTTGCTTACACTGCCCGCTGGGCACAGTCTTAAGTCTTACTGAGATTATAGTAGTATAATTATTATATTGTAAAAATGTCCATTTTCCACTGTTCCCTGATCCGTGAAAAGCTTTTTGGTAAGCTCATGGACACAAATACTTTGATTACTAATTTTAAGATCATATATAATGCATCAATTCAGTGACCAAGGAGTTTTCCTTATTCTGATATTTCTTAGGGAGAGCGAAGCACAAAAAAATGCCTCAAATGTTCCTGGAAAAACAGGGAAAAGAAGAGGAAGACCCCCCAAACGGAAAAAACTGCAGGAGGAGATTATAATGAGGTAAGAAAAACGTAGCTCGTCTGTTCTCACAGACCCTATTGCTACTCAGGACTCATTCCCCAGTCCTTACTCTTCACCCGTAGCATAGGGGCGGGCTGCAGCCTGGTGGGAGTGCAGCAGTCTGGCTCAGGTCACTGCGGAGGCAGGAATGGGTAAGAAGTCGGCAACGGTCAACCTGGTGGACTCTGACAAATCATCATCCACCATGGGAATTCATGTTAGTCACAAGTATACAAATTCCACTTTATTAGACCGTGAGATACTAGTGAGGATTAGATTGGCAACATGTACACAGTGTACATTGAGAACTGTGTGTGAGCCATAAAAAATGTTTTTAAAATCTGATATACTGCACATTTTTTAATTAAAGGGCGAAGCAAGTAACTCCTGTGATAATTAACCTATAATCTGGAGCTTAATAGAATTGTGTACTCTATCTGCCTGGAGTGGTCAATTCTTTCCCACTAAGGAGATTTTAATAGCAAGCACAACTCAGCATTGCTTTCCTTTGTAAGGAAAAAGAATAAGTTCTTATAAACATATTTATAATTAGTTATAGCATAAAGAAATTCTGTGCTATTTTGTGCATTCATTAAAAACGTGTTTTAAATCCTTTGTGGAAATTCTTTTAGGAAATTCTACCCTGTAAATCTTGGTTTTCAAGGGAGAGGGAGAAAAATAGAAAAAAAAATCTTGGTTTTCAGACGGCCCTATACCTTCTATTTTTTAAATGTTTCAAGCCAATGGGCAAAAAAACCTTGCCTGTATGTTTTAGAACTGGTAAGTATTCCATGTGAATGCCTTGATCAGACCAGAACTCACTATTGATAACTCCTGATCACAACTGAGGAATATTTCTATGACTCGGAATTATGGTTAGAATTAGGGTCTATTTATTTATTTATTTTTGAGGATTTGATTTTTTAAACTTATTCTCTCTTACATTTCCAGGAATTTGGCTTCAGAATGCAGCTGTCTGTTATAGTACCTCATGTTAGAACATCCCATAAACTTATGTCCTGTGTTCCATATACAATGTCTATAGACTATTTAATTCCTTTTATCTTTTTACCCTTTTTTTTCTCATTTTATTGAGGGCTCTTACAGCTCTTATAACATCCCGTACATCAATTGTATCAAACATGTTTGTATATTTGTTGCCATCATCATTTCCAAAACATTTTTTACTTGAGCCCTTGCTATAAGCTCCTCGTTTTTTCCCCTATCCTACCCAGGTATTTTTCCTTTTTATTCCTTTCGATACTTTCAACCCTTTCATAGTCGGAAAGCTTTTCTGTACCTGCCTGCATTACGCCAGATGCATCTACAGCTAGATTGTCTCAGTGTTGGGAATGTACATCATGGGCTTGTACTACCCTCTACTGGTGATTTTAATTCTTAAGAGTTCTGAATCCAATAAAGTATTTGAATGAGGCATGTGAATTTAAATGTTTCTACATTAAAATTTCAAATCTGGTTTCCTCAGTCACATTAGCCACATTCGAAGGGTTCGGTGGCCACGCGTGGCTGTGGTGACCCTTGCTGGACAGCATAATGCCTCGTGTTTCTGTCGCAGTGCCAGTTTAGGCAACTGAATGGAAAATTCCATAAGGCGTCCTATGTGGATTTCAGGAAACAAATGCAGTGGCACTTTAACACTGCTGTGCTGAGTTCTTTGTCTTTCTGATTCCATGCCTGGTACTCCTGTAAGGCCAGCTTTATGACGGGCCCATTTTACAGGAATGTTATTCATGCCCTAAGTGGGGACCTTCGTGCATGTGTCCCTTCCCTCAACTTGCCTTCCGTGGATCCTGAATCGGGTCATTGGAATTACTAGCCCTGATCTTTTGTATTTTTGATTTATGTTTGATTTCCAAAAGTGTTTTCAAAGTTACCTGTTCACTGATGCTACTGTGACATCGAGCACCTATGTATTTTCACCTGGGGAATAACCATATCCTCTACTCAGAACAGACAGCTGCTCCCTGGCGTTCACGTATTCCCTAGAGACTGTCTTCTTGATAACCATGCATAATCCTTGAATTGACTTGTGTTGATCCCTGGCTTTACCTTTTGGGTGGCCCACAGAAACATCTGGAACCTGTCCCCATGTTTCAGTGGATGCCTCCTTTTCTTGTGTTTCAGTGAAAAGCAAGAAGAAAACTCCTTGGCATCTGAGCCACAGACAAGAAATGGTAATGACCTTTGTGGGCATTTAAGTTATATATTATGGTGGTGACTGTCATTTTCCAGAAACGCACATAGTTAGGATAATTGTTCTCCCTTCCACATACCAGATTCTGTGTCCATTTCTCCAGTCGATGGACTAAGGCGAGGACTAATCCATTTCATGTTTGTGATTCAAATGAATCGCTTCTCAAAAAGCAATCTCTGTAATGTCACATGCTCTGTCATGTAGGGCATTGTGCTTGTTTCCCACCTGCTTTCTCTGTGTGTTGTACTATGAGTTTTATGAATCTGGACGAGAGGAATTTGTAACATGATTCCGTACATGAGAAAATGTTAGCTCACAGAGCACTTATGTAGAAAGTACATACATATAAGCATTTCTAGATCACTAGGAGGAGCCCTCTGCTGGAGAAAGGTGTGGCTGCCTGCTCTGGTGAAACTTTACAACTTTGGAAACCTTATGGAGTAGTTTTACTCCGTTCTGTAAAGTCCCCACCTGCCAGAATGGACTCAAGGACACTGGATTTCTTTTCAGTTAGCACTCGAGGCCCTTGGTGGCAAAAACTGTTAAGCTCTTAACTACTAGCCAAAGGGTTGATGGTTCAACCCCACTGAGAAGCAACTTGAGAAACATCCCCAAGGATGTCATAACCCCTCTACCCAGAACGCTACCACTCTGCACATGTGGGGTCAGCGGGAGTCCAAATCAGCTCGAGGGAACCAAAAATATCAAAGCAATGACATCTGCCCTCTGTCTTACAGAGACCAGCACAGGCGTGTTTGTGTTGCCTTTAGGCATTCTGTACATTTAATCATTGACGGTGACTGTAGCAGCAGACAGACCCACTAGCATCAAGCCCGTTCCTACTCCTAGCACCCTGGAGAGGGTTTCTGCAGCTCTACGTCCCGATGGGAGAAGACAGCCCTACAGTCAGCACACCAGGGCTTCTGGGGACGGGTGCTCTCAGCTTTAGAGTAAACACTAAGGGGTCTGTTCCTCTGATTCCCCACTTTGAACTATGACCCTACCTGGCTGTACCGTGGAGAATAGATAGCAAGAAAGGCCCTCCTGGCGCCGAGTGTATTAAATCCATCCCTTTTTCTAGGGTCCCAAGGGCCAGGCCAAGGCACATGGTGGCTCCTGTGCCAAACGGAAGAAGAATGGAGACAGGTCACGGAGAGTTTTCGAGAGAGGACCTCCCTCAGAGAGCGGCAGCTCTACAAGCTCCTCAGCGAGGACTTCCTGCCCGAGATCTGCAACATGATCGCCCAGAAGGTATGCAGCGTGCGCGCCTCTTCCCCTCCGTGCTGGGTATGGTTCCTGGTAGTTGCACCATCTGGGAATCTGGTGCCTGCTGTCTTTCTCTGTCAGCTAGCGTGATAGCGTGTTTAGTATGAGTCAGCCGAGAAGTGCTCGCAACCCTGGGCGCTTACAGGATTTCACAGTCTGGAGCCCCCATGCCCTCTCCTGGGGAATGCCCCCAGGAACTCGGCCCTGTGCACCCAGAGGGGCTCACATCTCTTCCTCGTCTTTGGACTCTCACACAGTAAGCTTTTGGAGCTTCCTTACCGGCCCTGCGCCTGGTTGCTCCCGAGTTCTTTTTTCCCCAGCTTCCCAGGGCATGCTGTGGTTTATCGACAGAGTGCTCTATGTTTTCATCCCTGCACACTTAGAAAGGAATTTGAAAATATTATGTCCTTTGGAAATTCCCTCTTGAATGTCCACTCCCCTGTGAACTGGCCATTTCTCGCAGTCATGGGACTTTCTCCTCTTACGTGTTTCCTATAGTTTCCCTTCACTGTGAGCTGCTGCAGCTGCTTCAGCGCAGGCACCAGGTCTTACTGACCTTTACCCCAGCACCGCCTGGTGTCCTGCCTTCTCTGTAATGAAATGTTCACTGAGTTTGCCTATCTCAATTCCAGTAATGCAAATACTGCTGATAGTTACTCATATTGATATGGGAGAATCTGACTCGTTGTCAGTGAAGTCTAGAAAGAGCATTTCTGAACTGTTGTAATACATCCAGAGGAATGTAAAGATACAAAATACATCCCTTAATTCATTGTGCGCCAGTGATGTGTCTGACCTTTAAGCAGGCAGTGCCTTTGGGGGAAAGTTCCAGAATGTCACCTTTTTAATAACAGGATCTTATAAATAGCGCCTTAACCCATAGAGTGTCATAAATTATACAGACAATATCCACTTTCCTGTTGATATACTTAATTCCATAAAAGAAATCGTTACACTTATTGGGACATATGTATTATTGGTATGATCAATGATGAAAAATTAAAGCACTTATTAATCTTTCCCAAACAGCTGATTTTGAATTTTTTATTTTTCAATTTACAAAATGGAAAACTCATTCCGGATGGAAAAAACACTCAATAAAAATAGTAATTAAAGGGTAATTCTTCAACATAATTAAAGGCACACACATACACCTAAACCCCATCATCAAATCAATAGTACTCTCAATTGAGAGAATTTCCCCTCTAAACAGAAAGCAGACACAGGTACTCTTTACCACCACCTTTACTTAATATCGGGCTGTAAGTCTTGGCCAGAGGTATGAAAGAGAAATTGAAGGCATGCAGGTTGGCAAAGAAGAAGTTAAATTTTTCTGTATTTGCAGGTGATATATCCTATACATAGAAAATCCCAGAGACTTAGCAGGAAAATGTTGGAACAAATCAGAAGATTCAGCAAAGGGGCGGGGTCCAGGGGTTAAGCACACAAATAGCAAAACACTTCACTTGATAACTTGGGGTTCCTAAATGTCAGACCCTGTATGCATCACCAAAAGAGCTAGAAGAACCTCCACAGTGGGAGAAAATGTTGGCAATGACATCAGGTAAGGGATGACAATTTATAGGGAGCTTCAGCGCCTCAACAAGAAAAAGACAATCCAGTTTAAAAATAGGCAGAGGACGTGTGCAGACATTTCACCAAAGACCACGTCCAACTAGCCAACAAACATGAAACAACATTGAGATTTCTCACCCCAGCATCCATAGTAGTTAGGCTCCCAAAACGGAAAACAACAGGCCCTGACCCTCATCCATGGTGGGTGAGACTGCCGCCAAATAGTGGAACCCTGATGGGATGTGGCAACGGGCTTCCTCAGTACGGTGGACCTGGTAGCATCATAGAAGCCAGCAATCTGCACACCCATGCTCGTCGCAACACTGCCCCATGAACCTGCGAAACGCTCCTGGCGTGGCTGAACCTTCACAGAGTCATGCTGAGCAAAATTCGTGGATCACACAAGGACAGCAGTTGTATGCAACCCGCCCTGTGACTGCTAACAACGGTTCCACACCAAAGGAAGTACTTCTTAGTGGTCGGGGCAGGAGGGAGAAGGGAAAGGGAAATTACTGGTTAGAGGATAAACGAGTGGTGTCGGTGAAGGGGAGTTCATATACAACGAGGAGGAGGGAACAAAAGGAGGAGGCGTGGTGAAGACGCTCATGCACATAAGTTAAAGGCAACAGAGGTCCCCGCTGTTGTGTGTAGTCCTACAGTAGCTGAGATCTAGTGGAATCTTGGATAGCTGAATGGATTTGGGAGGAGTGGGAATATACTCACAAACGTGTGTGTGTTATGGCTAGCACTACCCTTATCTGTGAAACCCATGAAATGGAAAGGTGTGACCCTATATCGCAGGAGGATTAGTGAAAGATATTTCCTTTCTACATTCAGTGAGAAATATGTGTGGCCTTTAAAAAAATCTTTGTTTTAGTTGGCTATGGTTATCTACCTCTTTCCATTCTAATTGCATATGTCAAGAACATTTTTCTTTTATTAATGAAAACCCAGTGAGTGACACACACTAAGTTTGTAAAACACTCAAACCAAACTCCAAGCCATCTCACAGCAGACTCATAGTGACCCCGGAGGGTAGAGCTGACCCTGTGAGTTTCTGAGACTGCAGGAATAGAAAGCGTGTCTGTCTTCTGAGGAGCTGCTGGTGGTTTTGAACTGCCTTAGGTAAAGGGATCAGACAAAACGCCTGAGTAGTGGAGAGAGGCTTGCTATGTTCCCCTGGAAAGCAGTGCCGGCTTTGCTTTCTAAATTCTTGGTTACTATGCTACTGCCTTCTTTTAGCTCTCCCTAGCCTCAGTACTTAATTGCTTGAATTTCCATTTTTTGTAACCAGTAGAAGAAAACGCTGTCACTTTTTGGAAGTTTCTGTGAGAACTGAATGGAGGAACCCAGGCTTCTTGTACGCAGCACAGTATTTTAAGCAGTGCGTGGCACTTGCTTCCCTTGCTTATACAGCAGCTACCGGATGAGAATGGGTGGGGTGGGGAGGAAGCATTTAAAAACTGGAGGAAAGTTAGATGTTTCCACATTGCTACCCTGCATCCTGACTGGCTCATCTCCCCACAACCCTTCAGTAAGGGGGTATCTGGTTGCCTACTGATGGGCTTTGAGTCTCCACTCTGCACTCACCACATTTAGAATGATAGGATTTTTTTGTTCTTTGATGCTTGGTACCTGATCAGGAGGGTGGGCACCCACTGATATGATTTTTAGTTCCTTGATGTCTGATAACTGGTCCCTTCTATACCTCGTGGTCAGACAGGCTGGTGTGCTTCTTTCATGTGGGCTTTGTTGCTTCTCAGCTAGATGGCCGCTTGTTTATCTTCAAGCCTTTAAGACCCGACACGCTATATCTTTTGATAGCCGGGCACCATCAGCTTTCTTCACCACATTTGCTTATGCACCCATTTGTCTTCAGCGATCGTATCTGGGAGGTGAGCACACAATGGTATGATTTTTTTTGTTCTTTGATGCCTGATAACGGATCCCTTCACTAGTCTCTTAATTATGGATTGCAATACTGAATCTCTGGTACTCAGCCACAAAAATACCAAAACTTACATATACTGATAAATACTGGCATTCAAAATAATTACCAACCTTTAGGTCATAACTTACCCGCCCACAGCCTCCCTTTCACACACACACAAAAAGAAACTGCAACCCTAGTAATTAAAATCTTTTATATTGTGCCCATCCTCCAGGATAAAATGTAGGTTTCTGTTTTTGCAGCTCCACCCCTACCCCCCAGGGGGCAGTAATGCCTGCTTTGGGGAACTGATTACAAGGATCTACATGTGACCTCCCTCGGGGGGGCAGACAACAGAAAAGTGGGTGAAGGGAGACATCAGACAGGGCAAGATATGATGAAATAATAATTTATAAATTATCAAGGATTCATGAGGGAGGGGGGAAAAAGAGCTGATGCCAGGAGCTTTCATGGAGAGCAAATGTGCTGAGAATGATGAAGGCAATGAATGTACAAATGTTCATACAATCAGTCTTTAGTGATGTTTATACTGTTCAAAGGAACGATATTTCACAACGTGTTTGTACGGCTGCTTGGAAAGGGGTAGAGTACATGTGCAATATTAGTGCCTATAGTTATGCTTTTCCCACATGTAATTTCCCCAAGCATAAAGAAAATACTAACATTTTCTATATTGAATAATTTGTTTCACAAAGTTATCTCCCTTCTCCATTAATAATTGATTGATGGGTTAGTTATGGTGTCTGCTATGACTTACTATATAGCTGGAAAGAGTGCCATGGATCATATTTTTTTACCAAATGCCCTTTTCTGAAAGTTTCCCTCCCCTGGTCGTAGAAAAGGAGCCCTCAGGCATGGTGGCTTCAGTTGGCCTGTAATCCGTAGAGCCCGAAGTTGAAACCACCAGGTGCTTCTGGGCACTTTCTACTCCCACACACAGCTCCAGTGTCAGAAACTCACGGGGGCAGTTCTACCCTGCCCTACAGTGTTGCTATGAATCAGCATCTACTCAATGGCAGTGTTTGCTCTAAGTTTCCTATTTAACTGTTGTACGTTTGATTCTATGTAGACATCTCTTAAGAGTAAAATGCCCTAGGCAGACATTGTTCACTAGTTAATTAAGCTCAACTGTTTGTTTTTCAAACTTATGGGGATTTTTTTAAATTCTCGTCCAGTATTACGTTTGACTTGACTGACTTCATTACACCTAATTTTATTCAGAGCAATGAACTGGTCGTGCATTTTGTATTGATCCCATACACTTATTGGCCTCTCATAGGAAACTCCTGTGCTTACCAGAATAGAAAAACAGAAGCGCAAAGAGGAGGAAGAGGAGCGTCAGCTTCTCCTAGCAGTGCAGAAGAAGGAGCAGGAGCAGATGCTGAAGGAAGAAAGGAAGCGGGAGTTGGAGGAAAAGGTCAAGGCAGTGGAAGGTACGGGTGCCTCCTGGGCTGTCCACGTGGAAAGCCATCCTGCAACCCAGCGGATCACACGGGGTCTCCTCCATGATCTTAGCTGTTGTAGCCACACGTGCTTCAATGCCTTGTGAGCGGTTTCCTGGCTGCTCTTTCTCTTGCAGCAGTCTCATCTCTGCTCTTCTGGTAAATCAATGGTGTGCCTTTCAGCCTCGTGTGTTTTACTCTATGTCCCCACGTGTAGAATAGAAAAAGGTCCTGGGCTCTTGGAGCCAATTATCTTAGAAATATTTTAAAAGCAGATGATCTTTGTTTTGTTCTTTCCCTCCAAACAAGTCATTACTGTCTAATCATCTGTGATGTACGTGACTCTTGTACATTTGTTGTGTACCTAATGTGTGCATTTCAGATCGAGCCAAGAGGAGAAAGCTCAGGGAAGAACGGGCATGGCTGCTAGCTCAAGGGAAAGAGCTCCCCCCAGAACTTTCTCATCTGGACCCCAACTCTCCCATGAGGGAAGAAAAAAAGACCAAGGACCTGTGAGTATTCAGTAGTAAAGATCGTGAGGAGGCACACTGATGAACACTCAGGGTCTCCACACAGGTGACGACGGCCTCACCATTTCACCTTGTGAGACCGAGAGCAGGAGACAGAGGACTTAAACTTACAGCTGACATTGATGCTTTTAACCATGCACACGTACACATTGCCTTTTCACTCACATTCTTGCCCACTTCCTTCCTTCAGCCCTTCAATTTAATGAAATAAAACTAGTATCACAGTGTTAAATTTATTTTTGGAAATGTGACCAGCCACATTTTATATATGTATGTATATACAGACGTAAACTATGTATATTTATATATAACTTATATAAATCTTCTCTAGAGCTTTGAAGTTATTACACAATTTTAATCTCTTTTTTGCTCCTTTTTTAAAATTGAAGAAGCAAGCTGCAAATAAATGCTTCTTGGTCTAGTAGTTTTTATATCACAGATGAATTTTTATTTATTTATTTTTTTTGAGATTAATTCTTTACACCACAAAAATGCTCACTGGATTAAAACAAAGCCTCAGAAACAATATGCTGTTAAATACCTTACATTATAAAATCATAGATTGAGCTTAATTTTGGATCATGTATAGCCAGCTTTGTTGTTTTATTTTATTTACTTTTAAACTTTTTCTTCTGAGAGGGATAAGCCCCGTCATTTAGTAAATGAGGGAAATGCGTCCTTTGTTGTTAAGGCTTGCAGTCCCTCATCTATCTAATTGTAGGGAGCATTCCCAGAATCTAAGTAAACTATTGGGAATATTTCAAATGCTGGATCAGTCATTCCTCCGTGTGGTCAAATGAACTCTCATGTGATGGAAAGTAGATGTAGTCAGAGACACTGTTAATGTCTTACTTTATGATTTACAGCTTTGAGCTGGACGATGACTTCACGGCCATGTACAAAGGTCAGTTTGTGTCCCGTTCTCAACCGTCGTGTTTCTGGTGGTAGCATGGCTGGGTGGATGTGTGAAGTTCGCTCCCCTCTTCGCCTTTCAGTTCTAGATGTGGTAAAGGCTCACAAGGATTCCTGGCCTTTTTTGGAACCAGTGGACGAATCGTACGCCCCTAACTATTACCAGATTATTAAGGTAGAGGCTGCCCTTTCTTATATACCTTTTGCACCTTATATGTTTTCCTTAGCTTTTGTTATGTCCTCGTGCTTTGTTTCACTCAGGTTCTTTGAAACTGAGGCTGCTCTTAGGCACGATTCCTTTGACTTGATGAAGGCCAAGAGATTGTACTTTGTTTTCCTTCTGTTAGTTTTTGGGTGTTTTTCCTTTCTTTCCGTCGTAATTAAACATTTATGTGCCATCATCTAGGTCCCCATGGATATATCAAGTATGGAGAAGAAACTGAATGGAGGCTTATACTGTACCAAGGAGGAGTTTGTAAATGACATGAAGACTATGTTCAGGAACTGTCGGAAATACAATGGGGAGAGTAGTGGTAAGTGAGGAGGCGGTATGCTCTAGACTTAGCTTAGCCTGCCCTGCAATCAGAAACAAAGACCTCGTTTAGAGATACCTATCCTGAGACCAAGCACCCCTGTGAGCAGCGGTGAGACTGCCCCTTCTCAGCACTTGTCACACCAGAAGATAGGCAGCAGGGCTCCCTGGTCTGGCTACTTCTCCTCCCGGAGGCCAGTCTGGGACTGGCTAGTCTCGTGTCTCTGTCACTAAGACTGGAGTGACCTAATTAAGGCTGACTCTTGTCCTATCAAGAAGTCAACCCTCGTAAAATAATTAGGCTCCCCGCTTCAGAACCTTGTCTCCGTTTTGCACTCCGCCACACTGAGACATCTTGTGCCGCCCTTCTATGTTCCTGTGGCCTCTCCCGCCTGTCATGATGACCTGCCCGCCCCTGCAAACAGTCTATTGTAGACACCTTAATTTACCATAGCCCTCCAGTTGACAGTTCTCTGGCTATTAGAATTGTTCACTCAAAATGCCTTAGTTTGAAAACCAGTAGATCCAGTTACTAGAATTTCTGGGATTTAAATCTTGGTATTCCCCTTCTATATGGAATTCTGCTTTTAACTAAATTATAGGGACTTCTCATGGGAAATCTTCTTTAAGGGGATATCCAAGTAATTGGGCAGAAAGCGATGTGTCCCTTTGGTAGAAGGCTGGTGGCTTCTGAGTGCTTTGGGCCAATCCGACAGTCACTGTCGCGAGCTTCCTGAGGACATAAAGCATGCCTTCTACCAAGTTGACGTGTTCCCCCACTGACTGACAAAATTCATTGTCTGTGAAGATGCTGCCTGGGGGCCAATCTTTGTGTCTTCCCATGACCACAGAGTACACCAAGATGTCGGACAATTTAGAGCGGTGTTTCCATCGGGCTATGATGAAGCATTTTCCTGGCGAAGATGGGGACACGGATGAGGAGTTTTGGATCCGAGAGGACGAGAAGCGGGAGAAGAGGCGAAGTCGAGCGGGTCGGAGTGGTGGCGGCAGCCACGTGTGGACCCGCTCCAGAGAACTGGACTGGCCTGGAGGGAAGCAGCAGCCTGTGGAGAACGGAGGGAAGTCCCTGCCCCCGACCCGCCGCCGAGCTGCCTCCTCTGGGGATGAGCAGAGCAGCAGCGCCTCACAGGCCCCTCGGGAGCTGGGGCCTTCCAACGGCCCGGGCTTCTCTCGTTCCCTGCATTATGGAGGGATGCCCACCCAGGCGCCGCCTTTGAACCAGATGGTAAGGAGTACCTGAATTCCCTGAGAGTTAGTGCTTTCACGGGGAAGTAAAAGCTTCTTAACTAATTTCCCCCAAATCATCTGTATGTGGGAGTTTTCTCTTCACCCCATCTTGCCCCCACCCCCTCTAAAAAATTCTTGCTTCATTCTAAGCCCACCTGTCTCTTAAGCCTTTGACCCGTGCCTTGGTCCACTACCCTCTGCCTCGGCAGTGGGCTCAGATACAGGAACTGACCCAAGCAGGGCTGATGGGGAGTTGGGGTGGGGGGGGGCGATTTCAGGGAAAGGTGAATCAAATGACTTCTGACGAAGCAAAGCCCTGTTGCCATTGGGCTGTTTCTGCCTCGGGGCAACAGGTTGAGCATCTGTATCTTTCCCCCAGAGCGGCTGCTGTACTCAAGCTGCCCCCCCTCTGTTAGCAGTCGTCGGCTGTAGCTGGTACCTCCGTCGCTCTGACGATACTAACGAAGAGTTTGCTCTTGCTTCTCATTACTCTGACTGACTGCCATCGAGTCCATGCCGACTCACAGCCGCCCCTAGAGCAGGGTAGAACTACCCGTGGGTAGACTGTCACTCCGTACGGGAGTAGGAAGCCCATCTCCCTCCCCTTGTCTCTCCTGGGGAGAGACTTTTGCGGTCTAAAGGACCCCACATGCTACCTGCGCTCGCTTCCTTGGTGCCCAGTCTCAGTGGTCCGTGACTCTAACCTAACGCTTGTGTTTCCTCCCTTGCTTTCCCCAGAGGCCAGCAGTACCAGGGACGTTTGGCCCTCTGCAGGGATCAGATCCTGCCAACTTGTATGGCTCCTCCAGAGTCCCGGAAGCGCACCCTGGGGAGCATGTGCAGCAGCGCCAGCCCTTGCCCATGCAGGTAAGCCGCCTATTCCCACAGCCCGCCGCAGAGGGTCCCAGAGCTGGCGTCCTTTTCGTTCCTCTCCCCAGGGGTCCGCTCCGTCATCTGTTGAGTCTGGTGAACTCTGCTCTCTCTTCTCCCCCCTCACAGCCCCCGGTTGGAATGAACAACCACCGAGCCCCTACGCTAGGAACCCCCGATGACAAGCAAGTGTGTGGGGGGCTGACGCACCTTGCGAACATGGGGTCCCATCCTGGATCCTTGCAGCTCGGGCAGATGAGTGGCCCCAGCCAGGAGGGAGCCTTGTATCCCTCAGCTCAGTGCCAGCCGGGATTTATTCCAACCAGGCACGGGGGAGTACCAGCCCGACCCCCAGACTTTCCGGAAAGCCCAGAAATGCCTCCCAGCCACATGTACCGATCATACAAGTACCTGAACCGAGTCCACTCAGCTGTCTGGAACGGGAACCATGGTACTGCCAACCCAGGACCCTTACGACCCGATGAGAAGCCCCCACTGGGGCCAGGAGCGCCTCACCAGCCACGCACTCTCGGTCACATGGTGGACTCCAGAGTCATGAGGCCACCTCTCCCTCCAAACCAGTGGAACGAACAGTCAAGTTTCCTGCCTCATGGAGTTCCTCCCTCGGGGTACATTCGGCCACCCTGCAAACCTGCTGGACATCGGCTGCAGCCCCCAGCCGCCGCGCATGGCTCTCTGTACGGAGCAACATCGTCATCTCTGCGGGGAGCCCCAGGAGGGGACTCCATGATGGACAGCCCCGAGATGATCGCCATGCAGCAGCTGTCCTCCCGGGTCTGCCCCCCGGGTGTGCCTTACCAGCCCCGCCAGCCCACACCGCCCCACTTGCCTGGCGCCTTCCCGCAACTCGTTCCCTCCACTTCCAGCAGTGTGTCAGCCCCCAAGTCTGCCTTGGGGACCCCTGGGAGGACACAGGACAGCAGTGACGCAAAAGAGCCCGACAACGACCGAGGTAATGAAAATTGTCGCTTATATATCTGACTTTGGGCTCTGCGGGGCTGTTCTTGCATGGGTCATCTTGTCACTTAGATGTCCAGCCCAAGGGAAATTCCTGAGATGCGCCTCCTCCAGGCGGGACCACCCGGCATGCCACTTGCAGTCCAGGGGTCCAGAGGGTTTTCTAGTCATGATTCTTGTCACTGTCTGCGTGGATATGCCGCGAACTGTGCCTGGCACCCGTTGTCAGAGTTTGCATGCACAAGGGGCTCCCCGGCGTTGGTGGAAATGTTCCCTTACCTTGAATTCCATTTCTACACAAGCATCATTTGAAACTCCCTCATGGTTATGTCCTCCACGGCACAGCTCTGCAGTGCGATGATAATCATTCATGTTTCACAGCCAGGAGGCCAGGCACAGATCATAGAGGACTCCGGCAGCGATTGGGCATTTCCACTGGGTTTTGAGCCCAAACAGGATGGGGGTGGGGGGAGCCCTCTTGCTGCAGCTATTGTACTCTGCTGGATGAGAAATCGGGGACCAGCCACCTGAGTATCAGTGGTGCCCTGGCTTTTACTCCCTGGATTTTCAGAGCCACGTGGCCTCGTCATCGATTGTCGTGACCTAAATGGCCTCCCGCTGTGTTTTGCACACACCTCCCTGGGGTCCATGAGCCATGAGTTATGTCACAGGAGAGAGGGTTCTGCATGGCACTGCTTACAACAAGGGCACAGCTATTTTTCTAACCCACCGAGGGAGCGCCAGCTTGGCCTCCAGGCTGCCTTGGAGTCAGAATTGACCGGCTGCCAAGGACAGGGAGGGACTAGGCCCCCTTCAGAGGCACTCAAAGCTCCGCAGCTGGGAGGAGAGGGGTTGTGGCTCTGCCGTCCCCGACAGCGTCCCCTCGTCCTCCATCAGCATGGTCCTTTCTGCTCCCAATGTCCTGTGTGTTTCTCCATGTTTCCTGCAGCAGAGCCTTTGCCCAGGCCGGAGGAGAAACCAGCCAGTGTTGGTGCTTCCGAAGGGGTGTACCTCAAACAACTACCTCACCCGACACCGCCCCTGCAGACCGACGGCACCAGGCAGAGCTCCCCCCAAGGGAAGGAAGCTGAGGGCCAGGAGCTCAAAAGCGACTCTTCAGAATCTGGAGGCAACTGTAAAGCCAGCCAGGCCAAGAACACCTGGCCCGCAGAAAGCCACTACCCCAGCCCAGCTGCCCAGGGATGTCTGAGAGACCTGGCCTCCGGGGCAGAGAGGGGGCCTATTGCAGAAAATGGCCTGATGGGCGAAGCATCCGCATGTGGATCAGAGGGCAAGGGCCTGGGTGGTGGTGGTGCGGGAAAGCCCCTCTGCCCCAGGGGCAAAGCATTGCCGGAAGCCATGGCGTGTGCAGGACAGAATTCAGCCTCCACGCCTCCCAACTCAGATCCCAATCTGATGGGAACCCCTGTGGGCCAGTTCTCTCCCCTGTACATGCCAGGCCTAGAGTATCCGAATCCCGCCACCCATTACCACCTCAGTCCGGGCCTGCAGGGTCTGGGCTCGGTGTTGGGCGGCAAGTCCCCAGTTGCACACCCTCAGCATTTCCCCCCCAGGGGCTTCCAAGCTAATAACCCTCATTCTGGCCTCTTTCCCCGGTACCGCCCCCACCAGGGGATGCGGTATTCCTACCAGCCTACACCCCAGCCTTCCTATTACCACCCTCAGCGAACTCCTTATTACCAGTGCCCACAGGGATTTTCCGACTGGCAGAGACCGCTCCATCCCCAGGGGAGCCCAAGCGGGCCCCCCTTGACACAGCCTCCCCCACCCAGACTCGTCTTCCCAGATAAGAATGCCATGGCTGGCCTGCAGGGCTGTGAGACTCTCAATGCTGCCTTAACCTCCCCCACCCGGCTAGATGCCATGGCTGCTAAGGTGGTCCCCGCTGACGGGCAGAACCCCGCCGCAGAGGAAGAGAAGCTGGACGGCTCGCTGGAGAGGCCAGAGAGTCCCAAAGAGTTTTTAGACCTGGACAACCATAACGCGGCCACCAAGCGACAGAGCTCCATGTCGGCCGGCGAGTACATGTATGGTAGCCCGCCTCCAGCTCTGAGCTCAGGGATGGGCTTTGGTTCGGCTACTTTCCCACCCCATGGCGTCATGCTACAGACGGGGCCTCCTTACACGCCTCAGCGGCCAGCCGGTCCCTTCCAGCCCAGGGCTTATTCTTCCCCTGTGGCTGCCCACCCGCCTCACCATCCAGTGGCCGCCCAGCCAAACGGCCTCCCCCAGGAGGGCCCCGTCTACCGCTGCCAGGAAGAAGGCATGGGCCACTTCCAAGCTGTGATGATGGATCCGATTGGCACCAGAAGTGGGGGACGGGGGCCTTTCCAGGAAATATACAGACCATCGGGGTAAGATTGCGGGGTGGGGCTGCCTAATAAAGTAAGGGTGTCGATTCTAGAAAGAAAGCGGTGTCCTTGAGACTGAAGATAAACCTGAGTGATCACAGATCTTGGGAATGTGGTGGAGTTGAATTTGGCTGACAGCTGGATTTTGTTGCCAACACCTTTCATTTCCTCCTTTGTTGAAAGGAGTTGTTGTGTGAGTGGCTGTTGAGGAGTTTGGTTTTGGTATTGGAAGCTTGTTGACCACTGTGTGAGAATCATAGGCTACGTCAGTGTGCAGCCCCTGATGGTGATGACAGGGTTCCCTTTCCAACTAGGGGGGAACGGGAAAGGAGACCTAATGTGATGCTGAAGGCCATACCTCCCATCTGTTCCCCAGTCTTCAAACAAAAATCAGGCTTGCCCAGGAAACTGCATTAATGATGCTAAACATTGAATCCATAGTTACGTGTCTCCAGTTGTCCCCCAAATGCCTTTAAAACAGTGTCCCTCTGTGTGTTCATTTTGATTTGCGTGTGTGTAACCCAAGACACACCCAAGATTTACCTTTCTACATAAGAACCATCGTCCGTTTGTATTTGCAGCCATCTCTTATAACACGGTTTAGTTTGTTCTTGGGTGCCTGAGCCTGTTCTCGTGTTAGGTTTCCCGGTTCTAGATTTGCCTCGTATTCTAACATCAGACATTTTCCAGAAACACTGCCTAGGTCAGAGTAGGGGACCTTTTTTTTTTGCCAAGGGCCATTTGGATGTTATGTTTGGAACATCATCCTCGGGCCATGTTGGGCCTCGGTTTCATTAACTCACCTCTGGTGTGAAGGCTGAGACTGCTTATTGCGGCAGCGCGTGCTGTTCTCTGGTACTGAGGACTTCGCAGGCTCTACACAGTCCCGGGGCGGACGTTCCCTCCCCTGACAGGCGGTGTCTCGGTGCTTCTTATTGAATTACACCTGACACACATAACAGCAGAGTTGCCTAGATAATTAGAACTCTTCATAACAAAATGTCTTCCCTTTTTTAAAATCATTTTTGGGGAGGCTCTTACAGCTCTTATTATAATCCATTCATATGTTGCCATCATTTTCAAAACATTTTCTTTCTACTTGAGTGAGCCCTTGGTATCGACTCATTTCCCCCCTCTCCCTCCCTCATGAACCCTTGTTAATTAAAATTTTTTTCCCATGAAAAGTGTCTTTTCTGTTCTTAGTAATGAATGCCCTTTCCTTAATTCTTAGCCATCTCTCTCTTGTGGTTCTAGAATGCAAATGCATCCTGTCCACTCGCAGTCCTCGTTCCCAAAGACCCCAGCACCAGCTACGTCACAGGAAGAGCTGCCTCCACACAAGCCCCAAACCCTTCCTCTGGATCAGGTGAGCCTTACAGCCTGCCAGGGCTTCTCTCGCTCCCCGGATGGCTAGAAATCCGTGTATCCCCTTATCGCGGGGGGTGGGGGGTGGGGTTTGAATGGGCCTTGCAGAGACAGGAACTTTTCCTGAAAGGTGCTTGCCACCCATGGTCTCTGGTGCCATGTGCCCCCTGCTGGGATCCACACTGTACAGAGCAAGATCAGTCAGATTGTAGGAGAGCAGTAGCTGTCTTTGAGTATTGCTTCAACGTTGGGCACTGAGCTAATGAGTCTCACTTAATCCTCCCCGCAGCTCACAAGACTTCCTCGTTAGCATCATCATTTTCTTCATCCCTCAATGTGCAAGAAGCTATTTAGGGGTGGGGGGCTGATCATGTAGAGGGTCACACGCTGGGCTTCTAATCGCAAGCTCAGCTATTTGAGTTGAACCCAGCCTTCCGGAGGGAAAAAGATGAGATTTGTGTTCCTGTAAGACTTTTCAACCTCGGAAACCCACTGGGATAGGCCTTATAGCATTGCTGTGGGGCACAGTGGACTTTCTGGGCGTGAGTTTCGGGTTTGAGGGTCCTGTTGGGACTGAGGTTGAGATACTACTTCACACCCACTATGTTGGTGACTTTTTTTACAAAAGAAATAGCAAGTATTTGCAGGAATGTAAAGAAAGTAGAATTGTTGTCTGTTGCTGGTAGTAATGTCATATGGTGAAACAAGTTATGTGGAGAACTACCATATGACCCAGCATTTCCACCCTTACCTAGACACCAGAGAGACGTGGAAGAAAGAGCCCAGTAGTAACACTCGCTCGTAATGGAAGTAGCCCAAGTCTGCGGTACCAGCTTGCCGCTGTTGTCCATGCACACAAAGGGGGTTAAGTCGTAATGAAGGGGCTGAAGAGCTCACACTGGTTCCAGACGGATAGAGCTAGAACGCAGCATGGCAGCCGAATGGAACCACACACGGAGGTCATGTTTTGTACGAGTATGCTTACCTGAGCTCTAAACAGCCACCGCCCGTGAGCCCGGCGGCGACATTGTGACTGGCGGGGATGGGCTGTTGACTGCTCGGTGGGGGTGGGACTTCTTTTAGTCTTGGGAGCACAACTCTAAACGAGAGGCAGGACGTCATTGTGCAACCCCGTGAATGTAATGCCACTGACCTGCACCGTTCACGGTGGCAGCAGTTGACCGAGGGCGGAGTTCTGTGGCTTAGGAACAAAGGCATGGGAACAGGCAACAGTGAGCAGTGGGGTCCGTGGTGGTAGATCGTGGACACAAAGTGTCTATGAACCGTGGCACGGAAAATAGGACGATCTGCTCAGTAAGCCTTCACCTCTTCCACAACCAAGGTGTTGGCTGTGTGCGTGTGTGTTAATGCGTACAATGGCCTGTTGTAGGTCGCATATACTTTATATGACAATCAGATTTACGAAGACTAGCAACAAGGGGTCCAGGGGTTCTGGAACTGTGGGGCCTTTTTTTGGTGTCGGTTTTTTCTCTCTTTGGCTTGTTTTGTTCTCGATGTTGTTTTTAACGATCCTGCCTTATGCTGTTTGATTTTTCGCTCAGAGCTAGTCCGAGGAGGAAATGCCCCCAAGGAGATGGAAAGCTGCACATGAAGACTGGAACATGGAGCATTTGGGGAAACAATCCTCCCCAGTCTCTGTTCTTGCCCTACGCCCCGCCATCCGGTCCCAGAGCTGGTGCGTCTCCCGGCCCTCGCAGCACACTCCTCAGACAATGACCGCGCAGCCTGCCGTCGTCCAAGCTCGGGCCTCTCGCCTCGCTTCTGCAGACCGTCACGAGGAGCACGCGAGCCTGGGCCACGTGGGGGCTTCTCCAAGTCCGGAGACTTCTCCTTCAGGGAAACTCACTTAGACTTAGGGAAGGGGCCTCCTTAAGAATGGATTGGTGGTTTTTGTTTTTTGTGTAACTTTCATGAGCAGCTAAACTCAGGTATATATGTGGGGAAGGGAGAGAGAATTTACTACTTGTAGTATTAATGTGTTTGGAGCTGGGTCCAGTTTACAGAATTTTCCTGTTGCCTTTGAAAATAATTGTGGTTGTTGGTGGTGAATGTACTGTACATAAAGTGGGTGGAAGAAGAGGGGCATCCCTACTGGTGGGCATACCGTACTGGAGTGACCTTTCACTGTTTACAATCATGTCACACTGAGTCATCTGGGAGCTGGAGCCGAGGGTTTTGTCCTGTGATGGGTCACTAACTTTCCCTAGGTGCTGTCTGCTTAATGAGCTCAGGGGCCTCTAGCCAGCCTTAGGAAGTACAGTGATCCCTGGCCCTGAAACCATTCGCTTATCCCTTTGGAGGTAGAGTGTTCTTGGGAGACTCGTGGGAGCTTCGAACCCGAAGGCAGGCTGCTCTCTCACCCCTGAGGTTTCGAGTTCTGGATTTGCCCCTTCAGATCCCATGAGCCCTGATTTCGCCACCAGTCCTACCGTAGGTTGACGGCCGACATCAGGTGTCGGGGCCCGCGACTGTGCTCACTTTGGAGAGGATGAGGCGCACAGCCCTCTTCTGGTGGGCCCGCCAGAACCGTGACCCGGAACGGCGCACACACGGTGCTTTCCGGCACGACTCGCATTTTGTGGACGTGACTACTCAGGTTTGTATATGTTAGTACCAATAAAGATATTGCACAGTTTTTAATAGTGGAAAGTATATTCGGTAGGTTTACAGTTTTGGATTTAGGACTCCATCAGTATATATAGTTTTACTTCTTTTGAGTGGATCCTAGTGAAAACAAGAAGCGGTCGTGGTGATGTAAGGTAGCTGTCCGGAACACATCCTTGGAAAGCACGTGTCGTCTCTGTGATAGGAAAAACCCTTCTTCAGTATTAAATTGCTTTGTTGACAGTTTCAGGCGTGCATGGCACCGCACCCCCGCTGCCTAGCATCTCTGTCTCCGATTTTTAGTTGAGATGCCACCACAGTAGGCACCAACCTGTACAATGAAAGCTGAGCGCACGTGTCCTGCGGCCATGGCTCATGCACGGAGAATGGTGCCTCTCTAAGCCAGCTCTCTCGAGTCAGGAAGCTTCCCTGAAATACTCGTCCATCTAAGTTTCTTTCACATTTGAACTCGAGGAAGGTCCCAGGAAAACCCTTCCTTCCCATGGAAATGTCGTGTTGAACCGTCTGCCAACTGGGTGCTGAGCAGGCAGGCACGTCACAGGTGCATGGTGTCCCTGTCGCACTGGGTCAGAGCCAGGGCACTGCCCACCCTTGTGTGACGGGAAGCCAACCAAGAAGTGGGTATCCCTTGGCCTGGTGATAGGGGACTGGGACTCGGGCGGTGTTGGGGGCGGGAGGACAGAGGCCCCTGAGTTGCCATGAGTGAACATGCTGATCTTGTCTGAAGACTTGGGTCTTGGATTTTTCAAGTGGAATGAGTTTGAAGGCCGTGCCATTCTGTTTTACCCTTCCATCTGCCAAGTCTCCCCACTGCCATGATCTGGTCTCAGAGGGCTCCCCCAGAAGATTGGTAAAAATCTCTCCGCCAGCCAGCCTTGAGCTGGTCTGTCTGGTTGAAAGGCTACGCGTCTGTTGCTGTGTTTGTGTGAAAACAGAGAATGGCCCCGACTGGTCTGGATGGGCGCTCTGGGCCCCATGCAGCCTGCTTCCAGCTTGGAGCACGCAGCCACTGGCAGCCCTGTCCTCCGGTTCAAGCAGGGTGGTTTGAGTGCAGCTAAAAGCTGCCAGCCTGCGTTCTGCGGAGGAACCGGGATCATGGGAGACTCTTAGGTGTGGACTCTAATCAAAAGCCAGCATCATTTGTCCCCTTTACCCCTGGGCTCAGGGCATTTCACTAGTCAGATGCACACACCTCTCCAGGGAAGCCGCTCTCCCAGCGCCCTCCCGCAATGACCTATGGCCAGAGGAGCTGGCGAACCATTTGTGAAGAAATCAGTGAACCGCTTTGATGCATACTCGCCCTTCTTGCTGTGTAGAGAGGTGAGCCAACATGAAGGAAGAGCAATAGGAAATCCAATGACTGTATTAAATTACCACACTGTGAACAACAGCAACAGCAAAGCCTTCGTGGTTGGCCGCCTCCCGTCCCCCATGAATGGGAGTTTTGTGGTGCGGTACTGGTAGCAGACTCTCTCCCTTTGTGTCTGGTGTGTCCTGGGCTGCCACTGATCTCTGAGCTGCCAGGAGCTGTGAGCCTGCAAGCACACGGGGTGGGGGCTCTCTCTTTTCACCCTTTCCTTCTCTCCTCTAGCACTTCTCTTTCCAGGTGTGTCCTAAGCAGATGTGATCTCAATTCAGATGCTGGCGTGTCCACCATCATCCCCACTTGGGAAGTGGTGACTGTGATATGTTATAATTAGAAGTAGTTGTGTAAGGCTGTTCTTACAAGGCTTGCTCTCAGGCTAGAAGGACATTTGAGGCTGTAGGTCACTGTTGCTTGTCAGTGTGCTGGCTCTCAGTGGTCCCCTGACGGGGACGGTTGAGATCTCTGGATCATTGCAAACTGATCTCACCTGTTTGATTTTAGTAGAGTTGCTAGTAAGTTCCAAACCCCTTTATCGCAGCCCCACCCCCCTTCTCCAAGATGAGAGAGAGAGAAAAGCTCAAACGAAAGGAAAAAGCAAGAGCTCTAGGGCGGTTCCTATGTCCGAATCTAGACTCTGCTGGCTGAAATGTACTCTGACAGATGCGGGTGGAGAGTGAGGGAGAAGAGGCAAGCTCCCAGCTCATGGCTCTTGTGCCAGCCTCATCTTTACCAGGGTGCCTTGGTTCTTTTGGTGGTACACCTGTCTGAGCAGTGGGCTTTGTTGGGGAGCCCCTGACTGCTCTCTCATGCGTATCTCTGCTCGTCTGTGTATTGAACACCTTCAGAACTCCAAGTACAGGTTGCCCCCACCCAGCCCTTCCGACCTTGGAAATGACTGTCCCAAAGCCCCAGGGGGGTCAGCCTAGCAGGTGTTGGCAACGGGCACCCATCCTTATGGCTTGGTGGAGCTCTTTTATTTGGTGTTTGGTTGGGGTTTTTTGTTGTTGTTGTTTTGCTTCCGTGGTAGGCTAAACCTATAAATAATACACTACTCCTGAGACCTACTTGGACATTTCACAAGAAGTCTTAGTCCTGTGGCCTCAAAGCAAGGATGGGTGGGTGTTGTCAGGAATCTTACATGGCTTTCAGAGATCCTCTGCTTACATGGAAGTGAAGGGCTTTGATATCACTAGTATTACTGCCCCCCTGGGTGTCTGTTAATTCACCGCCCAGCAGCTTCCAGATGATGCCTCTGTATGTTAATGGGTGTGTGCTTTGCAGCTGTGAGGGGGTTCTGGGAGGCAGTGTGGTGGCAGCTCTTTCTCTAGACAAGAGCTTCAGCAAAGATACTTGGGCACCCGGCTTACATGTGCAAGAGCTTTTCCTTCCTGGGCCCATGTCACCACCCAGTGACTAAGAATGTGGTGAGTCTTGTGTTTCCACTTTTCTTGCTCATTGGGTTGGGCTGTCTCTGAACCATGCGGGCTCGGCATGCTGGGTGATCGCCACTATATTCCCATCTCCCATATGAAGCCATGGTAAAAGCATGTGGGTTTGCCACTCGGTGTTCTGTGTACCTTTGCTAAGCAGGCCTTTAGAGGGAGGTATCTCTTGGGCTTGGGTGGATCTTCATACCTGAGCCCTCTGCGCTAGGGCACAGGCCTAATTCGATTCTGTGGGATTCACGGCTCACCCCCTGATGGTCCTGCACATGGTTTTGCAGATGTGAGAGGAGAGGTGGGGATGTGGTGTGGCTTTTGAGTACATTCTTGACATTGCTGAGCCCTGACCCCACGTGCTGTGTGGGAGCCCTTCTCCCTTGGGTACCTCACCACTGCCTTCCACACAGCTCAAGGAGGGGAACACAGGCCAGGCCCCAACCAGCCTGAGCACAAGTGTCAGGGATTCTTTACTCCTGCTGCAGCCGCCGTGTGAATTTTCCTGGCTAATACTGGAAAGGGGAATGCTATTTATTTTTATATTGTGTATATTTTGTCGTGGTCTGCTGATCCCCTGTTTTTCACTGAGAGCGACATTTACCTCAATAGTTAGTTCAATATTATTGTGTGTTTGGATAATTTTTTAAGAACTTTTTAAAAAGCTTTTTGATCCTTGGAGGTCTGTAGATTTATTTCCATATGAACTGGTTATTTTGTATAAAGTACATTCTTCAAAATAGCAAGCTTCTGGTGTGTGCATATGCTGTGTGTGTGTGTGTGTGTGTGTGTGTGTGTGTGTGTGTGTCCTGTGTCCACGTGTCACTTTTATTCTCAGGCCAAAGGGATGAACAAAGCCACGGGCCCCCTTCTAAGACACCAATGCCTCACCAACCCAGCTTCATCAAGAGTCTTTCAGGGTGGAAGTGTCCTGAGGCCGGAGGGGTGGGGACAGCTTATTAAAGCAATAATAAAACTGGCAACTATAAATGGTGTTGGATAAAACACTCATCCTGGCTGGGCAGCCCACTGCCCCCTCTTGTGTTCTTGCCCATGCCTCCTTCCTGCCCCCGCCCTGGTCCCACTGCTGGGCATGCATCAGGCTGCTGGCTAGAGTTTTCTGACTGGAACCCTCCCTACAAAGATGGGAATTCCTCCCCACACACAGACACCTCAAAAACCAAACTCCCTGGCAGCGAGCTGACGTGGACTCAGAACCACCGCAAAGGACAGGGCAGAACGGCCCCGTGAGTCTGTGATACTGTAACTGCAGGTACATAGCCCTGTCTTTCTCCCAAGGAGTGGCTGATGGTTTTGAACTGTGGACCTTGTAGATTACAGCCCAACACAGAAGCACTAGACCTCCAGGGCTCCTTAAACACAGACCCAAAACTGGGGCACCGTTTAGAGAAAAGAAAGGAAGCCATGAATTGTTAGTATTGATGAGTCACAGAATTCTGGGGAATCTCCTCTGGAGTCATCCAACGCCGCCTTCCTGGGTAAAGGAGACGTGAGCCCTTTGCTGGGAGGACAGTGGCTTGTTGCCATCCAGCGGTCTCCATCCCGTGGCCACAAGGCTTTCGCCAGCTGGCCCTGGTGAAGCATGTAGGTGAGCCTCCCTCCTAAGGCACCACTGGCAGCACTTGAACCGCTGAGCACTGACACCACCTCCCTTACCCAGGGACCCCAATTGGAAGGAACCATCGAGTCCATGCTGACTCAGCGACCCCTGTGGGTTTCTGCGACGAACTGTTGATGCGAGTGGTCGTCCAGTCTCCTCTTCGGAGCTGCTGCTGGTTTGGACCGAACAGGAGAGTCACAGTCCAACATTTAGCACTACGCCGCCAGGGCTCCTACTGGAAAGAAGGACATACTGATTGTGTAAGCCCTTTAGCTGTGAAAACCTGTTTCACCCAGGCCTCTGCATTGTTTGAGTGGGCTTTGAACAGAATTGAGGAAAGCAGCCAGATTGGAGCTCTGGTGGAGATGGGCCTTTACCTCGGCATCTTCCCAGTGAGACGTGCATGGCCTCTCAGGAAGCTGTTACGCAAGAGAGGCCTTTGGGACGTCTCCAGCTACATGCGAGACCAGCTCAGCCACGGAAGAGGGCCGCTTTCAGCATCCCAGCTTCTCCGTCCTGTGCCTGAGCTCCCTTCGGCATATGCTTTCCCGCTGTCGGATTTTTCTGCGGGTTTGTTTCGCAGGACTCGTGAATCTCGTCTCCTCAAGTTTTTAAAGAGAGTGACTATGTGTCTGTCTGTCTTAGATCTTTATCAGCTACCAAGCCTCACTTCAGTTTCCTTAAGAAACTTTTTTTTTTTAATTCTCAAGACAAAATGGACTGCCATAGTAGCCATGAAAATCCCCAGATCTGGTGACAATGTGCTGAAACCCCAGCCCCTCCTGCATCCGTAACCAGCATATCAATCAGGTAGCCCTTAGGCTCTTGCCTTCTGGTTTAGAAAAAGCACAACACCCTCCTGACATCCTGGCTTTGAAACTCAGTGGGAACGCTGCAGCCCACTGTCTAGGCTGCCAACACTGGCAGACTTGTGAGAGGAACGGAGCCAGCTCCTTGGATTGTTTCCCATGTTCCGGCTTTGGAGAAATTCAAGTCAGCAATAGGAAGGCAAAGAGCAGCTTAGCCTGGGAGGCCGCCTCAGCCAGCGAGGTGAAAATCGGGGGGCTCAGGGAGTCTTCATTGTTTATTAAGTGTTAAGCCCACTGTCGTCTGCTTAACACAGGGCGAGAGGTGCGATGGCATCAAGGACATGGGATGTAGCGCGTGATCCAGAACCAGTGGCATTCAAGGAAGAAGTCCAGGCTACACTGGAGGGATTGCTAAAAATCAAGGCTCCCGCAAATGGGCTGCAAACGGAGATGTTTTCACTGGTGCCAGCACTCGCTTGTCCACGAGAAATTCAGGCGATAGCTCCTTGCAGTGTCATCCCGCGTGTTCTCACAAGGGAACTGACCCTGGGAAAGCAGCTCGTGCTTGAGCAGTGCAGGGCCGGTGCAAAGACTACTTCAACCATGGCCTCCACCGCAGCAACCACTGGGAGGACGGCACAAGGCCAGTGTCAGACGGGGTCACTATGACTTGGAACCGAGCTGTGCCTGACTGCGAGCTCACAGACCTACCTTCCAATACTCAGACTTCATCCCAGAAGAGAGCCAGAAGGCAGAGGGGAGAGAAGAATGCCCTTTAATTCATCGTGGCAGGAAGGCGTGTTGGACAGGCTGCCTATGGGAATTCCGAATTTCCCAGGATGAGCTTGGGGACTGGCGTTAATATCGCCTGGTGCTATTCAGAGCCTTGTCTCAGAGTTCAGCTTGACTTCCTCTTCTCTCTCTCTTGGCAGTTCATCCAGCTAAGCAAAATTAACACCCAGTGTTCAGACCATCAGCCATTCACTCCAGTAGCACCCCCAAAGAGGTGGATCTACAGGAACCAGTATTTGTCTTGGGGGAGATGTGGCGCCTCTCTCCCATCCTTCTTGAAGTGTCTTACGTACTAAAGGAACTCGATGGGAGAGGTGGGCGTGCAAAGCCCACGGACATTTCTCACAGTCAGCTCTCCAGACCAGCAGCTTAATAAGCCTCACCTGGAAAATACAAATTCTCAGGTCTCTTGAGCCCCTCAGACCGTTTCTGATGGTCCTAACATGCTGTGAAGTTTTACAATGAGCCTATGGAAACAGCCCTGGCATTTAGAGTGGACCCAGTTATCTGGTCACTTCTGACCCATCATTGACCTTGTGAGTCAGTGCAGATTTGTGCCCCATGGGACTCGGAGTGGCTGGTTTTTCGGAAAGAAACTGCCAGGTCTTGCGAGGTCCCTCTGGGTGAATTCAAACCTCCAGTGAGCCGGCAAGCACATGAACCCCTTACACCACCTAGAAGGAACAATCCCTTCTAGGCCTTTAAACCCAGTGTGTCGAATCCAGTTCACAGTGACCCTGCGCTGCAGGGAGGCTCAAGCTTGCCCCATGTGAGTTGTCGAAGGGTACATCTTCATGGGAGCAGAAAGTCTCATCTTTCGCCCTTGGAGCAGCTGGTAGGTTTGAACTTCGGATTTTGCAGTTAGCAGTGAATCTAACCTGGGCTGAATTAATCTCGCTCACCCCTTTCAAGACGGGGGAAAGAGCCGAGCAAGATAGCTGCAGAATGGAGATGTTTCCTCATTGCTGACTTCTCTCCCTCTCCCCCGCCCCCAGGGCCATTGTCACCTGTCACACCGGCCTGCCTTCCTCAGTTCAATCCCATTAGCACCTCTCTGTTCCATCTTCTGGTGGCTCTTAGAATCTAAACCCAACACTCCGGGTTCAGCATCTTGGCATCTGCCATGTGCAAGCCCCTGTGCAGGCCCTGTGACTCCCACAGCTGCTGTCAGCAAACCCGAGTGAGGCCGGGTCTCCCTCTTCAATGCCCTTTAATGGATGAGAAGCCCACCTTTATGAAAATCTGATACCTGGACCCCACCCCTAAGGTTCTGCATTACTTTGGGGAAGTAGCCTGGACATTGGGGATTTTTTGTAAGTGCCCTTTATTTTAAAGAGGAAAGTCACCTGGGTTAGTGCTCTGACTTGTGTTTTCAAAACTGTTTCCCCCCTTCCTGCCAGTAACATTTTTTCTTGCCAAATCTTTTTTTTTTGCCTGGACTTTCTCATCCCAGCCTTTCCTGACTAAACCCCATCAATGACTCTCTGTCATGGAGTTCTGCCATCTGCATCAGAGAGACGGGTCCCCGCTGTCCAGGGAAACCTTGCCTAAGCTGAAGGGACGCAAAGCAGGCAAGCCCATCCAAGCTCGGACTGCAGCAATTACCAATTGGTTTGACTTTTTTTTTTTTTTTTTTTTTTACATTTTATTAGGGGATCATACAACTCATCATAATCCATACATCATTTATGTAAAGCACATCTGTACATTCTTTGCCCTCATTATTTTCAAAGCATTTGCTCTCCACTTAAGCCCTTTGCATCAGGTCCTCTTTCCCCCCCACCCCCCTCCCTCATGAGCCCTTGGTTTGTCTTTTAAGGAAAACATCTTCAGCATTCCCAGACCCCCCAAAAAACCACCTACCAACTAACCCAAAACCTCAGTTGACATGCACACACTTCAGAGCTCTGGTGTCTGGCGCAGAACTTGAGGGTAATGTCTGGGGAAGGGGGTTAGTGACTCCCTGACCATGGTGAAGATTGCCCCTTTGCTAACTCGCCTTAAACTGGTCATTTTTGGTAAAAGCAAAAGCCCTCTGGATTTCTTTTGGTTATTGAAAGCGGGTACTGCGCTTTCCTCCAAGTGGCATGTAGTAAAAGGAATTTTTCAAAAGCAAGATGTGCGTCTCGTTCTCTCCGTCGCCATCCAAGGGCCCTCTTGGCACCATGATTGAGTGCTCTACTGCAAACTGAAAGGCTGGTGCTTCAAGCCACACAGTTTCGTGGAGGGAACGGTGACAAAGCTCACAGACAGGCAACTGCACACTCCCCTCCTGCCGCCCCCTGGCCACGTGGGGCCTGCCTTTCAGCTGTGGAGCGATGGAAGCCTCATCGGGATACATGGCTCTGCCTGGGTAGCATTTCCTAAGATGCCATCTTTTCACTAGATGGTTCGCTGGCTTCACTTTTTACCACCAGCCATCGTTAACAGTGCAGCTGACTCAAATTCCATCTTCAATCTAGACTCCTGTATGCTGGTCAACCTACTCAAATTCCTCTCGGATCTGGCCACCAAGCTAGCCCACCACCACTGTTGCTGTCACCCGCACGCGCTGACCCTCCCTCTTTCCTCAGGCCATGGCACAGTGGAAACGTCCCTCCATCCAGAGCAACTTCGAAGAGTTCATGGAGTACTTTCATTGCCTTTTTAAAAATGTATGTTTCTGTGTTTTGTTTTACATTTGTTTTGTGTTTTGTTTTTTTTTGTTAACTTTCATTGTGAATTGGGTGAAGGCTGATGGAGCAGATCCGTCGGTTTTCCGTTCCACTGCTCACGCACCTGTTGCTGGAGCTCCTCCGCGGCAGTGCTGTGTACCCACAGGGAGGTTCCCCCACCTCCTGGTCCCGTTTCCACTCCTCCTTCCCTGACCTCTGAACTTGGTCCTGGGTACACACTGCCCTTGTGATCTACCATGCCGGGATGTGCCAGCACAGGAGCGAGTCCATTGCACACCTGATGAAGGCTGGCGCAGGGATTAGTTTTCGGGGCTTCCTCAGTCTATCCAGCAGGAAGCCGAGTCCACATTTTTTGTTCTAGTCCACATTTTTCTCCCTCTCTGTCCATGCCTTCGAAAGGGATCCTGTGCAGTGCAGTTGGTCGTGGTAGCTGGGCACCATCTAGTTCTGGTCTCCGGGCCATGGAGGCTCCACTAATCGTCTCCAAGTCTCGTTCCCTTTTTTGGGTCTTTCCTTATTCATCAGTTTTTCCAGGTGGGGAGAAACCCAGAGTTGCACATCAGGTAGTTGGCTGCAAGCTTTGAAGACCCCAGTCATTCACCAAAGTAGGCTGGAAAGCATTGTCTTGGTGAACTGTTGAATGCCAACTGACCTGGTGTCCCCGAGACTGTGGTCCTGACCCCAAGACCCGGCACCTGGCTCTCCAGGGGTTTGGGTTTTTGTTTTTTTATTATTAAAATATCATTTTATTGGGCACTCTTACAACACTTGTTACAATCCATATATCAGGCGTGTTTTTACATATGTTGCCTTCACTCTTCCAGGGGTTTGTTATGTCTAAGAAGTTTTCATACCTTTGGGCCCTTCACATGAAAGACATTTGTGGGTATATTTGCAGCGCAAGTGAATACATACACATAAGTATCCGCTGTCAAACTGGTATCTCTCCATGGGTATACCACACACACGCACACCTGTGGAGCGAGTGTGCCTACCCAAGCGTTTACTCAATTGCATTTTTTTTTAATGACGCCCCTCATGGACAGTATCTTCGTGTCGGCGCCCACTTTTAAAAATTCAGTAGTCAACAGCCAAAGTGGACATTATCAAGGTCCCCTCTCCTCTCAGTTGGAAACCAGCAGCTGCTCCTGGAGTGAGAGGGTGACAGTCTCAAACTTTGGGGACATTTCTTCCCTGCCCTGTGCGGTGGCTGTGAGTCTTGCCTATGCCACCCATCCCAGTTCTCATGGGGGTCAGATCCATGTTCTCTGCTTTGTCCCAATGTCAAGCCTGCCATTTCTCCTCGCCTCGTTTAATCAGCTGCCAAGCCCTATTGATTCTTCACAGCACCTGCTCACATCTGTCCGCCCGCATGCATGCCGGCGCGCGTTTCATCTCTTACCTCAGCTCTTGTAATCGCTGGTCTTGGCCGAAACACGTGACCCCTATTCTGCCTCCCGCAGCGTTCCATTGTCCGCGAGAAGAAGAGAAGAGAATTGTCGTTAGGGACTGCGCTCTGTGTCCCAGGCACTGTTCCAGGTGCTCTGGGCGTGTCTGAGGCCCCCTCGCAGGGATGTGATGGCGGGTCACGGACAGATTCAGAAGTAGGCTCTCCCGAAGGCCTGCGTGACGTCCTCCGCAGTCCTGACAGGTGCACTGTGCATCTGCTGTGGAGGGAGGAGGGAGAGCCAGGGGGGACCTGCGAGTGACATCAACTAGCTGCGTGCTGAACTTTGAACCTGAGATTCTCCACCTGGATCTCGTCCATCTTGATTTCTCATCTCTTCCCAGACCCTGGATGCATCCCCCTGCAGAGCTTTCTGCTCCTGGTCAACATCCTAATCTTGCTTCAAGCCCCAAATCCTTGCCAGCTCTCGAGGACCACTTTGTGGGAACTTGGCTGAGGGCCAGGGAAGATGCCAGATCAGCCTGCAGCCAGCACCTCACAAAGTGAAGTGCATGGTGGCACCTGACCAACCACTGCTACCCCTGAGAGGGTCCCCTGCCTGGGGGCCTCGCAGGCCCCACAGTGCTGGAAAGAAGTACAGGTGGCTGCTGCCTTTCAGGGGCTGAATGGGAACGGAATCACTGAAGCAAAGCACGGGCGCGCGCGCACATACACACACACACCACGAGCAGCAGAGGACCTGCTGGCACCAAGTCCCGTTGGCGCGTTCTGCATCGTATTGATTTTCAGTTGTTTGGCCTCTGGGCCTCTGAGTGGGTGGTGAGAGTCCCCTCACCCCACAGGCTGCCTCAGCCCAATCTTCCCAGCCTGGACTTTTGTCCCGGGCTTAGCAGCAGCCCAGTAAACAGCGGCCCACCTGCCAGCCTGGGCGGTAGGACTTGGCTGGGCAGCAGCCTCCTGGAGTTCTGAACTAACCCCAGCCTGCTTGAAGGTACAGCACCCCCAGGGTCTGGGGGTGGCAGGGGCGTGGAGGAGGCGAGGCTAGTCCCTGCTTGCTGTCCATGGGGAAAGTGCCATGGTGAGCGTGAGGAGGGAGGGACGCTGAGCCAAAGGAGGGGAACACAGGGCTGGCTGCCCAGGAATGCAAGCAGACCTTCCCTGCCATTCAGAGCAACCTGACCCATCTCGTGGGGACCAGAAAAGGCAGCGGTTCTTCCTGAAAGCAAGTAAGTGTTTGTCTTGTTTCTTCTCGAGCTTAATGGTGTTAGAGGAAGACATGGCTCTAGCAACACCAGCCCCAGGCAACGCCTGCGCTCAGCTGCCTTCTGGAAAGGCTCTCCCCTCTCTTGACCTGCTGCACAGAGGAGGAAAGGAGGGCAAGAAGTGGTATCTAGGGAACCGTCTGCCCGGAAGCAAGTCCGATCCCTGGCCCTGCATCAGGCCTAGCTCTTGGCTGGAACGTAGGGGCTCTTCCCGGGAGAGGACCTGGGTGCGCTCCTCAAGGCGGATGTGGCCGGTGGTCCTGAGGGCCCCCATCCTCACGTGCCTGACGGACAGCTAGCGAGCCAGCCTCTCCCACAAAGAGCCACTGTGCAGAGGGAAGGGAGGCGGCCACGCCGTGGGTCACAGGAGGGACAGGAACAGAGTGCCCCTGCAGCTGGTCTTCGCCCTTAATTGACGCAGTGTTTCGGTGGGGGTGCAGCATGTTCGACAGCACCAGGAGTGCTGGAACTGGGGGTCAAATTTGAATCCCAGGAAAGGGCTCGTAGCCAAACTGAGCAGTGCAGAAAGGGCTTCTGGGAGAAAGTGACGTCAGGGCAACAGCCCAAAGAACAATCTGAGTCATGGAGTGTGGATGGGGAACGAAGGTTCTAGGTGGAGGGGGAAGCACACACAAGGCTTGGACTCACGAGGCTCCCGTGTGTTCCCAGAAGGAGCTGGGGCGCTCTCCTCAGAACGGCAGGGAAGTGCTGCGTCAGCAGCCTAGGCTCGGTCCACATGCTGTGCAGAACACGTGGGAAGGTGGCCTGAGCAGAGCTAGCCCACCCCAGGGGCCCCAGGCAGGGGTGAGGCAGGTGGGATCCAGGGCTCTAGAGAAACTTAGGACAGTGCTCTAGCAATGACCATGAGGCCCCAGCGCCCCCACCCACTACTCCCAGTCCATGGGGGACCTTAGCACCCCTTGCTGCCTGTAATTGTGACTTAGCTATGGGCAGAACTGCCCCACAGGGTTACCATGCCTGCCACGTGGTTCTGGCACTGTGTTTCCCTGCTGTGCCACCTGGCGCCTTACAGGCAATGATACTATTGTATAACATGCAATTCCATGAATGGCTAGAAACGTAGAATGAGAAAACAAAAAGCATATACCTTTTTAAAATACTAGGTTCCAACAGACAACATCGTTCTGTCACACTGCCATTACACCTTGGCTCGATTTCTGTGCATGTCACCAAACTACATACTGCCCTTCCATGGCGCAGGCTGAGAGAGGTGGCGCTGGCAGAACCTGCAGGCTGGCAGGGCGGGCAGCTCTCGGGCGGTAAGCCTGGACCCCTGTGGGAATGGCGGTGCCAGCCTCAGACTCAAGAGGTGGCCGGCCGCGTAGACTCCAGTGGGAGAGAAGCTGTGTGGACATTGCGTGTGAGCGGACCACTAAGGGGAGCATGTCCAGCTTGCTGTTGAAATGCTGATCCCGGGAC
The DNA here is from genome assembly GCF_050624435.1 of Tenrec ecaudatus. NCBI lineage: Eukaryota > Metazoa > Chordata > Mammalia > Afrosoricida > Tenrecidae > Tenrec > Tenrec ecaudatus. Next base: position 135,096,385 of record NC_134535.1, read on the forward strand.
TCGGCCGACGGGGGATAACCGCAGATGATAACTGAGCCAAGAAAAGACAGGCTTGCTCACCATGAGTGGAATAGGGGTCAACCGTGGGTGGGATCTGGCCACTGGGAGAAGCTGCCAGGACGAACCGTGGGAAGTGCTTACAGACGGATGGGCTGGGAGGCAGCGTCGGCTGAGGTTGCTCAGAAAATTCCTGCCATGCACCAGCTAGACTCCTTTCCCCAAAGGTGTATGTCTACGGCCTTCCTCAATCGGTCACAATCAACCAGGTATTCAGAATCAAACTACAGTTTTCTGTGTTTCCTGAATTTTGTAAAAGAAAAAAGAACCATTCTCTTTAAGAGCTCTTGAGACAGCCTTGGCCGTCTTGTCCCCATAAAGAGTGTGCGTCTGGGAAACCCGCGGGGGCATGTCCCTGCCCGGTAGGGCCACTCCGAGTCTGCAACTTCAGCTCCGTGGCAGTGAGTTTGTTTTTTTTAGTTATTTTTTATTTAAGTGTTTTATGGGGACTAGAACAAATACTCTAATTGACAAGAAAGAACTGGTCACTCCTTCCCATCTGTAAAGGAGCTAACTGCCCCCTCACGAGGCAGACAGGCTGAGCCTGGAGCACATGTTGGAATGACCGAATCCCTGTGGGATGGGCCTACGCGGCCCAGGCACGCTGCGGTCCGAGGGAGCAGAGCAAAGGGCAGGGTTTTGACGTAGTGGCTGCCTCTCGGTGGCCCCACCATCCTTAGCCACCCCCTGGCTCTCCCTTCTCTTTCGGCTCTCAGTAGTCACTAAGTTCAGGCCCGTTTCTGCCCTTTAGAAAGCTCTCTCCCAGCTAACCCTTGTCCTCTGCCCCCCTCTCCACCACCCAAATCCTCTCCATCTCATTTGTTGTACCGCGGGAGCTTCCTACCTGACCTCCGACCCAAGTTCCCTTCCCTGGACCCAGCCTTCTCCTGATACTTCCAGGCGGATAGTTTCCTGCTCAGATACATTAAGGGTTGTCTCACTGGGAAAGCTCACAGGATTTTTGATCAATCGGGAGAGTCCCAACACCTGGCCGGCGTGCTGGTGTCGTACTGGGTTACACGTTGGGCTGCTAACCACAGGGTCAGCAGTTCCAAACCACCTGCCACGCCTTGGAAGAAAGACGGGCTTTCTACTCCCGTGAAGAGTTACAGTCTCAGAACTCACAGGGGAGAGTTACTCTGACCTCAAGGGTGACTGGGAGCCAGCATGGACGTGGTGGCAGGGAATGCGGTTTCACAATATGTGCCCAAGGCTTGGCACGGCCTGGCCTGACCAACCTCACAGTCTTCTTTCCCACAGTTCTTGCCTCATTGTTCTGCCCCATTGCTTGGCTCCACCTCTGCTCAAGCAGGGGTGTTTACTCTCCAGAAGGTGCCTGCCTTTTGGAAACTTCCCTTTATCCCTTAAGGCTCATTTCAAGTTTGCCGTCCTCCCAGCCAGCCCCGAACAAACTTGCCCTTCTCTGAACTCTCTCAGCACTTAAACATCTAAGCCACTCGGTCGCCAAGACATGGAATTTGAGAGCTGTTTGCTTTTTCTTTATTTAAATAGTGTTGACTCAAGGGCCCTGTGCTTGGCCAATTACAGGGATGCTCTGCAACCAGAGACACAGAGTCAATGCCTTTGCAGGGCACTGAGCTCTGTCCCCTAAGTGCCCAGCACAGTGTGAGAAGTCACTATGCGGGTGGCGGAGGGAAGGAGAGGGAGAAAGGGGAGGAGATTACAAGGATCTACATGTGACCTCCTCCCTGGAGGACGGACAACAGAAAAGGGGGTGAAGGGAGACGTCGGACAGGGCAAGATATGACAAAATAATAATCGTTTATAAATTATCAAGGGTTCATGGGGGAGGGGGGAATGAGGAGCTGATAGCAAGGGCTCAAGTAGAAAACAAATGTTTTGAGAATGATGAGGGAAGCAAATGTACAAAAGTGCTCGACACAGTGGATGGATGGGTAGGTGGATGCATTGTGATGAGAGGTGTATGAGCCCCCAATAAAATGATTTTTAAAAGAGATTGCTATGTAATCAGGGTTTCAAGTGCAACTAGAATTTTGGAATTTGCTTTTTATTTATTTATTTGCTGCAAATCGTCTGTTTCCTAAACCAAACTGCAGCAGGCAGGGCTGCTGACAGCCCCAAGGTTTGTGTGACACATGAAAGCTCGTTGAAAGGCTGCCTACACCTTCTCCAGAAATTCCTCTGGCAGCGTCTACGAGCGGAGCTCGGATCAGAAGTCCAACCTTAAAACGGTCACCACTGCTCAGGGCCAGGGTCAAATGCCAGCAATCCGGCAGCTCCCCTGTAACCAGAGAGGCTGGTAAAGGGAGGGGCAGTGCCCGGAGAGGGCGAGCGGGAAAGAAACAGTGGCTGGCCCGGATGGGCAAGCACGTCCTGTTGGCCAGGCACCAAAATTTCTGCCTCTCATTATGGTCCATTTGTCCCATGTGGCATGGGAAGCACGTGTCTTCCCAGAGTGACCTAACTCAGGGTCGTGACTAGCGCATGCATCTGGGGACAATGGCAGGGGCCTCCGTGATCCAATTCCCAGTTGCTGTTTGGCTCACTCATTCGTCTCTACTTTGTTTCCAAAGGGTCTCGAGGAAGGCTCCTTGTCAGTCCCTGTTGAAAAGAAGGGAAGGAGACTCCTGGCCCAGATCCACCGCCGACCCCCGGTGGGTTTCTAAGACTGTAACTGTGTAGGGGAGTAGAAATGCCCAGTCTTTCCCACGGAGCTGCTGGTGGTTTCAAACTGCCGACCATGTGGATGGCAGCCCAACACATAACCACTCCACCACCAGGACTCCACAGGTAACACGATCACCAGGACTTTCTTCTCAGAGCCACTGGGTACGTTAGCACTCACTCACTCGTTGCCATGGAATTGACTGAGTGGGCTACGCACTGAGCTGCTAACTACAAGGTCAGCAGTTCGAACCCACCAACCACCCCATGGGAGAAAGATGAGGCTGTCCACTCCTGTGAAGATTTACAGCCTCAGAAACCCCGAGGGGCCGCTCTACTCTGTCCTAGAGGGTTGCTATGAGTCCTGGGGTGACGGGTTCAGCTCATTTATTGAGGGCCTCCGTCTTTACAAAATCCTTTGGCTGGGAAGTACGTTTCTTAGCCAGGCAGCATGGCTGCCCCAAGGGCCTGATACTTGGAAGATTCTCCTTTGCCCAGCATCTTTGAGAGCCTATAGTTCACGCAGTGACACAAGGAACTGCCAGAGTTAGCTGCATGACTCGTGATTGAAGTGTAACATCATTTGTTAAAAGGGATTCCGAATGCAGCAGCCCCCTCCCCTGTAGTAGATTCCTTTGGAACCTGTTCAGGATTCAGGATGCTCCTAATTCAGGAAAGGGGCAGCTGAGCCCTGGAGATGAGCTGGGGACCTAGAGACTGAAAGCATAGGGAGGGGGCCCCGGTCTGATGGCCCCTGGCAAAGGGAAGATGCCAGTGGCTGGTCGGATGAGTCCTCTGAGGAATGTGAACCTTGCTGCTTGTGTCCCCCTGCTCGTTCGGTTCTCACTGGATCTCTGAAGCAGCCCAGGGGGAGAAGCCCAGTCTTTCCTTCTGCCCACTTACTCCTTCCAAGGAATAAACTTGGAGTTTCTGAAATCCACCTGGCCTCTGTTTGTGGCAGAAGAGCACACGCGGTCTCTTTAAATGTCTGCTCCCGTTAGTGCTGGCACCAGGAGACAGGTCGATGGCAGCAGGGACCTTGCTTCGGTCCCCGTGTCCTAGAACAAGCCCACAGGCACACAACAGATCTTTGTAGAATGACCAACACGTGCTCCTCAAGCCCCAGACTCCCATGGGGATGGCACTTCTTAAGCTTTAGCTGGCTGACTCCGAAGGTCTTCTTCGAAATTTGTCAAGGCATCCTGTCCAAATGCCTAAGTTTGATCAGGGGAACTGCCCGGGCTGGGTTGGCACAGTCTCTGTGAGCTGGGCAGTGAGGCGGAGCGCTGCAGTGTGCCCCCACGCCCACTGACATGCCCACAACGCTTAAGGTGGAGACCTCACATCTGTTCACTGGAAGGGCCTGCGTGGCCCTGCAATCGGATCTCCCTGGCTTCTTGCAAATGTCTTAGACTTTCTGAAAAATAAGAATGTTTCCATTTCCTGACACACTGGATTCAGTTAGAAAAGATTTCTTTGAACAAGGTCACCACAGTGTCCTGTTTTTTTAAAATCATTTTATTAGGGGCTCATACAACTCTTTTTTAAAATATTTTATTAATTTATTTTAATAATTTTATTTTAAATGAGACAAATAGTTCAAATTTTCTTGTTCCTCCTCTTCCAATAACTGCTATTTCCTTGTTGTCAATCATTTCAGTTGACATTCAGCTAGCTGCAGCTTTATTACCTGGCCAAATAGCTCAAGATAGCTAATCTCTGGAGAATACAGATTGCATGATCTAAGTTGGTTTCTGATCACACAACTCTTATCACAGTCCACACACACATCAATTGTGTTAAGCCATCTGTACACTCATTGCCCTCATCATTCTCAAAACATTTGCTCTCCACCTAAGTCCTTGGCATCAGGTCCTCATTTTTCCCCCTCCCTCCCCGCTCCTCCTCCCTCTTGAGCCCTTGATAATTTATAAATTATTATTTTGTCATATCTTGCCCTGTCCAACTTCTCCCTTCGACCACTTTTCTCTTGTCCGTCCCCCAGGGAGGAGGTTACATGTAGATACTTGTAATCGGTTCCCCCTTTCCAACGCACCCTCCCACTACCCTCCCAGTATTGCCCCTCACACCCCTGGTAGTGCCTTGTTTTTCATGTCCCTAAAGTTAGAATCATGCCTTTCTCTCATAACGGCCTATTAATTAATAAAAATCATTAAGATTGATTAAATCAAAGAACAGCCGGGAAAAAATAATAACGAATTCGCTGCCATTGAGTCGATGCTGACTCTTTGTGAGCCTATAAAACTCTGAAGTCACTGCCCGTCGAGTGGATGCTGAATCGGGGATCCCTGTGGGAGGCTGTGCCTGTTTGCCTGAGTGGAAAGCCCAGGCCTTCTCCCGTGGAGCCGCCCCAGTTTTTAACTGCTGACTAGCAGATCACAGCCCGACTACAGGACTGGGTAAAGCGGGCCGCCCTGGGGTTTACAGCACTGTCACTGTGACTGAGAGCAGAAGAGCTGGTGGTTTCCATCTGTTGACCTTGCCGTTAGCAACCCAGCTGATATATATGCCCATCGTGTAACCACTTCTCACCACCCCCACTGCCACCACCAGGCTAAGCAGCCATTGCCTCCTGCCCAGGTCAGTGTCTTACAATTGGTCTTCTTCCTCCCAGCTTGTCGCCCCTCCGACTCTGAACCTGAACCTCAGCAGAACTCTCTGATGGTGTTGTCTCTGTTTACAGAGTGACTGGCTTACAGGGTCAGGCCTCCATACCAACCCCCTTCTCTCTGACTCTGCTGCCCACTCGGCCTGGCCCCCTCCTCCTCGGCCACCCGCTGTTCTTCAGCTTGCTGAGCTCATCCGGCTCTCAGGGCCTTTGCACTTGCTGTATCTCCAGTGTTCACCCCCATGGAGTCGGCAAGTCTCCCTCCCTTCCTTTGACCCTCACAAGTCACCTCAATGGCTCCTCCTGTGGTCAAGCCCCAACCCCCAGCCCCACCCCCACAACAGCCATCCGATTGTCATGTCCTATCCCCCTTTGAGTATTTATCTTCATCACTAAGACGCTCTTATTGATTGTTTGACTCCTGTACCAAGTGGGGTTCTAGTCTCTGCGCTGCCCCGTCCCCAGAGGAGGCCCTCGATGGCGTGGTGGCTTAGGAGCTGGCAGCGCAGAGAAGGAGGAGGGAGGCTCTCTGACCCTATGAAGATGTTCAGTGTCAAAAGCCCAAAGCTCTACTCTGTCCTGTGAGAATGGACTCCATGCAGGGGCAGCACCCCGGACCTAGAGCAGGCCTGCCCCCAAGACGTTTCTGTCCTGCGGGGGGTCTGTGACCGCCATGGGGGCGGGGGCGGGGGAGGAAGAAAGAGAGGGAAAGGCAGAGGAAGACTGTCTTTCCTCTCTCTCTCCCTCTCTCTCTCTCTCTCTCTCTCTCTCTCTCTCTCTCTCTCTCTCTCTCTCTCTCTCTCTCTCCCTCCCTCCCTCCCTCCCTCCCTCCCTCCCTCCCTCCTCCAAATTAAATGCCTGCAGAAGACAAAGGCTTCTGGCAGCCTGTGGCAACTGGGAGGTGGAGCAGCAGGGAGGGGAGCCCTGCAGGGCAGCCTCCCCTCTCAGAGCTGGGCCGGCCTCTGGGCTGCCAGGGAGACCCTTCTCAGAAGCAGAAATAGCCATTGCTGTCGTCCCTTCCATTGTCTGGGGACTGGCCCGGGCTTTCTACATAGACCGATTATTGTGAAAACTCAGAGACTCCGTCCCCTTTTCTTGAGTCCTGTGACATTCCGAAAACATCATTTAAGAGCCAAGAAAGCAACACACACGCACACAATTTTAATCCTTTGCCACAACTACTCCCAACCTCCTCCTCCCTCTGAAATGCCTGCTCCCCATCCCACCCCACCCCATTGTCCCTTTCCACATGCTGTGCCTTGTATCCCATGCTCCCATATTGCCCTTCATTCTCATCCTCCACCCCTACTCCCCAAAGCTTTGCTCTCCCACGTCTGGCCTGAGCGTCCTGGAGGTAGCACGGCTCTGCCCACACTGTGGACAAGGCAGCTGCCACTCAGGGGAGTTGTGACTTGCCAGCATCTCAAAGCCAGTGAGTGGGTGGCCAGACTGGGCTTCTCTCCAGACCCCGCATGCGCTGCCCACTGCCATGGGGGGCTGGAGCCAAGCAAGTGACACGACTTCTTCCCCTCAGTCGGCCGTCCGGGACAGCCACCACCTCTGAGCTGCGACCAGCCTGGACGCCCCAGCCCTCAGCGGCCCCCCGGAATGTCCAACCAGGATCTGAAGTAAGCTCATGGGACCGCCAGCCCTCTTGAGGCAGGTTTGGGGTTGCTGTGGCAACAGCACATCCCTCTGCCTCCGGTCCAGATTCCTGGAGTGCTAGCCCTGAGCGGGGAGGGGCGAGCGAGGCCCCTTTCCTCCAAAGGGGAAGCTAGATGGCGCCGGATGTGCGATGGTTGGGAACGCATCTTAGTAGGTTGCCGGGTATAGGCCCCTGCAAAGTGCTTGTCTGCCGGTGGCGCAGGCCTCTGACGTGCAGGTCCAGATTCGTGGGGAGGAAGCCTGCTGTGTTTCCTGCTCTTAGGAAAGGGACCTCTGCAGACAGAGGCGTCGGCCTGCAAGACAGGGAAGGAAGCTTTCCTAGATTCCCTGGAGTCTGAGGGAGCGGAATTGTCTGTTTTAAGTCTTCTTAAAAAGATCTATCCTTAGCCAGGATGAAGGGACCCCAAGTTACCCAAAGGGTTTTATTTATTTTACTCTGGGCTGACATGCGAGAATCCCTGGCCGGCGCGGATGAGAAGCCGGGTCATCAGAAGTGGCTGTTTTGAATGATCAGCAATAACAGTTATGGCTTGCAAAGCCTTACAGGAGAGGCCAAGGCTAGAAGTGAAGTCACTTGCTCAAGGCAAACTCCAACTCCGCTCTGAGGCCCCCGAGGAATGTTTGTTTGAGAGCCATCTTCCCCACCGATTTCTCAGGGTGAGGGGTCTCTGCCTCCGGGTCAAGTGGTCCCTGGGCCCCCCGCTGGGACTGGAGGGCGCCGTTTCCCATCAGTCCCTGCAGCAGCTTGACTGGAGAGCACTTCCTCTTCAGGTTGGAGCAAGATGCTTCAGGCCTAGTGAGTGCAGTCGGGTGCAGGCGGGCCGGCCAGGCTCTGGGCGCCCTGCCTCTGGACTGGAGCCTGCAGGAGGGGGGCCAGCCAGGAGCTGCTGGGGGTGGAGAGGGGAGTCTCAGGTCACTGGATTGTTACAGGAGGCCCTGGGGGCCTGTTTCTGCCCCCTACCCCAGCCCCAATCTGTCTTCTCTCTGCCCCCGGCCCCCTCCCTCAGCATCACAGCCAAGCTCATCAATGGCGGCGTGGCAGGGCTTGTGGGGGTGACCTGCGTGTTCCCCATCGACCTGGCCAAGACTCGGCTGCAAAACCAGCACGGGAATGACATCTACAAAGGAATGTAGGTCTTGGTGGGAGCCGTGGAAGACCAGGGGGAGGATGACCCCAGGCCCCCCACGCCCCAGCCTTTCCAGTTCCTGCAGGGCTGAGGAGGGTATGTGGGACTGGGGAGTGTCATGGGGCCGGGAGGTGGCTGGTGGGGGGAGTAGACACGTTTTGCTCTTGCTCCCCAGGGTGGACTGCCTGCTGAAAACAGCCCGGGCCGAGGGCTTCCTGGGCATGTACCGAGGTGCGTCCCGGGGGTGGGGGGGTCGGGCTGCGGGGTGCAGGCTTGGTGGGGACCCTGCCCTACAGCTGGTTTCCCCTGGCCACCCCGTGGTCTTTGGTGCCAGTGCAGGGCCTTGTGGTTCCTGGTGGGACTCCAGGGGGCACGAGTGAGCAGGGAGCCCAGAGCCCTGGGTTCCAGTTCAGGCACCAGCACCTCCTCTCCCTCCCTCAGCGATAATCAAAGCTGCCCCCCCCTTTCCTACTGCCCTCCCTCTCCTTCCTCTACCTCAGGGGCTCTCAGTCTTCCTAAGTCCACGACCCTTTCAGACAGCTCCTCATGTGGTGCTGACCCCCCACCATAAAATTAATTTCGTTGCCACTTCATCGCTGTCATTTTGCTCCTGTGATGAATCGTCATGTAAATCGGAGTTGCAGGCTGTATTTTCATTGTTACAAATTGAACATCATTAAAGCATCGTGATTCATCACAAAACAATATGTAATGTTATACTGTGAAATTTTTATGTGGTTTCCAATGGTCTTAGGCGACCCCTGTGAAAGGGTCGTTCGACCCCCAAAGGGGTTGCAACCCACAAGTTGAGAACCGCTGCTTTACCTCTTCCCAGGGCCCTAGGGCACCCAGCGATGAGGGCCCTGAGTCTCTGCGGGGCCCTTGTGAGGCGGACCCTCCCTGACTGGGCCCCTGTCCCCATCCAGGGCTGTGTGGCCGTGGTTAAGTAGGGAAGTTGCCGACAAGCTCTCTGCCCGAGGACTAGAACACACCCCTATAGGGCCCTCAAAGCTGCAGAGTGGCTGGTGCCCCCGCGTAACGGGGACAGCTCGCTGTGGGGACTGTCGCGGAAAACGGCCCATGAAGACAACCAAGACAGGACAGCAGGAAATATGATGGGGTGACGGTGAAGCAGTTATGTCTCAATAAAATCGGCCAGAGGCGTCCTCCTGGGCCCCCGGAGGCTGCCTTCACCCCTAGAGATGTGCCTGGCTGGGGCTGAGAGCTGGGAGGAATGGGCAGGCTAAACTTGTTGAAAGCCACCGGCTGTTCTGTGGGAGAAAGACAAGGCTTTCAGTTCGTCTAGGGCCCTAGACCAGTGGTTCTCGACCTTAGGAACCAAGACACCGCGCTCTCTCCGTCTCCAGGCGGGTCTGCCCACAGCAGATACGTCCACCTACAAGGACCTGCCGTGAAGACTGTCACCCATGCTGCATGGTGCTTCATGATAAAGTTCATTTATTTGTCACGAGAAATAGTGAATCTATAATGACATTGTTTGTGTGATTCATCACGATGCTTTAATGGTGCTCAATGTGTAACAATGAAAATACATCCTGCATCTCAGATTTACATGACGATTCATCAGATAGCAAAAGAAATCATTGGGGTCACAACCACATGAGGAACTGTATGAGGGGTTGCAGCATGAGGAAGGTTGAGAACCGCTGTCCCAGACACTTAGGGACGCCAGGAGTGAGTGAGTGAGTGAGTGAGTGAGTGAGTGAGTGAGTGTGTGTGTGTTGGGTTTAGGGTCGAGTGGCAGACTCGAGTTGGTGTGCCTGGGGGAGCCTGGACGCTGAAGTTCTGCGTTTGTTCTGCATTTGAACGTCATGTTTCTGTCCCTCCCAGGGGCTGCCGTGAACCTGACCCTGGTCACCCCAGAGAAGGCCATCAAGCTGGCAGCCAATGACTTCTTCCGGCACTTGCTCATGAAGGATGGGTACAGGCCCGCCTGGGGCTGTCGGTGGCTTCTGAGGGGAGGGGATGCGGGGAGGATGCCAACTGCCACCCTTCACTGTAGTCTCTAAATACGTGCACGTGTGTCAGTAACGTGCCCACGCATACTTAAATGCGTGCTCACACGTGGCTGATGGGCAGGTGGGAATGGGTTCATGTGATGTGAAGGCTCCCTCTTTTCCTTCTGTTTCTCTCCAGAGAGCGAGATCCACTGCTGTCGGGCTGATCCTACAGGACAGCGTGGCGCTGCCCCCACCCAGGGTTCCCAAGCCTGCCCTCTTGACGGCCACAGGCAGCCACAGCGTCTCCCTAGGCGGCTGGCCGGCTGATCCACTGACATCTCAGTTCGCAGCTGAGCACTTTAATCAATGTGCCATTAGGGAGCATATATATACACACACACACACACACACACACATATATAAAGAGAGCACATGGAACCAATAGTATGCAGTATATGTGTGTGTGTAGACAGACACACACACGAGTCCTGGCAGCACAGTGGTTAAGTATTCAGCTTTTAAGTAAAAAGGTGCCAGTTTGAACCATAACCTGCTCCCTGGGAGACAGCTGTGGCAGCCTGCTTCTGTCAAGATTGACCACTCTGGATGCTCTGGCGAGCAGTTTGGCTCTGCCCTGTGGGACCCCCAAGTTGAGTCAACATGGTGGCAATGGCTTGGTTTTATTTTGTGTATATATATATATATATATATATATATATATATATATATATATATATATATATATATATATATATATATCCCTGGCCAGCTCTGTTTTAAGCATGTTTCTGGGGACCCGGCTGGAGAGCAGGTGATCGATTATGACCCTGCTGGGTGAGTGGAAGCTGACGGCAAACCATCACCTGCAGAAAGTGCCAGCTCCCGGGGAAGGCAGCAGGGTCACAGTGGGCACGGGGCTCATGACTGAGGGAGCCGACTCCTGCTTCCACAGGAGACAGCGCAATCTGAAGATGGAGATGCTGGCTGGCTGTGGTGCGGGGATGTGCCAGGTGGTGGTGACCTGCCCCATGGAGATGCTCAAGATTCAGCTGCAGGATGCTGGACGCCTGGGTGAGCCCTAGCCCTCCCTTCCCACCAGCTCAGCACCCCCATTTGCTAAGCAGTGTGATCCAGTCTGCATTCTCGGGTCCTGGGGTCTCCATGGTGACCATTCCAGATTTCAACCCGTCCAGCTCAAGAACATGCAGCAGAAATGGGAATCTTGGTTCAGGAGAAATTGGTTCACGATGCCTTGTTAGCAGACTTGATGTCCTGCAGGTGTTAAGAATATCAACGACCTGCTCACTAACCTGGAGTCAACAGGGATTTTATACCATGGAAGCAGACCTTCAGTGGGAAAGCGTCCAAAGGGAAAAGAGAAGCCATTTCTGTTCGTTTGGTATTCCCTCAACGAGAAGCTTGGCCCCTTCCTAAAACCAGACCCTACCCACAAAATAGAACCCGTGTAGGTGCTGGGCCAGGGCAGATTGGTACGAGCCAGGACTGGCTGCCCAGGTCATCCCTAGTGGAATGGGGCCTCTCATCTCGGTCTGACTTGAGCAGCTAACGGAGAATGTGGTCACCGGCAGCTGACATGGACGGATGGGCCCCCTCCTCAAACTAGCTAGAACTCAGCCGGATGTGTAGGTTGGGTTTGGTCAGCCTGACGTAAATAAAACTGCAGGAAGACTAAGAGTTCAGGAGCTAGAAAGCCCCCAGTGTTGGGTGGAGTGGGCTACGCCGTGAGCCGCTAACCACAAGGCCGGTAGTTCAAACCCACCAGCTGCTCCATAGGAGATAGATGAGGCTGCCTGCTCCCGTAAAGATGTGCAGGGGCCGTCCTACTCTGTCCTGTCGCTCTGACTCAGTGGGTTGGGTGCTGAATTGCAAAGCGGGAGCCCTGCCGTGTTCAGGCTTCCAGCCTTCAGTATCCGGAACACTGAAAAGGAAGTGACGGGATTTAGACTGGCGATGTGCACTGAAAGAGAACAGGGCTGTAACATTTGTCGTGATTAAGTGACTATAAACTGCGTATGGCCAGTTGAGACTGGCACGGTACCTCGTTTCCTACCACGGGAACTTTTACATGGTGATTATCTTCCCACCCCACCCCCAAAAAAATCCCCCATACAAACCACCAAGCCGGTAACCACCCAGGGCTTCCTGCCCATGACGACCCCACGCGTGTCCGAGCAGAACTGTGCTGTGGTTTGTCCACGGCTGATCTTTTGGGGGAAGCAGTTTGCCAGGCCTTTCTTCTGAGGCACCTCTGGTTGGATTCAAACCACTAACCTGTTGGTTAACTATTTGCAAAGCTGATTGTTAGAGACCTGGACCTAGATTACTCCCAAAGAAATAAATGCATCTGAGGACTGTCTTCCTGGTGTGACATGTGGCCCCTGCTGGGGAGCGATCAAAACTGGGAAAAGAAAAGCTTCCTTTCAGTGGGACTTCCAAGGCAGAGCTTCCCGCTCCGACACTGAGGTGGGGGAAATACCTCTCCACACCCTTGCCCCACACGACACCCTGTGGCCCTCTGTCCGTGGGACTTAACCCTGCTCGGGGACACATCCCACCACATTTACGCTATGCCGCCAATGAGCTCTTCGTTAATCCAGTGATCGCTCTGCAGGGAATCAGATCGCATCTAAGGGGCAAGGAGACCTTGCATCTGCCTTCCAGAGGGAGGAGGCAGCAGGGGAGTGTCTGGAGGACACACAGGAATCTGCTGCTTTCCACACTTTCCAAACACTGGCGGGAGATGTATGGGCTTCCTGTGTCCCAGCTGGTTAGGAATGGCCGAGGGATCTGAGGCACAGCCTGATTCAGAGACGGGCCCTGGGAGCACTGCTGCAAGCCGGGCAGGGGACAGTGGTGTCTTGCGGCTGCCACCACGCTGTCCCCTGGCTCTGGGATGGCTGGTCCATCTGTCTAGCTCGGCGGTGTTGGCCTGTCCTTCCTCTGGGGCAGCTCATGAGGTGACAACAGACCTGCGGGAGATTTCCTTGGCGTCCTACCCTCAGGGCAATCTTCAGAGTTGTTTTGAGTTGTCTGGGCTAGGCTCTGCGAGTCACGCAGTGGGGACTGTTTCCCAGCCCCTGCGGGCACTGGGTTGTGATGGGGAGTCTGTTCTTTCCCTTCCAGCCGTCCACCCTCAGGGCCCGGCCTCAACACCTGCCTCCTCCCGGTCCTACACCACGGGGTCAGCTTCCACCGGCAAGCGCCCATCGGCCACCCGCCTTGCCTGGGAACTGCTCCGCACTCAAGGCCTGGCCGGCCTCTACAAGGGGCTGGGCGCCACTCTCCTCAGGTGAGGCTCTTTCTGAACTTGGCTTCCTGCGACCTGCGTGAACAGCAGAGGGAACAAAGGCCAGGTTGCCCTTGTCTTCTTCCAGTGCCCGAGCCAGGGTAGCGGGTGGTCTCCACATGCCTCGTTTGGTGGTTAGACAGAATGGGTCCCTGGAGGGCTGAACAAGAGTCGCTTCTCCAGTGAGCAGGTCCACACGTGTTGGGTATTGTGTGGCCCACAACTGCAGATCTTTTACAAGTAAATACCATGGGGGGGAGGGGAGGGGGTGGGGGTGTTTCAAACTTGGTAGATAAATTCCACTTGTAATTCCATGCTTTCATGAACTTCCTAGAAGGCCCCTTGGATGCCCTCGTATTCCCTTACTGCTGGGCTTCTGATTGAGTCATTAAGTTCCGCCAAAATCTTTAAAATTGCTTACTCACAGGCCAGGGGCTAGCAGGGGCTCTCGACCTTCCTAAGTCCGCGACCCTTTCAGGCTGTTCCTCATGTTGGGGTGACCCCCCCCAACCAGAAAATTACTTTCGTTGCTACTTCATCACTGTCATTTTGCTACTGTTATTAATCGGGTGACCCCTGTGAAAGGGTCAATCAACCCCCTAATGGGTCTCAAACCCCAGGTTGAGAACGGCGGCCCTAGATGAACTCGACCATCACACCCGCCACTGCTTGTCCCCACTGACAACTCTTGACCAGCCACTCGCTCAGCTTGACCCTCTGCCAGCCTGCCACCCCTTCCAGGAGGGCAGGTCCCAGTCCGCATCTGGGTTCCCCGTGCAGAGGCTGCTGGCAGACCATGAACTTGGGAAGGGGAGGCAGACCGAGGGCGGCTGGAGGGCTGTCTACCTCGCTCCAGTACTGCTGGCTGCCAGGGCAGAACAGGTGGCCATGGCTTGGCTCTGACTCATCGGACTAGCACCACAGCTTAGGGGTCCTCACACTTGTTAACCAGGGGGCCAGTTCACTGTCCCTCAGACCCGTTGGAGGGCCGGACTATAGTTTTTTAAAAGAAACTATGAACAAATTCCTATGCACACTGCACATTTATTATTTTGAAGTGAAAAAACAAATGGGGCAAAAACACCCAGCGGGCCTCAGTTTGAGGACGCCTATGGGAAAGGTCTCCTGGCTGACTTCGGGTGGAGGGGTGGGGGTGGGGGCGGCTCAGGCTCCTCCTCCTCTCTGCAGAGACATCCCCTTCTCCGTCATCTACTTCCCGCTCTTTGCCTGCCTCAACGGCCTGGGGCTGGACGCGCTCTCTGGGAAGGCCTCCTTTGCTCACTCCTTTGTGTCGGGCTGCGCTGCAGGTTCCGTGGCCGCCATCGCAGTGACGCCTCTGGACGGTGAGCGCGGGGAAACCGCCGGGCCTCGGGGTTGTCAAGTGGCCTACGGGGTACCCGGGACTTCAGGATGAAATGATGAAGCTGACACCCTTTTGGGGGTGTCCACCTGTGACCACCAACAGGGGTCCTCAGAAAGAACGAGGGGCTGAGACCCAGTCTTGTTTCTCATCACTGACAGTTCCTTCTTCACCTCCTCGCTGCCCGTTTCACCTGCCCCCACCCCCACCCCTCACGGCCTTCAGCTGTAAATGACTGCCCCCAGTCAAAACTTGAGCTGAGCTGCAGGGACTAAACCAAGTGTGGGGCCTCTGCTTCTGTTATATGGGGCAGCACCCTATTTCTCTGCCCCACAGGTCGGCGGCGGGGGGGGGGGGGAGGAAAGGGGGGAGGCGGATCTTTCCACATGGCAAGCATGTTGTCCCTCATGCTCTCCCGTCCCGAGTTCCCACAATGGCAGAACTGGCCCCGCGACTGGTTGACGTATGTTGGTTCTAAAGGGAACTCGGGCACTTCATGTTGAGAGCCCTCCCAAAGCAAGACAGCTGCTGTCTCTGTTCACCTTTCCTTGGTTTAGTTCTGAAGACTCGGATCCAAACCCTCAAGAAGGGGCTGGGTGAGGAAGTCTACAGCGGGCTCACCGACTGCGCCAGGTGAGTCCCAGCCTGCCTTGCTGCCAGAGCATCCTCCACACTGGGCCACACGGAGGCCCACTTAGCACTGCACTACCCTCCCCTTACACCTCTCAGCGTACACAGGCCACACGGGAGCCTTTTCCTCCCCCTTTATCTCCACACCCACTTTCTCCCAGAGTCTTGCCTGGTGCGAGATCCAGCTGGTTTCTGGAGCCCTGACCCAATAGCTAAGTAGCCAAACTGCCTAAACATGGTGAGCAAGGCCTGCCTCGCACACATCCGGGAGCCTGGGGACTGCTGTGGAAAGTGGCACCCCTCTCCCAGGTGCCACACAGCATCCGTGCCACCTGCTTCTGCCCTTCCGCTCACCAGCCTCTTCTCTCTGCAGGAAGCTCTGGATTCGAGAGGGCCCAGCTGCCTTCCTGAAAGGAGCAGGATGCCGGGCCCTGGTCATCGCCCCGCTCTTCGGGATTGCCCAGGGTGTCTATTTCATTGGGATTGGAGAGCGGATCCTGAAGTTTTGCGAGTAGTCCTTTTCCCGCTGCCACCTCTCTACCTAGCCCACGGCCCCAGGCCCCTGCCATCTAACTTGTAGGACTACCTCATTCTGGGGAGGGCCCAGTCCACCCTGCTCTCCCTGCACACGTGCGGTGGGCTCCTCTGGGAGAAGGCCTACCAGGGATCGCCAGAAGGCCAAACCACGCCCTTCTTCACAATCACCAGCGTGGGCCGGGTTTGGTGGGCTTCCTGGCAGGCCTTCGCGGTCAGTACAGGCCGAGGGGGCTCCTGCCACACTGCATTTCAATCTCACACTCAACACTCGGTAGACTCGAGTCAGTTCTAAGATTGAGCTTTGCTGATCCCAAACTAATCATTTAGTTAGTGCGAGCGCTGAATTTGGGGGAAGAGGAGGGCTGGAGATTCAAGGGGACCATGAAAAGCCCTCTCAGTCAGGACTTCGTATGAAACCAAGCCAGGCCTTTCACTGTGCTGGTGGGGGACACGGTTCACGTGGTGCGCAAAGGGCTGGCCACAAAGCTTCCAGAGCCCGGGCTCTCTGGACCCAGCCGCACCAATGTTCGTGGAACACTATTGAAATAAAGTGGCTAAACCTCTACCGCGAACACGGTCTGTCACCTGCTTTTACTGTGTCCACCTCAGAACCAGGTAGCCCTGTCACATATTCTCCAAATTCCTCCTCATGAAGGCAGAGGGCTGTAACCACAGGGGCAGTTCAAGTGACTGCACTGTGAGTCTTCGTCAGTCCGTCATGGGAGGAAGCGAGTGCTAGGACCGGTCTCCCCGCCCCACACAGGGCTGCGCCCAGAAGGGCAAGGACGCCACACAGGCGGGGTTGGGGACCAGTGGCAAATGCCCGTCCCAGGCTTCATCTCCATGAATCCCCCTGTGGAAACTTGGGTCAATGAGGAAGGCGATGGTGCTGAGATGGTCCGAATCACCTTGGTGGGCTTTGTATTCCTTTGAGTGAGCATGGGCCTATTCAGTCACGCTGTAGGTAAAATTCCAGCCGAGCAGAGTACTGCTCCACCTGCGGAACTGACCTCGGGCTGCAGACATTCCCTGGGGGGAGGGGGCATGAAGATAAGGAGCTCTGAGGACACAGCAACCCTCAAACCTTAGTGTCCCTCCTTTGGTGGCTCTGCCAACACCAGTACACCTGTTCCCACAACACAGCAGTGAAACTGCTAGGAGACCCTGGGGAGGCACGGCACGTGGATGCCAGAGACTTAGGGTGAAGGGCTAGCCTAGTCACAGGGACCAGGAAATGCCGGGACCCACAGGATCTTGGACTCTGGTAGGGACAGCTGTGTATGATCGAGTGTGACAGGACCTTGGAAAATGATTCTTTTTCCTTGAACTCAGAGCCTTTCTCAGGTCACTAAGTATAGGAACTTAAAATTTTAAAAAACCAAAACACCTTGCCATAAATTCCACATAAACCTTTTAATAAATAAAGCATATTCATGGTTTAGCTTTCAAGTCACATTTACAAATGGGGACATCTAGGCCCGACTAGGTCACACGGTGAAGCTGCTGTCGGTGAAGGAATGCATGCCTACATGCGTTTTAACCTGCAAGTACACAGACCTGCAGGCAGAGAACACCGTACACCTCCTCTACAGGAGACGGGGGGCTGGAGGGAGCAGAGAGCCCGGTGGAGTCCACGCAGCTGTCATCTGACCCCCACCCTCTCGCTGCGGAACCAGGGGAGAGCGTGTGGCTTCTGGATGGACTGGTTCCCCGTCATCTTAAGTGAAACTTGCGCCTGTGGGGACGGTCAGGCCAAGGGCATTAGCTACAGCAGGGGATCCCACTGATACAGAACATTAGAACAGCAGAGAGGTTACACAGATAATCTTGGGTCTTCAAACATTGGAAATTTCCAGATGGTATCCGTGGGAGAGTGAAGTCCACCTTCAAAAGGCTTAGTCCAAAAACTTCCTGTTGGCATTAGCACCAAACAAGGCTCCCCGGACCTCGGGCATCATCTGTGAAGAAATCATTGTCTCGAATGAACGAGTGTTAGAGACCTTCAAGAGAACTGCTCGTCTGTCCAGTCTCCCCCTCAGAGGGGGTGGGGGTGGAGGAAAGCAAGGCATTTCCCTTTCTTTCCCACAGAGAGTCCCCGGACAGAAACACCTCACGAGCACACTGTCAGCACAGCAGTTCGACTCACAGTGACCTGGTGGCAGAGTCCAAGGGCCCCTTTGGGCTTCTGCGACTCTGAGTGTTCGCAGGGTTAAACGGCTGTCTCTTTGGCCCTCAGAGCAGCCTGACGGCGTCCGCGGTGGACATCAGATAACCACACAGGTGGAGTGAAGGCTGGATGCTCAGTGAAGCAGAGAGAGGCTGGTGCGGATTGGATTCCAACTAAAAGTGACCTTACAGGCTAGAGAGTGCCACAGCTGTTCTAAGACTGAGACGGACGCTTCACGGGAGCAGCCGCCTCCTCGCTGTCCCAGAGGCTGGTGGGCTGGAACCGTCCCCCTCGTGGTTAGCAGCCCCCATGCTGGTGCCACCAAGGCCCCTTGAAAGAAGGCAGAGGACCGTCTTCAGGCCATTCCTGACTCCACTCTGTTGCCCTGTGACGTAGGGCGCATAGACACTACTTCATCCCCAGACTCTGGGTCATGGGCCTTGGTGGCCAGTCACTACAAGGGGTCTGCCAATTGCAAGGCCAGCAGATCCACATCACCAGCTGCTGGTCGGCTTTCTACTCCCTTCAAGAGGCCCCGTCTCAACAACTCATCACAGGGGCAGTTCTTGTCTGTCCGACAGGACTGCTCCGAGTCGGCAGCGACTCGATGGCAGTGAGTTTGTTGTTTGTTTGTCGGTTTGGACCTGCTCAGATGAGCCCTCTGTCGAGAGTGACTGAGAAGAAGCTGCACCTGGAGTGACAGGGAAAAGGCCCTCAGAGGGTTCAGCCGAGGCCGCCAACTGCTGTCCTGCCCGGCAGAGGAGCCACCAGCGCATGTCATGGGGTTGCTGAACACGCCCTGCCTGCGGCGGGTCTGACTGAGGAAGGGCTTTGACATTTCGCAGGCCAGCTCTGAGGCACACGCTGTGGTATTAGCAATGCCCACCTGGGCCCAGGTGAGCACTTGCACCGACAGCACACAGCGAGCGACGCTCAGCTGGGGATAGAGGCCAGAGTCGTAGCCAACGACTACTGACCACTGCCCGGGCTTCTGAACAGCGGCAATTTCCCCAGCTGTTTCCAGAAGTCACTGACACAAGCCGGGAAAAGCCACAGCCCCATGGCCACTTCGATAAACACGTTTTCTTTTGTTCTCCTCAAAACAAAACCCTTTCTGACCCCAAGTCCTTCCACAGGTGAATGCTATCCCTTTAGAGAAGGCCCGCTCCTCCTTCCTTGTCAGAAAAGGTGAAGAGCTACATGCTAAGGAGCAGTCCACGGACGTGTGTCTCCAGCGCCCCTTCCAGGGAGCAAGAGCGATGCGCGGGCGGCAGCCGCACTCACCTGCTGGGCGATGAGGTCCAGCCGGCTCTCCAGGGTGTTGGAGACCTTTATCTTACGGTCCCCGTTACAGATCTCCACGCCACCAGCTCTGTGAACCACAGGGAAAGGGCCTCTGTCATCCATGGCAGGAAGACAGAAACACGCGCTTCTTTCTTTGATTCCCTTGGGAATCTAAGTCCCTAATGAAGACAGGGAGCCGACACACAGCAGGACAGGTGGAAGAGTCACTTTTCAAAGGCACCCGACAAGAAGATGTGTGGGTCAATGATAACTGACAGCATGGCCTGCTACGTGCCAACGGGATTTTAGGGGACAGCACCGCCTCTCCGACCAAATGAGAAGGTGGCAGTTGGCCCCGTGTTGCAAAGCAGAGACACAGACCCCAGGACAGTAACAGGAGTGAAAGGCTCGGGGTTCACTCCAGTCCACAATGGCTTACAAAGGGACTTCACCAGCAGCACGGGACTATTTCTTAAAGCCCAGTTACTGCTTTGATGAGGCCGTACATACTCATCTAACTTGTGAGCCCGTCAGATCGGCGTCACCGCTACCTGCGGCTAAACTCACCCTCAGAGCGCTCGGCTCCCAGCTGACGACAGGTCACATTCTATTACAAGGAACCTCAGGGAGAGAAATTCTTTTGCTGCGTTTGGATTTTATCTCACCCAATACGGTTTGAAATGAACAGCAGCTCCGACAGGCTTGGCGAAGTCTGCGGACTGTTTCACGAGGTCACACCATGTTTGAGGTCATCTAGTTTCAGTTTCTCTAAGCCCACTATCAGGGAACTTCCAGAAACTTATGGCAAACTAGAAATAGATACTGCCATTTCCCCATGATGCTCTGAAGCCTACTTGTATTCTTCACAGAGGCTTTGTTGGTTCCGACCAAGTCTGCGACCCACAGCGTGCTCCGTGGGGGGAGGGGGGCCGGGAAGGAAGCCAAGCACCACTCAGGGCTGTGCCTGCGCCGACACTCTCTGAACGCGGGCCCACGGCCTCTCACTCATCTGCACGGGACCCGAGAGGGCTGCATTCTCTCAGCAGACCACTGGCACAAAGAGCAGTGATCGTGGGGAGGGGAGCCCAGCCCCTCTTGCAACCCTGGTGCCTTCGGGCATCCTGGAGAAAACACCCTGTAACCGGGACCCAGAAGTTCTGTCTCCCAGTGAGAATGCGCCCCCGTGTCGAGCAGGCCCACTCCTTACATGTCCTCAGGCAGGTAGGTCTCCTGGTCAATTTGGACATCCACATCTTTTTTGGTGGCAATTTTGTACACTGGGATTGCTTTTTGCACCGCAGCCTAGAAAAACAGAAAGCAATGAGAGGTTTGGACAGAGAAGTACCTTCCCCAAATAAATCAAATAACCAACAAACTAAGCATACAAGTAGGCTATTTATCAGAACCTCGAAGCCACCCCCAACCACTCCGCAGGAGCAAGGGGAGGAGGCTTCCGTCCTCGTGCAGGGCAGTTCTGACCTGTCCTACAAGGTTGACACGAGTTACAACTGACTTGATGGCAGAGTTTGGTTTTTTTTGGTTTACCCATCAGTGAAGCAAAACAATCCGCTGGAAAGTCCTATCCCTGAGCACTCTTAAGACACTGCGGGCAGATCCGAGTTTACTGTTTCATGTACCATCTGATACAGACGGATGACGAGGTAACTCGTGGTTTCTACACGCTGTCTTCAGATGCCATCCGCTTGGATATATTTTAACTACTTCGTCTATTTAGGTGTTTACATCAGTAGTGAATGTATCAAACTCGATTGTCCTTATGTTTTTTGTTTATTTAGCATTTTAGTGCATTTTGGTTAAATCAAATAGTTATTATTGGCTTGAATTGTTTTGCAAGGAGTTGTGCACGTACCATGACCAAACCTCAGTGAAACGTCAAGCATCACCTAAATCGCTCCATTACACAAAAAGACATGAAGAAATTCTTAGCCCAATTCTGCTAATTTTTCAAGGTAATATGGATTATGTTGATTATTTTTACAAGAAGTTTATAATTTCAAGGAGATTACAGTTCATAAAAGTAAGGTTTTGCATAGATTGCAAAATATTGTTTCATCATGTGAGACGTTTTACATTAAAAAGTGAAAGTTATAAATAGATATGATTAAAAGTTGATGAGATGTAAACTCATTTATGGTTAAATGCAAAAAAAAAACCCTAACAGCCAAAAAAAATACATGGCCACTTGGGGAAGTTGGTAAAAAAATACCCGGTCTTTAATGAGTTAAGACACAGGCTAGTGCCGGTGTCAATAGCACTGGCTGGAAGGAGTTGGCGGCAGGTAATTCTCTGACAACACTGCAGGAGTGGCTGCAGGGGTTAACCCAACAAGTCCCTGCTGCTCCTCAGACGTCATGCACACCACAGGGGATGGGGGCTGCTCTGTGGAGCATCTAGAGAAGGCTACCTGGCAGCGGAGGCCGTCAGGCTTCACAGAGGGCCCTGCTCGTGAGCTCTCCATTGGAGTGCCCAGGCCTTTTTAGGGTTCATGAGCAAAGCGGCCCATGTCAACGTGTCTCCCAGTCAGTGGCAGTTTATGGGCTGGAAGCCTACTGGTGACGGGGACAGTGTCACCGAGGAGAATGGACACCTGACTCCTCCAGTTTTCTGAGGCCCCCTGGATTCTTCACAGAAGCCCCCTTCTCTTTAGGAGACAAGTTACATGGGAGGCAAATTCCACTAAGAATGCAAATGCAGGTAAACAAGCGGCCATCTGGCTCAGAAGCAACAAAGCCCACATGGAAGGAGCACACCAGCCTGCGCGATCACGAGGTGTCGAAGGGATCAGATATCAGGCGTCATCAGAACAAAAATCCTATCACTGTGAATGAGGGGGAGTGCAGGGTGGAAACCCAAAACCCATCTGTAGGCAACTGGACCTCGGGGAGGCGATGAGCCAGTCAGGGTGCAGTGCAGCAACGATGAAACATACAACTTTCCTCTAGTTCCTAAATGCTCCCAGCCCCTCCCCAGCCCCCCACTATCATGATCCCAATTCTACCTTACAAATCTGGCTAGACCAGAGGATGTACACTGGTACAGATAGGAACTGGAACCACAGGGAATCCAGGACCAGTGGTGAGAGTGGTGATACCGGGAGGGTGAGGTTGAAATAGGGAACCTATTACAAGGATCTACATATAACCTCCTCCCTGGGGGATGGACAACAGAAAAGTGGGTGAAGGGAGACGTTGGGCAGTGTAAGATATGACAAAATAATAAAAATTTATAAATTATCAAGGGTTCGTGAGGGAGGGGAGAAATGAGCTGATACCAAAGGCTCAAGTAGAAAGCAAATGTTTTGAGAATGATGAAGGCAACAAATGTACCTATGTGTTTGATACAATGGATGGATGTATAGCTTGTGATGAGAGTTGTATAAGCCCCCATTAAAATAAAAAAGAAAAGGTGCAAATACATTGTGTATTATATGTGCATCAACTTATAATACGAAATATTATACCATATATATGTGTGTATAACCGAGTTTTTCAGCACATATTTAATGCAGTTTTGTGGTATAAAATTAGGTGCCAAGAGTTATATGAGCTCCTAATAAAACGTTTAAAAAAAAAATTAGGTGCCTCAGCTGATATTTGGGTCAGGTTAGACTCGTGTACATACGGAAATAAGAACTCAAACCTTTGCATTAACGCACATTACATAGAAAAATCATTTTCATCTGAAGAGCAACCTGGAGACAGAGTCAGAGCTGGGGGCGTCCATTAACCGAAAACCAAATCAGATGCTGCCTCGTGGCCTCTAGGACAGAGTGCGTAGAATGAACTCACAGGGTTCCCAAGGACCGGCCCGGGGGATTGAACTGACCACCTTTCAGTGAGTAGCTGAGGGGCTTCCCCACTGCACCATGGAGGCTGCTGAGAGGAGTTCATCATGTGGCTGAAAACAGGTGCCCACAGCTCCTCTGCCTGAAGCTGCCACCAGTGTCCGCACCCCGGGGCCAGATGGGTCATGTCCTCAGCCCAGGGCAGCTTCTCTCCCCGACATCACGCATGGGAGAATTCTGAGGCTACTGTTCACCACGGCTGGATCGAGCACCTTTCTCGGACACCCACATCCTTGTTCTCGGTAGGGGCATATGTACCAGGGTAGAGCCATGCCGTGCTGGCCTCTCTGAGGGGTGGCCTACTCTCACTGGCTTCACCCCAGTGGGAGGGGTTTTCAGAGGGTGAGGCAGCAGAGCCCCTATAGAGGGCCAGTGGACCTCTTGAAGAATCAGCCCGAGGAGGAGGCCCGAACTCCTCAGATCCCTGTGGCTGGCCGGTCACCCGTGCGAGCAGGCCCTGCAACCCGAACACTTGGATCTCTAGAGCGAGCAAGCAAGTGAGCGAGCGAGCATGTGCCCGCGCGCCATTTCTTTACCTTCACCAGAGGGAAGTCCTGCTTCCTGCAGCGAACGATCATCCGGGGCTCCAGCAGCTGGTACAAACCCTAGGGGAGACCACCAGACAGAAGGGTGAGAAACCACCACGAAGGCACGCAACAGAGAGTCAAAGGTGTCTCCCGCTCCTTTCCGGGCACGGAGGGGAGGTCAGAGAAACGCCTCCACGGCTCTGGGGAGGTCTGGGGAAGGTCCACGTGGACGTCTACCTGACAGCCGAGAGGGGACAATGACGCGACTTCAACACCGCCGCCCGGCCTGGCAGCGAGCAGACCGGCTGAAGTGGATAGTCTTGGGTTAAAACCCCAACATGGGTATTCTGGGGGTGGGGTGGGGTATTCCTACTAAGAATGTTCAAAGCTGAAGGCTGAAAGCAACTCGGATTCCCGTTATAAAAGCCTGGACGCGGTAGGCGATCAAACAGGCGTGATTAGCCTCCCACGCAACACACATTTCTCCCGCAAACAGGGAAACCGAGGTAAGCAAAGAGGACCCCCCAGAGCTCTCTCTGAGGTGTGGCCCGTGGTCAGAGCGGCTGCCCCATCCTGGAAGGGTACCTGGAGGACCAGTCCGTCCAGCAGCACTTGGTACCTGGTCGTATCTTTTACCACCTTGCTGAGTCTCTGCTTGGCTTCACCGAGCAGGTCCTACAAAGAAGGGCAGAGGGAAATGTTCTCTGTGCGCACAGGCAGCCGGTGCAGAGCGCACAGCGAGGCAGGTCCTGCTCCGTCCAGCGGAGCCAACTTCCACTGTGGGGGTTTCCCTGAGGCTCCAAGCACCCCGGCCGGCGCCCCAGGAATGCAGTCAGGGAAGAGGAGCTCCCGTGTCAGGCAGTTCAGACACTGATGTCGCAGACAGATTTCATGACAGAAATTTGAAAAGCAAGCTATTGAGATCATTACTAAATGCCCCACCATGACTGAGAAATAAAACCCCAAACAACCAGGCAAGAATACCAGATAAGGTATGCACATCAAAATACCATCAATGGCCACTTCTGGGAGGCAGGCTCATCAGTGACCTCAGGTTTCTAATGTTAGCTGCTATTTTCTCATCGACTGTGCTGCTCTTGCTGACAGACTATCATGTTTCAGTGACAAACCATCCATCCAACTTGTTAAATAGCTTCTTCATCTGAATATCCTACGCACTGCCCTCAAGTCAAATCTGCCTCCCCGTGACCTGCAGGCAAACAGAACTGTCCTACAGGGCCGCTGAGGCTGCAGATCCTCACAGAAGCAGATGCCTCCTCTTCCTCCCACAGAGCCGCCTGGGGCCCCCCTGCCGACCTTCTGGTTAGCAACTCCATGCTGACGGACCCACGGGGCCAAGGGACTCTGCTTTCTCTAGGGCTAGGGCTCAAATCCAGAAGGACTCTGGAACTTTCCACGGCTGCCCAATCAGTTCTGGCTGCTGAGGCACAGTCAGCTGTCTGGAGGAATCGACCCACCAAACGGTCTGCCAGGAAGAGCCAAGGGCCGCTCGGTTAGCCATTTCTTACCCTGTCCGGCTTAACAGAGTGAGACCCTCTTCCCCAGTGGGATCTGTCTGAAATCCACTCACAGCCCTAATTCCATACAAGCAGGGATAGCTTTATTGTGATACCTTCAAATTACAAATATGCCAAGATTTAACAATCATCAAGAGTGCTCATTTTAAACAACAATTAACAAAACTAAATACAAAGTAAAATAGCTTCAAATACACCCAGTACTTAAACATGGTACAAAATAACACACTTGGCCCTTTCCCTCCTCCACACACCAAACTTCCCAAGAAAACTGGTTTCAGAGTCAAATGTGATGTTAGACAACCAATTAATGGAGCTACCAACACATTTGTGATTTCTTAAGAAGATGGTTTCATATGCCCCAATAAGTTTATCTGATAGGTATTCTGAGGAGCCATGTCAAGATTAAAAAGAATAATAATGGTTTTATAAAAGTTTATCTTTTTAAAAAGTAAAATCTTTAATCTTAAAAAAAGGTATATCTCACATCCTGTTATATGCCTGCACATTGTCTTCACCGGATTAAATAAACAAAATGCTTCTATTGCACATTAGAATGTCTCTAATATACTCTAATGGTACAAGGGGTTAAGCGCCCCTGTGTTGACTGCAGTGCTACTGGTTCAAGCCCATTCAGCAGCTCGGAGGGGCGGAAACAGCTGGCCCTCTGATCCCAAAGACAGCAGCCAGGGAAACCCCACAGGGCAGTCTTCCTTGGTCACACGCATCATTACGAGTGAGAATCAACTCAATAGCACATAACAAGAGGACACCCAAACTCACTACATGAGAGAGAAAAACACACTGAAGATATAACCAACTTGGCTTTTCTTATGCCTGGAAATAACCAGTAAACATACTAAAAATGAGTTCCTTACAGAGAAGTGCAAAAGGGTCCCTCTCCCTAATTACAAAAATAAACCAGTTGACTCTGTTATGCCCAAAATGGAAGCAGTTGTCTCCACCTTGGGGAAGTGTGGTGCTTAAGTAAACACCCGTTCCTTACTTCTCTCGTGCTATAGTACAGATTCTCCCCAAACCAACATGGTCCACTGCTCAGTAAATCATTTTCACTCATTCATAATTTAAGCAAATCAAATGGAACAAATCATGTTAAGTGGAGATAAAGCAGAAATTTTGCCACGTACTTACTTTAAAGAAATGTTAAGTCACTCCTTAATAAAGATTTTCCCCCCTTTAAAAAAATCATTCCTTATGACAATCCCCACAATACTGACAAAATTAAAAGATGGATGTTCCCAGACTTGGTTATACGATTTACTAATAAATCAGAAATTAAGACATGCTCCTTTACTGCTTCTATAGGACCCTTAAGAAAGCAGGAGGTCCTTTACCAACAAGGCCCCACTTAGGGGAAAAGACCAAGCACCCGGAAACACTGTAGCGGGAAGTCTGAAACACGTCAGCAGGAAGAACGCTCTCATCTAGATCCATGGAGCAAAATCCAGTGCTGTCACGGGAACACGCTGCCGTTGGTGGGAAACCCCACCCCCACCCCCGCTTCGTGGGTAAGCTCCTGCTGGCTCTCTGCTCCCCCTCCCGTCAGGCCGTGGCCAGCTTCTCTCTCGGGCGTTCGGAGTCAGGAGGCTATTCCTGGGACAACTGCTCTTCCCGGAAGCCACTAGAGAAAGTGCGGCATTCCCTGTGACTAGCTTCCAATGTTCTAGTTCCCAGAGATTCAAGAGAGAGAACAGCGCGCCAGGCCCCCAAAGCACCCGCCCTTCCCAAAGGCGCAGACACAGCCAGAACACGGAACCAGGGCTCGAGCCATCACGTGCAGTGAGATGTCAACTGCAAGAGAGGACAAACTGGGTATGAGACCCCTATTACAAAGTCGAGAATAAGGTTTCGCACTAAAACCCTAAAGAGTTGGCAAAATGATGGAAGCTGAGAAAGACACCGGGAGGCTTGCAAGAGCGATGGCCGCAGAGGCGAACACTGCCGCGCCCGCACAGTGGAGCTGTGAGCCACGAGCACACCTGATGCGGTACTGGTCAGCCACCACTTTCACACGACACATTTCGCCTAACAACCTGGTCCGCAGAACCTAGCCGTGTCATTAAGTGAGGACTGTAAATCCACGTTTGAGGTATTTATCTGTCCACGTGGGCCTGTCCCTGAGGATTCTGGTCTCGACAAGCCGGACATCAAAGCCTGACTGTGATGATAGAAACTGCTCAAAGTTCCAAGCAGACAGAAGCTCCTTCAGACCAGGGCACGAGAGGTCAACAGGGATGGGACATGTGAGAACAGGGGGCTGAAGGCATAAAGCGGGGGGCTGACAAGGGAGGAGCCCCTCGTTTCTGGCGAGGTCTGGGGAAGGGAGGGTGGCGGAAGATGCTGCTAGGACGATGTGACTCAGTAGTGGGCGGAGATGGTGAGCAGGCTGGCTGACTGTGTGAAGAGGGTGCAGATAGGCGCAGAAAGAGCCCACTGAGGGGAAGCACAGCTGGACTGGAGGACAGTGAAGGCCCTTCAATGTCTTGCTAGGCTGACACCAAGGTGACTTCTGGAGAACCTGATGGACCACAATGCCAGTTCCTGAGTGAACTCCGGGGCCTCTCTGCCCTCCTAAAGGATTAGCTGTAAGGTGATCGGAAGGCTGAGAGACCATGGCTAGAACCAGGGGTCGCCCGCAGGGCAGTGAATGACTTAATGGTGCCCGTCCAGTCATCGTCCTTGTGCCTCCCCGAAAAATGAATGAGTGGGATTATGCAAATATGCTGCTTGTGGGGCACGGCTTGCTATGACTACAAATAAGGTATAAGGGGATTGAATGATAAGTATTGGCGTCCTGAGGGCTTAAAAAAAGAGAGGCACTCCCAAAGGAGAGGGCGCTCACACTACCACCACCAAAGAAAAACAGGACTGGATTGTAGTCCTTGGATCCCAGCTGCCTGTGCTAAGAACCTCCTAGACCCGAGAAACACACAAATACAGTCCTAACAGCAGAATTGGCCAGAAGTGACAGAGAAACCGCAGCAGGAGGCAACAGAAGCAGACTGACAGGGGAGAATGTGCTGCCTCTCCTGGCCACAGAGTGAGAAAGCTGGGGACCTTTAGGCAGAGCTAGACTCATGGGTTGAGAGAATTAATGCCTTTATGGGATACTCACTGGTTGAGTTACACTACTCGAGAAGGGCAGAGGTCTGGCTGAGCAGCTGTCCTGACTAAAGAGCTGTGTTAGGAGTCATTCTTGATCTTGAACCTTCCCCAGCAAACTCCCTAAGAGTCCCGTACTGCCTGAGAGTTCTGCGTGGCCACTGCCGCGAGCGATTACAGGCTGCAAAGCAGCAGAGGGTGCCATCTGAGGGAGAGCCGCTGTGAGAAGTGGCCACAAAGACGTGGAAGGAAGTCCTGTGTGACCTCTGCTTCACAGGAATCGGCCTCAGCTCATCCTGACGGGGATTCTCTCCCCCGTGAGACAAGGCCACCACACCAGTTTCACAGATGACAACAGCAAGACCGTGCCTCCCTGGTCTCCTAGACAAATCTTGCCCGCTCCTTGCTTTCACCACTGATGGAGCAGTAAAAGCACGTGGCTGCCAACGAAAAGCTAGAGGCTTGAACCCAGCAGCCACAGCCCTGTGGGGGAAGGCTGTGGCGGCTGGTTTCTGTACAGAGCGCAGCCTTGGAAGCCCTAGGGCAGTTCTACTCTGTCCTACCAGGCCACTCTGCATCGGGATCAACGTTGCAACCATCAGTCTTGGCCACTCCATTTTATATTCTGTTTCCTCAGCCCCTTCCAGGGTACATGGCTTACTAAGTTGTAGGCAAGTTAACAGCAGGAAGTTAGATGGGTAGGAAGCATCTAGAATGATTGAAATTATGTTTATTTTTACAAAATCCTCACTATGGCCCTTTCCCACTGCCATTCAGTTGATTCTGATGCATAGTGACCCCACAGAGTTTCCTAGAGGGTAAATCTTTTTTTTTTTCTTTTTTGGTTTGAAAGGTCTTAGGTCCTTTATTAAATTGAAGTATATATGTATATTACCACAAAATAATACATGTAAGAAAATATTTACCACTGCCAGATTTTTTTACCTATATCATTAAATGACATTGTGATCATCATGTCATGTAAATATCACCATCATACATTTTAAGGATAGTGCATGCTTTTGTTAAAGGTGATGGAAAATTATAGAAATGTATGATGGTGATATTTACATGACATGAGGCAACTCTTTATGGGCGCAACAGCCGTCCATGGAGCGGCTGGTGGCTTTGAACGGCCAACTTTGCAGTTAGCAGTCCAATGCTTAACTGACAGTGCTACCCATTTTCTTGCCTATTAAATTCCACACTTGTCAGTTTTACTTGGTCTTCTTCTCTTAGAGATTTATATACACCCCAGTCTCTCCTGTGCGTCTCACACCTACCTGCTCCCTGGCATTCCTAAGGTAATCCAAATGCAAAGCACTACCACTACCCCTCACCTGTAGCTCCTCCGGTAGCTCTAATCTTCGCTCCCCCACTCTCTAACCCAGACCTCTCAGATCAGGCTTGACCCCTCTTTTTCTATTTAGTCATCACAACCAGAAATTCCTTCTGAAAGTCAAATCACTCTTTACTTAAAAGGATTTAAACTTACCAATGTATACCCAATACAATTTTTAATTAAAATAGTAAATTCAAAAAGGAAAAAACCTAATAAAAATATAATTAAGGAAGGAGAGAAGGCAGGGCAGAGAGAAGACAAGGCGAAGAGATGGTGAACATGTACTCCCCACCCCTGCTGAGCTCCTGAAGAAAATGCTAACACCTCTGGAGATTCCTGACTCACCCCTTTAAGGCTCCGCGCTCTTCCTTGGATGCCTCCATGCTTTGCAACTGGGCTTCTTGTTCTATTGCTTCCCTGCTATAAACCTACACGCTCAGTCCATGCGCCCACTTATGAAGTCCCCATCCGCAATGGCAACTCCGACGACGACTTATTAAAAGCAGTGAACATCAGCGTACTGGTTGTAGAGAGACCGAGGGGACCCCTAAGGGGAGGCCCTCTGTCATCTGCGGTCGGGAGCTGGATTGCTCCCCTTACCAGTAATCACCCCTGACTAGCAAAGGGCAGCCTTTACCCAAGAACTAAGTTCGGAGAGCTCAGAAAGGAGGAAGAACGTAAAAGAAACAGAGGAAATAGGCTAAGTGATGGTACATTGAGGGGATGGCAATGAATGAGTTGAAACAAAACCACGCATGAACTGTTGAATGTAAATCTGATGATCTGCTCGGTAAAGTTTCATCTTATTCACAATAATTTAAAAAAAAACAAAAAGCAGGTGACAGTCTCTGGCCTTGTACTAATGGTCCTATACCAACCCCCTCTCCTGCTCTTTAGCCTTATTACTCCCCGCTTCCTTCAGCATCTTTTTGGCTAATAGGGGTGATTACTCACCATGATAAGGTCATCTCTTGCTCTGAGAACCTTTAGTCGTGCTTGATTCATCAAATTGGACATTTGGCTGCAAAATGTAGGGGAAAATAGTATGAGTCGAGTGTAACAAGGGAACGAAATCTACAGCTTCCTACACAGCACTGCTGGGAGCCGGGAGTCGGGAGTCAGAATCTACTTGACAGCAGTTTCTAGGGCTGTACATTTTCACACTGAAGATTTGATAAGGGACAAACACTGTTTCTCCCTCATGACCAACTGGGTTTGGAAAATAGGAACTATTTCCACTTTCACACTCATGCCAGTTAAAATTTTCAACACTCCTAGGAGGCGTCCATGTTCACACACGATGCAAGAAGAGTTAAGGACCTTCCCCCAGGTCACAGAAATCACAGGTGGCTGAGTGAGGACCTGCACCCTACCTGTCTGGCTCCTCTCAGGCTCCTACTCGGTCCTCTTGTCCCAAAGACGGTTTTCTTTCTTTATACTTTGACTGTTGAAAGTGTCTTTAGCTTAATACTGTGACAGGGTCTACTCACATTTTCTTCTGCTGCTCAATCTGCTTCTCCTTCTTCTCGTAGTACTCCATGATCTTCAGTCTCTGGGTTTGCACCAGGCGACCTTTCTCAATGTTGAACTCTTCCTCCGCCTACCGGGCACATTCATGAATTCATTTAATCCAGATTTTTACACAGTGTGGTAAACAGAGCGGTAGCCTAACATCTGCCATCTCTTCAGTCTTCACGTACAATTTAATGACCCCACGCAATCCATCGTCAGTGCTCATCTCCAAAACTCCCCACTCCCTGAACAGAAGCTCAGGGCCCTGATGCAGTCAGGCGCTATCATTCTCCCTCCCTCTCGCCTGCTTTAGTGAGTCAACTCTGGTCTGCAAACACTCACCCATTCTAGATATTCCACATAGGTGAGATACTACAGCATCTGTGTTCTTTTGTGACTGACTTATTTTACTTGGCATGATGCTTTTGTTTTGAATGAATTTTTTTATTGTGAGTTAGCTGGGAAGCACAATGTTATCAAGATTCATCTACTGATGGACACTTAGGTTGGTTCTAACTTTGGGCTATTAGGAACAATGTTGTACATGCCAGAGTGGAGGAGAGAACCAGTGGAGAGGATGAGGGGGCCGGCCCCAACCCCAACTACTAAGGGGACATCTGCCACTCCCCTCAGAAGAATTTATTTCAAAGGACAGCACACTGAATCTACAGCTCCGGAAGCGGGACATATCTGCTCAGAGCACACAGGAGCAGAGGAAGGGGGAGGAGGAGAGAGTGGAGCACATCATGACCCACCAGACCAGGAGGTCGGTGTTCCTAATTAGAACAGCCAGTCGACAGAGAGGACCGCATGGCCGGCCCCACTATGAGACATGATGTCCCTCACTGACCCATAGCTCTACAGGCGACAACACCAGAGACAAAGTGAGGGAATTTCACCCAATCTGATCCCGCCACACCGAGGCAAAACAATAAGGGGGTGCAACAGAACAGCAAGGGAATGGAGCAGTGAGGTCCCAGGGAAAGCTGAAGGTGGACTTTGGGGCCAGGGCATGGTACCCCAATAGATTGGACGGGAAAACACTCCTAACGGCCAACAAAAAGTCCTTGAACTAACTACAAGCTTTTCTTTCTTGTTGTGTTTTTTGTTTTTGTCATTGGTTTGTTGTTATTTTGTTGTATATTGTTGCTTGGTTGTGCTCTGTCTTGTTTTTGTGCATGTTATTATCTCTGCAGGTCTGTCTAAATAAGATAGGCTGGATGAACAATTGGAGGAGAAAACAATGGGACCGATAGCTTCGTGGTGACATGGGAGATGGGGGGAAAGGTAGTGGTGTTAACAGACCCAGGGACAAGGGAACAACAAGTGATCCAAATCGGTGGTGAGGAGGGTGTGGGAGGCCTGGTTGGGCATGATCAAGGGTAATGTAACTAAGAGGTATAGCTGAAACCCAGGTGGAGAGGGAGCATGATAGTGGGCCAGGAGGAAAGTCAAGGGAAATAGAGGAAAGAGCTGGGAGGCAACGGGCATTTATAGAGGTCTCGACAAAGACATGTACATATGTAAATATATATATGATGTTGGGGAAATAGATCGATGTGCCTACATTTATAGGTTTAGTATTAAGGTAGCGGAAGGACATTGGACCTCCACTCAAGTACTACCTCACTGCAAGAATACTTTCTTCTATTAAATTGGCATTCTATGATACTCACCTTCCCGACACAACCGCTGAAGACAAAGTGGGTGAACAACTAAATGTGGTGAAGTAAGTTGATGGTGCCCGGCTATCAAAAGAGATAGTGTCTGGGGTCTTAAAGGCTTGAAGGTAAACAAGCGGCCATCTGGCTCAGAAGCAATAAAACCCACATGGAAGAAGCACTCCAGCCTGTGTGACCACAGGGTGCTGAAGGGATCAGTTATCAGGCATCAAAGAACAAAAAAAGTCCTATTATTTTGTGCTCACCTCCCTAATACAACCGCTGAAAATAAATGGGTGCATAAGCAAATGTGGCGAAGAAAGCTGATGGTGCCTGGCTATCAAAAGATAGAGCGTCTGGGTTCTTAAAGGCTATCGGGCATCATCAGAACAAAATATCTTACCATAGTGAATGAGTGGGGGGAGTACGGAGTGGAGATCCAAAGCCCATTTGTAGGCCACTGGACATCCCCTTACAGAAGGGTCTTGAGGAGGACGAGACAGTCAGGGTGCGATGTAGCAAAGATGAAAAATACAACTTTCCTCTAGTTCCTAAATGCTTCCTCTTCCCCCTCCCACTGTCATGATCCAAATCCTACCTTGCAAGTCTGACTAGACCAGAGGATGTACACTGGTACAGATGGGAACTGGAAACACAGGGAAGCCAGGGCAGATGATCCTCTCAAGACCAGTGGTGTAAGTGGCGATACTGGGAGGGTATAGGGAGGGTGGGTTAGAAATGGGGAACTTATTTCAAGGATCTACATGTGACCCCCTCCCTGGGGGACATACAACAGAAAAGTGGGGGAAGGGAGACATGGGACAGAGCAAGATATGACAAAATAATAGTTTATAAATTATCAAGGGCTCATGAGGGAGGGGAGAGGAAGGAGGGGTAAAATGAGGACCTGATGCCAGGGGCTTGGGTGGAGAGCAAATGTTTTGAGAATGATGAGGGCAATGAATGTACAAATGTACTTGATACGTGGATGTATATATAGATTGCGATAAGAGTTGTACGAGCCCCCAATAAAATGGGGGGGAAAAAGGAACAACGTTGTAAGGAAAACTCAGCTAAAGTTGCTGATTCCAGTATTTGGCACAGGTACTTGCCCCCTATCTCAAAATAAATGGTTAACACCTTTTATCTATAGCTATCACTAGAAATAAATACAGGTGACAGTGTTAGAGATGGTTAAGACCACTTTAAATGGAAATACACTTACCTGCTGTGGTGGTTAACAGTTGTGTGTCCACCTCGCTAAGGCATGATTTACAGTATTTGGTGATGTGATGTAATGGTCCTGTGCTAACCAGCCTCCATAATATGTGCTGTAAATCCTAACTATCTGCTAATGAGGATGCATTAGTGTGGGGTGCATTCTGAGTCACAGTCATACAAACAGGTCAGACTCAAGTCCCACCCTTATTCTGTGCCACTTTCAGTCTGACTGCAGGGGAGTCTTGCTGGGGATGCTTTATAAACACACGCGCGCTCTGATCCTGCATTCATACAGACATTGACCTCTGGTTCTTGGAACTGGAGCTAGCAGTCCGTCTGCTTGTCGATTCTGAGTCCATCAGTTTCTACCTCTCTGTGAGCCAGTGGCCTGTCATCTAGCCTCCTGCCTTTTGTTTTGGTTTGCAATGAGAACAGATTATAAGCAAAACAACGGACAAATGCAATTCCTTTCCCTAATCAACTTTCATAATTAGCCAGATGTTAAATCTCCCAACATTTGGGCTCCACCAGAAAATTAACCTATCCACAATTTTTCTATCCCCAATCATAAAATTTCAGAAAAATTAATTGCAAATCAGAAAAAATTAGAAGGGTAAAATAGTTTTATGTTAAAGATAATTACTTTTTATGTATTCATACAGTCCTGGGCAATGTGTTGTTAAAGGAGTTACTTACAATACTATTTACCAAAGCAAAACAGCATGAAACAGATGCAAGTTATAGAAAATAGAACCTCACCTTTGCATCTATTTCTTCTGCCTTCTCATTGGCTTCTTGTTCAATGAAAGCCATCATGTGTTTGATCTATAAAGCAAAGATTATTTTTGAATTCAGTAGAGAAGATGTGACATCTATGTGCTATGACTTGTTCAACAATCACCACATATGACTAAATATTATGTGCCAAGTACTGTGTACAAAGACACATGCTCTCCGGAATTTACATCTGGAATTTCACTACCAAACTAAGAAGATACAATACACAGTGTTATTGTTGACGACCATCAAGTCAGGCCTTGACTCATGACAACCTGTATACACAGTGGGGTCAGATCATTATGCTTCATAGGGTTTTCCTGGGCTGATTTCTAGGAGTAAATTGCCTGGCCTTTCTTCCTAGTCTAAGTCTACAACTCTGCCAAAACCTACGCAGCATCATAGTTACAGGCACGCCATCACTAACAGATGCACACTGCGGCACAGGAGATACACTGGCTGGGTACTGAAAGGGTCGCTAAAAGGTCTCTGAGTCAGAATCTACTCTTGGCAGTGGGATTTGGTCCAGCATGGAATGTGAGAATTCTGAAAGGTCAGCACTTCAAATCTACCAGTTCTTCTGAGGAACAAAGGTGAGGTTTCTGTACAGATTCACAGCCTCCGAAAACCATCGGACGGTTCTAGTTACATGATCATTGTAAGTCGGAATAGAGTCGTTGGCAACGTCTTTTTTGTTTGGGTTTTTTTACTCTCGATGGACTTGAGTCTGACCTCTGATTCCTCTACTTCACTAAAAGTACTCTTATAAAAGTACAATTATCTCTTGGCCCTTAAATCTTGGCCTAATGTTACATGATATGTTGACCAGTTCTCCCTTCAACTGTCTCTCCCCTTTACTTTCCTGACTTCCTCCTCCTCATTTTGGTTACTCCTTCTCAGGCTCCTTTGGGGTCATGCCCTTCCTCTGGACAGCTCTTCTTGGATAGCCTACTTCTAATAACCTCAAATGCAACACACTCAATATTGAACAGCTTAATACTCCACTTCTTCCCACTCGATCCCTGTCTGACGGCACCTCTCACAGCACCGAAAGTTCTTTCTTGTCCTGTACTTCTTCAGTTCTCACACCCAGTCACCAAATTCCACCAAGCCTCTCTTCTCAGAGTTGGAAGCAATTCGATGGCACGCCACAATTGTTCGCTAAGTTCTCTGTATTTCCCTGCCTTCCCAGGAACTCATCTAGTCCTTGTCTCATCATCCCAGCTGAATTATTCCAACAGCACCCAAACTTGCCTCCCTGACTCCAGTCTCCTCCCTCTCTAATCTGACACTGCAACCACAGAGAACTTTCCAGAACATCTATCTTTTCAACTGTCACCCCCACCCAAAGACCAGAGGACAAAGTGCAAAGACTGTAGCAAGTCAAGTGATAATTCCGGTATGCTTTCCTAGCATCACATGTAACAGGCCTTTCCATCGCGGCTCTTCAAACCCCTGGTTCCCTTCATTCTAAACCTACTTCCACTTTTCGGTTCCAAGAATCCCTTATTCTTTCTCAAGATGTCACACAGACGGCGTTCCCCTTGTAATCCTATCCTCCTTCCTCTTTAGCTATGTAACTTCTCCACTCAGCCGGCTTAGCTGTCACTTCCTTTGGAAATCTTCCCTGAATCACTCGGTTAGGTGCCCCTATGGCAGGCACTCTATTCCCCATCAGGGGATGTATGTACAGATTAGTAATTACTTGCTTGCTTGTCCCTATTCTCAATTAAAATATGAGGCTAAATTAAAAACCAGACATAACTAGACAAACCAATAGTCACCAAGTCAATTCCAACTCCCGGCGGCAACCCCTGGGTGTCAAGTAGAGCTATGTGCCATAGGGTCTGCATGGCTGTCACTTTTTGGAAGCAGATCACCAGGACTTCCCTCCAAGTCCCCTCGGGGTAGGTTCAGACTGTCAAGCGTTCAGCTAGAAACTAAGCACCACCCGGGACTCCCAGCTGTAAGGCTAGAAACCTATAAGAGGTTTTAGATTGGGTCTTGGGGTGATCAAGTTAGACTTATAAATAAAATACTGTCTCTATAATAGGCAGAAAATATATCTGGCAACAGAGCTAATTAAACTCGGCAGTGGG
Organism: Tenrec ecaudatus; assembly: GCF_050624435.1. Classification (NCBI taxonomy): domain Eukaryota; kingdom Metazoa; phylum Chordata; class Mammalia; order Afrosoricida; family Tenrecidae; genus Tenrec; species Tenrec ecaudatus. The sequence goes on from NC_134535.1 coordinate 135,133,420, forward strand.
ACAGGTTAAGTTCATTTATCAGAGACTCTACCTAAAAGAAATTATGAATCAAAAATAAATAAATTATGGGAAACAGCCTAGTAAATATGCTGTGGAAGAATGCTCAGGCAGTAATGCCCAAATATAAAGCTCTCCAGGCAGAACTGCTCAAAGGCAAGCAATGCTGAATGTAGCCTACGGCATCATGGGTCATCTTAAAAGAAAACAGTATGGTTTAAAAGGGGAAAGATTTATACTTATATCAAATACGTTATTCCACTAGTTTTGAAGAGCCAAGATAATTATGATAATCAAAGCCTGTCTTATAGATAATAAAAGAGGGATAAAATCTCAAGTTTAGAAGTACTCAGGGGAAACAAGGCCTGAGCTACATTTTTTACAAGAAACGGGGCATCTCCATAAATTCAGCTTGAAGTCTCACTGAACTTATTCAGCCTGGAATTTTTTAAGTAACTTAGTTAAATACAGTAATTAAAACAGGTGTTTGTAACTGCTACAAAACCCTTGGCCTGGTGAAGGTGAATTGTTTCAGACCGTGTTATCTTCCTGGACTGCTGATGCACGTCCTTCCACCACCAGATCTAACTAGATCAGCACAGCTTAGAGAGAGAAAAATACTGATTGTAACCTGGGTTAGAGGTGCCAGGCTATTTACAGTCAACAGCACCTGTTCTGTCTTTGAAGAGTTTCAAGAACAGCAGCCACCCCTGAAGGGCATTTAAAGTCACCCTTAAAAAGGTAATGAAACAGATGACCACACTCCCCAGACAGAATTAGGAACACACACACACAATTTTAAGACCATGAAGATTTATTAAGCACCTACTATGTGCTTGGTACCAGGAATCCCAGTGGCATAGTGGTTATGCATTAGGCTGCTAGTCACAAGGTCAGCAGTACAAAGCCAACAGCAGCTCCACACTTTCAGAAACCCACAAGGGCAGTTTGTCCACATTGGAAAACAGAAGTCTCACTGCCATAGAGTCAATGCTGACTCATCACCACATGGGTTTCGGAGAAAAACTTTTTAGGGGAGTAGAAAGCCCAGTCTTTCTGTGGCACAACCAGTAGTGATGATGAATGTTTAAAACAAATTTTTTTAAAATCCACTATTCTTTAAGAATACTGGAAGCTTTCTTAAACTTCTACAGATGTTATTTTTTTGTGGTTAACTCTTTGAGATTTGTAGGCTCATCTAGAATCACTGAAATGAAGAAGTAGTCCAGTCTGCTGGTGCAAAGTAGGTTAAAAATAAAAACGCAAGTTCAAGGAAAAAAGTATTTTTATCCCACTGTTCATCGAAGAAGACTCATTAACCTGTGTGCTTTAGTCAGAATTTTCCTAGTGCTTCCCAAAGTAGGTTTAGTTCTCTAAACTAGGTGGTGGTTAAATAGAAGCCTGAAGTTTCCCTTCTGGAAAACCTATCTCAAGGGCCCTGGTTTTGGATACCTAAACCAGGATAAAAAATCAAAGCGACTCTTTCCACACTCGTGTTGGTTGCAGGCCTATCAAAGCCACTGCCTTCTCCAGAAAGGCATTCTCCATTACAACAGCACTGACGCCGAGTCTTGAAGGTACGGCCCATTAAAAACCAACAACAACATAAAACTGGTTTCCCAGGTCCGAACGTACATTTGCAGTCGATGTGGGTTCGCGACTTCCAAGAATAATTCTTCCCATAAACTTTGTACCACCGTTAGGCTCATAAATGTACGAAAAAGAGGTGCACCAACATGTGACAGATATTAACATAGACTAGCGGTGGGGGGGGCGGTCACAGCTCATTACAATTCATGATAACCCCCCACAATGAAGGTTAACTGCTCATTAAATGAATGACCTCAAAGTAACATTGGAAGCAGCTCCCTTCCCTCAGCACTGCATCTTTTCTTTCCTTTACTGTGATCCCTTCTCTCAGGGTTAAAAAAAATCAAGGGGAAGAGGCTGTTTTTAAACGCTGTCAAGCACCGCAAAATATTCCGGGAAGTGGGGACTGCGCGCTCCAGGGGGCGGCGGCGCGCCGGCCGCTGGGCCGTGCAGGGGACCTGGGCGAGAGGCACCCGCACCACCCGGTGACGCGGCTCAGGAAGAAGCCGCGGCCCCGGGAAGAGGCCCCTCCGCCAGCACCCCGGCAGCCCAGGGCTCCCCGGCCCTCCCGGCCTCTCCCCGCCCCTGGCACCGGCGCCACGGGCTGGCGGGACCCAGCCGCAGGCCCTCACCTGCTTCTGCACGTCGGCATCGCTGAGGGCCATGGCGAACGCGCTGCTGGGCCGGCGGGCGGCGAGCTCGGGCTTCGGCTTGAAGAAGGAAAGGCGAGGAAAGGGACGGCGGGGAAAAGACGGCGGAGGGCTTCGCTGCCTTCAATTTATAACTCTGACTTCCGGTTCCGGCCAGGTGACAGCCCAGCCCAGCCCCAAGCACTTTCCCAGCCAGTGGGAAGAGAGAGACGCACAGGAAGTCCCGCCTTCTCCCCGCCCCGCCCGCCCCTTTCTGACGGCTCCTGCGCAAGACGGCTCTGCTGCGGGCTCCTTTGGTGGTTGCATCTCGTGACTCTCGCTCCACTGCTTTCCTGCAATGCCCGCGGCTCTGAGTTCTTGTATCTGAAATTCACTAATTTAGCTAACATGCCTTTTCGTCTCCTTTAATCTGAAACAATTACTCAGTTTGGTCGTCTTCCTGACATTGATATTTTTGAAGAGTACAGGCCAATTACAGAAAGTCACTCAATTTGGTTTTGCCTCATTTAACTCATCGTTAAATCAGGTTATGCATTGTGCCCTGTACATCATGTCAAACAGCACTTCACGTTTTATAAAGCCTTAATAAACTAAAATAAACCTAATGCCCTCGAGTTGATACAGACTTATTAGCGACGGCCTAAGACAGGGTTGAGCTGCCCCTGTTAGTTTCCCAGACTGGAACTCTTCTTTTTTTAATCATTTTCTTGGAGGTTCATACAACTCTTATCACAATCCATACATATGTCAATTGTATCAAGCACATTTGTACATTCATTATCCTCATCATTCTCAAGACATTTGCTCTCCACGTAAGCCCCTGGCATCAGCTCATTTTCCCCCTCCCTCCCTCCCTCATGAACCCTTGATAATTTATCAATTATTATTTTGTCATATCTTACACTGTCCAACGTCTCCCTTCACCCACTTTTCTGTTGTCCATCCCCCAGGATGGACATATGTAGATGGTTATATGTAGATCCCAGTAATCGGTTTGTACATTCATTACCCTCATCTTTCTCAAAACATTTGCTCTCCACCTAAGTCCTTGGCATCAGTTCCTCATTTTTCCCCCCTCCCTCCCCGCTTCCTCCTCCCTCTTGAACCCTTGATAATTTATAAATTATTATTTTGTCATATCTTGCCCTGTCCGACTTCTCCTTTCACCCATTTTTCTGTTGTCCGTCCCGCAGAGAGGAGGTTATATGTAGCTCCTTGTAATTGGTTCCCTCTTTTAGCCGCCCTCCCTCCACCCTCCTGGAATCACCACTCTCACCACTGGTCCTGAAGGGATCATCTGCCCTGGATTCCCTGTGTTTCCAGTTCCTATCTGTACCAGTGTACATCCTCGAGTCTAGCCAGATTTGTAAGGTAGAATTGGGATCATGATAGTGGGGTGGAGATGGTGGGAGAAGGAGGAAGCATTTAGGAACTAGAGAAAAGTTGTATGTTTTATCGTTGCTACACTGCACCCTGACTGGCCCATCTCCTCCCTGAGACCCTTCCGTTAAGAGGATGTCCAGTTGCCTACAGATGGGCTTTGGGTCCCCACTTCGCACTCCACCTCCTTCACAATGATATGATTTTTTTGTTCTTTGATGCCCGATAACTGATCCCTTCGGCACCTCGTGATCACACAGACTGGTGTGTTCTTCCATATGGGCTTTGTTGCTTCCAAGCTAGATGGCCACTTGTTTACCCTCAAGCCTTTAAGACCCCAGATGCTATCTCTTTTGATAGCAGGGTTCCATCAGCTTTCTTCACCACATTTGCTTATGTACCGCTTTGTCTTCAGTGATCATGTCAGAAAGGTGAGCATCACGGAATGCCAGTTTAATAGAACAAAGTAGTCTTGCATTAAGGGAGTATTTGAGTGGAGGTCCAATGTCCATCTGCTGCCTTAATACTAAATCTAGAAATATATGCACATTAATCTATTTCCCTATTCTCATATATTTACATATGTACATGCCTTTATTTAGGCCTCTATAAATTCCCTTTACCTTCTAGTTCTTTCCTCTATTTCCTTTTACTTTCCTCTTGCCCCGCTATCATGCTCAGCCTTCATTTGGGTTACAGTAATTCCTCTCGGTTATATTACCCTTGATCATACCCTACCAGGTTTCCTACACCCTCCTCACCACTGATTTGGATCACTTGTTGTTCCCTTGTCCCTTGGTTTGTTAACACCACTTCCTTTCCCCCCAACTCCCTCTCTCCCATGTCACCCTGGGAACTGTCGGTTCTGTTGTTTTGTTGTTTTCTCCTACAGATTGTTCATCCAGCGTATCTTATTTAGACAGACCTGCAGAGATAATAACATGCACAAAAACAAGACAGTAAAACCAAGATACGAAATAAAACAAAACAACAATACCAAGAAGTCAATGACAAAAAAAACAAGAAAAAAAGCTTGTAGTTAGTTCAAGGACTGTTTGTTGGCCTTCAGGAGTGTTTTCTTGTCAAGTCTGATGGGGCACCAAGTCCTGGCCCCAACATCTATTTTTGATATTCCTTGGGGACTTCATTGTTTCCCCTTGTTGTTCTGTTGCACACCTTTAATGCTTTGCCTCGGTGTGGTGGGATCAGATTGGGCAGAATTCCCACACTGTGTCTCCAGTGTTGTCCCCTGTAGGGATATGGGTCAGTGAGGGATGTCATGTCTCATAGTGGGGCCGGCTATGTGGTCTTCTCTGTGGACTGGCTGCTCTGAATGGGAATATTATCATCAAGGCTTGGTGGACAACTCTCTCTTCCTCCCCCTTCATTTGCTCCTGTGTGCTCTGATCAGACATATCCCTCTCCCTGAGCTGCAGCTTCAGTGCTGTCCTCAAATAAATTCTTCTGGCGGGAAGGGCAGTTGTCCAAGTAGTTGTGATTGGGGCCAGCTCCTCAGACCTCTCCACTGGTTCCCTACTCCATGCCGGCATGTTGCATTCACATCTTGGAGCACCAGTTTGAAGTCTGGTCCCTCTTTCCCTGTGGAGATATAAACAATACCCTCCCCTTGGGTGGGTTAGTACCCAGTTCCCCCACTACCCATTTTTTAATTTTTCCTTCCCTTTCCCTTCCTTTTTAGTTGGCTACCATATGTATCCCTGGATTTGGTCTGGCCCCTACCATATTACCTGTTCCTTGCCCCAGGACTATTTGTATACAGTAGCTTTTTTTTTTAACAGTAGCTTTTTCCTTATGCCTCTTGCATTTTTTAAAGCTTACCTCAATGGACTCATGTTGTACTTGTCCTTTTGTGCTTGGCTTACTTCACTCAGCATGATTTCCTCCAGTTCTTCCCATGAGGCAATATACTTCATACGGTCATCACTGCTTTTTAGCGATGCATAGTATTCCATTGTATGTATGTACCACAGTTTTTTAATCAACTCATCAGTTGATGGAAATTTGGGTTGTTTACAAATCCTTGCGATTGCGAACTGTGCCGCGATGAACATTGGGGCACAGATGTCTGGCCGTGGTTTGTTTCTTGCCTCTTCTGGGTATATATATGCCCAGTAGGGGGATTGCTGGGTCGTATGGTAACCTGATTTCCATCTGTTTTAGATATCACCAGAATGATTTCCATAGTGGCTGTACATACCTACATGTTCACCAGCAGTGAATGAGAGTTCCTGTCTCTCCACAGCCCCTCCAACACTTGTTGCTTTTTTATTTTTTGAATTGGGCTATAATTGAGGATGTTAGGTGGTATCTCATTGTTGTTTTAATTTGCATTTCTCTTATGGCTAAAGATCAGGAACATTTTCTCATAGGTGTATTGGCCATTTGGATTTCTGCCCCTGTGAAACTTCTGTTCAGGTTCTTTGCTTACCTCCTTAGTGGGTAATTAGTTTTTTTTTCTTTTTGGAAGCTAGCAGAGTATTGTAGATTTTAGTAATAAGGCCTTTCAGACTGAAGCTTTTTATGGGAGTAGAAAGCCCTTTCTCCAGTGCAGCTGGTGGTTTTGAATTCCTGACCTTGAGGTTAGCAGCCTACGCAGGAAGATAAGGATTTAAGGACTCACTGCCATTTAAGTTGATTCCAATGCATAGGAACCCTATAGGACAGGATAGAATTGTCCCAATGGGTTTCTGAGACTGTTACTCTTTTATGGGCGTGAAAAGCAGCCTCTTTCTCCCAAGGAGCTGCTAATGGTTTTAACCAGCTGACTTTATGTTTAGCAGCATAACCACTACACCGCCACCAGGGCTCCTGACTAGATTTAACTAAAGGACAATAGAATTAACTTCGCAAAGAGTGAAAGTTGACCTTAACTTGAACAATATTCTAAAAAGTGGTCTAACCCACATGATAAGATTGTTCCTCTTACTCTGTAAATTCCTGAGTCAATAATTGTATTCACTACCATGCCAACAGGCAGATTCCTAGGATTATACCTTCCTTTAGCCTCCTTAGCCAGGATGAGGCAGTAGTCACTCATGTGGATTACCACTGCCCTCAAATAATTTTTGTAATATTCTGCAATAAACGCGTTGGGGACTAAGAGCAGCAATCTGATGCCATGTATCAACTAGGTAATGAAATCGGTGCTTAGAATAAAGGGAGCATTGTTCAGATCAGTGTGTCATCTGGTTTGGTGGAATCGGTGCTGATCTTTATGATCCATTTATTGTTTGGAGACATTAAGAAACACAGAAAAGCACCATGAATAATTCAAATATTCAGGTGCCAAACAAAACCCACAACCATGGAGTCTGACTCAGCAAGCCTAAAGGACAGAGTAGAACAAGTTTAATGGCTTTCCAAAGCTATTTTACACACACACAGACACACACACACACACCCCAGCAGCAAAGAGTTAAGCCACCGTTTTATTAAAGCATAGGATCACTTACAAGAAATTAAGTGAGTTCTCCCCACAATGTGAGGTCCCCTTAAGCATAGAGAAGATAACGTTTCACTGGGGAGGCGAAGCATGTCCCCCTCATGAGTTGAGGAGGGAGGTCTAGGGGAAAGCTTCTAGTTTTTAAATGGCACTTTCAAAAGGGTGGGGGTTGCTGCTCTGCAGATGGTTAAGCAACTTGCTAATTAGTTTGTCCTTGGGTCTCCTACAAGTGTCTTTCACATTTATCTCAGCATTCTTTCAGAATCATCTTCCAGTGCAGTCCGTGCCAGGGCCGGCTTCAAGGTTAAATGTTTACCAAGCCCGTTCTCACAGGGCTCTTAGTTCATTGCCTTAGCAGCCAGGGCAGAAGGCCCTGTTCCGTCCCAAACAGTCCCTGGGCAGCTGCTGCCCTGTAAGGAGTGGTTCCTTCCTGCTGTTGGTGCTAACCTTATAGTATAGGCCTGCTTCTTGTTTGGCTGAAAATTGAGGCCCAGTTTCCAGCTAGAAGGGTGACTAAGGGCTAGAGTCTCTATCAAACCAGTTAAGCCTGATCTGTTTCCTAATTGGGAGTTTTGTTCCACAGTTTACTCCCACTCTACCCAGGAATTCCTCTCGTGATCCCTTTGGAGTGGCCGGCAAAGGGAAGCAGGCACCATTGAGTTCTGGCCTTGGGGCCATGGAGGAGGCTTGCAGTGTTCACCAGTTCTTTGAAGCAACCGTTGACACGCTGCTTTGATTTTCCCCACTGAGCTCTGCTTTGGACGTGGAGAGAACAGATGCACCTTAAATGGCTGCTTCTTAGCTTTGAAAACGCCCCAACCCCCCCATTTTTAAAGAAAGCAACTACAGATTCAGTTACTATCCCTAGCAGAGCCCTAGCCCTGCCCCCATGTTAATGTTCTCTAAAACCACAGCTTCTGCAGTTTTGCTGAGTCACCCAGGAATGGGCCAGGGCCTGCCTGAGAAGCATGTGCTAAGCTTCACAGGGACAATTGCTGGAGTGAAAAAGATGCTTACGTGGCAAAAGCAACCAAAGGGTAGTTTTCCAAATCCAATTTCCACCTATACTGCCTCAGGTGTTGTGAAGAAACCTACACAGCTCGTTAGACATATTCAAACAAAACAAAACACTCCTGGCTAAGCCTATCGGCCTGTAGATTTGGACTCACACTCACCCCACGTAGAGTTTCTGAAGCCATAAATGTTTGAGAGCAGACTCCTTCATCTGTCTCTCACTGAGCAGCTGGTGAGTTTGAACTTCTGACCTGTGACCAGCAACCCTACACTCATGCCACAGTGCCATTAGGTGCTACCAAAATGACTGGTCAATTGTCAGGTTGGTCACAAAGAGAAGGTTTGTGGCAGTCTTCATGGCATGGTTTAGAAACGGAGTCAGCAGAAAAGATAAGCTAATTCAGGAGTTTGTTTGCCTCAGAGGACCTGAAGGGAATCATTAGAAGTGAAGGTAGATCATTTCTATCACTGAATGTTTGAAGAATCGATTTAAAAAGGAAAATCAAATGGTAGCAGAAAGCACAATTCTAATTCAGCTGCTTGCACCTTTGCCTTCCCCAACCGATTTTCCACCCAGCAGTGAGCGATTTAAAATCACGCTCCAATTGATCATCCTTTACTAGTTTGCATGTGCTCCCTAACACCTCGAAATATGGCCTCGTGAATGCTGCCTCATCCGAACTTCAGAGACATGCTTTGTGTATATTTTCTCCCCCTCTGTAGTCTTTCATTTTCTTGATGGTATACTTTGATGAGCAGAAATTTTAATTCTTAAGATGGACAATTTAATAATTTGACTCATCTTGTTCATGCTTTAGGTAAGCTGAGAAATCCTGGCTTACCCCAAAGTAGTGAAGATAATGTTTTGTTTTTCTAAAATCTTCACAACTTTTGCTATTACATTTATGTCTATGAGCCATCTCAAATTAATTTTTGTATGCACTGTGAGATAGAAGCTGAGGTTCATTTATTCCCCCTACACATTTATCTGTGTCACTACCATTTGCTGAAAAAGCTTTCCCTTCCCCACAAAATATATTGGTGCCTTTTATCAAATACCAGTTGACCATAGTCTGGGGTACAATTTCTATACTTTTCATCATGTCTTATTTCTATACTTTATGTCTACCCTTATGCCAATATTCTATCTTATATCCTACAGCTTTCTTACATATTAGGTATTGAGATCTGTCATTAGAAAAAATATTTTGGGGGCTATTCTAAATCCTTCAGATTTTTGTATTAATTTTTAGAGTCAACTTTTTATTTTTTAACAAAACAAAAATGACTGTAGGGATTTTGTGTGGGATGGCTTTGAATATACAAACAGATCAATTTAGAATAACTGATATTCTGACAATGTTGATTCCTCTCACTCCTGCCCATGGTATAGCTCTGTATTTAAAGCTTAATTCTCTCAGCATAGTCTGTGTAGATTTTGGATGCCTTTGAAAAAATAACCTTGAAAAAAAAAGAGAAAAAAACCTTTCATTTTTTGTTATTGTAAATGGATTATCTACATTTTAAACTTTCCAGTTGTCTGTTGCTAATATAGAAATTAAACAGATTTTTATATCTTGTGACCTTGCTAAGTCTATTTATTGGGGGTAGTAGTTGTTTTTAGGTTTTATAAGATATTCTCTGAAAGCAGTACAGAAAATAGGATGTTGTAAACAGCACTGACTTTAAATCCTTACTAGGTATACACATATATGCCCATATGCCCAAATACATATGGGCATAAAAACTGTCAAGAAACCTTAAACTTCAGTTTTATTATACAAGTAACCATGTAATAATTTTGAAATTATTTTAAGTATGTTGTGGGATGAAGCTAATAAACGAATATTATTATTAAGAACCAAGATTTTCAGTGAGACAAAAATTAAAAAACATTTGCTCTATTCAAATATAGCTATTTGTATTTGAATTAGAGGTATCTATTAATGAATTCACGACTTAAAAAACATACCCACCTGATGCCAGGGACTTAAATGGAGAGCAAATGTTTTGAGAATAAGGAGGGCAGTGAATGTACAGATGTGCTTTTACCCAATTGATGTGTGTATGGATTGTGATGAGTTGTATGAGCCCCTAATAAAATGATAAAAACATATACCTATGTATTTCCTAGACCTGTGCATTTAAATATTCTAGAAGTAAAGATACCTATATGAACAAGGATACTCTACATCCACATCTTGGTTTCTAAACATTATTTCTGAAAGGAGAAACTTGGCTAATCAGGTTTTGGGCGGAGTTAAGTCTGGACGTTTGTATTTTATCAGTGACCAAGAAAACTCAAAAAATTCCTGAGTTCTGCCCTCCCGTCTGAAGTCTATTTTCGGGACTCCTTGGGAACTTTGTTTTGCTCCCCTTGCTGCTCTGTTGTGTTCCCTTCATGTTTCACCCAGGTTTGGAGGCTCCTGAATCCTTTGATGGACACCAGTCAGCCTGACGCAAACTCGGTTCAGACAAATGCCCTCTCCCCGGGAGACCTTCAACGACTCTCCCAAAGGACACCATGACTCAAGTAGACCAATACCAGGTTAGCACACAGTACGAGTAACCTTCATGCATTGCATTTAGTTCTTATTCCGGGTACTGTGCTGGGTGCAGCTTAACTTCCTCGATTCTACCCTAGATTAAAAAAGCACCGCAGGTCTCTTTATCTCCAAATTGCCTCTGCTCAAGAAGTTCCCTCCATCTAGAGAAGTGGTTGTCAACCTTCCTCGTGCCGCGACCCTTTCATACAGTTCCTCATGTGGCGGTGACCCCCAACCATAAAACTATTTTTGTTGCTACTTCATCACTGTCATTGTGCTACTGTTATGAATCTTCATGTAAGTATCTGATATGTAGGATGTATTTCCATTGTTTCAAATTGAACGTAAAGCAGTGAGTCATCACAAAACAATGTCATTATATATTGGGAAAGTTTGTTTCTAATGACAAATACATGAAATTTTGTCTTGAAGCAAGGTGTAGTGTGGGTGCATCTGGATGTGGGTGGACCCGCCTGGAGACGGAGAGGAGCCGTGTCTCGGTCCTATGACCATCGAGAATAGATCTTTTCCGATGGTCTCAGGCGACCCCTGTGAAAGGGTCTAGACTCGAGAACGCTCCCTCGTCTCTGCTCATCTCCTTGGAAATCTTCCCCACCCTTCAGGAGCTACTGTCCGCGGCGGCTGGGTGCGAGCCCCGCAGCACTCACGCTCAAAGTTCACCACACACGCGCAGAGCGGAACCAACCCGGGGGAGGAGCTCCGGAGCGAGCGTCCCCCAGGACCGGAAGTGACTGAGGGAGAGGGCGCCTCCGCGGTCGTAGGAATCATAGAGTTGAGCGACTCGCGGGAAGAGCGGGCTAGAGGGGGCCCGCTCTTCCGGGTCTTGTCTGCGCGACGACACCTCCAGACCTCAGTGGTCCGGTCTTCCATTTGGGAGCGCGGAGCCGCCCCCTTGCCGCGCTCCTCGGCGTCCCCGGCCCGCCCTGACGCCGGGGGTGACGGAAGCGGGCTGGGGGTGACCTCACCCTCCATCATGGCGGCGGCAGTAGATTAGGGCCGTGGGTCGTAGCAGGCACCGCCGCTGGGGGACCCTGTCAGAAGCAACTGCCGCCGTCGCCGCCGCCGCCGCTTCTAGCATCTCCTCCGGGGCAGGGGCCAGGCCAGGTGAGGGGAGCGGGGTTCCGGGCGCTCAGAGCTGGGCGAGGAGGCGCTTTCACCCCCGTGGGACGCTGCCAGAGACGGCGCGGACCCCAGCGTCGCGTGAGCGAGCGAGTGGAGGAGCGTGCCCGCGTGGGTGCGCGCGCGCGTGTGCCGCAGCGCTTCGCCCGAGTCGGCGGGTCGCGGGCTGCGGGTCACTGCCACCGGCCGTGCCCGTTGCGGGGTCTGAGGGCGGCCACAGGCTGAGGCGTGGGCACTCGGCCCCCCTTCTCCGCACCGCGCCTCCGCCCGAGCCCTGCCTTCCCGTGGGAAGACCGGTTCCCGTTTCGGGGCCAGGCTGGGGACGGGGACGTCTGTTGGCCGCGGGAAAGCGTCCCGCGCGGCTCGTAGACCCGCGCGGCCGGCCGGGCGAGCAGGGGGTTGTCGCGCCGTGCGGCAGGGCCGCCCTCTAACTTCGCTGCGGGTCTGTCCGACGCCCGCTAGGTCTCCCGAGAAAGTGGCCGCCTTGCCCACGAGGCACCGGGCGCCCGCTCGCCCCGAGAGGAGGAAGAGTCCCACGTTGCTCGCGCGGCCGAGGCCGAGGGTTCGAAGTCGGCCGCCCAGCTGGTTGCTCACGCGCTCTGGACCAATCCCCGCGCCACTGTTTATCCATAACTTCTGCATGGGAATGATCATTTTTCTCCCCGCAGCCCCTTTTTGGGCAGATGATGTAAAGTAAAAAACAAATTTTTTTTTTTCGAAATTGTCAGTAAGATTTCCCCGGAGGTTTTGGTACGAACCGGAATGGTGATCTCTGCCCTGACTTGTGTGACCTTGAATGAGTTGCCAACCCCAACTGGTGCCTTTTTTTTTTTTTTAATCCCCTTGGAAAATTAGGGACGTGTCGGCTCAGACTTGTGCTCAGACTCCATGCGCACAGCTGGCCATTCGAACTTCCACATTTATATCCTGCAGCTCGAGCCTGTCACCGCCTTGCTGAGGAACTCTGCATTTGATAATAGGCACTAAAGCATTTTGAAAATTCTCTTTACTCTGACTCGGCAGGTACATTCTGATTGTTTTGTTTGTTTGTTTGAATGATTCATTTTCTTGTGGAGGAAAATACCGTAGAAGTTGGATTCGATTTAAGACAGGAAGGTTGAGTCCAGCCAGTTTTGTAATGAAGTGTGTAGTAGTTCATCGGTTAATAAATATTAAGTACCTTACACAGCAGGCTTTTTTATTAGGACAAGTGATTTGCAGCAATGATTATATCCTTTAAAAATATTTTGTATTTTTTTTGACATACAAAACGTGTAAACAAGCACTTAATAACTAACCCGCGCTGCTTTTTGTCACTTTTCCTTTTCCAAATATGGCTTGGATTCAGATCTCAATCAAAGAAATGAACACCAAATGTTTCTGTTTAATGTATACAAAGGGAGGCTATTTTCAGAGTAGCTGTTTGTTACTGTTTTTAACTGCTTCATTGGGACAATTATAACAATATAATTCACCAGTTGTACAATTCAGTTTTGTTACGAATTTATGATGTTAAAACCATTTTCATTACCCCAGAAAAAAACACCACACTCCTTAGTAGTCACTCCCCATGCCTAGCCCACACCCCAACCTCCCCATCCTAGCCAACCACTAATCTACTTGTCTGTTTAAATTTCACTTAAACAGAATCGGACAATAGTTGGTCATTTGTGACTGACTTCTTTCACTCAACATAATGCGTTCAGGGTTCATCCACTTATAGCATGTATCAGTACGTCATTCTTTTCTATAAGGCAAGTAATAATATCCCTAGTACATAGATCCCACCTCTTATTTAGTGTTCCTCCGTTAATTCAGGTTGTTCCTACTTTTGGACCCTGAATAATGAGTGAAGCTGTCAACACGTGTGTTTTAAGTTCTTGTGTAGACAAGTGCTTTCCTTTTTCAGGGGTGTGTACCAGGGAATGGAACAAAGGAACTAGATTTTATATCTGTTATTGACTTTATGTCTTTGGTGACATTTACAGTGTTGGGTTTTCTATGCACAAGCTTTAGACTCAGAAATGGGAAGCCTGATTAATCATCTATTGTGGGGAGCAGATTTTTGAATGGGGCTTGTGTGGAAAGAGAACAGAGTGAGGCCTTCTTCTCTACATATTGTGCCTGAGTGAAGATATGTTTGAGGCAGCACATCACGGGCTGACCTAGAGGGGTTCTCTGGAGCACGTAGGTTCATTTGAATAAGAGAGTCCACGTAACAGTACCGAGAGTGGGACTCATTTCTTTAAACAGTACCTTCGCTCCGTGACATTTTTGAGCTGGGCGGGCTGAGGCTTTGTTAGGGTTATTCAATTTTGCTGCTTTTAGAGAAAGCCCTAGGATTCTGTGTGTGTGTGCTCTGCAGTCGCCAGGAGTCTGGCAGCACTAATTCCATAGGAACTAATAGAGCATGAATTAAAAAGTGCACCCATCCCTTCTCACAGAAAACCTTGAGCAAATACATTCTAAAATAAAATCGTTACCACATTTTACTCTGAAAAAAAAAAAAAAGTGCACCCAGTGGATTTCCTCAGATAGGGTAGAACTTTTAAAAATTCCCTGCTCAGTGAACCTTGAGAGGAGAGATCTGGGAGCCAAGAAACTTTTAAGGTGTAAAATTTCAGAGTTTTGACTGGATTGGTGAATTTTAATTTTTCTTTATTGATGGGTGTTGTGGTATGTGTTCAACGCTGTCACTAGTGTATTTAACAATCTTAGTATGTTATTTTCTTAGTGGAAATAAAGAGTTGAAAAAATAAGAATTTCCTAAAATAATTGTAAGTAATTAAAAAACGTAAATTGTAATATATTTTGGTTCTTGTCCTGTGGGGTTAAGTATGATATTCTAAATTAGTATGCCTGAGGTGGGTGCTAGGAGTTCTTGTTTTTAACAAGCAGACAAAAATGGAAGAAAAACTACAAAAGACCCTGATGTTGCTACAAGTTTGCTTTTCCTCAGATTTTACAGGAGGAAAAAATTACAGTAGTACTCAATATTTGCTGAATACGTTCTGGCTATAGTTTATGAATAAAATGTCTTTAACTTCTGCAGTACTATTAAAAAACACAGCTATCATAAATAAATAAATGAAAACTCCAGTGATCATCAAGTTAATTCCAATGCAGAGTGATCGACATGTGGTTTCTAAGGCTGTAAATTTTCACTGGAGCACATGGTCACATCTTTCACCTGTGGAGCGACTGAAGGGTTTGAACTACTGACGTGGGGTTAACAGTCCTACACAGTGTTCCCAGGGCTCCTACTGTCTGTGCTGACATCCTGGAATTTGCACTAGTGTGTTTGAAAGAACTCTGGTTACCTGTAGCTGCGAACAGCAAGATGCAGCAGTTGTAAACTACCAACTGCTCCAGGGCAGACAGACAAGCTTTCTTAACTCCTTTATTAGAGTTTGAATCACTGAAAACCCAGAGGGGCAGTTCTGCCCTGCCTGTAAGGGACACTGAGTCAGAATTGATCCCATGGCAGTGAGTCATATTGAATGGCGCCCCGCTGGTGCAGTGGCTGCTAACTGAAAGGTTGGCTGTTTGAACCCCCAGCTCCTCTGTAGGAGAAAGCTGAGGCAAACCCTTTGCATGGGGCAGCTTCACTCTGTTCAGAGAGTCCCTGGTCAGTCACAATTGACTTTGGAGGTGGTTTGTTTTTAATGCCCATAATTGGAACCTGTTTGAAATGGGAAGGAAAACAAGATCATTCATTGTCGGATTATAGATAGTGCCTTTATTATTGAAGGATCTTAGTGTTTTATTTACTAGTAGTTACAGTGGTATCACCAAATTAATACATAAACGATTAACCTATGCTTCAGTCTTGGACTATTTGACTTACAGCTACATGAACAAATGAAAAGACTGGCAGGGAAAGAAACAGGTCACAGGTTTTGAATGGTTAAAATGACATGAACTTTGTATTTTAAAATACTCATAAAAATATTCATATATTTGATCAGTTTTTTATATGAGAGCCCTAGTATTTACTTGGAAAAGGTTCTAGTAAGTAACATTAAGTGTAAAAAGAACTGTCCTTTTCATTATTTATTTATCTGTTTATTTTTGCTCCCGCCCCACCACTCCCTTTTCATTGTTTGAAAAGAAGCTTGAAATACCTGTCTTTTGGACTTGAACTTGCTCTGCTGATGTTGATGAGCCAATAGTGGGAAGGGCCTGAACTTCCAGGAAAGCTCTGGAGTCTGGATGGCAGTTCCCGGGTCATGTTTATCTTCCATATATTTCTTTTTCCTTTTTTGTTTTTCTTTCCCCGATCTCAAAATTGACAGATTAGCTTATCTCAGCTCTCTGAGTGCTCAGTGTTTGGAATACTTCCAACTAATATTAGGAGAGAGACTGTTTTACTGCCATTGCTTCCCACTCATCAGTGGTGTTGCTTTTTCACCTCTGCCTTCCTTGCGCCCAGCGCATTGCTGGCATGCAGTAAATTTATGTTGAATGAATGTGGGTAAAGGCTAAGAGTTAGGAAATTAAGAGAATGTACCCAACCACGTGATCATGTTGCTAACCAGCTTTTTGATCTTGAGCAAATTGTCTCCTCCGGTTTCTTTTGTAAGTTGAGACACATCCACTCCTTATTGCTATAAGTAGGTCGCAAAGACCAGGGTGTTATATGAAAATCTGTGTTACGCAAAAATGGAGGACAACTACATAATCACATATACCAAACTTCATCATTATATAGCTATTAAACCACTTAGAATTATGGGCTAGCTAAGAAGAAATATATCCTTAACCAACCCAGCATTACTGTCCCCTCACACTTTGGCATTTGTTACTGTCAGACATGTCATTAATGTTCAAAATAGTCAAGTAGTAGATTTTTTTCCTTATTGACAAAAATGGAGTGTTAGAAAATGAGATTGTGGATGTGAGAAGTAGATATGTTACCTTGTTTTTTTAACATAGAGGGTTATTGTGGCAATACACACCCCCTCCCCAAAGAACCAAACTCTGCCATCTCACAGCAACCCTTTAGGCCAGGGTAGAACTGTTTTCATAGGTTTCTAACACAGACTAATTCTTCTTACAAAAAAAGAAATCATTTTATTGGGGGCTCATACAACTCTTCACCATCCACCCATCCATTGTGTCCAGCACATTTGTATATTTGTTGCCATCATCATTTTCAAAACATTTTCTTTCTACTTGAGCTCTTGGTATCTGCTCCTCATTTTCCTCCTCCCTCCACCATCCTCCCTCCCTCCCTCCCTCCCTCCCTCCCTCCCTCCCTCCCTCCCTCCCTCCCTCCCTCCCTCATGGACCCTTGATAATTTATAAATTATTATTTTTTTCATGTTTTGCACTGACCGATGTCTCCCTTTACCCCCTTTTCTGCTGTCAATCATGCTCGGAGAGGGTTATAGGTAGATCATTGTGATCGGTTCCCCCTTTCTCCTCCCACCTTCCTCTTACCCTCCTGATATGGCTACTCTTAATATTGATCCAGAGGGGTTTATCTGTCCTGGGTTCCCTGTGTTTCCAGCTCTTGTCTAGCCAGATTTGTAAGGTAGAATTGAGGTCATGATAGTGGGGGTGAGGTGGGGAGGAGAGAGAAAGCATTAGAGAATTAGAGGAAAGTTGTTTCATCGGTGCTATACCGCACCCTGACTGGCCCGTCTCCTCCCCGCAACCTTTCTGTAAGGGGATGTCCAATTGCCTCCCGATGGGCTTTGGGTCCCCACTGTGCACTGCCCTCATTCACATTGCCATGCTCTTTTGTTCTGGGGACAGACTAATTCTTTAAAAGAGTAGAAAGTCATCTTTATCCCTTGGAAGGGCTGATGATTTTGAAATGCTGATCTACGAGTAACCACATGCCATCAGGGCCCCTTCAACACACAGTACAGTGCTTTGGAAATAAAGATATAGTGAAGATGTACGGTATTTGAAGTGTTTGCTAGAAATGCAAACGCCCATTGTGCAGTGTGATAATGATGCATTTCAGAAGGTTGCAAGGGAAGTGGATCCTCTTTCCCCAGCATACTCTTTACGAGTAGTGCTGTACTATGCAGTAGCAGCAGCAGCAGCAGTAGTACATGGCTGTACTACTATGGAGTTTACTCATTGGCATGTAACTTTATCCTGTAACTTAATGCAAACAAATTAGACATATCATAGCGTCCCAGGAATTTGCCTAGCCTACCATCTGTCTTAATTACAGGCTTGAGTGAGTTGATTTACTGCTATACTAGAAACAAGCGAAAGTTGAAGTTGAGTGAATATTGTAAGTATGGCATGTTTATAACTAGAATGTCAAGTACACATGTAAAGTTTTAAACACTAAAGCTTAAAGGATTAGCGTTTGATCATGTTCTCTGTTTAGTGTGAATCATTGAGAACTACAGTCATGCATCACTTAATGTTCACAACATAGTCTTTGAAATAGGACAGTCATGTGATTTGGACATATGCAAACACCATAGCACACTCTGCTCTCCTTTAAGCTGCACGAACAAGCTTTGAGTCTTGTCAGTGATCATCAACATGCTACGAGGGATCGATAAACTTTTGTATTTGGTCCTCAAGCCACATCATTAGCCATTTCTCCATATCTGATGCGCTCTCTGTCACGTTTTCATGAGACTTGTAGATTTCACTGGCTTGGATGTTTTTTCTTTGTTTTTTTGAGGATCTTGATTGTTGAGTGTGACATGCCTAAATTGTGAGGAATGACAGATTTTTCTCACCTTTGTGCCGTGTTGCAGCCTTTTGTTTACCTTCCAAATGGCTACTTTGCCTTTGACTCTTTCTCTGCTCTTACTAGCATTTGTTTTGCTGATTTAGGAATCGTCATGCACTGCATGGCCATAGGTGTGACAGGAAGTTAAACAGGGATGACAGCTCAACATTCAAGAGACGCCGATGCATTTGATTCAATACTGCTGCCTACAACTCAAAGCATACACTACACTGTTAAACAGTAAACCTTTTAGATAGAAAATATAGTACAATGGGTAACGAATGTACAAATGTGCTCTATACAATTGATGTGTGTATGGATTGTGATAAGAGTTGCATGAGGTCCCAATAAAATGATTTTTAAAAAAAGAAAATATAGTACAACACATACTAAAGCACATAAAAACACGTAGATGTTTATTTCTATCAAGCCATATGTATTACAGGTTTTATATATATAGTGCACCTTTGTAAGCCTGGCAGTTCAATTACTTTGTAAATAAGAAATAGGAGATACATGTCTTTCCTGTAGAAAGCTGTTGGCTTCCTTATGTACGTTCTCTGTTTGCTATTCTCCAACTGTGATTTCTGAACTCATTAAAACATTATGGGCACACCAATGTTTAAACACTCAGATATTGCCCCAGTGGACATTACATGTCACATGACTATTATGATCCACCAAATATGTGGTCTATATCTGGTAACATCTAGCATCTATAACAGCTAAGGACTTATAAATGAGAGGATATGGAAGATGGCCAGTTATGCAATCTATGAGCAATTGCAATTGGAATTTGTAAGAAAATTTGAGGAGCATTAGATTAAAGCTCAATTTTAGGAAATAGATAAACGATCCTTAGTCTTGATATCTAGGTAGAGGAATGAGTAAGTGATTTTAGTAATAAGGGTTTTTGATAAATCTAAGAATTAGCAAATTCTAGAACTTTCTTTTTTTAAAGCATTAATCAAAATATGGATACTTCTCTGTTTCTGTTACCATACAAATAGACTTAAAGCTTAAATTATTGCTGATTAGTTCTTTTTCTTTTATGATTTAATTCCATTGCTTATTCCTTGTTCTGTTTACTATTTACCTGTAAAACCAAAGCTTAAAGATAATGGAAGCAGGCACCATTTTGTTTCTCTGACCTCCATTCTTTTTCTCTTCAAAGAAAATTTGTTTATTTGAAAGAAGACGGCATCTCATTTCCCCTACTTTTCTACTTTACTTCCCATTCATTCTTCCCCTCCATGCTTTCTCACTTTACCAACCAAAACGGTTTTATCAGATCACAGATAACTTCCTAATGCTTAAATTCAGTTGGTTTTCCTTGTTTTAAAAAAGAAGTAAATATATGTTACAAAATATTTGCCACATCAACATTTGTGGGATACAGAATGATTTCTCCCAAGCTGTCTCCCCCAAATATATGCCAAATAGCTGCTTGCGAATGACTATACAAGTGGAAGTCATCAGAAGTAGGTTAGGGGTTATTCTCCCTCCAAGCTATCAACCATCTAGACCAAGCAGTCACCACTGTTTATCTCACAACAAATAGGGCCCACTCCCTTCTGATAAGGATAGTAGTTGTCTCCTTGTAGGAGACCCCAGAGAGGTCAAACCCGCCCAAGGATGACTAAGGCTAGGCTGCCATCTTGAATCTAGGGTCCGCCCATCTTGTCACATGTATAGCCCCAATCTCTCCTCTTCCTGTTGCATGTATGTCCCTAGACCACCCCCTCTCATTACTGTATTACCTATAGCACAATTCCTTCCTGTGATGTATGTCCTCACCTATAATTAGGGGGCTTGCATGTCCCCGGAGAAGATCAAAAGCCTGGGCTAGCATTAAAGGTCTTTCTCTCCCTCCACTTGGATCACCAAGCGGGGCTGAGGTGAGCATGTTACCATGAACTGTGTCTGACTCCATTTATTTCAATACTTCACTTCTATCGCTCATGCCCTCTGTAACTTTATTATGATCTTTACTTATTATCTCTGTACAGTTGTACCTACTGGACCCATAATGATGTGTTAGGGGCTGGCTTCCCCTGACTAACTTCCTTCATATGTACAGTTCAGTGGCGTTAACTAGCTTCTAAGTGTTGTGTACTCCTCATCTTCTTGATGTATCATTACTTTCTCTCCTTGCAGCGTCTCCTCGGGCTCCTGTGACAACTCTTTCCTGCTTTCCTTCCGGCCTTGCTGTCCGTCTCACTCCCCACCAAGAAGTCTCCTTTTCTCACCTTTGACCCACCTTGTACATGTTAGTATTTCTCTAGGTTCTAACTGTGTTTCTTTTTCACATTGCATCAGTATTTCACAACAGAAAGCCTTTTAACCCATGTTCCATTTTAGCAAATAAATATCTGGCTCCTATTCTGCTAAGAAAGTAGTTGTCTCCTGTCCCTTCACTGAGAATCGTAGATACAGATAAGATAGGAGATTTACTGTACTTTTCTCTCTTTTTTTGTAATTTGAAAAATAATTGATTATTTTTCCTTATCCAAGTAAGAAATTGGATATGGAATATGCTTCAGATTATCTTACTTTATCCCTCCGGAAATTCTGAAACTAACTTCTCATTGAAAATCATTGCTTTTCTTCCTTTCTCCTTCCGAACATCATTTCCTCTGCCATCTGTCATTCCAAATTGTAGTAACTCTACAGAACAGAGTAGATTTGTCCCTTTGGGTTCCCAAAGTGATACATCTATTTATTTAAATTTTGTTTTGTTTTGAGTGATACATCTTTATGTGAACATCTTTATGCCTCTTCTTTCTTTCTTGGGAGTGGCTGATGGCTTTGGATTTCAGACCTTGTGGTTAGCAGTCCAGTGAGTGTCCCGCCATCCCATCAGGAGTCCTTCCCATTCTTAGGTATTTTTATTGACTTGCGTCTGTGTAGTGTGTTTATAATTTTATATGAGGGGCTTCAGAAGTTCATGGGAAGATGAAATGAAGAGATAATTTTAAGACTGTTAGTTCAACTCCTTATTGTATACCTCTACTTAGTCAAGCTGTGTGGGGTGTGTGTGGTCAAACACATTTCTGCTGTAGGACAGAGGAGGGTTTCCAAGTCTAATCTCCCCACAGCTGTCTGCTGCCGAACACCCGTGCCTCTTGAACCGCTCCCCTTTTGGATCGCACTCAGGTGCTTACCCAGTGCGTTATCAGGCTCCTCCGACAGCCCATAGGTACTTTCAGATATGCAGTATGTCCCAAAGTGAAATGGTTATCCTTTTCCACAAACTACTTCTTATTTGAGAAATGGTAGTAATATAACTTTTTTTAAAGAGGGATTCCATTTTTAAATGTTTAATATTTTAGTAATATCACTTTCCATAAAACCTATTTGGATTATCTGTCACTGAGCAAGTTAACATCTTTGTTTTTTCCTCCTTACCATTTTTCTTATCTACCCCTCTTCTCTCTGGTCTTTTTGCTGTAGTTCAGGTTCTCATGGCTTCCTTGTTTAACTGTTCCTAACTCATCTTCTTGTCTCTAGTCTCCACACTGCCTCCAGGGTGGTTTTTCTATAATTTGTTAAAGTGCTAAAAACCTACTGTTAAATAAGTTAGGATTAAAAATCTACAATGACATCTTATAGAATTCCACAGTAGATTTGATCTGTTTTGCCTCATGGGCTAACTAAATTGAGAGTCTCATGAAAGAATTGACCTTTCCAGGAAAATGTCATGTACATAAAATTTGTGTAAGGGGCTCATAAATGTGCATTCTATTTCTGGACTCTAGGATGAAGCCTTACCACTGTCTGTCAGTTTGTTGCATGGTGATGGCTTGCATGCTGCTGTTCTACTGGAAGCTATGCCACTGATATTTCAAATGTTAGCAGGGTCCCCCTCAGTGGACAGGTTTCACTGGAACTTCCCCACCAGGATACACTAGAAAGAGGAGCTAGCTTGTCGACCTCTGAGGTATTAGTCACCTTAGGAATAGCAGTGTCAGATTGGAAGACACTCAAAGAAGACAACTAAGGACAAGCTGCCTCTTGAAAATAGAGTCGGTTTTAATTGTGGATGGTGTAAAACGTTTAGGACCTTCATTGGCTGATGGGGCATGCCTCAAAATGGGAAGAAGAGCTGCAAATGTTCACTAATCAGAACACGGAATGTTCTGCAAAATTGGGAGTTAGCAGAAATGAAATGGGTGCTTGCTTCGACAGCATGTATACTAACATTGGAATGATACAGAGAGAGTATGACCCCAGTGCAACCATGTCATATAAATTCATGAAGTGTTCCATATTTTTTTTCAAGAAAACTAATAAAAAGAAACCAAAGTTGACCATGGTTACCATTGGTGAGGAAGGAAGAGTTTATGTTAATGGAGGTGGAGTAATTTGGAAAAGGATCTCAAAAGTGATTACACAACTTGGAAAGTATAATTAATGGCACTGAATTACACGTGTAGAAGTTGTTGAATTGGAAAATATTTTGTTGCATTTGTTTTTGTCACCAAAAAATTACAGTACCCTTCAGGACCAATAATGAGACTAGCAATACCAGGAGGGTGGAGGGAAGGTGTGGTAGAAAGGGGGAACCGGTCACAAGGATCTACATATGGCCCCCTCCCTGGGGGACACACAATAGAAAAGTGGGTGAAGGGAGATGTCTGGCAGTGTAAGACATGACAAAATAATTTATAAATTATCAAGAGTTCATGAGGGAGGGAAAAATGAGCTGATACCAAGGGCTCAAGTAGAAAACAAATGTTTGAGAATGATGAGTGCAACAAAGATACAAATGTACTTGACACATGGATGTATGTATGGATTATGATAAAACTTGTATGAGCCCCCAATAAAATGATTTTAAAAAGGAAAACCATGGTGGGGTGTGGGAGCGGGGAGCCTGAAAAGGCCAAGAAAAGGGAAAAAAAATAATGACATTGATTGCAGGAAAAGAAAATGTTCTAAAATTAATAGTAGTAATGATTTTAAAACTGATATAATGGAACTATTCAATTGTATGATACATAAGTGGAGTGCCAATAAAACTTTTTTAAAAGCAAAAATGAACACATGCAATTTTAGGCTTTAATGAAGTGAAATGGACTGGTATTGTCCATTTTTAATCAGACCATGTGGTTTACTATGCTGAGAATGGCAATTTGAAGAGGAATGGCATCCATTCACTGTCAAAAAGAACATTTTAGAAGTTATCTTGAAATACAATGCTGGCTCTGATGGGGTCATTTTAAAAAAATCATTTTACTGGGAGCACGTACAACTTTTTCTCTTTTAGTTGTTTTATTAGGGGCTCATACAACTCATCACAATCCATACATACATCAATTGTGTAACACACATTTGTACATTCATTGCCCTCATCATTCCCAAAACATTTGCTCTCCATTTAAGCCCCTGCTATCAGCTCCTCATTTTTCTTCTCCCTCCCCGCTCCCCCCTCCTTCATGAACCTTTGATAAGTTATAAATTATTATTTTGTCATATCTTGCCATGTCCGATGTCTCTCTTCATTCACTTTTCTGTTGTCCGTCCCCCAGGGACGAGGTCACATGTAGATCCTTGTAATCGGTTCCCCCTCTCTACCCCACCCTCCCTGTATCGCCACTCTCACCACTGATCCTGAAGAGATCATCCGTCCTGGATTCCCTGTGTTTCCAGTTCCTATCTGTACCAGTGTACATCCTCAGGTCTAGCCAGATTTGTAAAGTAGAATTGGGATCATGATAGTGGTGGGGGAGATTGAGGGGAGGAAGAAGCATGTAGGAACTAGAGGAAAGTTGTATGTTTCATCATTGTTACATTGCACCCTGACTCTTCTCCCTGTGACCCTGTAAGGGGATGTCCAGTGGCCTACAAATGGGCTTCTCCACCCCGCATTCCCCGCATCATTCACTATGATAAGATTTTTTGATCTGATGATGCCTGATGCCTGATCATTTTGACACCTCGTGATCGCACAGGCTGGTGTGCTTCTTCCATGTCGGCTTTGTTGCTTCTGAGTTAGATGGCCGCTTGTTTACCTTCAAGCCTTTAAGAACCTAGACACTATATCTTTTGATAGCAGGGCTCCATCAGCTTTCTTCACCACATTTGCTTATGCATCCGCTTTGTCTTCAGTGATTGGGTCAAAAAGGTGAGCATCATGGAATGCCAATTTAATAGAAGAAAATATTCTTGCATTAAGGGAGTACTTGAGTGAAGGCTCAATGTCCTTCTGCTACCTTAATACTAATCCTATAATTTTATGCACATAGATCTATTTCCCCATCCTCATATAAATATATTTGCATATGTACATGTCTTTATCTAGACCTCTATAAATGCCCCTTGCCGCCTCTTTCCTCTATTTCCTTTGACTATCCTCCTGTCCCACCATCATGCTCAGTTCCCACCTGGGTTTCAGCAATTCCTCTTGGTTACATTACCCTTGATCATGCCCTACCAGGCTCACCGGTTTGGATCACTTGTTCCCTTGTCCCTGGTTAACACTGCTTCCCTCACCTCCCCCTCTTCCATGTCTCCCCAGAACTGTCTGTCCCATAGTTTTTTCCTCCAGATTGTACATCCAGCCTATCTTATTTAGACAAACCTGCGGAAATAACATGCACAAAAGACAGAGCAAAACCAAGCAACAATGTACAACACAACAACAGACCAATGACAAAAAAACAAAAGAAAACACAAGAAAGAAAAGCTTGTAGTTAGTTCAAAGATTGTTTGTTGGCCTTCAGGAGTGTTTTCCAGTCCAGTGTGTTGAGGCACCACGCCCTGGCCCCAAAATCCACCTTCAGCATTCTCTGGGGATCTCGCCGCTCCGTTCCCTTGCTGTTCTGTTGCACCCCCTTACTGTTTTGCCTCCGTGTGGCGGGATCTGATCGGATGCAATTCCCACACTGTGTCTCTGGTGGTGTCCCCTGTAGGGCTATGGGTCAGTGAGGGGCGTCATGTCTCAGTGGGGCCGGCCATGTGGTCCTCTCTCTGGACTGGCTGCTCTATTTGGGAACACAGCCTGGTGCTCATACAACTCTTATCACAATCTACACATGCATTATGTGTCAAGCACATTTGTACATTTGTTGCCATCATCGTTCTCAAAACATTTGCTTTCTACTTGAGCCCTTGGTATCAACTCCTCATTTTCCCTCCTTCCTCCCCACACCCTTCCTCATAAACCCTTGATAACTTATAAACTATTATTATTTTGTCATGTTTTACACTATCTGATGTCTTGATAGGGTAATATTTATACCTATAAATAAGTCCAGATAATACAGCTGTTTTTAATCATTTTATTAGGGGCTCATACAATTCTTGTCACAATCCATACATCAATTATGTAAAGCACATTTGTACATTCATTGCCCTCATCATTCTGAAAACATTTGCTCTCCACTTAAGCCCTTGGCAGCAGGTCCTCAGATAATACAACTATTCAAATTGCCGTCCATTAAAGCCAATATGAAAAAATAGAAAAATTTGACTTCTTTGGTCTGAAATTGATCAAATATGCAAACTAGATGCAATGGTAGTTATTGGTGATTGGAATGCCAATTTTGGAAGAAACAAACAGGAAGGTTCAGTGGTTAAATAATAGGGCCTTAATGATAGAGATGATGCCAGAGATTGCATGATATAATTTTGTTAGACTAGTGACATTCATTACAAATACTTTTTCTCCAACATAAATGGTGACCATACATGTGGATCTCCCCAGATGGAACACCCAGGAGTCAAATTGACAGCATGAGGAAAGAGATGACAAAGAAACTCAGTGTCATCAACTGAAACAAAGCCAGGGTCTGACTGTAGAACAAATCATCACACGGTCATGTACAAGTTCAAATTGAAGCTGAAGAAAATGAAAACAAAAGTATAACTTTGAGTATATCCTTCCTGAATTTGTACCATTTAAAAGCTAGTTTATAACCCATCGAACACTAATGACCAAATACAGATGAGTTACCAGATGACGTTAAACATTAAACATCATACATGAACAAAGCAAAATGTTATTTAAAAAGACAGGAAAGAAAAAAGACCAAAGCTGGTATCAGAGGGGATTAAGAAATTTGCACTTGAATGTAGAGCAGCTGAAGTGAATAGTATATGATCAAGTAAAAGCCGCACAGATAATTTCAGAGGACAGCTTGCTTAGACAAAGTATTATAATGAAATGTACAAAGACCTGGAGTTAAAAAACCAAAAGAGAAGAACACATTCGGTATTTCTCACGCTGAAAGAACTGAAGAAAACATTGAAGCCTCAAGTTACAAGATTGAAGGATATAACAGGAAGCAAGAATAAAGAACTGGCAGCATTCAGTCATTTCAAGAGGTACCATCTGATCAAAAGTTGATGACGTTGATGGGAAAAGTTCAAGTTGCAATGAAGGCATTGGTGACAAAGGTCTAGGACTTAGTGGAATGCCAATGAAAATGTTTAAAGAAATTCAAGCAGCACTGGAAACACTAATCTGTGCCAGGAAATTTGGAAGACAGCAACTTGGCCATGTGACTGAAAGGGATCCATATTTATGCCATTAGAAAGAAAGATGACTAAACAAAATGTGGGAATTAGCAAACTATTAATATCACATGCAAGTAAAATTTTGCTGAAGATAATTCAGAGGTACATTGACAAGGAGCTGTGAGAAAATCAAGCTGGATTCAGAAGAAAATGTGGAATAGGGATATCATTCTGATGACAGACCTTAGTTGAACGTGGAGCTGTTAACTTGTGTTTTACTAAGCAAAGACTTTTTTTTTGCAAAGACTTTCAATTGTGTATTATAACAAACTGTAGAATACTGTGAAGAATGGGATTTCCAGTAAATTTCATTGTCACCATATGGTACCCAAACAAAACCAGAGGGGACTGCATAGTTCAAAATCAGAAAAGGTATGTCAAAGTTGTATCCTTTCACTATACTTATTCATTCAGTATGCTGAGCAAATCTTCCGACAAACTGGACTATTCAAAGAATGTGACATCAGGATCCGAGAAAGGCTCATTAACAATGTGGAATATGCAGATGATAAAACTTTGCTTGCTGAAAGCAAAAAGCACTTACTGATGAAGATCAAAGATTACAGCCCTTACTGTGGATTAAAACTCTCTAAAATCCTTACAACTGAATCAAGAACTTCCCGGCAAATGGAAGAGATTGAAGTTGTTAATGATTTTATTTGGATCCACAAACAAGGTCCATAGAAACAGCAGCCAAAGAGTTAAGAAATGCATTCAGCAAATCTGCTGCAAATTCTTTCTTCAGGTCAAAGAGCAAGGATTAAAGTGCTCTTGACCCACGCATGGTTATTTTCAGTCACCTCTTATGCATGTGGAAGTTGTACAGTGAATTAGGAAGACCAGAGAAAAATTTGAATTATGGTACTGTTGAAGAATATTGGACATATAACGGCCTGCCAGAAGAACAAACAAGTCTGTCTTAGAAGAAGTGCAGACAATCATTTCTAGAAGCAAGAAGGGTGAAGTTGTCGCACTTACTTTGGACATGTTATCAGAAAGGACTAGTTTTCTGGAAAAGAATGTGATGGTTGTTAAATGGAGGGTCAGGATGGATTAACACAGACTTGCAACAGTGGGCTCAAGCATAATTGAGGATGCCTTAGAACCGGCCAAGAGTTTGTTCTGTTGTGCATTGATTGGTTCACTGTAAGTTAGAACTGGCTTGAGGGCACTTTACCTAGCAATGACAGTACAGGAGACCCAAACTTAGCATTCCATAACGTACAAGACACACCAGATGCTGGCGACACTTGCATCTCCTTTTATGGTGTCGGCATGCTACACTCCTTAGTTATTTTTGCTTCGTGCAGTTTCTAAAGACCTCTCTGTACCACTTCTTAGTCCTCTTTATGTCTAAAGAAGATGAGACAACTTTCCTACTCGATTTGATTAGGGAACAACTCATGTTCTAACATTGGCTCTGATATTCCTTTAAAAACCTTGTGTGATTTCTCTTTCCTTTTTCCCTCCACAGGAGGCTTGTCTTTTTCCTCCGGGAAATGTCTGCAGCTCTGTGGCCATGGGCCTAGCTAAAATGTTGGAGGTTTTATTAGTATGACAAACAGGAGGACATATACGATGGGAGACTTAGAGGAGGAGAGTTTGGGGGCAAGGGGTAAAATGGCGTTTTCACTAGCTAGGTGAGAAGTGAAAACTTCAGAGAGAGTTGGTTGTTGCTGTCATTGGGATTCCAAGTCATTTTTTTGGCTATCAACTTTTCCATTAGCAGCCAAGTGTTTAACTGCTAGGATACCAGGACTCTGTAGAAACGGGAATAGAAATTTGCTTTTTATCTGAAATCTGAATAAATTACCAGTTGTAAGTAGATATATAAGTAAACTCAGGTTTTACAATTACTGTGAAGGAAACTGATAAATATTGATTTTATTATAGAGTTGGGTAATTGGGGTCAATTATGGGAAAATGCTCTCAAATATAATACATTTTACGCTGAAAAAAATGTTTAATGTTTCTAGGTTTTACATCTGTTATAGACCACGTTGGAGTTCTGCGAGCCAACTCAATGGCGTCCCCTACTGCTGTGCCTCCAGGACTCCACTATGAAACAAAGTATGTTGTTCTCAGCTTCTTGGGACTCCTCTCTCAGGAGAAGCCGCAGCAGCAGCCTCTTTCCTCAGCCCCAGGTATTATCTTTGGCTTATGGTGCTAATAGTAAGTAAGTAGTAATGAGGACTTTATACAAATATCTTATTTTAACTTATATCTAAATTGTGGGATGCAAAATTAGTTTTCCCCAGATTGTTTCCCCCTAAATATTTGCCAAATCTAAGATGCTGCTTGCTGCACATGGTAAGCAACTGTCCACTTGGAAGTCAACACAAGCTGCTGAGAGGTTTATCTCCCTGAGGGTTATCAGCATCTAGAGCAATCAGACACTAGTGTTGATTCCACCCTAAGTAGGGCCTTCTGATAAGAATAGTGGATTGCCTCCCTGAAGGAGTGCTCAGAGACAAGGTCCAGCCCACTCAAGGGTGACCAAAGTTAGGCTGCCATCTTGAGTCTAGGGTCCGCCCATCTTGTCACATATACATCCCAAATCCTTCCCTTCCTGTGACATGTATGCCTATTGTACAACCCCTTCCTGTGACGTATGCAATGACCTGTTACCAGGGGGGCTTGCACGCCCCTGAGTATATATAGGCCTTGATCAGAAATAAAGAGACTCTCCTCCCCTCTCCTCCTCCCACTCTCTGCGCAGACCTGGCTGCTGAGATCATGACCGCCCAGGAGGTGAGCATGCTACCAGGAAATGTGTCTGACTCCTTTATTTTACTCTCTCTCCTATAATATATTGCCTACAGTTGCACCCACGGACCCCATATTGTCAGAGGCTGGTTACTCTGACACTAAATGATTTATGTTTCTAGAACCGAACTAAGAGTCTGATTTTTTTTTTTAAACATTTTATTAGGGGCTCATAAAACTCCTATCACAGTCCATACATATACATACATCAATTGTATAAAGCACATCTGTACATTCTTTGCCCTAATCATTTTCTTTTCTTTCTTTCTTTTCCCTTTTCTTTTTTTACATTTTATTAGGGACTCATACAACTCTTATCACATTCCATACATATACATACATCAATTGTATAAAGCACATCCATACATTCCCCTCCCCAATCATTCTCAAAGCATTTGCTCTCCACTTAAGCCCTTTGCATCAGGTCCTCTTTTTTTTCCCCCCTCCCTCCCCACTCCCCCCTCCCCCATGTGCCCCCCGTAATCCATACGTCATTATTTTGTCATATCTTGCTCTATCCGGAGTCTCCCTTCCCCGCCCTTCTCTGTCGTCCCTCTCCCAGGGAGGAGATCACAAGTGGATCCCTGTAATCAGTTCCCCCTTTCCAACCCACTCACCCTACGCTCTCCCAGCATCGCCCCTCACACCCTTGGTCCTGAAGGTATCATCCACCCTGGATTCCCTGTGCCTCCAGCCCTCATATGCACCAGTGTACAACCTCTGCCCTATCCAGCCCTGCAAGGTAGAATTCGGATCATGGTAGTTGGGGGGAGGAAGCATCCAGGATCTGGGGGAAAGCTGTGCTCTTCGTCGGTACTACACTGCACCCTGACTGACCCATCTCCTCTCCTAAGCCCCTCTATGAGGGGATCTCCAGTGGCCGACTCTTGGACCTTGGGTCTCCACTCTGCACTTCCCCCTTCATTCAATGTGGTATATATATAAATATATACATACATATATATATACACACATACACACACATTCTTTTTTTTTTTTTAACAATTTATTGGGGCTCATACAATTCTTTTCACAGTTCATACATATACATACATCAATTGTATAAAGCACATCTGTACAGTCTTTGCCCTAATCATTTTTTTCTCTTTTCTTCTTTTACATTTTATTAGGGACTCATACAACTCTTACCACAATCCATACATATACATACATCAATTGTATAAAGCACATCCATACATTCCCTGCCCCAATCATTCTCAAGGCATTTGCTCTCCACTTAAGCCCCTTGCATCAGGTCCTCTTTTTTTTCCCCCCTCCCTCCCCATTCCCCCCTCCCTCATATGCCCTTGGTAATTTATACATCGTTATTTTGTCATATCTTACCCTATCCGGAGTCTCCCTTCCCCCCTTCTCTGCTGTCCCTCTCTCAGGGAAGAGGTCACATGTGGATCCTTGTAATCAGTTCCCCCTTTCCAACCCACTCACCCTCCACTCTCCCAGCATCGTCCCTCACACCCTTGGTCCTGAAGGTATCATCCACCCTGGATTCCCTGTACCTCCAACCCTCACATGCACCAGTGTACAGCCTCTGTCCTATCCAGCCCCGCAAGGCAGAATTCGGACCATGGTAGTTGGGGGGAGGAAGCATCCAGGATCCGGGGGAAAGCTGCGTTCTTCATCGATACTACCTCACACCCTAATTAACCCATCTCCTCTCCTAAACCCCTCTATGAGGGGATCTCCACTGGTCGACACTTGGGCCTAGGGTCTCCACTCTGCACTTCCCCCTTCATTTAATATGATATATATATATACATATATACACATACATATATACATATACACATATATACACATACATACACACACTTATATCTTTTTTTTTTTTTTTTGCATGATGCCTTATACCTGGTCCCTTGGGCACCTCGTGATTGCACTGGCCGGTGTGCTTCTTCCATGTGGGCTTTTTTTGCTTCTGAGCTAGATGGCCGCTTGTTCACCTTCAAGCCTTTAAGACCCCAGACACTATCTCTTTTGATAGCCGGGCACCATCCGCTTTCTTCGCCACATTTGCTTATGCACCCATTTGTCTTCAGCGATCCTATCATGGAGGTGTGCAGTCAATGATATGATGATTTTTTGTTCTTTGATGCCTGACAACTGATCCCTTTGGGATCACTCGCTCACTCAGGCTGGTGTGTTCTTCCATGTGGGCTTTGTTGCTTCTGAGCTAGATGGCCGCTTGTTTATCTTCAAGCCTTTAAGACCCCAGTCACTATCTCTTTTGATAGCCGGGCACCATCAGCTTTCTTCACCACATTTACTTGTTCACCCACTTTGACTTCAGCAATTGTGTCGGGAGAGTGAGCATCATAGAGTACCAATTTAATTAACGAAAGTATTCATGCATTGAGGGAGTGCTTGAGTAGAGGCCCAAGGTCCTTCCGCCACCTTAGTATTAAACCTTTAAATGTAGATAATTAGATCTATTTCCCCATCCTCATATATATGTTTGCATGTACACGTCTTTGTCTAGACCTCCATAAATGTCCCTTGACTCCCAGTTCCTTCCTCCCTCTCCCTTGACTTTCCTCCTGCCCCACCACCATGCTCCGTCCCCACCTGGGCTACAGCTATACCTCTTCTCTACGCAACCTTACCCTTGATCGTTCCCCATCAGGCATGTCACTCCCCCCTCACTACCATTTTGGGTTCCATGTTGTTCCCTTGTCCCTGTGTTTATTAACACCACTTCCTTACCCTCCTCCCCCTCCCCCACCCGGATCTGTCTGTCCCCCCCGGAACTGTCTGTCCTATTGTTTTTCCTCCAGATAGTTCATCCAGCCTGTCCTATTCAGACAGACCTGTGGAGATACTAACATGCATGA
Organism: Tenrec ecaudatus; assembly: GCF_050624435.1. NCBI lineage: Eukaryota > Metazoa > Chordata > Mammalia > Afrosoricida > Tenrecidae > Tenrec > Tenrec ecaudatus. The sequence continues at coordinate 135,166,044 of NC_134535.1, forward strand.
AATCAAGACAGAGGAAAACAAAGCAACAGTATACAACCAGAGAATAAAACAACATAAACAAACCACTGACAAAGAACAAAACAAAACACTTCACAAAAGAAAGGCTTGTAGTTCGTTCAAGGATCGTTTGCTGGCCCTTAGGAGCGTTTTCCAGTCCAGTCTGTTGGGGCACAATGCCCTGGCCCCAAAGTCCACTTTCAGCATTCCCTGGGGACCTTGCCACTCCATTCCCCTGCTGTTCCACTGCATTCCCCCAGTGCTTTGCCTCGGTGTGGTGGGATCAGGTCAGGTGCAATTCCCACACTGTGTCTCTGGTGCCGTCCCCTGTATCGCCCTTAGTCACTGAGGGGCATCATGTCTCATAGTAGGGCCAGCCATGTTGTTCTCTCTGTGGACTGGCTGCTTGACTCAGGAACATCATCCTCACGGCCTCGTGGGCCAGTCTGTGTTCTACTGTCTCCTCCTGCCCCTTCATCTGCTCCCGTGTGCTCTGATCAGATATGTCCATCTCCCGGAGCTGCAGAATCAATGTCATCCTTTGAAACAAATTCTTTTCGGGGGAGGGGCAGGAATCCACTTAATTTTTGGTGCTGGGCCCTACTCCACGCCGGGATATTTCATTCACACCTTGCGGCACTGGGTTGAAGTCTGGTCCCACTTTCCCTGTGGAGATATAAACAATACCCTCCCCTTGGGTGAGTTAGTGCCCCATGCCCCCACTTCCCTTTTCTTCCTTATATTCATCCTTTTATTTTCCTTTCCCCACCTCCTCCACTGTTGTTTTTTAAAAGCGCCTTTTACCAAAAAATGAGGAACTGATACCAAAGACTTAAGTGGAGAGCAAATATTTTGAGAATGATGAGGACGAGTGTACAAATGTGCTGGACACAATGGATGTATGTATGGATTGTGATAAGAATTGTATGAGCCCCTAGTAAAATGATTAAAACAAGCAAAAAAGCCCTTTACCTTTTTCCACTTTCCAGTTCCAATACCAAAAGTTTATTTTATTCTAAAAGCTTGATCTTTTAAATGACTGTCATTAGTACAGATTTTTATCAAATAATGTACTATATATGAGACTTCAAAAGTTCACGAAAAATTCCATTAAATGATAATGGAATTTTTCGACAAACTTTTTGAAGTCCTCATAAATAGAAATTCATCTGTTTTCTGTCTTTAGAGATTTCACACTTATCAAGACTAGATTAAAATTGCAGAAGTGTTTTTCTATTTCAGTATTTTTTCAACATGTGTTTATATGTTTACTTCAGTGATATTAATTCAATTCACTTGCTAGACAATTAACTATTTCCAAAAATTTCTATAACTTTAAGCTTAAGCTCAGTACCTGTAAACAGTGGTCCCTGTGTCCCTTTCCTCTCATCCTTGGTATCCATGAATAAAATTTAATATATATACATTTGCCTGTTCCAGATATATAAGTAGGATGATACACTATTTGTCCTTTTGTGATTAACTTATGTGAAGGTAAGGAATCTAGAGGATTTTTAAGCTGTGACCTCTCTCTCAAAAATTTAAATTTTGTTTTAAAGTTTTATATATACATATACATATATATATCTTTTATTTTTTCCTTTTATTTGAGAAGAATGCCTTTGGGTGGAGGCTTACAACAGTGATATGGCCTTTTGATATTTATTAGCAGATCCATCAATTCCTGGAGCCTTGTTTTTGACTAATACAGTTCTTGAACTACCTACTGTATATACTCGTGTATAAGCCGAGTTTTTAAGCACAAAAAATGTGCTGAAAAACTGGGGTTTGGCTTATGCACGGGTCAGTGGTACCCCAGCGAGGTGTAACAGGACAAGCGCCTGTTATCTCGTGAGTGATTGCCATTTCTCCGTTGTTCATTCAAAGCCCCCCTGACACTGCAGGGCTTGGAATGTTTGTTTACTCACATCTAACCAATCAGAGCGGTCCTATGACGTGGACAGCTCCAATTTGCAGAAGCACCCGTAGTAAGCACTGGCAGCTGAACTGGTAAGGATGTGTCTGTGGCTGCGCTCCTTCTCTGGTCTCTGTGTTAATTTACATCCTGCATCCCCTGCCTGCACGGACTCTTTCCTCCACCCCCCACCCCTCACAGCTAACACGTCCCTGGGGTGGGGCGGCATTACCATGAAAGTTCTTTTTCAAAGTCTTGTTTTTTATCCTATTAGAAATGGATACTCTTGAACCAAAAGAAAAACGCCTGTCACATGGGGCTGGTTTCAAAATGAAGGTTGTGCCAAGAGCAGGAGAGAGCAATAACAGTATTGCAAGTAGGGAATTCTGTGTTGAGGAAAAGCAAGTAAGGGAGTGGTGGAAAATGAAGGCTGACTTGGAACAGATTCCAAAAACTAAAAAAGTTCGTCGTGGTTTAACATCTATTTATGGGGCTCTAGAGAGTGAATTGCATAAATGGGTTATGGAGTGTCGTCAAAATGGTTACTGCGTAACACGCATGGGAATATGCATACGTGCTCTACAAATGGCTAAGGATAATGAATATAAAGTACCAGGCATTGAAAAATTTGCTGCGTCAGCAGGATGGTGTACTCGCTTCATGAATAGGTTTGGCATACTATGTGTGAGACAAAGAACAAAGATTTCCCAGAAACTGCCACAAGGCCTTGAAGAAAAAATTATGTCATTCCAGTCATTTATTATTAAAGAAGGATTTATAATTATGACCTGGCAGATATTGGGAATATGGATGAAATTGCCATGACTTTTCATCTTCCACGCAACAGAACTGTGGCAAGTTTAGGAGTGAAAACCATTTTTCTCAAAACCACAGGAATGAAAAAAAACACTTCACAGTTCTATCATGTTTGGCTAATGGAACTAAGCTGCGTCCTGTCATTATTTTTAAAAGAAAGACCTTACCTAAAAAGATCAATTTCAAAAAAAAAAAAAAAAAGATCAATTTCCCTCCAAGAATTACTGTGCGTGCACATGTTAAAGGCTGGATGGATGAAGACGGAACAAAAAAATGGCTGGAAGAAATTTGGAACCGATGACCAGGAGCAGCCTTAAAGAAAAAGCCATCGTTACTTGTTTGGGATATGTTCAGAGCCCACCTATCGGATGACATAAAAAAATTGGCAAACTCTAGTAAAGTTACTTGAGCCGTTACTCCAGGTGGGCTTACATCTGTACTGCAGCCTCTGGATGTATCTTTGAATAAGCCTTTTAAAGACCATGTGCGAAGGATGTGGCATGAATGGATGTCATCTGGTCAAGCCCGGCTAACAAAAGGAGGAAATCTCATGAAGCCTGACATAGAGTTAATAGCAAAGTAGGTTCGAGATACATGGGAAGACATTCCAGAGACATGGTGCGACGTGCCTTCCAATAATGTATTAGTAATGCTATGGATGACAGTGAAGACCGCTTTGTATGAAAATGACAGCAGTGATGGTGATGACGGCGATCTCAGTGAGGACAGCGTCTGTGAGGACCTCACACCAGCTGAAGCTCTGCATTGGGATATGGATGATGATGAGGAATCCAGTTTTGAAGGATTTTAACTCTTTACAGTTTAGCTTGGTTGCTGATTGAGCTCAGGGAATAGTACTCTAAGGTATCATTGTTGATACCTTATTGTTTTTGTTGAACCTATTTTCCACTTACTGTGCTGGTTTACTAATGTTAAATGACTTGTTGTCCTTTTGTTTATGTCTTTTATTTAAAATAAATATTTAAATACATAACCCCACTGATGAGTCAATTTTTTAGTAACCTTATTTTCATTTGTTTTGATGATTGAAACTCACCAATAGCTTCTGCATTTCCCACCCTAGGCTTATACTGGAGTCAATCAGTTTTTCTGGTTTCCCAGGTAATAATTAGGTGCCTCGGCTTATACTCGGGTCAGCTTATATTCGAGTATATGTGGTATATTGTTCTTATTCATATACTACCTCCTGAAATGATGGGGCGTTAACTAGTTCTTATTGGTAGAGTGACTCTGTATTCTCTCCATCTTTTCTGGATCTTCCTGCATCTTTTAATATTTTGCCTGTGGAATCTTCTTTCTTTTTTTAGGAGGAAGTGGCACACAGCAGGTATATTGTGCAGTAAAGTTAGTGAGCCCTAGAGAATCTTTCAAGATTGCAACTTGAGGCATGAATTTTTCCTTGACTTCTTTCAGGTTTAGATATGCCGAGTGTGTTATTCTCTTTTGATTTTCTAAGTCTAGGTCTTTGAACATTTCATTATAATATTGGCACGATTGCGACCCACAGGTTGAGAACCGCTGCTCTAAAATAGTGTGAGCACCAAAGCAGTTGGGAGGAGTCACAGGGCATCATCTAGGTCAGATCCTCTTTTTTATCTCCGTCCCCCACCATGCCACCCTTGTGAGCCCTTGATAAGTTATAAGTTATTATTATTTCCATATCTTACGTTGTCTGCTGTTCCCTTCACCCATGTTCTTGTTTGTCCCCCGCGGGTTGGGGGGGAGGGGCAGTGGTTTTTAATTGCATCTTTGGAGTTTTCTCTATGTAGGATTATATCATCTGTAAATTGAGACTTTTGTTTCTTCTGTACCAATAGAGATGCCTTTAATATATTTTTGGCATAGCTCTTGCTAAGGCTTCTAGGACTATATTAAATAAGTGTGGTGGGAAGGGATAACTATCTGGATCCCCTTTGAAGGAGAAATGCTTTCAATTTCTGTTCATTAAGTGAGTATATATGTCCTTTATTATGTTGAAGAATTTCCATTCTATTGCATGTTTTTAATCAACACTGAGTGTTGAATTTTATCAATACCTTTTGCCTCGATTGATATAATCATATTTTTCTTATCCTTTTTGCTTATGTGGTGGATTGCATTGATTCCCCCCCCCCCCTAATATTAAATCATCCTTGCATAGCTCTTGTAACTCCCACTAGACCAGTGGTACTCAACCTTCCTAATGCTGCTACCCTTTCATACAGTTCCTCATGTGGGGATGACTCCCAAACCATAAAATTATTTTCGTTGCTACTTCATCACTGCCATTATGCTACTGTTATGAATCGGGCAAACCCTGTGAAAGGGTCGTTCAGCCCTTCCCCCCCCCCCAAAGGGATCACAACCCACAGGTTGAGAACTGCTGCACTAGACCATGATGTATTTTTTTAATGCTTTGTTGAATTCTTTATGTTTTATAAATCATTTTATTGGGGGCTCTTATAGCTTTTAAAACAATCCATACACCTTCATTACATTTTATCATTTTTTATGCTATTTCACACTATGTAACAAGTAGCAACTTGTTTATATTATGCAATATTCAAGGGTAATCAAATAAGTTTTTATTAAGCAAAAAAAACCAATCCATACATCAATTGTATAATTGTGTTAAGCTCAGGAGCCCTGATAGTGTAGTGGTTGCACTTTGGGCTACTAACCACAAGGTAAGCAGTTCAAAACTACCTGGAACTTGGTGGGAGATTTTTCTACTCCCATAAAGAGTGTTCTGTGGGCTCACTATGAATCATCATAGACTTAATGGCAGTGGGTTTAAAATAAATAGATAGCTAGATCAAAAATAATTGTGTCAAGCTCATTTGTACACATGTTGACATCATCATTTTCAAAATATTTTCTTTATACTTGAGCGCTTGGTGTTACCTCCTCTTTTTATCCTCTCTCCCCCACCCTCATAAACCCTTGATAAATTCTATATTATTTTCATGTCTTACGCTGTCTCCCATCATCCTCATTTCTGTTGTTCGTCCCCCCCTGGGGTGGTGGTGGTGGTGGTGGTGGTTATACATCAATCATTGTGATTGTCTTCTCCTTTCTCTTCTTTCTCTTCCCTCCTCCCCCTACTCTGATGGTATTGCTACTCCCATTATTGTTCCTGAGGGGTTTATCTGTCGTAGATTCTGTAGTAGAGAGCTCTTATCTGTACCACTGTACATTCTCTGGTCTAGCCAGATTTGTAAGGTAGAGGAGAGGAAGCATTAAAGACCTAGAGGAATGGTGTATGTTTCGTCAGTGCCGTACATACAGCACCCTGACTGGCTCGTCTCTTCCTTGTGACCCTTCTGTGAGGGGATGTCCAATTGTCTACAGATGGGCTTTGAGTCTCTACTCTGACCCCCCTCATTTGCATCAATAGATTTTTTGTTTTGGGTCTTCAATGCCTGATACTGTGCGCACCTCCTGATCACACAGGCTGGTGTGCTTCTTATATGTGGGCTTTGTTGCTTCCCTACTAGATAGCCGCTTATTTAACTTAAATCCTTTAAGACCCCTATTATCTTGTAATAGACAGGTACCATCAGTTTACTTCATCACATTTGCTTATGCACCCATTTTGACTTCAGTGATTGTGTCCCGAAGGTGAGCATCACGGAACGCCAAGTTATTAGAACAAAGTGTTCTTGTGTTGAGGGGAGGACTTGCATAGAAGCCCAAAATCTGTCTGCTACATTGATACTGCATTGATACTTACAAATATATGTAACAGCTCTATATTCCTATTGTTACATATTAATATGTTTACATATATACATACCTGTATTTATGTCTTGATAAATGTCTTTTGCTTCCTAGTTGCCTCTATTTCCTTCGACTTCCCTTCTGTCGTACTATCATGTTTGACCTTCAAATCGGCTCTCAGTAATTCCTCTCAGCTACATTGCAGTTTATCAAACCCCACCAGGCGTTTTGTACTCTCCTTATCAATTTGAGATTTCTTGTTGTTCCCTTGCCCCTGGGTTTGTTGACTCCCTCCGTTTTTCCCACCTTCCCCTCTCCCTTAACCCCAGAACTGTTTCCTCCTTGGGATTGTTTATCTTTCCTATCTTATATAGATAGATATGGAAAAAAGAAGTAGAAATAGTTCCAGGTCTGTCTGTTGACCCTTAGGAATGTTTTTCAATCAAGTATGATGGAGGTGCCAAGCCCTGCTGTCTGAGTCTGAAGTCTACTTTCAGGATTCCTTGGGGACTTTGTAGTTTCGCTCCCCTTGCAGCTCTTCTACTCTCCCTTTGTGGTCATACTGGCCACAGTTCCCGCAGTGTCCCCAGTGCTTTGTTGAATTCTTTTTTTTTTAATAAACATTTTATTAGGGGCTCATACAACTCTTATCACAATCCATACATACATCAATTGTATAAAGCACATCTGTACATTCTTTGCCCTCATCATTTTCAAAGCATTTGCTCTCCCCTTAAGCCCTTTGCATCAGGTCCTCTTTTTTCCCCTCCCTCCCTGCTCCCCCTTCCCTCATGTGCCCTTGGTAATTTATAAATCATTATTTTGTTATATCGTGCCCTGTCCAACGTCTTTCTTCACCCCCTTTTCTGTTGTCTGTCCCCCAGGGAGGAGGTCACTCTTAGATCCTTGTAATCGGTCCCCTCTTTCCAACCCCTTCTCCCTCTACCTTCCCAGTATTGCCACCCACACCCCTGGTCCTGAAGGTATCATCCGCCCGGGATTCCCTGTGCCTCCAGCTCCTATCTGCACCAGTGTACATCCTCTATCTAGACTTGCAAGGTAGAATTTGGATCATGATAGTTGGGGGGAGGGAGGGAGAGGAAGCATTTAGGAACTAGAGGAAAGCTGTATTCATCATCGGTGCTACATTGCACCCTGACTGACTCATCTCCTCCCATAGACCCCTCTGCAAGGGGATCTCCAGTGGCTGACAAATGGGCTTTGGGTCTCCACTCTGCACTTCCCCCTTCATTCATTCACTCTGGTAAGATTTTTTTTTGTTCTGATGATGCCTTATACCTGATCCCTTTGACACCTTGTGATTGCACAGGCTGTTGTGCTTCTTCCATGTGGGCTTTGTTGCTTCTGAGCTAGATGGCTGCTTGTTTACCTTCAAGCCTTTAAGACCCCAGATGCTATCTCTTTTGATAGCCGGGCACCATCAGCTTTCTTCGCGACATTTGCTTATGCACCCAATTGTCTTCAGTGATCTTATCCTGGAGCTGTGCACCCAATGATATGATTTTTAGTTCTTTGATGCCTGATAACTGATCGATTTGGAACCATGTGATCACACAGGCTGGTGTGTTCTTCCATGTGGGCTTTGTTGCTTCTGAGCTAGATAGCCGCTTGTTTACCTTCAAGCCTTTAAGACCCTAGACGCTATATCTTTTGATTGCCGGGCACCATCAGCTTTCTTCACCACATTTGCTTGTTCACCCGCTTTGTTTTCAGTGGTTGTGTTGGGACGGTGAGCATCATAGAATGCCAATTTAATAGAAGAAAGTATTCTTGCAGTGAGGTAGTACTTGAGTGGAGGCCCAATGTCCTTCCGCTACCTTAATTCTAAACCTATAAATGTAGGCACATCGATCTATTTCCCCAACCTCATATATATATTTGCTTAAGTACATGTCTTTGTCGAGACCTCTATAAATGCCCTTTGCCTCCCAGCTCTTTCCTCTAGTTCCCTTGACTTTCCTCCTGGCCCACTATCATGCTCCCTCTCCACCTGGGTTTCAGCTATACCTCTTAGTTACATTACCCTTGATCATGCCCTACCAGGCCTGCCACACCCTCCTCACCACCAATTTGGATCACTTGTTTTTCCCTTGTCCCTGGGTTTGTTAACACCACTCCCTTTCCCCCCACCCTCCCCTATCCCATGTCCCACCGGAACTGTCAGTCCTGTTGTTTTTCCGCTGGATAGTTCATCCAGCCTATCTTATTTAGACAGACCTGCAGAGATACTAACATGCACAAAAACAAAACAGAGCAAAACCAAGCAACAATATACAACAAAACAACAACAAACCACTGACCAAGAACAAAACAAAACTCAACAAGAAAGAAAAGCTTGTAGTTAGTTCAAGGATTGTTTGTTGGCCGTTAGGAGTGTTTCCCAGTCCAGTCTGTTGGGGCACCATGCCCTGGCCCCAAAGTTCACCTTCAGCATTCCCTGGGGACCTTGCCCCCCATTCCCTTGCTGTTCTGCTGCACTCCCCCAGTGCTTTGCCTTGGTGTGGTGGGATCAGGTCTGCTCTATTCCCACACTGTCTCCAGTGCTGTCCCCTGTAGGACCATGGGTCCGTGAGGGACGTCATGTCTCCTAGTGGGGCTGGCCTCTCTGTGGACTGACTGCTCTAATTGGGGTCATCGACCTCACGGCCTGGTGGGCCAGGATGTGCTCCACTCTCTCCTCCTCCCCCTTCCTCTAGTTTTGGTTTTTCTTTTTTAGGTTTGCCAGTGGATTATCAACTTTGTTAATCTTTTCAAAGAAACCACTTGTCCTTTTTCCCTATATATATTCTTGTCTGATTCATTTATTTCTCTTCTAATCTTTGTTAATTCTTTTCTTCTGGTGCCTGAGCATTTGTTTTTCTGATATTTTTTCAATGGCTGTCGTTGATGTTTTAATGTGTTTATTTTCATTATTTGTTTTGTTTATAATCATTTTATTGGGGGCTCATACAACTCTTATCACAATCAATCCACACATACATCAGTTTTATAAAGCACATTTTACATTTGTTACCGTCATCATTCTTAAAACATTTGCTCGCCATGTAAGCCCCTGGCATCAGTTCCTCATTTTGCCCCTTCCCTCCCCTTTCCCCCTCCCTCATGATCTCTTGATAATTTATAAATTATCATATCTTAAACTGTTCGATGTCTCCCTTCATCCACTTTTCTGTTGTCCGTCCCCCAGGGAGGAGGTCACATGTAGATCCTTGTAATCGGTTCTCTCTCTCTACTCCATCCTCCTTCAACCCTCCCTGTATTGCCACCCTCACCACTGGTCCTGAAGAGATCATCTATCCTGAATTCCCTGTGTTTCCAGTTCCTATCTGTAGTAGTTAGTGTACATCCTCAGGTCTAGCCAGATTTGTAAAGTAGAATTGGGATCATGATGGTGGTGGGGAATTGGGAGGGCGGGGAGGAAGTATTTAGGAACTAGAGGAAAGTTGTATGTTTAATCGTTGCAAACACTGTACCCTGACTCTCTCATCTCCTCCCTGCGACCCTTTGTAAGGGGTTGTCCAGTTACCTACAGATGGGCTTTGGCTCCCACTCTGCACTCCCCCTCCTTCACAGTGAGTGATAAGATTTTTTGTTCTCTGATGCCTGTTAACTGATCCTACGGCACCTTATGATCACGCAGGCTGGTGTGCTTCCTCCCTGTGGGCTTTGTTGCTTCTGAGCTAGATGGACGCTTGTTTACCTTATTTTCATTCTTTCTACCTTTTGGATGTGTGCAGTTGCTACAAACTGCCCTCTGAACACTGCTTTTGTTGTCCTAGAGATTTTGATATGTTGCATTTTCACTCAGTGGTTTTCAGGAATTGTTCTTATTCAGTTAGTTACCCAGTAGTTTTCACTAAAGTATTGTTCAGTTTCCATGTCTTATGGCTGATTTCTAATTGTATAACATTGTAATCTGAAAAAATGGTTTCTAATATCTTAATGTTTTTAAATTTATTGATACCTGTGTTATGCCCCCAAATGTGATCTTTTCTGTAGTAGGTTCCATGTGCACTTGAAAAACAATGTAAAATATGTTTTTGATTGGTGATGTGTTTGTTGTATATGTAGAAGAGCTCAAGTTGAAGGTGGGGGAAGAAATAAAGAGGAGCTGATATCAAGGACTCAAGTAGAAAGAAAATGTTTTGAAATGATGGTGGCAACATATGTACAAGTGTACTTGATACAATTGATGTATGGATTGTTTTAAAAGCTGTAAGAGCCCCCAATTTTTTTAAAAAAAGCGTTCCAGTTGATTAATTGTATTATTTAGTTCTTCTGTATTTGGTTTTTTTTTAGTTGATCAATCTTTGCTCAAAAGTGATGTGTTAAGGGAAGGTGGGAAGGAAGGAGGAAGGGCAAAAATGAGTGGATACCAGGGGCTCAAGTAGAAAGTGAATGTTTTGAGACTGATGAGGGAAACAAATGTACAGGAGTGTTTGACACGTGGATCTGTGTGTGGATTGTGATAAGAGTTGTACAAGCCCCCAATAAAATGATTAAAAAAGCAAAACAAAAATAGCAAAAATGTACATGAAATAAAGGAGCGTTGAAAGCAATTGTAGATTAGAAAGCTATACATTCCCTAAAGCATGGAGGAAGTCAATTAAATATCAGAAAAAAAGTGATGTGTTGCAGTCTTTTGGTATTGTCATTTTATGATCTTTCTCTTTTCATTTGTATGATATTTGATTAATGTTCTTGAAGACCTTTAATTTGGTACATACATATCAATTATTCTTGTTCAACCGAAGCTTTCATCTTTATTTAATGACCTTCTTTGTCTCTATCATTTCTTTTACTTTTACGCTTTTCGTTAGAGATTAATAGTTAGACTTTTACTTTCCTTTCACTGCAGTTAGCTTGATGTATTTTTTCCATCCTTCAATTTTTAGTCCATGTTCGTTTTTTTATCAAAAATATGTCATTTGTAAGGAGCATGTTAAATATCCCTGGGTTTTAATGCCAATTTTCCAATTAACTCCTTTAATATTAAATATTTGGAAACTCTAGTAAAATATATCTATTATAAATCCCTCATCCATAGTTCCAACTCAATATCATTAATTCTTTGATACATACACTTTTTGAGCCCTATTTTCCCGTGCATGTTTTACATAGATGTGTTTCTATAATATATACCTTTATATACAACAGTTGGTCTGTAGAACAGCATCAACATTATTTGTGCTAGAAATGTAGATGTTTGGCATTTTTCTACTCACTGTCAATTCATTGGGTTGGGTTGATTCTAATAAAGGAGTTGATTCTGATTCTCTGCTATCCTATAAGGCAAAATTCAACTATACCTGTGGATTTTCGAGACTAAATCTTTATAAGCACAAGAAGTTCCCATTTCTCCTGTTAGTTTTAAACTGCTGACCTTGAGGTTAGCAGCCCAGTACATAACATATCAATCCTTTGGATATTATATTAGTTCTTCTGAATCAGAATTTGGTATTTCAACAGGATCCCCAAGTGATAATTAGTATCACATTAGCGTTTTTATATCTATACATATTCATAATGACTATAATGATCTACCTATAGGGCAGGGTGTAATTGTCCCTGTGGGTTTCTGCGGCTGTAATTCTTTTTTTTACTGTTTTATTGGCACTTACTTCACATATCACACAATTCAACAGTTTAAGCATATGAGGAAGAGTTGTATGATCATTACTACAATCAACTTTAGGACACTGCACCACTTCACCGCCCTCCATGGTTAAATTTCTTTTAAAATAAGTTCTGTAATCACCATCAGTTCTAGTGGTCCCTCCCTCCTCTCACATACATTGTTTTCTTACTCATTCTGTTAGTCAATTGTTTCTTGTTTTGTTTTTTTTATGGTTATTGCACTTGCCTTTTTTTTGTTTTAATCATTTTATTGGGTTAGTCATTGCTTCTTAACTGGTGAGTTCAATCCATTTACTTAAGTGTTATTAATAAGTATGGCTTTATTTCCGCCATCTTGTTGTATGTTTTCTGTAGTTATACTGGTTTCAGTGTTCATTAAAATTTTTGTGCTATATTTCTTTTGCTTATAGATTTTCTTTTCACTCTCATTCACTGACTCACTGACTCAGTCTCTTTCTCACGCACTCACTCTCACTCTCACTAACTCACTCTTTCACTCTCACACTCTCACTTACTCTCTCATTCATACACTCTCTCTTTCACTCACTCTCATTATCTCACTCTCACTCTGACTCACTCACTCTCACTGACTTACTCACTCTTACTCTCTTATTGACTCACTCTCTGACTCACTCTCTCACACTCACTCACTCTTATTCACTGACTCACTCTCACTCACTCTCTTACTCTCACTCACTCTCACTCTTACTCTCTCACTTATTCACTCTCACTCCCTCACTCTCATACTCTGACACGCACTCACTCACTCTTATTCACTGGCTCACTCTCACTTGCGCATTCACTTTCTCACTCATTCACTCCACTCATTCTCTTACTCTCTCAGTCACTCACTCTCACTCTCGCGTTCACTCTCTCACTCTCTTAAAAAAAAAGATTTTCTTGTCAATACTGTCTTTGCTTTTATTCTAAGGGTGGTCTTGTTTTACATATCTCTTTAGGCTTTGCTTATCTCAAAATGATTTTTATTTCTTCTCTATATTTGTGGCATAATTTTGCTGGATATAAGATTCTTGGTTGGCAGCTTTTTCTTTTAAAAATTTTGAATATATTAGTTCATTGTCTTCTTGCTTACATGGTTCTAATAGAAAACTCTGAACTTATCTTGACCTTCATAATAGTTCTTTATCTTGTGCTAGTCTAAGGATTGTTTCTTTTTCTTTCTTTTTCTTTGATGCTAAATAGTCTAATAGGTCATGGTGATTTTATTTTGAGATTGATTATGTTTGAAGGTCTCTGGGCTTCTTGAATTTTGTGTTCTGTCATAATATTAGGGAGTTTTTCCTTTAATACTTTAAAAACTATTTTCCCTGTAGTTTATATTTCTTCTCTCTGTTCTGGGATATTTATCAAATGTAAATTGTTCCTTTTGATAGTGTCCCATAAAGTTCTTAGGTTTTCTTTGGTCTTTTTTGTAGCTTAATCATTTTGTATTTTGGACTTGGGCATGCTGGTGTATGCAAATTGCTGGCCTTGCAGTTTGCAGCAGAACGCATAACCCATTACAGCAGCTTACACTAGCCTATCCTAATTGACATATCTCCCAAATGTACACATTAAGATGACCAACCATCCCAGTTTGCCCAGGAATGAAGAAACTGGGAAAAGCCCAGCATATTGGGATGAATTGTTCACCCTGACACAGACCTACTTCATCTATCCAAATTCTATTTATGTTATTTCTCAACTCTAATAGACTTTATTTAACAACAACAAAAGGCATCTTGAACTGTTGTGCTTTGCTGATTTATAAGGACCTTAGAGATTGTATAAGCCTTTATGCATTAACGTGTTCCTGCTTGAACATAGTTTTGTCCGACCTGATTGTTGTAGGATCTAAGGAATTTACCTGCTTTAATTATTTTATTTCTTTTAATTTTATTTATTTTTGAAGTTGAAGCAGAAAGTGTGTACAGGAATACCTCAGAGATGTGCTGAGTTTGGTTCTGGATCACCCCAGAAAAGTTAATATCATAATTAAGAAAGGCACATGACTATTTTGATTTCACACTACATATAAAAGTTAGGTTTATAAAAAAAAAAAAAAGAGGACCTGATGCAGAGGGCTTAAGTGGAGAGCAAATGCTTTGAGAATGACTAGGGCAAGGGATATGCAGATGTGCTTTATACAATTGATATATGTATATGTATGGATTGTTATAAGAGTTGCATGTGCCCCTAATAATATGTAAAAAAAAAAAAGAAGAAGAAAAACGAAAATGATGAGGGCAAAGAATGTACAGATGTGGTTTATACAATTGATGTATGTATATGTATGGATTGTGATAAGAGTTGTATGAGCCCCTAATAAAATGTAAAAAAAGAAAATGATTAGGGCAAAGAATGTACACATGTGCTTTATACAATTGATGTATGTATATATGTATGGATTATGATGAGTTGTATGAGCCCCTAATAAAATGTTAAAAAAAAGTTAGGTTTATAGTGTACTATAACCTATTAAATGTTATTAAAAAGTTTAAATGTTATGAGAATCGTCACAAGGTGACAGAGACATGAAGTGAGCACCTCCTGAAAAATGAGACTTGCCACAAAACTTTGATTTGTAAAACAAAACCAAAAAACTAATTATCTGCAAAATTCAATAAAGCAAAGGATAATAGAATGGGATATTAAGGTAAATGAAAAAGTATTGTTTTGCTGTGTTTAAACATGTCTCTGTGATCATTGGTTGGCTGCAGACATATTCTCTCAGTAATACACTTGTTTTAGTCTCCTTACTTAAAAAACCAAACCAGACTCACTGCCATCAGGTCAGTGCTGACTCATAGTGACTCATAACCCTGATGGTGTAGTGGTTACGCATTAGGCTGCTAACCACAAGGTCAGCAGATCGAAACTACCAGCAGCTCCCTGGGATAAAGATGGGGCTGTCTACTCCTATAAAGAGTTTACAGTCTCAGAAACTCAACAGTGGACATTCTACCATGTCTTATAGGGTTGCTATGAGTCTTCTTACAGTATCTCTCCCCCCATCCCCACCCCCCAAAAAAAGATTCCATCTTGTTAGGTCATTTTAATTCAAGGTTGAAGATCAGCTCAGCAGGTTATGGTGACTAACTTTCAGGATTCCAAAACGTAATCGTGATAGATTTTTTCCTTCCAGGGAACTTGGACGATCATAGCTTACTAGAGAAAAGGTTTTTAAGAAAATTGAAAAGTACATTGGTGAGAAAAAGGGCAGGGAAGTTTCCTTGGGGAGTTTTTTTCCCCCCCATCATGACAAAGCACCTACTCTTTTTTTAGGGGTAGCAAGGGCTCTCTTAAGAGATTTCACTGGGAAACCTTACCCAATCCACCGTTCATCCTTGATCTTACCCCGTAGACTTTTTTTGTTCTTCTGTTTCAAAGAACATTCCAATTTGAGTCCTTGGTGAATGTTAAAACTGTTGCTTTGATGTGGTTTAACTTGAAGAGTGCAGAATTCTTCAGGGACTAATTAGAGAAGTGGAAAATGCTTCCTTCAGACGCATATAGACATAGATAGAGGATATGTTGAGAAACAATAGCTTCACATTTTGACAATTTTTGTTTAGTAAAGGTTTCTCTATGATTTTGTAGCAATTCTTTCTTGACTTATTCCCATATACAAACATGGTCGAGTTTTCAAACCCAAGGATTAGGTTCCTATTATTGTGTTTGCATTTTTGCTACCCAATTTGTTACCTGAACTGTGGTACAGAACTCACCCTTTTGTCATGCTGTTATAAATGTGATCTGCCGATCGGGGTATTATGGGTAGATTGATTTCAAGTACATGTAAGAGGAGGAGACCAAGGGTGGTGATCCTGCTCATGACTCAAAATTTCTGTCTTGTTACTTGCATTTCATTATTTCCTTAGTGAATGATATGAGGGTGCTTAGGTACACACTTTTCCAGAAGTAGCTATCCTTCCCATTGTGCTAGTTTTTGGTAAGAGAATTGCATATTTTGAAGAACTTTTTGATTTTTTTTTCAAGATTGCTTTGACTATCATGTTCTTTGCAATTTCCTATGAATTTTAGGGTCAGCTTGTCCACCTCTTAAAAAAATGGGCAGTGGAATTTTGATAAGGATTATATTGAACTAGTGGTTCAGTTTGAGGTGTATTCTCTCTCAAATCCGCATTTCTGGAGAAATTCTTTTCAACACCATCTCACCCCTAGGTAGCAACTAAACCAAACGAAACTCAGGGCCAGTGGGTAGATTCTGACTCCTAGCTACTGTATAGGACAAAGTAGCAGCACCCTCCTGTGGAGTGACTGTTAGAGTGCTGACCTGTGATTATCAGCCCAACACGTAAACCAGTGTGCCACCAAGCTTCCTTAGGTAACAGTTTAAACCCACCACCATCAAGGGATTCAAACTCATCATAACCCTGAATAGGGTTTCCAAGGTGTTGCAAACCTCTGTAGGAGCAGACCACGTCCAAGAGCAGCTGGTGGGTTAAACCACTCATCTTGCAGTTAGCAGCCAACCACTTTGCCAGCAGCTCCCCCAGGGCTCCTTTGTAGTACAGCAGTGTGCCTATCAAGTACAGAACCCCATTGGGCTGCACCTGGCATTGCAGACTCAAACTCACAACTCATTCTTTCTAAAGAGAGATGCTATTTCATTCCTCTCAGACTACTACCAGGAGCAGGAGGTGTTTATATTGACATAGGACTCCAAACTTATTTGACCTAAGCACTCCCTTTCAGAAAAGGAATTACTCAGCCCTTCCTGGGGAATCCTGATTCTTGGTCCTTGCATATTTCATCATAACATTTGACTTTGTCTTCTCGAGCAGCCCTTTGAGATTTTTATTCAGCTCCTTGACTTCATCCTTTCTTCCATTTCTGTAGCTACTCTATGATTAAGAAGTTTCAGAGTCTCTTCTGATATCCACTTTTATCTTTTTCTTTTCTGTTTTTCATGACCTTTTGCTTAAAGGCGATTTAACCATGGGGGTGTGGCTCTAAAATTGATGTGGGGATGATAATATTGAACTATGTGCTATGTAAATTACTGTATAACTAAAGTGTAAGCTGACCCATGTGTCAGCCAAGGCACCTAATTTTACCACAAAAACTGCTTTTAAAAACACTGAAACTCAGGGAGAGGGGCATGTCTGACCAGAGCACACAGGAGGAAATGAAGGGGGGGAGGAAGAAAGAGTGGAGCACATCCTGACCCATTAAGCTTTGAGGACAGTATCTCTGCTCAGAGCAGCCAGTGCACAGA
Organism: Tenrec ecaudatus; assembly: GCF_050624435.1. Taxonomy (NCBI): domain Eukaryota; kingdom Metazoa; phylum Chordata; class Mammalia; order Afrosoricida; family Tenrecidae; genus Tenrec; species Tenrec ecaudatus. The sequence goes on from NC_134535.1 coordinate 135,183,392, forward strand.
GAGGACCATATGTCCAGCCCCACTTTAAGGCACGACATCCCGCACTGATCCATAGCCCTACAGGGGACAACCCTGGAGTCACAGTGCGGGAATTGTGCGCCATCTGACCCCACCACACCGAGGCAAAACACTAAGGATGTGCAACAGAACAGGAGGGGCCAGAGCAAGAAAGTCCTGAGGAAATACCAAAAATACACTTTTGGGGCCAGAGCGGGGCGCCCCATCAGATTGGACCAGAAAACACTCCTAAAGGTCAACAGACAGACCTTGAACTATTTACAAGCTTTTCTCTTTTTTGTCATTGTTTTTTTCTTTTGTTGCTTTGTTTTGATCTGTATTGTTTTTTGTGCATATTATTATCTCTGCAGGTCTATCTAGATAAGATAGGCAGGAGGAAACAACAGGACCAAAGGTTCCAGGAGGACATGGGAGAGGGGGAAGCAGGAGAAAGGAAGTGGGTGTTAACTAACCCAGGGACAAGGGAACAACAAGTGATCTAAAATTGATGGCTAGGGTATGGGAGGCCTGATAGGGCTTGATCAAGGGCAGTGTAACTGAGAAGAATGACTGAAACACAAATGAAGGCTGAGTATGATAGTGGGACAAGAGGAAAGAACTAGGAGGCAAAAGGCATTTATAGAGATCTAAATACAGGCATGTACATATGTAAATATATTTATATATGATGGGGAAATAGATCTATGTGCATATATTTATAGTTTTAGTTTTAAGGTAGCAGATGGACATTGGGCCTCCACTCAAGTACTTCTTCAATGCAAGAACACTTTGTTTTATTAAACTGGCATTCCATGATGCTCACCTTCCCGACACAATTGCTGAAGACAAAATATGTGCATAAGTGAATGTGGTGAAGAAAGCTGATGGTGCCCGGCTATCACAAGCTGTAGCATCTGGGATCTTAAAAGCTTGAACATAAACAAGTGGCTATCTATCTGAGAAGCAACGGAGCCCACATGGAAGAAGTACACCAGCCTGTGTGATCATGAGGTGTTGATGGGATCAGGTATCAGGCATCAAAGAGCAAAAATTAATATTGTGAATGAGGGAGAGTGCGGAGTGGGGACCCAAAGCCCATCTGTAGGCAACTGGACATCCTTTTACAGAATGGTTGTGGGGAGATGAGCCAGTCGGTGCAGTGTAGCAACAATGAAACATACAATGTTTCTCCAGTTCTTTAATGCCGCCCCCATCCCACTATCATGATCTCAATTCTACCTTACAAATCTGGCTAAAGCAAAGGATGTACACTGGTACAGAAAAGAACTGGAAACAGTGAATCCACGACAGTAAACTCTTCAGGACCAATAATGAGAGTAGCAATACCAGGAGTATAAGGGAAGTTGGAGTTGAAAGGGAGAACTGATCACAAGGATCTACATATAGCCACCTCACTGGGGGATGTACAACAGAAATGTGGGTGAAGGGAGACGTCAGACAATGGTAAGACATGACAAAATAATAATTTATAATTTATCAAGGCTTTTTGAGGGATGTGAAAGTGAGCTGATACCAAGGGCTCGAGCAGAAAGCAAATTTTTTGAGAATGATAATGCCAACAAGTGTACAAATGTGCCTGACACAGTGACTATGTATGGATTGTGATAAGAGTTGCATGAGCTCCCAATGAGATGATTTTTTTTAATGTGCTGAAAAACCTCGGCTTATGCATGAGTATATACAGTAATTGCCGAATGAAATGGTTGGGAAAAAAACACGATGGTTTTTATGTCCTCCCACAGCTCATGAGATCTGTCTTTAATGTTCATTGCATCAAAACTGTTCTTGAGATGTTCTTGAAATTCACATGGGATAAACTCAAGGCCCTCTTTTGGCTTTTGTGGACTTGTTTTAATTTTATTTAGCCTTATCATACACTTACATATAATCAATTTTTTTTCATTTTTCATATAAGCAATTAATATTCTGTTCCACAGTCTGCCCCTGGTCTGGTTTTTAGTTGTTGATAATGAGCTTCTCTCATATCTTCCCACAAATGTAGTCAATATGACTTCTGTATATTCCATCTGGAGAAGTTCATGTGTGTAGTTTCCTTTTGTGTTGTTTCAAAAATGTATTTACTATGAATAAGGTTGTTGGTTTTGCAAAATTCCATCATGGAATCTCCAGCTTCATTTCTGTCACCAAGTCTGTATTTTCCAACTACTATTTCTTCTTTGTTCCCAACTTTTGTATTCCAATTACCAATAACTATCAATGCATCTAGATTGCATGTTTGATCAATTTCTGACAAAAGTTGTTGGTAAAATTCAATTTCTTCATCACTAACTTTTCTGATTCATGTATAAAACTGAAGAACAGTTGTATTGATTGGATTTTCTTGAAGGTGGTTAGAAATAATCCAATTACAGATAGCACTGTATTTTATGCTTTAGTGAGATCCTTTCTGACAATAAGTTGCCACATCATTCTTCTTGATTGTGTTATTCCTGGCTTAGTATATTATATGAATTTCTGATTCAGAATGACCAACACCAGTCCATTTTCCTACAATCTCAATCTTCTTGCATTCCATTTCCATTTTAAAATGAATATATATCGTTCCATAGTTCAGTCACGTCAAGCAGAATTGTTCAGTTGCTACCACAGTCAGTTTCCAAACATCTTTTTCTACATGGACTCCGCGACATTCATTGTCTTCCCTTCTCACACACACCCCCTTTGCACCACTGACCCTTTCTCTGGTTCATCAGATCCTGGGTTTCATATATCAAAAAAGAGAAAAACACTTATGACCCTTCTGAGATACATCCTAACACGGACAAGCAAAATCCAAGCAGAACATTGCAAATCTCCGTTTCCTTTGTCACCACATCCAATGTTCCCAAGCTCCTACTTTGTACATCCCACAGTCCACTCAATAGAATATTTTTGCAGTGTTTCCCTCTCCCCTGACTTGTGCTCCATCAGCAAATGCAGAGCCCACAGTTCCACTCCCATAGGCTTTACCCCACTCATGTCCCCAGGGGCGTCTTCCCTCCAAGAAATAATCTCCTCTTTAGTCACATTTCGAGAACCCTCGGACTTGAGGGGCCCATCTGCCAGCATCATCTCCTACAATATTCTCCTTCCTTTTTTAGACTTTCAGTGTTGGACAATGCTTCGAAGCTATGCATAAGCTTTTCAGCGGCTTTTCAGTCTGAAGTGGGAGCTGATTCCTTCATTTTTGTTTGTTTTGCTGAAACCAGTTACCTTTGGGTGTCCCTGCTGGCATTTGAAATACCCGTGACATAGCTTCCAACATCAAGCAACACACACGCTACCATAGTAGATAAGTGACAGATAAGTGGATTAGAAAACCAAAGGGAAGGCCCTTGACGAGATGGACTGCTACAATGGCTGCAACAATGGGCTCAGACATAGGATGGCACAGGACTGTGCAGTGTTTCCTTCAGTGTGTGTGTAGGGTGCTGTGGGTCAGAGCTGAAGTGATGGCACCGGACAACAACCCAGGGAGCTATGTACTGTTGCCCATAATCCAGCATAAAGGCTCTTTCCAGGCCCCTGGATTGCTCTAGCACCCCACAAGGGGCTTTATTACCCACTTGGAGAACTACCATATATCCTCGAATATAAGCTGACATGAGTATAAGCCAAGGCACCTAATTATTACCTGGGAAACCAGAAAAACTGATTGACTCGAGTATAAGTGTAGGGTGGAAAATGCAGAAGCTATTGGTGAGTTTCAATAATCAAAATTACTAAAATTTGAGACATCAGTGGGGTAATGTATTCAAATATTTAAATACTTATTTTATATAAAAAACAAATAAAATGACAAGTCATTTAACATTAATAAACCAGCACAGTAAGGGGAAAATAGGTTCAACAAAACAATAAGGTATCAACAATGGTACCTTTAGAGTACTATTCCCTGAGCTCAATCAGCAACCAAGCTAAACTGTAAAGAGTTAAAATCCTTCAAAACTGGATTCCTCATCATCATCCGTATCCCAATGCAGAGCTTCAGCTGGTGTGAGGTCATCATAGACACTGTCCTCACTGAGATCGCCGTCATCACCATCACTGCTGTCATTTTCATACAAAGCGCAGTCTTCACTGCCATCCACAGCATTACTAATACTACATTTCTGGAAGGCATGTCGCACCATGTCTTCTGCAATGTCTTCCCATGCATCTCGAACCCACTTTGCTATTAACTCTATGTCAGGCTCCATGAGATTTCCTCCTTTTGTTAGTCTTGGGTTTGACCAGATGACATCCATTCATGCCACATCCTTCACAAACAGTCTTTAAAAGGCTTATTAGATGTGAGTAAACAAACATCAAAGCCCTGCAGTGTCAGTGGGGCTTTGAATGAACAGCAGAGAAATGGCAATCACTGGGGAGATAATGGGTGCTAATGAGTGCGGTGAGATAACGGGTGCACTGGTGCTTGCTCATCCCGTTACCTGGGGGAAGGGGGCAGTGAGATGTTACACCTTGCTGGGATACCACCCACCCATGCATAAGCTGAACCCCAGTTTTTGAGCACATTTTTTGTGCTGAAAAACTCAGCTTATACACGAATATATATGGTATTTATATAGCCCTGCCGTGTGTAGTTGTGTTCCTATTATGTGTTTATGTGTTTCCCTCCCATACCCGTTTCCTGATCTGACAGCTGTGGTAACACTAGAACCAAAAAATGACTGTTACCATTGGGTTTTTGTGGGAATTTAGTTCCGTGTGAGTGTGTGTGTGTGTGTGTGTGAGAGAGAGAGAGAGAGAGAGAGAGAGAGAGAGAGAGAGAGAGAGAGAGAGAGAGAGAGAGAGAGAGAGAGAGAGCGTGAGCGAGCGGGCGGGCAGCACAGGAGTGGGAAGTGTTTATTTCTAATGTACTTATCATAAGTCAGAAGTGACTTGAGGGCAATTAACAGCCAATTCAGACACCATTTGTTCCTCCTCCAGCACTCTACTTTGAATTCCACTTGATAAGTCATTGCCGTGCTACACTGGACTTACAAACAACGATCATGACTATAATATTTCCTAAGGAAGTTAGCAGGTTACAAAAGAACAAGTTATAATTATTCAGACAGGACAGCCTCTTCTCAGCTGTGTGCACACACGGCCTTTTGTTTCTTTAACTTCTTAGGCCAACTGCCTGGTGGCAGCTGTGCTAGTTTAGCAGTGTCACACAACCCCGTCAGGTCTAGCTCTGTAAAGTTCCCATCATTCAGTGCCTGGAGGCTTCACTCTACAGCTGGGCAGTTTGGTTCCCCTGCACAGAGCGTCGTTATGATTCGGAACTGACTTGATGACACCTCATAACATCTCATACACCAAATATTGACCTACCTTGGAGTGCATATATTATTAATACACAGTATTGATTGTTAGTTCATAGTTATTTATCCCTATGAGCCTCTTTGGAGGCAACTTTTTTAATGTGTTTTCTAATTTGCCAGTTCAATAAAGTTTCCCTTAGGGAAAATTATTTTTGCTGCTGATTGAATAATTGAAGCAGGTTGTCTATATATGCAGTAGATGTTTTAGATTTTATTATTGTTTGGGTTGTCAAGAGCAGTTATTTTCCAAAGTTAGTTGCCCAAATAGTTAATAAAGCAGAAATCATGGAGTGGCTCTACACAGATTTACTGAACCAGATGTCAGGGGCCTAGGAATCTGTATTTTAGAGAAGTTCTCTTGGTGATTTTGCTGTACACCTCATTTGGGTGGACAGATGGTTAGAGAGCATTCAGGTTGGGAGTTCTAATCCATGTAACAATGGTCTAAATTTTGTGACTTGAATTTACTTTGAGTAAATGTGTAAGGACTGGAGCGTGGTGATTGCTGACTCACTTGACTTCATTTCAAGCTGCAGTCGGTGGGGTTAGTCTGTTTGTCTTGCAATGGTTTTCTTTGGGGTTTTAGTACAGGATTCATGCTGCATTGGCCCTGCTGAGTAGCTCTGTGCTTTTGAAAATCTAGGTGGGGGATTTGATTAAATGAAAATCACTGAATCTGTCTGTGTCATTGGTTAGCTAAATAAATAGCCTTTTGTGCCCTGACAGCAATAGACTTTTTCTGGGTTAGATTTTCCACATGGCTTATTATCAAGCATGACAACTTGTCGAGTGTCATCAGTATCACATTCGTCTCACGAGCACAGACAACCCTTTAATCAGCTGCTTTTCTTTAGTCTGGTAGGCAGGGGAAGGCATATGGCAGCCAAGGCACTATTGTCACTCATGGGCGGTGGTCTGATTGGGGCGTGTATGTGCTTGAGGTATGTAGATTTTTTCAAAACGAAGCAGATGGCAGATGAAGCATTTCATGCATTCTCTTTTTTTACTGTGTATCAAAAATTATAATCATATGTTCTAGTATTCATAAATAACTTCACTTGCTAGAAGACCTAGTTTCTAATCTTGTTTTTGCTTTAATTTTTTTTATTCCTGGACAAGTCATTTTAAACTCGCTAAATCCTAGTAACTGCTTCTACTGACTTCTATGATCCAGTCTTGCCTGAAACTCCTGGGACCCTGGAGATCATAGATGAGATCATATTGTTTTCAACATTCTATTCTCAATATTAATCTGTCCTGTTTCCATCACCAAAAACGAATATTTGTTTACTGTCCCATGTTTGTGGTTGGCCCTTGTTTAAAATGCCTTATTTTCTTTGAACACTTTTTCATTTGCGTTAACTTCAAGACATAGTGATGACTTTGTTGTTTTGTGTTCCGCTGAACGGTGTTTCCTTTTCATTTTATTGTCTTACCGTTTTTCTTCAGTGTTCTGTCTACACATCCAGGTTGCTGTGGATCAGTAAAACTGAAAGGCTTTGTAGTTTTGTGTTTGCGTGTGTGATTTCTTCAGTGTCGTCTATCAATCAAGTATTCGAGTGCTTTTTCAGTACATGTTTGACGCTCAGCTCAAGGAGTTTGTACCCTCAATAAGTATAAAACTGTGTGGCACAGACTAAACGATGTAGATGTTCAAGCATTAGTGATAGGGAAGCACATTTAGTGATGAGATGATGGAGAAGTACTTGTAAAAACTTAAGTTAGACTTTGATGGGTGGATAGATTTGAATAATGAGGAAAAGAAAGGACAATTTAGGTTAGGTTGAAATAGAAGTATAATATATCTTGGTGGTTACTGAAGAGATAGGCAGTTTGTTAATACCAAGTAGGAGAGACTGATTTAAATTTTTTTCCTTACAATATTTAATTCAAGATGGTCTAAGCCAGCGGTTCTCAACCTTCCTAGTGCCGCGACCCTTAAAATACAGTTCCTCATGTTGTGGTGACCACCAACCATAAACTTTTCATTACTACTTCATAACTCATTTTTCTACTGTTATGAATTGGGCGACCCCTGTGAAAGGGCCTCAGGTTGAGAACCGCTGGTCTAAGCACTGCAGCAGGATGAGGCTGTCACTGCCTTACATCAAGATGGACAGTCCCAGGAACCCTGTGAGTCCGAATCAGCTTGATGACAGCGGGTAGACTTAGAGTAATGCAGCCGAGTGACACCAAAGTTAAAACTTGGCTGCTCACCCAAAGCGTGGCCCTTTGAACCCACGCGCAGCTCCCCAGGAGAAAAACCTAGCAATCTGTTCCCAGGAAAACGACAGCCTAGAAAACCCTCTGGGGTAGTTCTACTCCGTCACACTGGAGCTTGGCTTGTCACACCCAGCAGCAGCAATAACAGCATCACAATCCACAATGAACCTGGGGTCATCAAGCTTGCCAATAGGAAAGTCAGTCAGGAGAGGGAAAAGGGAGCGACATGTCTAGGAGAACACAGGCGCAAGTCTGCTGGTAGAAAAGCAGGAGGACTGACTTCCAAATTGGGGGCGGGGGGTAATGACTAAAAATACTCTCAAGGACCCTCATGGGGAGTATTCCTAGTAATAGCCACCGAATAAGGGTCAAGTTTCTGGCACCCTGGGAACCCAGGCCAAATTGAATCATGCAACTTTAAGGTGTACAACATGCTCCAAAGGCCACATCAAAGAAATCAGATGAGGAAATGCCACTAGGTGAACTGGACTCTCTCTCAAACACACCTGTAATCTGAGCACTTACGACTGAAAATTCACTGTGTGTGAAGAAGCAGAAGACAGCTATACCAACATTATTGAACTGTTGGTATGCAATCATTAACTTACTATCAATGCCCTATGTGCTGTTTTGAGATACATATTATTCTGGCACACCTGTGACTGACATTGTCAGTGAATATCTTACTGAAAATTATAAATTTTCCCTGACAACCAACTCCCATTGTTTGTATAAATACCGTCCAGCCATGAAGTATGATTTATTCTTTGTAAGTGATTAATTCCAGTATTATATCTAGTGAGCCTCCATTGATCCAATATCCCTCTCTTAACAGTGTTTTAAAAATTAGTACCAGAAGCTAATTAATGACAATATTAGCGGGAGATTTTTATGCTCTTGGGAGATGATTGATAAGATTCTCTACCATATATTAACAAGGAAGTCTCTACAGCAGTGGTTCTCAACCTTCCTGATGCCGTGACACTTTCAGACAGTTCCTCATGTGGTGGTGAACCCCCTAACCATCAAATTATTTTTGTTGCTACTTTATCACTGTAATTTTGCTACTGTTATGAATCGGGCAGGCGCTGTGAAAGGGTGGTTCGACCCCCAAAAGAGGTCCCGACCCACAGCTTGAGAATTGCTGTTCGAAAGGGAGCCAAAGGCAGATTAAAAACAACAACAACCATAGATCCAGGAATGGATTTTAGGCTCGTACTAAACCCTAGCTTCAGTTTAAGAACATCTAGTTCTTAGATGATGGCCATGTTCTATACTCACCTTCAGGAAGGGAACAGAAGATATGGGTGCTATAGCAATGTGTAGTGAAGAAATTAGATGGTACCCTCTATCAGAAAAAATAGTGTCTGGGGTCTTAGAGGCCTGTTTCCAAATAAGCAGCCATGTAAGTAAGATGTCAACTAAATCCACACCAGCACCAGTGACCAAAGGATTGTAAATTGTATAATCTGAGGTTGAAGGAGGGAACAGTATCTGTAGCCTATGTTAATGACCGATTAAAATTTTACATTGTTAGACATGGCACAGATATTGAACTCAGAAGTGTCTCTTAGAGGTTGGTTATCAGTGGGATCTGTGTTAGTCTGGGTAGACTAGAGAAACAAAATTCATAAATGCTCATATTTTATGAGAGAGTTTTATATAAAGGGTAAATATACATAAAGAAAGCATCCCAACCCAGTGCTGTCCCCAAGCCCATAAGTCTGACACTAGCCCGTATATCCGACATTGATCTACAAAGTCCTTAATCTCACAACACACACACAATGATGCGGACTGCAGGAGGAAAGCCGAATCAGTGAGTGTGTAAGCATCTCAGTGCTGGCAGGGGTCTCCATGGAACTTCTCCAGCACCCAGGGCTGCATCAGGGTAGGTCCATGTGGCTTCTCTGGGATGTCTCACAGGAAGTTAGCCTTGCCTGCTGAGGCAGATAACTAGCAGGCAGCCGCACACCAGTCCAACCATCAGAGAACAAGAGACAAGATAGGCGAGGCTCACTGAGGCATTTATCTGTGCACCCTTCAATTAATCCCACATGTGTTCATTGGCCAGGTTGGCACAATAAACCTTAACAGGATCATAGAAGGATGTGGAACATCTGGTCTGAAAGAATGTTGCTTCTTAAATCAAACTTCCCTGTTGAATTTCTTGCAAAATATATCCTAAAATAATAAAACAACTCCAGATTTGTGTATGTGTGGCGTGTGAGAGAGATATTTTAGTTTTAGATCAATTAATAGTAGGCCATTCTTTCTAGCAGCAATTGGAGAGCAAGAATAACATAAAACAAGATTTCTTTTGGTTTATAACAGCCCTATTTTATATCACTTGAATCCATCCAAATTGTTGGGAGATCATTCCTCCTGATCCTAAGTGTTTACAGTGTTGAAAATAGGTTCTGTATAAAAACTAGTGATTAGTCCAAGCTGATTTCTGTTGAGCAAAGTATCATGATCAAATAGTAACATTTTAGAAAATCAAAAGGATTGGTGAGGTATGAGGTTGCCAAGTTAGTGGAGTTAGAAGCTTCATGCACTCATTCCCCAAAGAACTGTCAGAAGACAAACTGTCAAAACTGGTCAGCCGTCTAAGCCTCTCCCTTAGGCTGTTCCCGAGCAGGCCCACATTTCAGCCACAGCCCACGTTTCCAACTTGGGCTCCTGTGTTGAATTCTGAAAGCTATAGACCACTTCTTATACATGATTATGTGTGTCTGTTGTAATCTGTCGATTGATACCTAAAACATAGAAGCAAAGTGTTGTATGTCTCTGTTTTGTCCATATTGAAGGTAGCACAATGGGCGTTGCTGTGGGTATTGCAGGGCAGCCTTGAGAGGCTTGTAGTTAGTTACCTAGGACAAAAGAGGAAGGGGGTGGGGAGGTGCCCCAGCTGCAAAATGGCAAGGGGATAAATTCCTGTCTTTGAAAAAGTCACTAAATCAACAGACCTTGTTGCTTTCAACCGTAAAAAAGAAAAGCACCAGGAAATCTCAAGGAAGGAAGGAAGAAAGCTGATTTCTAGATTTACCGCATTACGGAATTCCAATGCCTTGTTCTCAACAGAAAAATCAAAAGGCATACAGAGAGAAGGGAGGAGACACATTGAAAGGGACAAAAGAGAGAAAGATGGTCCCTGAAAAAGCGAGCTATGGTTCTCCCCACAGCTTACCCTGCACACTGACTTTTTGAGTGAGTGGATGAATGAGTAGTTAGTGGAATTACAACTTGGTGGCCCACACCATGCTGCTTCTGCTTTTGTTGAAATTCTTGCAAAATGGAATCGTAATAAAAGGAAGGCTCTTTCCCTATGCCCAGAAAAAATCCACTGTCAGTAATTCCACTTCACTGCCATCAAGCCAGCTCCATGTCATAATGGCCCAATAAGGCAAAGTAGAACTACCCTTTTCGGTTTCTGAGATGAAATCCTTATAGAAGCAGACTGCCTCATCTTTCTTTGGGGGAGATGCTGGTGACTTCCAGCTATTGACCTTGTGGTCAGAAGCTGAACACTTAACCCACTATTCCACTGGACTCCTTAATGTCACTCATCACCACTTTAAGACTTCAGGGAAAGAAAATACTATTCTTCCTTAACTAAAATTTGATCACTAAGTATTTGGTTCAGAGATCCCCAGGGTGTTCAGATAAATTTGTATGTGAGTCTCAGAGATTATCAACATTTCTACATTGAGAATGATTCTGATGTCCTTGAACCCCTTCAGCTGAAAGCAGTCTAGGATTGTTAGTGTGATTATGACTTTCACCTGTATCCCAGACATGTGGAGTCTGTGGAATGTATCAATTGGGCTGTTTGTTTCATCAAAAATTTCTCATATAAATGAAAATCTATGCTCTGTAGTACTAAAATCATTTGAAAGAAGAAAAATTATCTAAAATATTTTACAATGTAGCAAGAACTTGAATCTCATGTAAACTTTTGTAAGCCTATGAAAGGAACTATGCTGCTGTCTCTAATCATTGGCCTACTTGTGACCTTCTGGAGACTTTCTGATCTCCTTACTGATGTATTCTCTCTGGATACAAATCTTTCTTCTTTTCTTTTTCTCTCCATGCTTAGATTCTTCTTGGTTAGTGTCCAGGGAACTTTTTAGAATTGATCGTTGACCACTCAGGTCACCAACTGTGATACGTTTATTGTACCAACCTGGCCAGTAAGCACATGTGGGATTAGTAAGGTTGCAGTTTAATTCGAAGGCAGAGATAAATGGCTTGGTGAGCCTTGCCCTTCTGTCTCTTGCTCTCTGATTATTGGACCAGTGTATGGCTGCTTTAGCTAGTTCTCTGCCTCAGTTTGCGAGCTACACTACCTGTGGGACACCCAACCTGTGGACTGTGTTGTCGCTGTAGTTTGAGGTTCCTTCAAGATCTGCTTTGGCACACTGCTGGTGTGTATGCATTGCTTGAGCTGGGGACTGTCAGACCCTGTCATCTGGCTGACTATTGGTGATCTGCCCTGCTGTTTGCTGCCTATGGCCAGACTGCCTGTATTGCTCTACAGAAGACTCGGCTGTCTACTTCCTTGACTTGCACCCAGCAGCCCTCGTGAGTTGAAGGACTGTCATTATATTAGCTGTCTCGCAGAAGTGAGTTGAACTGAGCACTCTGTACTATAATTTCCATAACTTTTTATTTCTTTGTAGATCTATCCATCGATTATATACTTGAGTATAAGCTGACCGAATGTCAGCCAAGGCACCTAATTTTACCATAAAAACTGCATTAAAAATGTGCTGAAAAACTTGGCTTACACACAAATATATGCAGTGTGTGTGTGTGTGTAATAAGTGCCCTGGTTTTGTTTCTCTAGAGAACCCTGTCTAACAAACCAACTATAGGTCATATCACTGTCTGCTACAGAGCTGTCGTACATTCACTGAATGAGAGGACTTGTGATGTGGGCGTGGGTAGGTGGAAAGCCAGGAGGAGGAATGAGGGTAAGATGATAATTTGTCCAGTTTTTAAACCAAAGCTTGTGAGACTCGAGAGTCCATGAATGCCCTAATACCTGCTTACAGAAGATTCTGGGAAGACATAATACTTAAATCAAAATCTTTAAGGGGCTAAAATCTTGCTGGGAAGACTAAGAACTCTTGTGATTAGGAGATCATTGTTACAGTTGGCAGTCCTTGGCTTTTGGTGTTCGCTTCAGTAGTCTATACTCTGAAACATTATGAGACACTGTGTAATAGAGTGGTTGAGAGCCCAGATTTAAAAAAAATGTTTTATTAGGGGCTCATACAACTCTTATCACAACCATCCATACATATATCAATTGTGTAAAGCACATCTGCACATTCATTGCCCTCATCATTTTCAAAGCATTTGGAGAGCCCAGATCTTAGAGCGGAGTTACAATCCTAGCTTTACCATTTGCTGTCTGTTTCCTCTGGGCTAGTATCATAACGTGTGTGCTCCAATTTTCTCATATCTACAAACGGTATATAATTAATAGTACCTTTCTAAAAGGATTGTTTTGTGGGCTTGATGGGTTGATATATAAGGAAGGAGTGCTTAATATAGTGCCTGGAGCTTGGTAGTTGGCTGTACAGTATAGCCAACTACCAAGTTCCAGGCACTGAATTAAGCACTCCTTATACATTGATATTGCTAAAATGAACTTAGTTAAATGAATCTGAGATATCATGTGGTCAAGTGTGAAAAACAAATAGCAAAGCACATATAAAATGTCAGAACTCATGCCATTTTAAAAATGTGCCCTAGAGTGAGAAATAAATAGGAATCCATATAATTAGATGTGAGGGAATGGACACCTCCCACTACCATCAAAATAAGCTATAATTCTGTTACTTGGCTTTATCATGTTTAGCTCCCTACACGTTTTTTTTAATTGTGATAGTTATACCTGACAAGACAGTTACCACTTAAACAGATTTACATGTACGGTCCAGTGACATTAATTGTACGTTTGTCATGGGTATCCATTACCACTGTTTCCAAATTCTTCCCTCATTCCCAATAGACTCAGGAGTCTTCCTTTCGCCTTTCCTTTGAGCATGGGCATGATCCCCTTCTTTCATAACCACTAGTACATTTTAGACTCTATATTTGTCTACGGTAGGTATTTTATATATGAGGGCTCATACAATATTTGTCCTTTTGTTGATTTAGTCCACTCGATATTTACAGGTTCATCTGGGCTGTCAAATGCATCCGGGTGTCATTATTTCTATGTGGTAGTAGTGGTAGGCGCTGTCAAGTGCGTCAGGTTCATTAGCAGCCCTGTATACAACAGAACACAGTCCCGCTCAGTCCCGCACCATCCTCATAGTCTTGATGTGCGAGCCCACTGTGACAGCCACTATAGCAATGTGCGTTTCCTGGGGTTTTAGCTTTCGCTGACACTACTAGGCATGATGTGCTTCTCTAGGGCCCGGGCCCCTCCGATGGCTTGTAGAAAGTACGTGAAACAAAGTCTTGCCGTCTCTTCTAAAGAGCTTTCTGGCTATGCATTTTCCAACACAAATGTGTTCATCCTTCTGGCAGTCTATGGTGGAGTCATTTTTTTTTTGCCAGTCCCATAATTCAGAGACCTCGCTGCTGCTGCTTCACCTTCTTCGTCCAGTTTCTGTGTGCATAGGAGACGATTAAAATGATGTCCCATGGGTTAAGCACCCCTTGTCCTCACAGCGACATCGTTGCTTTCGAACACTTTAAGAAGGTCTTTCGCAGCATGTTGTCCAGTGCCATGCACTCAATATCATTGGACTCTGATGGTCACAGATTCCATGAGTGGTAGATGACATGGAGAAGCCAATAGATCATTTAAAGGACAGGAAAGAAAAAAAAGGAGCAAACTTTTATATCAGAAGAGATAACTGAAGCATGCTCACTTTATGAGTATGTACATTTTCTAAATGCATTCATCTGTTGATGGGCATTTAGACTGTTTCCACCTGTTAGTTATTGTGAATAGTGCTGCAGTGAACAACTGGTGTCCAAGTATTTATGTTCTGATTTTCAGTTCTTTTAGGTATAGTAGAATTGCTGGGTCATAAAGGAGTCCTGTGGGTTAATGATGGGCTATTAATTGCAAAGGCCATGGTTCAAACCACCAGCCGCCTCACAAGAAAAAGATGAGATAGTCTGCTCTTGAAAAGACTTAGGATCTCAGAAACCTTGGAGAGGGGTCTCTGAGTCAGAATCTACTCAGTACAAGTGCTTTGGGGGTTGGGGTTTATGACAGTAATCTGTTTAACTTTTTGAAGACTGCTGAACAGTTTTCCATAGCAGTCTGTATTAAACTCCATCCAGCAATAGGTGAGCGTTCCATACATGTTTTTTAGTGAGAACACTGTGTAATAGAAAGAGGATATTTATACTTGTAGATATGATATTTTTTAATGAAATTTATTTATGAAAAATTTTTTACCCAGTTCCCGGCAGACATACCTGTGATGGAGTTTTTTCATTGTTTCTGTAATTACAGACCTTACTCTAGTAGATAACCTCAAACTCTTCTACAAAGGCCTTTCTTTTTTGAATTATTTTTACAGTATCTCCTAAAGTATTGGGCTGCTAACTGCAAGATCAGCCACCTACGTTGGAGCTTTCTGCTCTTGTAATGATTTATAGTCTTGGAAAACCACAGAGGCAGTTCTGCTTTTTCCTATTGGACCCCTCTGCGTCAGAATCCACTCAATGGCAGTGAGTTTGGTTTTGGAACCCCCAGTTGGTATCGTCCTGACGAGGAGCTTAGATTTGCTTTTTGGGACTTAGTTGTTAAAGTACTATGATGTCCTGACTTTTCCTATCGCGATAGTAAACTTTTTTGGTTTTGGTGATTTTAGGGTTTCAACTAGACATATCGTCACAATCTTTGGATCAAGAAATTCTATTAAAAATTAAAGCTGAAATTGAAGAAGAGCTGAAATCTTTGGATAAAGAAATTTCTGAAGGTAAGTTTATTTTTCTAATTAGTAGATTCATTGTTGCTGTGATTTGATTTTTATCAGTTTAACCCAGCTTTTAAAGTAGGATGTTCTCCGGCATTGCACACTTCACTGGTATGTGATTCTAATGATGAAATTGAAGGCAGCTGTTTTCTGTCCTTAGGGATCAATTTTACAAAGGGCTTTTTAATTAATTAATTAATTTTTGAAAAGTGCTTTTTAGATGCAGTTCTTTCTGATGTTGTCATGAGCTAAATGATCACAGGAAAGTCCTTTCTGGTCAATATAGTTTGATTTTATATACGTATGTACTTGAGTATAAGCCGACCTGAATATCAGCTGAGGCACCCAATCTTACTACAAAAACAGCATTAAAAATGTGCTGAAAAACTGAGCTTATACACGAGTATATATGGTAACGATCTTTATATATAAGTTATGGTATTTCATTTTTACTGGAACAAATGCTATTTTGTTGTTTGCTGCCATTGAGTCAACCTCTAACTCATGGTGTCCCCGTATACAGTGGGATTGGACTATTGTGATCCCTAGGGCTTTCATTGGCTGATTATTCAGAAGTAGATCTCCAGGCCTTTCTTCCTTGGCTGTCTTAGTCTGAAAGCTCCACTGAAACTTGTTCCTCATCACAGCAACCCTGTAAGCCTCCACTGATAGACCAGTGGTGGCTATCCTTGAAGTGCACTGGCTAGGAATCAAACCCTGGTCTCCTACATGGAAGGTAAGAGTTCTACATAGATAGTTTTTAGCATTATGTCATAAGCCTTGTGTCAGTCTGGGTTGACCAAAGAAACAAAGTACATTCACCCTATTCCTAAGGAAAGTGATTGATAACTCTTGGAAGTAGGTGCAAACCCCATGCTCTCCTTATACTCTTTGCCTTTCATTTTCTTTGTATCGTAGAACAATAGTTAACTATGCTTTTTCTTCCTACAGCTAGGGAAGGACCTATATAACAGGGAGGGAGTTAGGACGCAGATGAGGTTGGTACTTTGACTCCAAGAGGCTAGGATAAGACTTTTCTCAACATCTGTCCTTTATGATTGCTGTATAGCCCTCACTGGTATTCAGTTTACCCAGGCGCACAAGTTTGAGTTTGAAAGGGAAAGTGCTTGGTTCTTCCTCTGAGGGTGGTGTAAGCTGTTAGAATCTGGGTTAAGAAGGACCTCGTTTGTAAAGGTTAAAAGAGAAAAGGTTTTCATGAATTATTCAGAGAATGATGACAGAGCCAGGATTGGCTTCTCCTTTATCATGCTTATACTAAATTGGTCAGTACTATTACATGAAATTGGTTAGTGTGTTGTAAAATGCCGCTTTTTCTCTAGGTCCTTCGCTTGTTTAAAAGAACAATAATTCAAAATCGAGGACTTAGCACTTTTTTGTTCCAAGAAAGATTCACATCCACCATGCCTATCTGACATTTGTTTGTGGCGTTTCTTCCTAGCTTGCTCTCCTAGCAAATCCCTTAGCCCCTAGGCTTGTACAACACAAGTATTTGTGTTGATGTTGAGTATGAAGTTCAGTTTTTCTTTTTACTTTAGCCTTCACCAGCACTGGCTTTGATCGTCACACTTCCCCAGTGTTCAGCCCTGCAAACCCAGAAAGCTCAATCGAAGACTGCTTGGCCCATCTCGGAGAAAGAGTGTCTCAAGAACTCCAAGAGCCTCTGCAGAAAGCATTGCACATGCTCCTGAGCCAGTGAGTGCCCATTGCTGTGTGGGAATGCACTTCTCTAAGCAGTCCTTGACTGCTGCTAGCTCTGGGTGGGCTAAAGGCTGTGTGTTAGATGAATGGTATAATTTCTTTTCTCACCTGTTCTTCACTTTTCTGTGTCATTTTGTGTAACATCAAAGCACAGTTATTTAATTGTTCAGCCAGAAGTTAATAGTTTTATGTATTTGTTAAACAAATGCTTTTACTGAGTTGTGACTATTTAATTTGTCCTAACCAGTTTTGCTTATCATTCTCTGGCTCATGTAAGTGTATTGGCTAGGATTGTGTATATTACATTGTAATGTGGGATTAACATTAAATTGATATTTTAGATATCTCTGTTGCTAAACTGTGAGGAGGCACTTTGCCCGTATAACTACTCCCACATTGGCTAGCTCCTAGCTGTGGTTTGACCGTTGAACCAACGACAAACAGCAAGTAATGATGAAAGTGTATTAGATTAGAACCAAATAATTTATTGGAAATCTCTATTTTTATTTCCTTTGATTCTTTGCTGAGAATTATTAAGGGATTACTACAAATGAGGGGAAATAATACTTGGTCATAATAGAGATCAACAATTTTCTCCCATCCAAGTACTAACCAGGCCCGACCCTGCTTAGCTTCCGAGATCAGACGAGATCGGGCGCGTTCAGGGTGGTATGGCCATAGACAACAATTTTCTAAAATAGGATGGAGCCCAATTCTTCTCTAAAAGGGCCAAACTCAGATGCCAAATGCCTATTATAAGGTGGTTCCTTACTTTCAAGTAGGTACAGTTTATAGCTTACCGTTTGTTATGAGCAAGCAATTTGGGTTTTCAGAAAATTCAGTTTGTTTCTGCATATATTGTGGTAAATTGAGCAAATGTAAAATTTTCATTAATAATTCGGCAAGAATGGAATGAAAATTATATTTGGAAATATGGAGAGAAAAAAGGATAAAAATAAGAGTTAAATAGGAAATTCAAGATTATAATAGTGGTTTACAAAAATTGTTATTAGCCGTGGGATTCCACTAGGGGACCTTTGGATCCTTCAAGAAATGAAGTTCGTTTGAGTGGGTTGGACTTATTGTTAAAACCTTTTTATTCATTCTTCAATCAGAACTTAAATACTTTTTCATCTGTTTTGTATATTGAGGGTTTTCTTGAAATTTAAGTTTTATATAAAGATTTGAAGAAAAATCTGCACTATATATAAACAAGAAAGAGAAAAAATAAAACACCTAGAAAAACACTTGTGACAGGCAGTAAAATAGTAAGGAATTAATACAAAAAGTTCTGTTTCCAACTTTGATGCAGACTTTGTGGCTCTGAACAAACCATTTCACTCTTTAAATCTCAATTTCTCCATCTGCATATTTTAATTTTATTGAAGTAAACTGTCCAAAGTATGGTGATACATGAGGGGACTTCAAAAAGTAGATGAGAAAATTCCATTATTTGTTAATTCCATTTTTATGTCATTTGAAGCTCCTTTAGATAGACTTTTTTTGTTTCTAAGAAAACCAGTATTATTGTTTCTGCAGTCCTTTTTATAACACAGAGGAAAAATTCATATCATCTCACTTCATGCAAAGCAAATATACTTAAAAGAAAATTATCTTGGATTAAAAGCTGTTGTGTTTGCTCCCCCCCCCCCCCCACACACACCCTGCATACACATCAGTCATGTTTCTTTATGAGTAAATAACTTCTTTGAAAGCTGTTAAGCTTTATTACTAATACCTGAAAAAATTAATTGATGCTGAACTAGAAGTACTATACAAATGGAAGTAATATCTTTCTTTTTTTGGAAGTAATATCTTTTAAGGTGGAATATACCAAACTTTTGTGTAAAGTGAGAAATTGATCTGGAACTCCTTGTAAAGACAAGCACCAGGAGTTTCACAATGCCCTCCCATGCCCCCTTTCTTTTTTAGCCTCATGTCTTATTCGATTCTCCTTTCCATGAGTGTCTAATCTACTGGATTACATATGTGTATACATGTGTGTATATGTAATGTTTCAAGTTATATTTCATTTTGATGGATGCTAAAGTACATTAGCCGGATAGACAAGCTAACATTAAGGACTACTGTACCCCATAACAGTGTTGACCGGTTGAGGAAAGGAAGTGAAGGGAAGCTGAAGGGAGAATACAGGTGGGTGAACTACATAGTACTTCCTGAGCTGCAGGGTTGACCGCAGTCTAGCATGTAGTCCAAGTGTTCTAAAAGATCCTAAGGCTATGTTACTGGACATGTGGCAAAGGAAAGTGGTACAGAGTCGCTCTTGTGGAAAAGAGCAGCCCTGGTGTCTTGTTTCCTTTTTAGCCTTGCTTCAGTGTCTATTGATGTTGACTTGAGCAAAAGAGTGATGCCCCTGTCACCAGGACTTTTTCTAAAGGGTCTTGATCGGCTCTGTCTAATAGAAATCTGAAGAGGCTTCAAAGGGTTGATGGAAAATGGAATTAAAAGATAGTGGAAGTTTTTCATAAACTCTTGGAAAGCAACATATGCAATTAAAATATTTTTAATCAATCACATTAAAGCACATTAAAAAAGGAAACAGTACATGAATTAGTAATGTTTTCAAAAATCTATTTTAACTCAATCCTGCCAACATAATAAGATTTTAAGATATAACCACTGTAAAAATTTAATGAGATATTTTTCATTCCTTTTGCTCTCTAAGTCTTTGAAATCTGTTGTTTATAGTGTTCTCGCAGCACACCACTAGCCACTGTGGTATCTAGACTTGTGGCATGTGTTAAAGTCCCTACTGGAGAATGGGACCAGTGTAGCCCTTGGGACCAGATTGAATTGGATATGATCCTTGTCAGCTCTGAGGTCTTGGGACAGTGTCTCATTTTTTCTCAGTGCTCAGCACAAAGAATGGAACTTTAAATCTTACCTACTCCAAGAACCTCTTTCCTTGTCCCACTTACATTCATACTGTGACCCCATTTACTATGAATAGGATTTACATTCAGAAAGCATGTAGAATTTTATATGATAAGGTTCAAAGTTTAACATGGAACTCTGCGCCACCTTTACTTTGTCCAGGTCTGTGTATCCTCAGCCTGAAAAGTCTTTCAGGTGACATCTCTCTTTAGTGTGTAAATATTTTAGATGATTTACCTTTTAAAAATTTTTTATAATTGTGCTTTTTATATGTACTAAAATAATATAGAGGTGTATTTTGAATGAAATTATTATTTTTATCATATATTGAATAAACCAAATAGTTATCTACACTATAGAAATCCTACGAAAGAAATTTCAGGCAATTAAAAAGATTTATTAGAATAAGTATTTATCTTGTTATATTATTGACTGCTCTCCCAAACTGATGGCATGTATCTCACCGTACAGAAAGTACATTAGAAAAATACATACTTAAAATAAAAATAAAACTTTTTTAAAAAAGAAAAGAAAAATACATTCTAAGTACTGGAAGCCACATCTGATCTAAAATACATTTTGCCACTTTTGCAAAAAAGTTCAGCAGCATAATAATAACTGTATGCATTAGTTCCTCTGGAGATTTAGAATTTTCCTTTTTTGTGACAGACTTTTAAAAAAATCTCCACAGGCCAATGACCTATCAGGGATTCCGGGATTGCATACTGGAGACCGCAGTTCATGCCAACGGTTGGAACAAGGTATTAACCATATGTTCTTTTCTCTAAGAAGGGATTAGTATGTTAATGATACAATACAGGTGGAATTGCTGACATCATGCAACAGAAAACAAGTCGAGCTCTTTATTTCACATATAAATGAAGCTGACTGTGTTAAGTGGCTTATGTTTTGGATACTGAAAGTTTCTGCCCAGCCCCCTCCTATAGTACGTGTCGTGTGTCACCCATTTTCCCTTTGTCCCGAATGTCCTGTAGCTTCTTCTTTGCTGTGTGCTACTAGATGTGACTCTTATCTCTAGACGGTTATCTGTGAGGATTTGCATATATCTTGGAAGTGGGTGTGAGAATACGGACTTCAGTTGGGAAATTGCCTCTGCTGAGTGTTTGAAATGAATTTGTGTTTTACAATTTACAAACTATTTAATCATAACTACCTACTGCAGAGGGGCTGACTAGATTATATTAACTTCAGTTTACTTATTTGTGTATTTACTAAGTTCCGGCGAAGAATTGGAGGATTAGAGAAGCCAAGTGATTGGCCTAGACCCCCTGACTGTTGAGCGTGGCAAGCAGCACCAGAGCTGAGACCGATTCCAGTCTCAGTGTTTTCCACTACATCTTACGGCTCATCTGTTTCTCAGGGTGCCTTACTGAGTTCTCACCTTGGAAAGGCAGAAAACTTAAGGAGATGCAATATAGGAAGACTAGAGAGCAACCTTAAAGGAGCGGGGGGCTCACGGTAGTGCTTCAAACCCACCTCCCGCTGTAACGAGGGAAATGTGGCAGTCCACTTCCATAAAGACTACAGGCCTGGAAGCCCTCTGCGACAGGGCAACTGTGCCCTGTCCTAAAGGGTTGCTATGAGTTGGAATCGACACATCGTTTCTTTTCTTTTTTTTTTTTTATAAGTTCATAATGAGAAAAAAGTGTGGCCCTTAAGTGATATGGTGCTAGGGGTGATTAAATCCAACAAGATTATTTTATAAATAATCACTTCTCAAAATTATTGATGAGTCAGGCCATATGACCTTATGAAGCTAATTGATGTATGTTATCTTTTCGCAGCTTAATTGCAGACTTTGGAGATAAAAACAGGCTTTGAAATAAGTCTTGGTTTGACATCCTTACCATAGACTAGATAAGTCTCTTTAAGCACGTTCTCTGTAAGTGGACATTTTCTGGACGTGTTATATAAAAGGAAGCATATATGTTTTAGGTCCCATTTCTAGGTAGTCTTAACCACTTCCCTTACTCTACTTTTTCCTCCTCTGATTTACTTATGCAAGTTATTTATTCTGTAGAAGTTTACTCCCTTCTGGGTCTTTAGCGACTGTGTCTCTGCAGTGTCCCTTAGCATCTTCCTCTGTTCCTCTGTTACCGGTCCATTAGGTAGACATGGAGACCTGGTCAGAATCACATTGGTCGTTTGTCAAGAATCCCCATTCGTCCTTGTCTTTCCTAGAGCATCATGCTTCGTCGGTGCCAGCGAGTTGGTTCCCACTCATAGTAACCCTCTGAAAAGGAGCACAAAACGCTGCCTGGTCCTGAGCCATCTTCACAGTGTTGCTATATTGGAGATGGTGCAGACACTGGATCTATCTCTGGGAGAATTTCCCCTCTTTTTACTCAGCAAGCACGAGCTCCTTCTCCAGGGACTTCTCCTTCCTGATAACATGTACATATGGCTGAGGTGGAATTTGCCATCCTTGCTTTTAAGGATGTGGTTGTACTTCTTCCAAGGCAGGTTTGTTTGTTCTTCCCGCAGCACAGGGTCTAGTGAGTAGCCTTTGCCAATGCCATAATTCAAAGACATCAGGTCTTTGGTCTTCCTTAAGCATTGCTTTGTGAGGTGACTGAAAATACCCTAACATGGGTGAGATGCACCTTTTGGCTTTTAACACTGGATGGCACATAGCGTCGTCTTGTCTTTTAAATTATGTTTTGAAGCAGACTGGTTCAAGACATTATTCAAACCTAATCAGTAAATTAGTACAGATGAAATTTGTGGGTTCTGGGACCTTTTGTATACTTGTTAAGGTTCTGGAGGGTAAAATAGTAGATCATTAGGCCAAATAATTTGTCATCATAAATCTTCATTTTACTGGAAGGAATCATCAGAACTTTAAATTGGCTTGCTTTACTTCTACACAAGGCCAACTCATCAATCCTCTATTAGAAGAATAATGCTATTTAATTGAACTAAAACTAACCCATTGGAAAGAGAACACAGGTGCATATGAGACCTCAGTGGATTAGCTAAGTACGTGGGTAGAAGTAAACCAGTGGAAGTCATCTCTTGGTAGCCCAAATACTGGAGCATTTCATCACAAAAGTTATTGAAGCAAGAAAAGCAATTTACATGCATTGTGAAAGTTACTGTTACAGTGTTGGCGAAGAAAAGTTAAAGTACCATCCATGGACTGCAGAAGAATAAACAAATCTGTCTAGAGGAACTACAGCCAGAATGTTCATTGGAAGCAGGATGGTGAGACTTTGTCTCATGTACTTTGGGCATATCAGGGGACCCAGGCCCGGAAGAAGAACATCACTGCCAAAAGAACAAACAAATCTGCCTTGAAAGCCGAAAAGTCAGCATGCTTCTTGGAAGCAAGGATGACAAAACTTCCTTTGAACATAGTATTAGGAGAGACTGATCTCTGGAAAGGACATCATGCTTGGTAAAGTAGAAGGCCAGTTGAAAAGATGAAGACTCTCAAGGAGATGGATGGACACAGTGGCTGCAGCAGTGGGCTCAAACAGAACAATAGGGAGGCTGCCACGGGAGCAAGCAGGGCTTCCTTCTGTTGTACAGACGGTCATTATGAATTGGAGCCAACTTTCCACCATCTAACAACAGTGAGAAATGACTTGGAGAAAGGAATCCAAGAGATAAAAATATTTGGTTAGTTTTTGGACTTAGAAGTATGAATGATGTAAAAACATATGCGTAAAGAGACATCTTGTCTGAGGGGCTGACCCTAATCCCAACTATGTGGACAGCCGCCCCTCCTCCTAGAAGAATTTACTTCAGAGGACAGCACTGAAGCTACCCCTCAGGGAGAGGGACATGTCTGATCAGAGCACACAGGAGCAAATGAAGGGGGAGGGAGAGAGAGTGGAGCACATCCTGGCCCACTAAGCCTTGAGGACGATATCCCTGCTCATAGTAGCCAATGCACAGAGAGGACCACGTGGCCGGCCCCACTAGGAGATGACATCGCTCAGTGACCTATAGCCTTACAGGGAACAACACTGAAGGTGTGGGAATTGCATCCGATCTGACCCCATCACACTGAGGCAAAAGACTAAAGAACAGCAAGGGGAACAAAGCAAGGAAGTCCCAAGGGAATACCAAAAATAGACTTTGGGGTCAGGGTGTGACACCCCATCCGACTTGACCTGAAAATACTCCTAAAGGTCAACAAACAGATCTTGAACTATTTGCAGGCTTTTCTTATTTTGTCATTTTTTTATTGTTGTTATTTTGTTTTCTTGTGCTTTGTTTTGCTTTGTCTTGTTTCTTGTACATATTATTATTTCTGCAGATCTATCTAGATAAGATAGGTGGGATAAACAATCTGGAGGAGGAAACAATGGGACCAATGGTTCCGAGGGGGCATGGGAGAGGGGGAAGTAGTAAGGGGGAGGTGAAGGAAGCGGGTGTTAACAAACCCAGGAACAAGTGATCCAAAATTGTTGGCGAGGAGGCTGTAGGAGTCCTTTTAGGGCTTTATCAAGGGCAATGTAACTGAGAGGAATTACTGAAACCCAAATGAAGGCTGAGCATGATAGTGGGACAAGAGGAAAGTCAAAGGAAATAGAGGAAAGAACTAGGAGGCAAAGGGCATTTATAGAGGTCTAAATACAGGCATGTATATATGTAAATATATTTATATATGAGGATGTGGAAATAGATCTATGTGCATATATTTTATAGGATTAGTATTAAGGTAGCAGATGGACATTGGGCCTTCACTCAAGTACTCCCTCAATGCAAGAACACTCTGTTCTATTAAACTGACTTTCATTATGCACACCTTCCCGACACAATAACTGAAGACAAAGCGGGTGCGTAAGCAAATGTGGTGAAGAAAGCTGATGGTGCCCTGCTATCAAAAGATATAGCATCTGGAGTCTTAAAGACTTGAAGATAAACAAGTGGCCATCTAGTTCAGAAGCGACAAAGCCACATGGAAGAAGCACACCAGCCTGTGTGATCATGAGGTGTCGATGGGATCAGGTATCAGGTGTCAAAGAACAAGAAATATCATTGTGAATGAGGGGGAGTGCGAAGTGGGGACCCAAAGCCCATCTGTAGGCAGCTGAACATTCCCTTACAGAAGGATCGCGGGGAGGAGACGAGTGAGTCAGGATTCAGTGTAACAATGATAAACATACAACTTTCCTCGAGTTCTTTAATGCTTCCCTCACCACCCCCCCACTATCATGATCCCAATTCTACCATACACATCTGGCTAGACCAGAGGATGTACACTGGTACAGATAGGAACTGGAAACACAGGGAATCCAGGACAGATGAACCCCTCAGAACCAGTGGTGAGAGTGGCAATAATAGGAGGGTAAGAGGGAAAGTGGGGCAGAAAGGGGGAACCGATCACAAGGATGTACATATAACCTCTCCCAGGGGGACGGACAACAGAAAAGTTAGACAGTGTAAGACATAACAAAATAATAAATTTTCAATGGTTCATGAGGGAGTGGGGGGCAGAGAAGGAGAAAAATAAATTGAAACCAAGGGCTCAAGTAGAAAGCAAATGTTTTGAGAATGATGATGGCAACAAATGTTCAAATGTGCCTGACACAGTGAATGTATGTATGGATTGTGATAAGAGTTGTATGAGCCCCCAATAAAATGATTTTTTTAAAAAAGACCTTTTAGGAATGGATGTTTGAAAAATCTAGTTAACAAATTTAAAAATTTTATGAGAAAATGAAGTTCAAAACCATCCTGTATGCAGGTGTTCGCAAATTCTATGTATAGTAAAAGGCCATGTTGGTAGAGATCAGATTTTGTGAGTCCAAATGAATTTAGCTGTTTAAATAGTTTGGACCGGATCTGAAGGTCCCTGAAAATACCAAAGATGACCTACACCAAATAGTTGAGGTAATCATTCGTGGGATATGCTCGGGGTCATTTAAGAATTTTAGTAGTCAAAGGTTAAAATGGAGTCATCTGGCCAACACGTGTCACTAAGCAGAAAGTCATCAACCCAACAGGAAATGTTCGTCCTGTAAAGGAATTGTTTCTTGATGCTGATTATGGCATCTCAAGAAGAAATAATTGGGGTGAAGAAGATCAGAAACATAACCAGTCAAAGCAGTGAAGAAGTTGCTAAAAGATAAGTAGAGAAAATAGTAATAACTAAAATTAGACAGGAGTAAAAGAAAATTGAAGATTTATCCCTAGACTATTATATCTTAAAACTAGAATGTGTAGTTTTTGATAAATGCAAGAGGTACATTTAAAACAATGAATCCTGTTTTGTGTGTATGTGTGTGTGCTGTTCTATATAGTGAGCATAAAATGTTTTCAACTTATTTTCTAAAGACTATGAGCCTGGTAACTTTAAAATGCTACATGCTAAAAAATTTGTTTTAAATGTTACATGCTAGTGTATTACAATGTTTTGAAGAACAAAACATCTAGAACTTTGAAGCTGATAATGAGGGACAGTACAACTGATTTACAAACCATTTATTACTCCTGTTGGAGGCAAAATATTGGTCCAAAATGGAAAACTGTTTTGGGTTGTATTTTAACAGTGTGACAGGTGTTCTTATTGTGGAAAAAGCCAAATATCTCACTTACTGCCATCATTGATGCCAACTCATACTGCCTCTGAGTTTCTGAGACTGTAACTGTTTACTGGAGTAAGAGTGGAGCCACTAGTGGGTTCAGATTGCCAACCTTGGTGATCACGGCCCAACATGTAACCACCATGTGAACATGATCACGGCCCAACATGTAACCACCATGAAGGCACCTTCCAAATATACTCGCATTGCTCTTTATAGCCCTCTGCAGCTCCGTTCGGAGCGCTGGTGGTGTAGTGGTTACACTACGGGCTGCTGACCGCAAGGTCAGCGATTCGAAATCACCCGCTGCTCCTTAGGAGAAAGGAGGCTGTCTGCTCCCATACAGAGTCTTCGAATCCCCAGGGGAAGCTCTGTGCCCTCTAGTCACGGAGTCTGCACCGACTGGATGGCAGTGAGTTTGGTTCGGTTGCTCGTGGTTTTTTTATACTCCATTATTGCTAAGAAAGGGTTTTCTATATATTTGGGGCTGAAGTTCTCTTAGAATGCCCCCAAATGGCATGTTTGTTGCAGTCTTTATTTCCGACTTTAATAATCCCCCTCTGGACTGCTTTTACTTCAAAGCCAACAATAGTTAATTTGAAAAAACACGGTCTCCCTTTTTCCTATCTGCCTTCTTCTCAGAAAGATTTTATCATTCCTTAGTTATTACCTTGGCAATATAATAGCAAGGAGCTGAAAATGGTTTAATTTCCTTTTGCATTCCTTCCCCAGTCAGGTGGAGACCTCATGAAGTTTTAGAGAGAAGACAATACAGCCAGATGGGCAGCTGCAAATATCTAGTTATTTTTAGTGTTATCTATTTTTTATAGAAGACGAGACTCAGGTTAGTTTTTGTCATAAGTTTTGATGGCTTTAATATTGCACCCTAATGTTGTTTAGGTCTGGATAATACTGCCTCTGTCACTAGAATCAGACAGTTTTGCTAACTTAAATATGACAGCTCGTATATTTTTTTAATTCTTATTTTCAGATATAATGGAAGCACATGATATAAAATGCAAAAAGTCAAGAAAGATAAACAGTGAAAAGACAATGTCTTTCTGGCCCTGGCTACCAGTGACTGTTTCCCCCTCCTCATTGGCCCCGCAGTGGAACTCTGGTGACATTGCACTGCTAAGCACAAGCTTGGCGGTTCAAACCCACCAGCTACTGTGAGGGGATAAAGGTGAGGCTAAGTGCTCCCCTCAAGGTCGGCAGCCTTAGAAACCCCGCTCAGGCTTTTGCTAAGAGTCAAAATTGACTCACTGGCAGTGGGTTGGGTTGTTTTGGTGCGGGCAGCCCTGCTGTCAGGTTCTTTTGTATTGTGTGTCCAGAGATTCTATAGGATTATACAAATGTGTCCACATGTTTATTTTTACACAAATTGCACCAGTAGTGCACATTATCGAGCCTTTCTCATTTAACCACTCACTGCAGTAAATCTTGAAGATTGGGCCAGTAAACGATCTGATGTTTTTAAGCAGCAGCATAATATTTTACTGGATGCCTAAAATGTATTTAACTTACCCCTGTTGTGTTGTTTATCTAATCCTTTGCTGTTATAAAGAACACCTCATTACATCTTCTTGTAGACAGGTTGTTTCATGTTTATTTCGGCCGCCTCACTATTTGTATGTTTGTATTTGATACATTCCAGAGTGGAATTCTAAGTCAAAGGGTCTGATGAGTTTTAGAGTTCGACCCGTTTTGCCAAGGTATTCTTATTGAAGGCTTATCCCAATGCACACTCCCACCAGTAGTCTGTTTGAGTCCCTGTTTCCTCGGATCCCTGCCAACACATTGAATTATCTTCTCGGTGAAAAACTGCATTTCTGTTTCGTTCTTGTTTTGCATTTCTCTTATTTGAAATGTGGGTAAGTCCATTTTTAGAAGCCATGTATATTTCCTCGTTTGAGGTTTTCTCTGTTTAAGCTTTGCTAATTTTTCTATTGATGTATTCCTCTTTACTAATTTATATCTGCTCACTGCCATTCAGTACTGACTCATAACGACCCTAGAGGACAGGGTAGAACTGCCCTCTTGAGTTTCTGAGACGGAAACTGTTTACCAGAGTAGAGTCTCTTTCACACGGAGCAGCTGGTACTTTGAGACTGCTGCTCTTTTGGACCACAGCGTACCCACCATGCCACCAGGGCTCTTTCACTAACTTACAGGAGTCCTGTGTGTCTGTAAAGGATCTTTTAGGGGTTTTTTCCAGGATAAAAAATATTAAGATAAATTAAACAATTAGAATTTAGAGAACATGAACGTTTTCTCTTACTCTTTTATTTATTTTGTTATTCATTGTTCCTCTGGTGGGTCAAAAACAGAGAATTAGACAATCTTAGTTAAATTAAGTAGGTTTTCTTTGTATGGTTCCTAATGTTCTGTTTTAAATATGCCTTAATGACAAATAGTTTTTTTTAACAGTTTTAATGGCACTTCCTCCACATAGCATACAATTCAATACTTCAGTCATATCAAGAAGAGTTATATAATCATTACCATAATTAATTTTAGAACATTATCTTCTTCCTTGTACTCATTATTGTTATTCATGTATAAGTCAGTACTATTGATTATAATCTTTGTGTTGTACAACCATTATTGATATCCCTCTCTCATGTTTCACCACCATTAACATAAACTCATTGTCCCTTAAGCAAAAACTCTTCCTCTATCACTTCAAATATCTTTTTTTTTCAAATATCTTTTAAAGGTGATAACTTTCACTTTTAAAAGTATGAGTGACAAGTACTCTCTTAACATAAGAACACTTTGTTCTAACCATTTGTCATTCTGTGATGTTCACCTTCCTGACACAATCACTGAAGACAAAATGGATGTATAAGCAAATGGAGTGAAGAAAGCTGATGGTGCCCTGCTATCAAAAGATATAGCGTTTTGGGTCTTAAAGGCTTGAAGATAAGCAGCCATCTAGCTGAGAGGCAACAAAGCCCACGTGGAAGAAGCACACCAGCCTGTGTGATCATGAGGTGTCAATGGGATCAGGTGTCAAGCATCTAAGACACAGAATAAAATCATACCCCAGGTAAATGGGGTGGGGACACGGAGTGGTGAGCCAAAGCCCATCTGTAGACAGTTGGACATCCCCTCACAGAGGGGTCACAGGGAAGAGATGAGCCAGTCAGGGTGTAGTATAGCATCGATGAAACACACAACTTTGTTCTTTGGTGCTTCCTTCATCCCACTATCAGGACTTCAATTCTATCCTACAAATCGGATTAGACCAGAGCACGCACACTGCTACAGATAAGAGCCTGCAACACAGGGAATCCAGGATCGATAAACCCCTCAGGGCCAACATTGAGAGTAGAGATACCAAGAGCATTAGGGGATGGTGGGGGAAGAAAGGGGGGACTCCATCACAAGGATCAACCTAGAACCCCCTCCCAGGGGGACGAATAACAGGAAAGTGGGTGAGGGGCAATGGAGGACGATGTAAGATATGGAAAACATAATCTATAACTTACCAAGGGTTCATGAGGGAGGGCAGGCGGGAAGGAATGGAGAAGAAATGAGCTGATATCAGGGCTCACGTGGAGAGGGAATGCTTTGGAAATGATGGCGGCATGTGTGCGAATGCGCTTGACACACTGGATGGATATATGGGTTGTGATAAGAGATGTAAGAGCTCCCAATAAAAGTATTTTTTAAAAAGTATGAGTGATAGTAAATAGTAATTTTAAATGCTTATGTTTTAATTAATGTGTTGTTTTTAAGCATCAAATAAGGAAAAGGTACTAAATTAACTAAGGCCAGAAACAATTCTTATGATACATAATAACTTTTTTAAAACTACAAAATACTGTATATTACTCGAGTATAAGCCGAGTTTTTCAGCCCTTTTTCTTAATGCATTTTTTGTGGTAAAATTAGTTGCCTCAGCTGATATTCAGGTCAGCTTACACTCAAGTATATTTGGTACTTAAAAGAAAACATAGGAATAAATCTCCATGACGTAGTGGTATATCATGGGTTCTTTGGGTATGGGATGTTACACCAAAAGTACAAGTGAAAAGTGAAAAAAATAGAGAAAATGTGTAATTGCAATGCTACTGGATTCCTAAATGGCCATTAGACACATCATTAGTCATCAGGAAAACGCACATTCAAACCTCAATGAGACACCACTTAATTACCCACTAGAATGGCAAAATGTTCGGCAATAAAGTGTTGGCAAGGATGTGGAGAAAATTGGGTGTGATTCATTGTTTCATTCATGTGGAATGTGCACAGTGGTTCAGTCCAGAAAGACAGAAAGTAGGACAGTGGTTACCAGGTACTGGGAAAGGAATAGGGAAGGAGCCTTAATAGCATCGCAGGCTAAGCATTGGCGGCTGACTGCAAGGTTGGTGGTTCAAACCGAGCAGCTGTCTGCTATCATGAAAGATGTACAGTTTGGGAAACCCTAAAGACTTGTACTCTGCCCTGTAGGGTTGCCAGGGGCTTGCATGGGCTCAGTGGTGCTGGGCAGCTGCTAGGCATGAGTTTCCTGTGGGAGTGCTGAACATGTTCCTTAGTAATCTTATTCTGAATGGTGTGATTTAAGTGGGTGGATTTCATGATTTAAAGCTTTAAAAAACCCAGAAGATGTTCTCCACCCAGGTGTTTTTTAGTTTTGATTCAACTAGAAATCAAGTTAATTGCATGGCAATCTGAAGACAAGTCATAATCCTTGATTCCAGTAGTTTAAAATGCCCAGCTGGCGCTGTATTAGGTGACACAGCTTAAATAGTCCGTCATGTGAAGAACAGTGCTTATATGAAATCTCTGGTTTGGATGCTGTGGTTCACAACTTGAAAATTGTGTTCTGTGGGGATTTTTGATGGTCGATTCCATAGCTTCACTTGCTGGGAGTTTGCTAAGACTCCCTATTTCTTCTTGGTCCTTTGGGTAGGTTGTATGCTGCTAAGAATGGGTTCTTTTCATCTTCAGTATCCATGTTGTGTCATTCAGTTTGAAACATTGTTTTATAATTCTCTTCATTTCTACCAGGTCAGTCATAATGTCCCCTTTTGTTTTGTTTTTGTTTGTTTTCAGTAGTTTCATCTTTTCTCTCTGCCAGTCTAATTACAGAGTTGGCATAATTTTAAATACAGAGGGACTTTTAAAATGTCAAGGAAAATGGAATTTTCAATGAACTTTTTTTGAAGTCTCCTACTCATTATCATTGAGTGAATTCTCACTCTTAGTGTCCTTGTAGGACGGAGTGGAATTCCTGTGGGTTCTGAGGCTGTTACTCTGTAGAGGAGCGGGACACTTCCTCTCTCTTTTAGAGTGGGTGTCAGGGCGAGCACATCTTCAGATGCCACCTCGTAACTCACTGTGCCACTAGAGCCCCTTTTAAGCACCCTTGAAAAAGCACCTGTTGAAAGGGCCAAAAACAAACAAATCCAGGAGCATCATCAGTATGTTCAAACAGGTGATGAATAAATTATATAGGTGAAATTAAAACCCAGTGCTTTGGTAAAAAACTGTGTTAGTGTGGGTAGACTAGAGAAACAAATCTTAGACACTCGTGTGTAAGAGAGAGCGTCTTATATAAAGGGTAATTGTACATTAAGAAAGCATCCCAATTCAGTCCAGTTCAAGCCCATAAGTCCGATAGTAACCTATATGTCTGATACTGATTCTATAAAGTCCTCTTCAGACTCGGGAAATACACGCAATGGTGCCAAATGCAGGACGACCACAGGCCATTGAGTAGAAAGTCTTTGAAGCTAGTGGCAGTATAAGCATCTCAGTGCTGCGCAGGAGCACCCAGGGATGTCTCCCAGGGAGTCAGCCTTGTCAGTAGAGTGTCTCAAAGGGGGAGGGTGGGGGGTGAACTGTCTCCCACCTCCAAGGAGGAAATTCAGGAGTTCCCAGAAGGCCATGCCCACACAGAGGCCGAATTGGCTATACAAAGATTGACAGACTAGATTCCACTCCTTCATTCTTAATCCTCTCAAGTCCCAAATTGACACCAGATTATGTAACTACCACACAAACCATATTCTTTTTTGTAATTATACAAATATATGAGAAACACGTTTTGAGAAAATCTAGATTTGCAAAAATAGAAAGTAACCAGAGTCGTGTTGTATTGGATGACAAGTAAGAGAAATCGTAGCTGACAGTACTCTTGGCTGTATTCCAGTTGCGTCTGCAGTTGAGCTCTGCCCTCCTCGGTTCAGCTTCACCGTCTTTCTGCCTGCGGTTTGGCTTTTGTCATCCAGCTTGTTTTCTGGTGGCTCCAGGATGGCTGTTGAAGGTGTAGGAGCACATCTATGGTTGACAGCACCGGGTGCTCATCACTTACATGAAGTCAAAAGCTTTCCCAGAGGCCCTGCTGCTGAACTTGTCAGAACTGGATTATGTGGTCAACTCCAGCTGCAGAACAGCCTGAGAAAGCACGTTTTCAGCAACAGGAAATAGCACTGTCATAATTGCCTTCAATCACTAATTTATTATCTGGGGCGAGGCTGAATGAAGGTTTTTGGGTGGAAGTTTGAGATACAGTGCAAACAGGGAATGGCTGTTGGGTAAGCTGCTAGCTGTGTGGTCCATTTCCAGACTCCTGTAACCCCACCATTCATATCTTGATATTTTTCTCAATCTTTTTTCTATGTATTTTTTAACCAAAATATGATCATACTACAGAGTATACATGCTATACAGTGATTGGTTTTTAAAAATATGATTAGCTTCTATATATAAAAAATAATTTAGCGATTCTGACAAAGTAGTACTTACTATGAAACATACAGACTAAAAAATATAGTAATGGTTCAGACTTTCACCATCCAGGTAATCCAGCAGGGATTACCACTGGTAACCTTTTGCTCGGTTACATGTTTATGTGTGTGCACATGTCTTTATTTATAAGCTACAATTGATTAGCTAAATTGCTAACTTTTTGTTTTGTTTTATTTAATTGCTAACTTTTAAATACTGTATTTTTAAATCACCTCAGAATAGACTGGTGTGGTCTTGTTACTTGGATAAAGGTAGATGAAGGGGTTTAAAGTGAAAGCTGACTTAAAATCTTGTATTACAAAACAAGACTCAGCTTGCTTGATTTCATGAATTCTCAATTCCTTATCTTTAAAGGTAGACATAATGACTATTTCATGGGATTGTTATGAAATCATGTGTATTCATGGGATTCAGTGTGCCATTTGTATAATGGGAACCCACTTATTTTCCTAGAATAGTAATTTTTTTTCCACCTTGTTTATAAGACCACTGGTAAAATACAGAAAAATCCAATTAGTGGCTAGTGTTTTATTTCCTTTATTAAAATAAAACAAGATTTTATAATGTAGCTGAATTTAATTTTTTATAATTAAGCATATAAAACAAATGATAAGAATTTTTGTTTTCTGAATCTCTCACCTTTGCGTTGAAGATTTTGGTGCCTCTGGTTTTGCTGCGGCAAATGCTTTTGGAGTTGACAAGACGTGGTCAAGAACCCTTAAGTGCACTGCTCCAGTTTGGCGTGACGTATCTGGAGGACCATGCAGCCGAGTACATCATTCAGCACGGCGGCTGGGTATGAGCAGCGATGCCTTGTCTTTAAGAGTCTTTATCTTCTGACAACACAACACAACACCCCCCAAAAAACCAACTACCCACCCAACAAGCCCCTTTTTGTTACTGTTAATAGCATAGATTTAACAACAATAACAGTCAGTGCAAAGACTTCCTATAGTTAGAGTGAAATTACTAAGCAATTTTTTTAAAACAATTTATTAGGGGCTCATACAACTCTTATCACAGTTCATACATATACATACATCAATTGTATAAAGCACATCTGTACATTCTTTGCCCTAATCATTTTCTTTTTTTTCTCCTCTTTTTACATTTTATTAGGGTCTCATACAACTCTTATCACAATCCGTACATATACATACATCAGTTGTATAAAGCACATCCATACATTCCCTGCCCCAATCATTCTCAAAGCATTTGCTCTCCACTTAAGCCCTTTGCATCAGGTCCTCTTTTTTTTTTCTACTAACCTATTTTGTATAGGAAATGGTTATGTGATATTTTAAAATAGTTTTTATAAAAAGATCCGTGCACACAGAACATTACAAATAAGGGACGAGGAATCATAAAATACACTCACTGTACCGTCCCTGTCCAAAAGAACACAGCACAGCCAGCCAGCATTTTTGCCTCTTTTTCTATATGCCGCCTCTCCTGGCTTTCAACCTGCTTCTGCCCACTCCTCTCTGAATATTGTCTCGTATTACAGCTTAACCACCTGTGTGTATTCCCCTAGACAGTGTGCTATTTTGTGTACTTTTCCAGTTTTTACAAATGGTATTCTACCAGGACACTTCAAAAAGTTGGTAGAAAAAACTCACTATTTAAAATTCCATTTACCTGAGCTTTTTGAAGCTCCTTCACACTGTGTGTATTGTTTTGTAACTTGTTTTCCATTCCTCATTATGATTTTTAAAATTCACCTAGGCAATGTTTCTCAACCTCTCTCTCGTTATCACTTCCCTGATGAGCCTTGTCAAGCAGCATTTCCTCCCAACCAGCTCACTCTTTGGCCTATGAAATTTCAATACCACAAAAAATAATATCAATTTTAAATATATATATATCAATTTTTCAATGTGATATATTCCTTTGTTTATATCTTTTTAAAAGTCTCAGTAAAGTTTTTAATTTCTTTCATCGCAGTCTTGTACATATTTAGTTCTACATATTCCTAAACTTACGCTTTCTTGCTGATATATAGAACCACAGTGGGCATTTCCACTTGATTTCATGAACTCTCTAATTATGTTTATCTTTAGGTTCCTTTGCTTTTTTTACGTAGACATGCTTTTTATGTTTTTAAAAAGCAAAACATTTCATTGCACTAAAAATATCCCCATTTTAGTATTAATAGAAGTGGTGCTGGCAAACATCCTTATCTTTTTCCTCATGTTAAAAAAGTGTTTTTCAAAATTGTTTTGCTATTAAGTTGTGTAGATGGCAGTGAGGGAGGGCGGTTTGAATTTTTGGTGTCAGTAAAGAAGTGAGGTGGCCTAGAGTTTTTCTTGTCTGGTTTCTGCACGCTTCTTTTGCCATACTCTGGAGTAATTTGTGCAAAGTTAGAATTATTTGCTACTATAACTTGCCTAGTATTTTCTTTGCCTAATAGTTCCTGGTTTTTCTTTAGAGATTTTAATAACATGTTTCTTTTTTCCCCCCTACATTTTAAAATGTGGTGGCCTCGAGCGTTTTAATTTGGTGGGAGGGCCACTCAGGTTTTTATTTCTAAATCACTATCAGTTGTAGAGTTACATGAATACAATCACCCGAACTTACCTGATTGTAACAACCACACAATTCAAGATAGAGAGCAAGTGTGCCACTCCTGAAAGTTCTCTGATGCCCCTTTATACATCTCTTTGGAAAGTTAGCTACGTTATAGGTGACTTTGAAGAACCAATTTTCAGTTTTACTTATTTTTTTACTAATTCCTATTTTAGAAAACCTTATTTTGGAGAATTTTGAATATGCATGTTTAACAAAGAGCTTATCATGATTTCTCATATAATTTACCCCCAACCAATATTGCCAATCATGCCTTAGTCACACCCTGTTTACTGCTCCCCTTAAGGTTATTTGGAAGCAAAATCCAGCATCGTATTTGTTGTTGGGCACTGTTGGGTCAGTTCCGACTCGTAGTGACCCCATGTAGGACAGGACAGAGTACTGCCTGGTCGTGTGCCATCCTTTTAACTGTTGTATTTGAGCCCCTTGTTGCAGCTGGTGGCTCAGCCATGTCATTGAAGGTCCTTCTTGTCCTTCACGGATGCCCATTTCACTGAGCGTCACATCGTTCTACCTGTAACATTTCAGGACAGCCTCTAAAACAGTGGCTCTCCACCTTCCTCAGGCCGCGACCCTTTCACACAGTTCCTCATGAGCTGCTGACCCCCAGCCATAAAGTTATTTTTGTTGCTACTTCATAACCGTAATTTTGCTACTGTTAAGACTCGTAATGCAGGATGTATCTTCATTGCTACAAATTGAACATAAACATAATTAAAGCATAGTGATTAATCACAAAACAATATGTAATTATGTATTGTGAAATAATTGTATGTTTTCCAATGGTCTGAGACAACCCCTGTGAAAGGTTCATTTGACCCGCCCCCCCCCAAGGGGTCATGACCCACAGGTTGAGAACCGCTGCTCTAGAAGCTCAGGGTTGTCTTTTTATTTTAATATGACTACAGTGCCGTTATTGTGTCAACATTTCATAGCATCCAGATTTCCACATGCCTCAAAAATACTAGGTCTTTCATTCTGGGCACTGCTGGATCTGTATATGTGCTATTTCATTCCTAGTATTAGTCTTTCTTTTATTTTCATCATGTGGTGGTCCTAAGCAGAGAGAGATTGTAATTTGTTACTATGGTGATAGACTTTTTAGTTTTCCTTACAGTTCTGTTAGAGCTTTAAGTATTTGTAGGATATTTTGTTAGGCCACTACTACAAATTGCAATTATTTATTTTTCCTGGTGAATTGAATCTTTTGCCATTAAAGTTACAGTCTGAGTCCCTAAAGAAAAAGTTGTCTTAAAGTTGATTCTTTATATCACTAAATCCACCTGAAGAGTTTGTCTATGATCTTTTTGCATCCTTTTTTCTCTCGTTTTTATTTATTTTCTTGTTTGTTTTTGTATCCTTTTATTTCAATTTCTCTTATATGAAGCAATCATTCATTTTTCAGTAATATTTTGAGTGCCTACTTCAAGCTGTGCTTTATTCTAGATTCTGGGTAGGCAGCCATGAAGAGAAAACCCTTGTCCCCATAGAATTTACAATGTAGGAGAGGGAGACAGACACCAAATAACTCAGCTGTATAGGGTGTCAGCAGGAACTCTGTGGTGCAGCAGTTAAGCAATTGGCCGCTGATGTAGCGTTTCATAAAATTACCTTCAACCCACCAGCTGTTCTGCCAGAGAAAGCTCTGCTCTTTTGTTCCTATGAAGATTACAGCCAAAGACACCCTGTGGGGCAGTTCCACTCTGTCCAAAGTTCATCACCATTCGTTGGAATCAACTTGACAACATACAGCAGTAACAGGATGTTAGATGTTGCTAAGTGCATGATAAAAAATAAAAGCAAAGCAGGGAAGCTGTATAAGGGTTGAAGTTTAAATACAGCCGTCAGAGGCATCTTCTTTGAAAAAAAAAAAGATATTTCAGCAAAGAATTTGCTTGCGTCCCCGGTTTTATTGACTGTTCACTGTTTCTTCTTTTTTTCTGGGAATTTGTCTTTGAGTTCAGGCACGTTTTAAGGAGCCCTGGTGGTGTAGTGGTTGTGCTTTGGGCTGCTATCTTTGAACTGTGTGATTGGCAGTTCAAAACCACCAACAGCTCCCTGGGAGAAAGACCGGGCTTTCTATTCCCATAAACAGTCCCGGAAACCTGCAGGGGATAGGTGTGTCAGCGTTGACTCAATGACAGAGAGACATATTTTCTTAATTCAGTTTAAGCTGTATAAAGTGATTTAGTAGTAGGAGCATTCAGACTATAGAGTACACAATTTCTTTTTACCCTGTTACATATCTAAGGGTTGACTTTGTTGTTTTTCAGTAAGGTAATATAGATGTTACTTACATACCTATGCCGTCATGTTGACACCAACTCCTAGTGACCTGTAGGACAGGTTAGAACTGCCCCTGCGTGTTTCTGAGACTGTAACTGTTTACATGAGTAGAATGAGCTCTTTCTCTCGAGGAGCAGCCGGTGTTTCGAACTGCTGACCTTGTGGCTCATAATCCAACGTGTAACCACTGTGCCACCAAGGCTCTACTATAGATGTTCATCTGGAACATATTAGAATTTTGGTGCTTAGTAAATGCCTATTGAATGAAATGCTGGGTGTTTATCCTAAGAAAATAAATACAAATCTTGTTTAAGTGTTTTTGTAAAATAGGAACCATGAGAAGTTGTTCTCATATTTGTACTGGTTATTTTCTGTTGTTTTGATCAATACATTGTCTGATACTTTTGAGAGCCAGAGACTCACCCCCTCGCTCTCTGCCATTGAGTTGTTTCTGAGTCACGGCGACCCCTTAGGACAGGACTCGTTGGAGAAGACTAGTTGGCCAAGTGATGGTCAGTCTGTTGAATGAGTAGAGTCATTGCCGAGTAGGGTAATGCAGGCAGCTCCAGGTTACAGACTCTGGTTTGTGAGTAATTCCTCTCAAACTCACTGTCAGCGAGTCAATGTTGGCTCATAGCAACCTTGACAGAGTAGAGGTGCCTCTGAGGTTCTGGGGTTTTTTGCTCAGCTCTGGAATTGGAGCTAAATCTTTATAAGAGCATGATGTTTCCTCTGCCTCCCACAGAGTGGCTGGTGGGTTTGACCTGCTAACCATGTGGTTGGCAGCTCACCGTGTAGCCCACTATGCCACCAGGGCTCCCTACTGACTCTTTCATGTGGGCTTCAAACTGATTCTATTAGTGGTGATGAAGACAAAACCAGGAACCCACTGGAATGTTTGCAATTTGAATGAGTCATGATATAGGGCCTCCATGAAATAGGAGGCTTTGAAGGGAGTCTGATGCTTGAGACTGGGTTATGCTTGGCAGGGCTGTGGGAAGCCATATGCGTGCAAAGCAGGAAGGTTGGCTACCATCTTTGAGTGGGGCAGCACTGCTTCCAAGCCCTGCTCCAGTGTTAGTGAATTTGCCCTCACTTTGAAATGATTGAACCAACTCCCACGTGCAACAAATTTATCATCACAATCACCGCTTACTGCACACACAGCTCTTACATCTTTTTAAAAAAGCCTTGAGCCTTTTCTACCACTAGCCTCAAACCCAAGCTGCCACTCATAATGACCCTATGTAGAGTTTCTGAGACCGAATCGTTACAGAAGTAGGCAGCCTCATCTTCCTCCTTAAGAGCGGTTGATAGGTGTGAACCACAGACCTTGCAATTGGCCGTCTAAGGGTTACCCAACAACTCCCTTTTTCTTGTGCTAATGCAAGGCTAAATAAGTCATATGCACTATTGCACCTATTCCAAATGGCCTGTGCACTCTTCTTCTTTTTTTAATCATTTTATTGGCAAAACATTTTCTTTCTACTTGAACCCTTAGTATCAGCTCCCTTTTTTCCCCCTCCCTCCCTCACAATCCTTTGATAATTTTTTTTCATGTCTTACACTGACCAGTAGCTTCCTTCACCCACTTTTCTGTTGTCCGCCTCCCAGGGAAGGGAGTATATGTAGATCATTGTGATCTGTTCCCCCTTGTTCCCCCTACTTTCCCCTTCCCCTTCTGGTGTCTCTACTCTCATTCTTGATCTTGAGGGGTTTATTTGTCCTGGATTCTCTGTGTCCAGCTCTCATCTGTACCCGTGTACATGCTCTGGTCTAGCTGGATTTGTAAGGTAGAAGTGGAGTCATGATAGTCAGGGGAGGGAAGAGGAAGCATTAAAGAGCTAGAGGGAAGTTGTATGTTTCATAGGTGCTATACTGCACCCTGACTGACTTAGTGCTTCCTTGTAACACTTCTGTAAGGGGATGTCCAATTGTCTACAGATGGGCTTTGGGTCTCTACTTTGCATGCCCCTTCATTCATATTGATAGGATTTTTTGTTCTGAGATTTTGATGCCCGACACCTGATTCCATTGGCACCTCACGATCACACAGGCTGGTGTGCTTCCTCCATGTGGGCTTTGTTGGAGCTATACATTCTTAAAGATAGTTATTTTTTTAAATCATTTTATTAGGGACTCACAACTCATCACAATTGATACATACATCAACTGTGTAAAGCACATTTGTACATTTGTTGCCCTCATCATTCTCAAAACATTTGCTGTCCACTTAAGCCCTTGGCATCAGCTCCTCATTTTCCCCTTCCCTCCCCGCTCCACCCTCCCTCATGAACCCTTGATAATTTATAAATTATTATTTTGTCATATCTTATACTGGCTAATGTCTCCCTTCACCCACTTTTCTGTTCTCCATCCCCCAGGGAGGAGGT
This sequence comes from Tenrec ecaudatus, assembly GCF_050624435.1. NCBI lineage: Eukaryota > Metazoa > Chordata > Mammalia > Afrosoricida > Tenrecidae > Tenrec > Tenrec ecaudatus. Next base: position 135,224,098 of record NC_134535.1, read on the forward strand.
TATATACAGATCCCTGTAATCAGTTCCCCCTTTTCACCTTACCTTCCCTTGACACCCTCCCGGTATCACCACTTTCATTACTGGTCCTGAAGGGATCACCTGTCCTGGATTCCCTGTGTTTCCAGTTCCTATCTGTACCAGTGTACATCCTCTGGTCTAGTCAGATTTGTAAGGTAGAATTGGGATCATGATAGTGGGGTGGGGGTGGGGGAGGAAGCATTTAGGAACTAGAGGAAAGTTGTATGTTTCATCGTTGCTACACTGCACCCTGACTGGCTCATCTCCTCCCTGCGACCCTTCTGTAAGGCAATATCTAGTTGCCTACAGATGAGCTTTGGGTCCCCACTCCGCACGCCCCTTCATTCACCATGGTATATAATTTTTCTTTGATTCCTGATATCTGGTCCCTTTGGCACCTCGTGGATCTCACAGGCTGGTGTGTTCTTCCATGTGGGCTTTGTTGCTTCTGACCTAGATGTCCGCTTGTTTACTTCAAGTCTTTAAGACCACAGACGGGTACCATCAGCTTTATTCACCATATTTGCTAATGCACCTGCTTTGTCTTCAGTGATTGTGTCGTGAAGGTGAGCATCATGAAATGCCAGTTTAATAGAACAAAGTATTCTTGCATTGAGGGAGTACTTGAGTGGAGTCCCAGTGTCCATCTGCTACCTTAATACTAAACCTATACATATATGCACATAGATCTATTTCTACATTCTCATATATAAATATATTTGATATGTACATGCCTCTATTAGACCTCTATAAATGCCCTTTGCTTCCTAGTGCTTTCCTCTATTTCCTTTTACTTCCATCTTTCCCACTATCATGCTCATCATGCTCAGTCTTCATTTGGGTTTCAGTAATTCCTCTCAGTTACATTACCCTTGATCAAGCACTACCAGGCCTCCTACAGCCTCCTCACCACCAATTTGGATCACTTGTTGTTGCCTATCCCTGGGTTTGTTAACACCACTTCCTTACCAAATAGCAGCCCTGTGGTCAGAGTGTGTAAGACTCTGCAATCACCCAAGGGGAAGACTATCCGCTCTGTCTCGCGTTTTCAGAGATCCAGGCTTTTCTGTGACAATGATACAGTTTTATGAACGTCACGTTTTCGGCTTTGTCCGTAAGAGTGCACTGCTTTCCCTCTCCTTGAGACTGATTGGAATGTTCTGTGTGTTCTGACTTTTACTTGCCCTGTAACCCAGTTAGGGCACAGACTGGTATGCGTGCTCGCCTTTCCCTGACTCATCCTTCTTCCCTCCTCCTCCTCTTCCTCCTCACTCTTTATTTGTTGGCATTGTGTCGCGGCTCCATAGGGCTGAGCACACCCACCGCGGTAAGGCCTGTCTTCTGTTCTCCTTTTGTCCCGGGTTAAAGCAAATAAATACTTGCTCTGAAAGGCCTCATCGTTGAGCACATTCATCTAATGAACATCTTGATATTTAAGTTGGTCACATAAAATTGATTCCTTTTTTCTCTTTGACTTGAAACTTCATATTTCTGTTTTAAGAAGAGCAAGTCTTGAAAAGTTATTTTTAATCTAGGCATAATGCCTTTCGGAAGTATTCACATTAAGAATTTTTTAGGACCGAGTTTCCCACAACTGTAGTGGTCTGAAATTGGAGCAGAGAAGGGTGAGTACTGCTCACGAGGCCTGTGGCCGCGGTCCATGAGTGTGCATGTGTTTTAGATGCATTTTTGGTCGTCTTGGTCATCGTGTTAGATGGAAAATTGCTTCTCTACAATTTATTCCCATTTTAAAGGTGGTTTAAGAAACATTTAGTGGTTAATGTCCTGTTTGTAGAAAGACCTGTCTTTCCTTTTAAAGGTGGACAGTTGAGAGATAAATCATGTGTGGAGGCTGGGCAGGAATGATGAGGATCTGTGCCAGTGTGTCTTGGGAGAGTGAGTTTACCAGTGAAGATGAACTGTGGAGTTCTGCCAGCTGCTCTTCCGATGGAGAAGCAGGTCTGTAAGAGCCCTGCCTGTCAGCACCTCTGACTCATGGCAGGTGGGATCAGACTGCTTAAAGTCACAGCGGAAGGTAAACAAAACGCAGTCGCTGTAGATCTCACGAAGCAGCTGCTGTGCAGTTTTGGAATGGTTCTCTGAGTGATGGCTAAGATATCCTTTTCCTAGTCCCTACTACCAGAACTGATGTCTGTCTTCTGTAGGAGGCAACTTCAAAAAAGACCACTTTAATTCTTGTTTCTCTCTGTAGCTGAAGTGTTTTCTGTGTGTATCTTTGTGTCTTCTCTTGAACAGAACATCAAGACTACCCTGTCGTCCATTTATTAGCATAAACCCAGGAGGCGTGGTGATAATTGAGGGCAAGTGTGGCTGGGAACCAGAGAACAGGAGTTAGCCCAAGAGTTAAGGTGACACGGTGATAAAGCATGGACTTTCTCAGGAGTCATTTCAATAGCTCTGTGACACTGGGCAAGTTGCTTATCCTTTCCGTGCTTCAGTTCCCTCGCCTGTAAACTGGAAATGTGGTGTAAGACCTCCTAGTGAGGTTGTTTTGAGATTGAAGAGGTTTATTGAACGACAGTGTTACCACGGCACATTGTTGCTGGGTGCCGTGTAGTTGTTCCAGTCACTGTCACCTGTGCACAACAGAAGCAGACACCGCCTGATTCTCAGGAGGGCTGTTACCTGTGAGCCTGTGTTGCAGCGCCGGTGTCAAGCCGTCTGGTTAGGGCTTCGGTTTTGCCGTCCCTCTACTTTGCAAGCACGATGTCCCTTTCCAGGGACCGTGCCTCCTGATAACACGTCCAAAGTGTGTGAGAGGAAGTCTCTTCCTACTGGCTGCACTTCTTCCAACCAGATGTGTTGGTTCGTTTGGTAGTCCAGGGGATGCTTGATCCTCCGACACCATAGTTCGACATCATTGTCCGACTCTTGAATGCATAGGAGGTGATTGAAAATACCGTGGCTCGGGTCAGGCACACCTTAGTCTTCAAAGCAACACCTTGCTTTTGAACACTTTAAAGAGGTCTTTGCATATTGAAGCTCTGATGGTCGGTCCCAACTAGTTTGATATATTTTGTGGGTTTTTCTGTTTTTTAATCAGGCCAAAAGCAATAGATACTTTCCACCAATACTGTGTTAAGAACAATTTAAAGTGTGGGAGCTGATCTAAGACTTCTTGGAGATGTTATTTTCCTAATGTGGTAATTTTTGTAGAAGGTCTTGTCTAAAGCTGCTCTTGGTCTCTTCATGCAAACCTGTTTTCCATAAATGACAGTACTTGTCGAGAGAAAGACTTCCCTGTCTGTGTGCTGTGTATGATTTGATTCCCCTGGCCAGCGATTCCAGCAATAAAAATCCCATTAGTTCTCGAGATTTTCATGAATAATTTTTACATACAAGCAAAAAATGGCTGGTGAATTTTCATTAGAGTGTCACCTGTCCCCAATACAGAAATAAGCTGCTTCAGGGCGGAGGCCATGACACCAACAACAACAAGCAATTTCATGTGAATTGTGTATTACTTCAAAGTTTTCATTTTACAAAGCTGAGGATCCAAAATCTTGGATGAGATGATACATGTATTAACTCCAATTAAATAATTTTTAATAGATAAAGAACAGGGCCTTTGCTTTCTGTTTGATTTGTGAGCTTTTCCCTTATTTCTTCGTGGTGGAATTTGGAATTTTCCATTTCACTTGTCTTGGTCTTGAGCCTTAAAGAAAAAAGTCACAAAGATCTTCTTTACGAAGATTACAGGTTTTTTTTTTCTTTTTTAATCAGTTTGTGCTATTAGAGGCTCTGTTTTTACAAGTTAAGATAGGTAACTTATGGAGAAGTTTAATCAAGGGTATCAAGGGACTCTGACCCTTGGATAACCCTCTGTTTGAATACCGTGCAGTTGTAAGTCTGTTCTGTGAACCCAGCTGGACTGTACAGCTTTTGAAATGGCATGAAAATAGATTAGACTTACAGAGTGTGAATGGAGTGAGAGCAGATGTGATACCAAGGCTAAGAATAGACATAAGAAAGGATATTCCTTATTTCAGAATAACACACAATAACATGTTTTTTGGGGAATGCTTTAGAAAAAAAGCTTTCAAATGTAAAGGATGAATTTATAAGACTGCAAGTAGTAAATTAACTACAAATGATTTACAAGTCATTTGTAGTAAATTAATGATATTCTTGATTATTTTGCATAGCTGTGAAATGCAGTCTTTGAGAAAATAGAAAACAGTGGTCTTGTTTTGGGTTGGGTGGGGTGTGGCCTGTTTGATTGATCCAATATAGTAATTCTGCTAACTCTCCTCATCCCCCAACTCTTTCTCTTCACTTAACAAAAAGACTTAAAACAAGTTTTAAAATGCCCATGATTTCAATAATAAAAGGTTTTGATCATCAGCATCATATTTCTGGTATACTTCGTTGAGGTGTGAGGGTGGAGGATTAGACTGAGAATCTGCTTTAGGCAATGGTGTAGACCAGTGGTTCTCACCCTTCCTGAGGCTGCGACCCTTTCATACACCTCCTCATGTGGTGGGGACTCCTGTCCAACCAGAAATTATCTGTGCCCTTAGCTACTTCATAAGCTACATCATCACTGTCATTTTGCTACTGTTATGAACCGGACGACCCCTGTGAAAGGGTTGTTGGACCCCCAAAGGGGTCTCGACCCACAGGTTGAGAACCGCTGGTGTAAGCCATAGTGAGTTTTTCATTTGGAACCTTTCAGACAGCACTGAGTAAAACAGGTCTGCTCTCTAAGTTGTTCCTGTGAAGCTTGTGGGGCCTTCACGTCAACTCTGACGTGCAGTGACAAAACACTGCCCGGCTTGTGCCGTCTTCACAACTGTTGAGAGTCTTCCTCCACTTACCACACATGATGCCCTCATCCAGCGATGGTCCCTCTTGGTAACATGTCCAAGGCATATGAGATAAAGTCTCATAGCCTCGCTTCTAGGGAGAATTTTACTTGTACTTCTTCCAAGAAAGAGATGTTGTTCTCCTGGCAGAAGTTAGGAAGGGGCAAATATGAACTTTGTGTTACTTCTTTACTACTTTACTATCATCTCCTTCTTCTTTGCAAAAGTATTACGTATATAAGCCTTTATTTCTTTGTGAGATTGAGAGATGATTTAATAATAAGCAGTTTAACCTTTGAGTATATAAATTATATAATTCAAAGAATTCATTTTATAACAAGTGTTGGAGGATCCACATGGCTAATTAGAATTGTGTTCTGGCTACAAAAATAGGTAAATACAGCTTTTACAGAAAAAAATTAGCATAACTGGGCTGGGTTCCTCACTCTTGGAATTCCACAGTGGTTTGTCAAGAAAGCTGCAAACTAGTTTCCTGAGAGCTATTTCAGTCATGTTGTCTAATATCATTCTTTGGTTTTAGTCATTTATGCAAGTTCTCTTAAAACAACTTCATTCATTCTCTCTTTCTCTCTCTCTCTCTCTCTCTCTCTCATCTAATCTCCCCAACTAGATTATAGTCTCCTTGAAAATAGAGCTCAAGATCTCAGGTTTTTCTCATCACCATAATGCATTCACAAGATTAAAGGAGGAGCCCATTGTTTAATTGTTCAAGGTAAACGAATGTCAAGAAAACCAAAGTGCAGGGTGTTTCAGTAGGTGATGTTTACAAACAGAAGGAGGAAAGGAAATGGTAGCCATGTAAAGTAGGGCTTACTCAGTGAAAGCATCCTCGTTTCTTCATGGAACCCGTCAAACGAGTAAACGAGATCTGGGGGCTCAGCTCAGCTAGCTTGTAGGGACCATAACGCAGAATCCCAGCGTGGAAACGCTGCTGTGGCCGAGGCCTTCCTTATGTTTTATATCTTCTGGATTCAACCAGTTAGGATACATCCGAAACTGAGCTTGGGTTAAGAAAAAGGCCTGAAGCCATACAGCCCTGCTCGGAACACCGCGGAGTCTTCCTTCTCTGTGATAGCAGACATTGGGAAGAGCTCCGCTTCTTTTCAGGGGAGCTGGCAGGTCGAGGCCTGCGGCTGGTTGGACCCACTGTGCGTGCTGTACATACAGAAGACTTCTTCAGGACGAGTTGATGCTTGCAAGGCAGCAATCATGCGCCAGAAGAATGACGTCTGTCCCTCAGTGGAAGAGAGCCCAGCTCGAAGAACTGGGGCAGCCTGTCTAAATTTCCAAAGACGTTAGGTTAGATACCAAGTATAAGGCACATGGAAAGAATGGGGCAGGGCAAAAACCTATACAACCGTGATGTCACAAAACACATCCTTTGTTTCCAGAAGATGATAGGAATGTAAGTAGGCCTAGGAAGCTAAGACAAGGTTACCGTTTATGATGTGTTTCATAGAAAAGAGAAGCAGGTGAATCCTGTAAGAGTTGAAAGGCAGAGAGAAGTATCCAGGAAGGCCAAATTGAGGAGGGGTTCTGAATGGTAACAGCGTGATTCAAGGTAGAAGCTGGGGAGTGGAATTGGTGCTCAGCACTAGAACTGTGTGGCCCTCGTTGGCCACCAAAACCCAAGTGCAACTCCAGCTTAGAGAAATAAGAGCGGTAACATTAGCTATTTTTAATTCCTCAGGCAGGGTTAGGCACAGCTCTTTGTCCATTGGCCACACATGTACTGAGCACCACTATTGGCCATCATGTGTGCGGCATCCCCTGAGGGATAACAAGAGGGATCTAAAGCATTTTTACTCCCTTCAGGATTTAGATTCGTATCGGGGGAGATGACTAACACATGTAAAAAATTGGTGAGAGATATGAACGAAATGGATATTTATGCTACTCTGTATGATCAGACTGTTACAGGAGTTATAGAGAAATCAGAGAGGGAAATCGGGTTGAGTTGTTGAGAGGGCAAGGAATTTGAACCAGATCCCAAAGGAGCCAGGCCGGAAGTCTTAACGTAGAACATGTGATGTGCTTCCGGGAGTCTGAAATTTCCCCCCAATTGGTTTGCTGCTCTGTATGAATACACGATTTTATTTGCAAAGCATTTTCTGTTCCCCCATATTTTAAGCTCATCAGTATCTACATGGTACGAGAACAGAGTTTGGGAATTAGAGCGCAGCACGTGTAGGGTGCAGCGAGCAGCCTTGCCAGTGTAAGCCATGTCTCGTACGTGTGCCACCTAGTCAGTCATTAGGACACATCTGAGCTGAATGGAAGAGGGGGAATATTGGCCTGAACTCTGTGCAATAGCCCTGAAGTCTTTATGTTTGGTTTCCTAAGAAAGCATTACAGACGCATCCAATAAGGATAGCATCTTACTGTAAATACTGTCTGGCTTTCCTTTCCTGCCTGTTAGCTACGGGGCTTAGAGAATTGAAAATAGACTCACACAGATCCTTTATCGAGTGCTCAGCTGGCACCTTATAGTCACCCTTTCTTGCCCTCAGCTGTCAGCAGTGTCTAGGTGCCTAGGCGAGGTCAATGGAGGAAAAGGCCGAGTGTATTTTCTCAGAACCAAGATCTCTGTCGTCTCAGCAAGACTTTCATGAGATAGAGATGTGTCCTGTTCTGTATACATACTGATATTTTACTTTTTATGCATTGGTACCGTACCTGGCCTTTCCATCTTCCTTCACTTCCCATCTTGAACTTCCACTCGATACTGGGGAGGTAATTATTGTCTGTGTCTACTATGCTATTTCTTAGCCCGCATTTTTGTTTTTGCTCTTTTGTCTGGAGTGTCTTGCTCATCTTTCTTTGGCTCGATTTATTGTATCCTATGTGGAAGATCCAGCTCTGTTGTCCTCTCTTGCACTGCCTTCCATGAATCCTCCGAGATGTTCCTGTCCTTGGTGTCTGTCTCCATCGCTCAATTTAAAATGATTTGAGCACAGAAGCAGTATTGCTCTACCGCTAGCAACTACATCGCAGTTTCTGGCAGTGGGATAAGCTGCTTCACGAATGGGGTACATTCTGTCGGACTCTGGGATTCTGGCTTTACTTGTTGGTAAATGGTGCTCTTCCTCTCTCAGGTGGCTTGCAGAGTAAAGGAGCCAGTCAGGATGGTGTGCATTAGTTCTGGTGCCTGTACTGTAATAACAGCAGAGAATGTTGAGAAGGGGAGGAGATGTATGAAGACACATGTAAAAAAAAACAGAGAGACTTTTAGGCCTTAATGATTAAGTAAAGAGTGGGGAGGGCTTGTGATGCCTGAGATGAGGCAGAGGAATGGTGTGGAAGGGCTGTTGGTGGTTTTCATTCTTCAGGAGGACGGCATTGTCCCCTGGCTCTGCAATCCATGGTCTTCGTGTGCTGCGTTTGGTTGTGAAGGGACTCTGTTAGCATTCATCATTGGTGACAGTCCCAGAATGTCGAGTGGGCTGCATTACCATCATACTGACGAGACTCTCGCGAGAGCTCACGAGAGGAGGAGTTGCTTAAGATTGCTGTTGCTGCAAAGCCCTTTTTCAGTCCTGGAGGTGAGGGTTGGACAAGAAAGCCATACGGGAAATGCCTCTAATGACAGAGAGCTTTTAAAAAAGAGCTACTAAATAGCACAGCAATAGGACACCCATTTCCCCTTTGTTTCCTTCAGGCTCAACCAAGTCATAAGCGTCTCCTCCCCTCAAAATGAGCTATTTAAATATCCATGTATGTAGCAGTCTTGTTTAAGAATAGAAAAACAAAACTTACAATTAAATAATAAAAAGACAACAATCCAATTTTAAATGTGCAGAAGAGTGGAATTTTATTTCTCAAAAGGAGATAGGCAAGTGGACTTCAGAGAAATTCATAGAAAAAATGAATGAAAAGCTAACAGAATTTTCCTACAGACTCTTTGAAGCCCCCTTGACTAAATGACCACTAATCACATGAAAAAGATGCTCAATATCATTAGTTTTAGGAATTTGCCTGTCAAAACCACAGTGAGATACCACTTTCCTCCCACCAGAATGATTGCCATACAAAAATGAGACCAGCATGATGGAAAAAGTGGAGAAATTGTACCCACATAACTTGCTGGTGGATGTAAAATGATGCAGCCACTTGGGAAGTAGTACCTCAAGCGATCCAGCAGTTCTATGTGGGGGTGGGATGGTGGTGGTGTGTGTGTGTAGGGCAAGGTCTCAGAGAGGTCCTAATCCGAGCTTCCGTGCCCCAAGGGGCAGACATGCTCTCCTCCGAGAGCAGATGTTTGCCCCTGCCAACCTGGAAGCTCCATCTGAGCCTCAGGGATCAGGGTTTTTTTGCTGTGATTTTTACACCACGACTCCAGAAGCTTAACATCTGGGTCCCACTGTTCCCTCTTGAACGGGTCAGCGCCTGCTCATTAGCCATAGGTGTTAGCCAAGAAACTGACCAAGAGCTAGGCCAGATTGCTGCTAGCAAGGTGAGTGTGCAGCTCTTGGCCGACCTCCCCGCTGTCCGTTTCAGATCTCTGTCCTTGGCCCACCTGTGTCCTCCACGGGGCCTGCGCTTGTCCAAACCTCCCTTGCTAGGCAGAGGTTCCATTTAAATGGGGCTTCTTCCTGGAATCTTTAACCACCACCCAAAGCAAGCATTTCCCCATCTGAACTCCTTCACTTCAAATTGGAAATGATTTATTTTGTACTCTTGTAAGTGATAAATCCCTTGACAGCTTGATTCTTCTTCTGTTTTCTCAGCTGTTTAACAAGAGAACTATTGAATTGAAAGATATATATATGCACACACACACAGAGGGCTATAGTTAAGAATCTTGTTGCAAGTCTTTTAAATCTGTTTGGCATACAAATAAATTGTATCCCATTGAGAAAACTTGTCGCTCTCTGGGAGAAAAACCAGGCTTTCTATTCGTCTAAAGCGTTACAGTCTTGGAAAGGCAGGGGAGCGATTCTACTCTGTCCTACAGGCTCTCCTTGAGGCAGGGTCAGGTTGATGGCAGTGAGTGAGACCCTGAAAACCACGGAGGCTCACGCTTTGTACTCGCTCCTGGAACTTCAGTTGAGGGAAAGACCTGGGGCTTCCTTTCCCTGACTGGCACTCGTTTGCGACCTCTTTGCTGCTCCTTGCCTTGACTCTCCTCCTTCTCTCCCAGGGGGCGGTCTTCAGTCTTGAGCCAGAGGAAGAGGAAGACCCTGGAGTCATTGCAGAAGACAGCAATGACATCTATATCCTGCCCAGTGACAGCTCGGGACAAGTCAGTCCTCCAGAGTCTCCCACTGTGACCACTTCTTGGCAGTCCGAGAGCTTGCCCGTCTCTTTGTCGGCCAGCCAGAGCTGGCACACGGAAAGCCTGCCGGTGTCGCTAGGTCCCGAGTCCTGGCAGCAGATTGCAGTGGATCCCGAAGAAGTGAAGAGCTTGGACAGCAATGGAGCGGGAGAGAAGAGTGAGAACAACTCCTCCAATTCTGACATCGTGCACGTGGAGAAAGACGAAATCCCCGAGGGCCTGGAGGGGGCCGCCGCGGGGCTGCAGGCAGCGTTCCCCGAGACCCCTGAGCCCCTGCTTCCACTTAGCACTGCCCCTAACCTGCTGCACACCAGGGAAGCCCACCCAGGAATGGCTGCAGCTGAGAAAACCAGCCCCGCCACATCTTTGTTTGTGGAGTTTGATGAAGAGGAGGTGAGAGCTGCCACCACGGAGCCTGGGCAGCTCGATACAGGGGCAGAAGTGGAAGTGGGCCCTGCCCTGGAGCCCACACCGACCCCCCTGAGCGCCCTCAAGAGCAGAATCGGGAAAGAGCCCTCCGGGGCTGCAGAGAAAGCCATGCCGCTGTCCGAGGGCAAGTTCATACTGCTGTTTGGAGGGGCTGCTGCGATGGCCGTCCTCGCGGTGGCTGTTGGGGTGACACTGGCTCTCAGAAAGAAATAACCGGTTTTTCAAAGAGAAAGAAGACAAAAGGGCTCAACGTTTTTTGTGCGCTGGCTGGAACTTGACCCACTGGCGGCTGCCTCGGGGGACACTTGTAGAATCTGGGTCATGGGGGCTTCCATTCAACAAAATCGTGGATGGAGCCACACCCAAGGGCTTGTGGCAAAGGGAGTTTGGCATTTGATTACGCATCCCCGGGGTTGTGGGCTCCTGCTGGCTTCAGACCCTCGGCAGTGCAGTGTTCCCTGGTGAGCAGGGCTCCCCGGCCGGCCGCGGACGGGTGTTTTTGACAGTTCCTTGTGAGTGGCTGTCTGTGCATCATAGGATATTGAGCAACTTCCTGGCCTTACCCACCACTAGATGCCAGTAACTCCTCCCCCCCACCCCCCCAACTCCTTAGTTATGGCAACCAAAAATATCTCGACATTTCCAAATGTCCTCTGGGGGCAGGAGTCCCTGCTGGTGGAGAGCTGCTGCTTGGGAGGGAGAGGGTGCATGTAGGAGGCTGGATTCCTAGGCAAGAGGGCTTAGCTGTGGGCTTGTCCACTGCTGATCCCTTTGGAATATCAGCGTTCCTGGGGAACAGGCTGGATTTGTAGCCGCTTTTTTGCCCCTTCTCTCTCCCCTGTAGCATGAGGGGTCCTCCCCTCTGTCTCAGCAGCCTCTTGGTTTCCGCAATGTTGCTCTCGGGAGAGCCTGCCAGGGCCTGCTCTCTATTCCTGCTTAGACTTACCTGGGAAAGATGCCGCCTTGAGGAAGCCTGAAAGCCACTCAAGTACAGAGGCCTCAGGTCCCCTGCCCACACGAGCCAAGGCGAGCTTACCCCTTGCAGGGAGAGACTTATCTTGTGTAGAGGCAGGAGGAGGACCTTTTTGTCTGTGTTCACCTTAGATTATCTGCCAGGCGGCAGCATTTGTAGTATTGGAGGTCACTGCTGGGAACCCTGGGGTAGTACACCCCATGCCCTCAGCTCTCTCCCAGTCTATCCTCAGTCACCCGGGCTGCTTGCTCTGTGGTCAGCATCTTCAAATGGGGGCGTGGGTACAGAACCTTTTGAAGCATAACTTCTATTACATAAGAGAACGTCTCCTTAGAATCATCAAAATAAAAGTGGGAAAAGAGGCTCCAGTCTCAACCTCGGATTTCTCGTTTGGCTGTCAGAGTTCACGGACAGCCCCTCCTCGTCATGAGCCAGGGTGAGCTAGGGTGATACACCCAAATGAGCCTGTGTCCTCTAGTGCCCAGGAACCGCAGGGCCACTGGGCGGACACATGTGGGACAAAAGAGCACTCAGATTATTCTCAGTTAATGTAACAAATTGCTTTTAGGTTCTGGAATCTATAATAAAATTATTTTACCTACCCTGATCACACCCCAACATGACGTTTTAAATGTGCATTTGTTTTATTTTTTAGGATGAAATCTCCCTAATGCAGTACTATTTATATGGCGGTCAGAATTATTCAGAACCTGCGCTGTCTGTTCAACTCTCGGATGCAGTGTTCATGTTCAGAGTTTCAATGCCCCGCCTGGGGAGTGGTGTTTGGCATGAGCGTGGCATGTTTGGCGTGCGCAATGGTGAGCAGAAGCAGGGCTCATCAAGCATCCCCACCCCCTCCATGGATGTGTATTTTGATTGCTGTGCCGTGTTCTTCTAGGTTAAGAACACTGTTGGTTGTGTTTTGGTTGTTTGGGGGTTTTTTGCTTTTAAGACAAAGTATTTCCCTTCCAGTGTTGGAACACCTTTAAAACCAGACCTCAGCCCCGGGACAGTTGCGAGCACACCTAAGCCGTAATAGAAGCCAGGTGCTCAGGGCTCAAGGCTAGGTCTTGGGAACTGTGTTCTCCACAGACTGACAGACTATAAGGAGGCGTGACATCGATGGTGGTACTGGCAAGCTGCTTTCTCTCCTGTCTGAGCAGTAACGCCTGGTTCCGGCTGGGTGGTGGTAAGTGGAGACTCTTCTCCATCGGCGTTGGATCTTCTTAAAATGCTGCGGACACAGTGGCCTCGTGTGCCAGAATAGAAGTGTATGTACTCCATGGGGTTCTCGGGGCTGTTTTCAGAAGTTGCTCACCAGACCTCCTCTGAGTGCCTCTGACCCGACCTTTTGGTTAGCAGCTGTACGCGTCGGCTGCTGGACACCAGTGCCGTCAGGCTGCCTTCAGCTCCCTGTCCCCTGCCTCTGGCCCAGTGAGGACCGTCTTCCAGTGCTCCTGTCATTTGCTGTTACATGGTAAAGTGCTTTCTCAGCCTTTTTGGGTGGAGGCTCTTGGTAGGAAGCCATTTCTTCTTGTCCCCTGATTCTTGTAACATGGAAATCTAAGGGAAAGGGGAACTTGAGAATGAATCTGACCTGTGTATGGAACACAGATGTCAGAAGGAAGCTTCATTTCCCGTTTCTTGTTCCTCGGCCTGTGAACTATGAAAGACACGTTTTTGTTAAAAAGTCCTCTAGAACTCTTCTTAGCTGCCTTACTCAGTGTAGTCATTTCTGATCATCTGGCAAAAAGGCAGTGAAGTTCTCTGGGGAAAGAGTGCCAGAGTTGAGGAATGCCAACTGATCATGTAGGCCCTCCCTGCACTACAGTGGAGGCATTCTGGGCCTCCAGAAACCAGTCTGTGCCTACACTGTGCCTTAGGGGGACTCCCTGACCACCGGTGCCCTTTAGAGACCTTCCTAGTAAAGGAATGTCACTGCTGGCCTTCTGGTTCTCCCCCCACCCCACCCCCCAACCTACACAGTGTCCTGACATCACCTCTTGCCTGTATTTCTGTCCCGTCTCTCCTGTCACATGCACCCCCTGCCCAGGCTAGTCCCCAGCCTTGAAGCAGAGCTACCCTCAGCTTGGTGGGAAGGAGATTTGTGCTGATGGTCTCTGTGTGTGTAAAAGTCACGCCTGCTCCTCGGCAGCTTCACTAAAGGCGTGTCACATGGACAAATGCAAGGGGACTTTTAAAGTTCACGAAAAGGTAATGGAAATTTTCCATGAACTCGTTGAAGTCCCTCTTCAAAGGAGCCATGGAATTTTGATTGTTGGATTGTATAGAAATGAGTGGGAGAATCATTTCCTTCTCCCTCCCTTACTTCGTGCCTGGTCTCTGAGGTGGCGATCACATCTGTGGTAGACTCTCTGGTCACTCAGAGGCAACGTAAAGCCCACCAGGCTAATTTAAGCATGGGCTCATTTAGTCTCCTAGGCAACGTATTTGATGCCAGTGAAGTGTTCCCTCTTTCCTGGCATAACACGATCTGGCATTAATGATAGCCTCTTGTTAAACCATTCATCGAGGAGACGGTTCAACAGATGAGTCTGCCAGTGGGGTGTTTTTTCCATATTAAAATGCCGACGGGCCTCGGGTTCTGGCAATCCCGTTCCTTGTTGCCTTTTAATGTGAGGTACATTTTAGGGCTTTGAGCCAGTTACTCCCCTTTGACCTGCTGAGGATTTGTATTCCCACCCCAGAGATTCTGAATCTGTATCTACAGTTTATTAGTAGCCCCAGGTGATGCATTCTTTTTTTGTTTTGTTTTGAAATCATTTTATTGGTGGCTCATACAATTTTATCACAATCCGTACATCCATCCATTGTGTCAAGTACATATGTACACTTGTTGCCATCATTCTCAAAACATTTGCCTTCTACTTGAGCCCTTAATATCACCTCATTTTTCCCTTCTCTCCCCATTCTCCCCTCCCTCATGAACCCTTCATAATTTATAAATTATTATTTTGTCATATGTTACACTGCCTGACGTCTTCCCCTGCCCTCTGCTGTCTATCTCCCAGGGAGGAGGCTATACATAGATTCTTGTAATCGGTTCCCCCTTTCCACCCCACATTCCCTCCACCCTCCAAGTATTGCCACTCTCACCACTGGTCCTGAAAGGGTCATCTGTCCTGGATTCCCTGTTTCCAGTTTCTATCTGTACCTATGTACATCCTCTGGTCTAGCCAGATTTGTAAGGTAGAATTGGGATCATGATAGTGGGGGACGGGGGGAAGCATTTAAGAACTAGAGGAAAGTTATGTTTCATCATTGCTACCCTGCACCCTGACTGGCTCATCTCCTCACAACCCTTCAGTAAGGGGGTATGCAGTTGCCTACTGATGGGCTTTGAGTCTCCACTCTGCACTCACCCTCATTTACAATGGTATTTTTTGTTCTTTGATGCTTGATACCTGATCTCTTTGACACCTCGTGATCACACAGGCAGGTGTGCTTCTTCCATGTGGGCTTTGATGCTTCTCAGCTAGATGGCTGCTTCTTTATCTTCAAGCCTTTAAGACCCCAGATGCTGTATCTTTTGATAGCCAGGCACCATCAGCTTTCTTCACATTTGCTTATGCACTCATTTTTTTTTTTAGCAATCGTGTCGGGAAGGTGTGCATCATGGAATGCCAATTTAATAGAACATGTTCTTGCATTGAGTAAGTACTTGAGTGGAGGCCCAATGTCCATCTGCTGTCTTAATACTAAACCTATAAATATATGCACTTAGATCTATTTCCCCACCCTCCTATATAAATATATTTACATATGAACATGTCAGTATTTAGACCTCTATAAATTAAAAACCCTTTTTCATCTGGTTCTTTCCTTTTACTTTCCGCTTGTCCCACTATCATGCTCAGCCTTCATTTGGGTTTCAGTAATTTCTCTCGGTTACATTGCCCTTGCTGAATCTCTACCAGGCTTCTCACTCTCCTTACCACTGATTTTGGATCACTTGTTGCTCCCGCCCCTGGGTTGGTCAGCACCACCTCCTTACCCCCGCCTCCCCTGCTCCCGTGTCTCCTCGGAACCATTGGTTCCCATTGTTTTCCCTCCAGCCTATCTTATCTAGATAGATCTGCAGAGATAATAATATGCACCAAAAATCAAGCCATAGCAAGATAGGTGACAAATGAGAACACAGCGATAAGGACAAAACATTTTTTAAAAGAAACACCTATAAATAGATCAGGGTCTGATTTTTTATATCTAGGCATGTCCTTCAGTCAGGTCCGATGGAGTGCCATGCTCTTGCCCAGAGTCTGTCCTGTGTACTCCCTCGGGGGCTCCCTGCTCTGCTTCCACGGTTGCTCTGTTACATGCCTTTAGTGGTTTGCCTCAGTGTCGCAGGGCCAGTCCAGGCCAGTCTCAACACTGAGTCTCCAGTGTTGTCTCCCTTCAGGCCCTGGGCCAGCGAGGGACGGTGGTTCTCATAGTGGGATCAGCCATATGGTCCACTCTGTGCATTGGCTGTTCAGAGCGGGGATATCGTCCTCCAGGACTGGTGGGCCAGGATGTGCTCCACTCTTCCTCCCCCTTCATTTGCTCCTGTGTGCTCTGATCATACGTGTTCCTCTTCCTGAGCTGTAGCTTCAGTGCCGTCCTCAAGTAAATTCTTCTGGTGGGGAGGGGCCAGGTGATTCATTCTTAAACAACAATCACCTAGCGAATTGTTAAAATGTAGACTCTCTTCTGGGGCGGGAATCTCAGTTCTCAACCAGAGAACCCAAATGAACCTACTCAGATCCCTGGTCAGTTTGTCTTCACTTTGAAATGACTGAACCAGAACCTCCTGGCAGCAAACTCATCATCACGATCCCCCTTCACTTGCTGCATGTGTAGCTTTTAAGTCATGCGCCCTTTCTTGCACTAAACCCACTGCCAACAAGTTGGTTCTAATTCATAGCGAACCTCCCTGGTGTTAGTTTCCTAGGCTGTAAAGCTTGATGGGAACAGACGGCCGCATCCTGCTTCTGTGGGGCAGCTGGTGGGTTGGAGCGCCTGCTGTGCCCTGACTGAAGGATGGATGTAAAACCACCTCATGCCCCTCTTCCTCCGCCTCACCTACAAACGTGACTTGTCCACGTAGGAATGGCTCCCGTGGTTAACTCCGGAGACTGTCTAGCCTTATCCCAAGAGTCTTGTGTTTGGGGAATTCTATTTTTATCAACTATTAACTGGGCATCTGAGAGGTGCCAGGGATTGTTTGTTTTCTAACACACTTTACACCACCTTCGCAGCTCTAGTATCGATTGATACTCCTTTTGTTCCCAGGTCACACACAGAGGAAACTCCATCGTGGCTTGTGACTTAGCTTGAGATGCAAGGCAGCGATTCAAATTTTTCTGACTCCAAGTCTAGTGCATTCCCCGTTCACTCCTTTGTGGCCCGCTAAGCACTCTGGGCCACCGCACTCTGGAGGCCCACCACCCCGCCGTGCCCCAAGGTTCCCCCAGCCTCCGCAGGCAGGGCACAGTGCAGTGTGTACGGAGGGGCCGTAGGGTGCTCGGCAGACAAACTCGGGAAGGTCTGTTTGGGGCTGTTCGCTGTTCCCGCTTCTCACTGTACCAGAAATTTCTGTAGTTATGTGGTGCCTTGTCCTTCAGGAATTGTCATCCCTGGTACAGCTTTCATTAGCTTTCTTGGTTAGTGTGTTAGGCACATGCTCCGTGATGTCCTAAGCCGTCTGAGTCGGAACCTATGGATGACACCTGACGACAGGCAGTCTGGCATGGGTGCATCCCCAAATGCTCAAGTGAGGCAACCGCAGGCGGCAGCACCAGGCCTTTCCTTCTCCTCTCTGCACCCTCGGTTCCTACCTTGAGCCTGTGGGGGGGAGGTGGGGCCGAGGGGGAGCCCTCCAGGACAGGTGACAACTTATAAGCGATCACTTCTAGGACTGACCAGGCAAAGCCATGGGCGCCGCTCACTCCAAAGGGCAAGTCCACCCAAGGGCATTCCTTCGACTCTGAAGAATGCCCGTTTCTGGAAATACAGTGTTTGGTAGTTAGCCGAGACTTGGAAGCCCAATCTTGTCTTTCCTTTCTTTCCCCAAGATGTTAAGCCGTAACTGCATCCACGTCAAGCGCCGTTACAGCCACCAGTCCTTCACGCGTTTCCGGCCAGAGGACTCGGCCGGCAGCCACTGCAGTCAGCTCGGGTGGGGACTGTTCTCAGGGATCTCTGCAAGGCCTTGCATTCATGAGCTGCGTCCAGCAGCAGGCTCGCCTCGGGTCTTGTATGTGGGACGTTTTAGTGATACGCCCCCCCAGCAAGTCCTGCACCCCTGGAGGACACTGGTTAATGTAGTTGGAACAAAAGCACTGACACATGAAGATGACAAGTGTATTGCTTCTTTCTCGGAAGTAAAGTTTACCTTTTTACAGGATCTGGAATAACTCAGTAGTTTTTGATAATTTCTATCACAGATTGCTCCTAAAGGCAAAGTTTTTTTTTCATGCACCCTGTGATTTTTCCTTGTCTTTCTCCCTTCAGACTAAAAGTGCCTCTTCCTCCTTAAGTTCCTCTGCAGTGGAGTTCAGTCATTGGTTCTAGTACTCATCTCAGATATACTGGAATTAAATGGGAATCGTGGTAATGTAAATAGATGAATTTCACCTCAGCAATACACCTTTTATGTTAAAGTACCATTGGCTCTACTTGTTATGATTGGCCATGCCGGATTTATTATTGTGGCTTACTCTGGCCCGCCCCTTCCCCTTCTGCTTGCCTGCCTTCTGACCTTTCCAGTCACATCCGGGGAAACAGAAGAATCAGGACTTGGCTCTATGAACTGTGCCCTTAGAATTAATGTATCAGGGACAACCCACTGGAGGATGCAATAAAAAGGTTTGAAGAGAATCCAGTGACTGGTCTTTCTATTCGTGTGCTAGCCTACATCTGTAACTTGGGAGCGGTCACTGAGGTGCCGAGAAGATAGTGGTAACATCCAGGACACCCCTCCACGATTGTGGCGGCCCCTTGGATCCAAGAGGCCATCTTCTAAGAGGTGAGCGGGCTTCATCTGACCTGGACACACACCCCAATAGTCTTTTGGAAGAGATTGCTTTTTATGTTAATCATGGGCTGGCTGTCACTTAATTTAAGCATTAAAAGAGCAAAACTGAAAGCCACGCCCTCTGAACTGGGCAGTCCTCTCAATCCCACAGGTCTTCAACCAGTGCAAAGCCCACTATCTTGTAGGGCATGCTGGCTGGAGAGGACCCCATGACCAGAGAGCAGAACATCTGCTTGGGATTCAACGGGGTGCGTTTATAAGGCTGGTTTAGGGAAGGTCTCAGTCTCCATCTGGAAAAGTTGACACCAACATGTTCATCAGCCACATGACGGTGGTGGTCGACATTAACCTCTGCAAACATCCGCTGATGAGCAGCTGTGAAAGGTCAGATTACAAGAATCTGGGCCATGAGCGGTTTCGTGGATTCGGTTGACTACCTGGTGCTTACAGGAGCCCTGGTGGTGCAGATTCAGCTCTCAGTTGCAAAACGAAAGGTTGGTTGGTGAAATACACTGACTGGTGGGAAGCAAGGCAGATTGCTGCTGTCCAGAGACGGGAGCCGAGCAGCTCCACCTCCGCTTCGCGGTGGTGCACTGGCTTCGCTCGCATTTAAAGTGCTTTTGGAAGAAATTATCTCAACCTGGGGGTTGAATGACCCTTTCCCAGGGTCACCTGATCATAACAGTTGCAGAATTACAGTTATGAAATAGTTAGGAAAACTTTATGGTTGGTTGGGAACTCACCCCCACATGGGGAACTGTATGAAAGGGTTGAGAACCGCTTCCCTACTGAGACCCTGATTGTGTTTACAATTTGATGTACACCTGAATGGATGTACATGTGTGATTCTAGAATCTTAAAAAAAAACACCACTCCAACACAATAGCATTACTGTGAGATTTATTTCCCAATGTAGCCATTATACTGCACAGCAATGAATCATCTAACCTCACCGAGCTGGCTGCCGGGCATCAGCCTCCAGCGCGCCCCACCAGCGGTGCAGATGGCAGACTGGCAGCAGCCACCACATGGCATGCTGCAACAGAGCACTTTGCAACTCAAGGAACAAAGGGTTTTGCCTAACACAGGATGTCACAGCACTGTCATCACTCGTGCTCAGCAGCAGTGTGGTCGTAGCGAGCTGCGCCTGTGGTCCTTAAGGGCAGCGGGTGCCATCCAGACCCAGCACCCAACTGCAGTGTTCCCCAAGGGGCTCCTGGGCACATGCCTGCCATTGGGAGCCAGACTCCTACAGCTTTCTCTTGGTCCTGTTCCCCTGAGTACAACCTGAGATTGGCTTTGTCGTTCCTCACATTCCAATTGTGGCCCGCAGGGAGACGGAAGTCCATCTGGAGAAGCCCGTCCCGGCCAGAGGCATCAGCGACGGGATGGAAGTGGCGAGATTGCTAACAGGCAGCCCCAGGTCTGCGCAGTCCTCGGCCGGAAGTGCTCACGCAGTGACTTCTTGCAGAGAGAGCTAGTGACACGGCCTTTACTTCACCATCACCACCCCTTGATCTATGGTTGGTGACTTCCGAGAAAGTCCAATGGGACAAAGGAGACCTATGTATTAAGGTTTGAGTTTCCTGTCCCCTGGAGTTCCTTTGCGAGGCCTCCCTGTGAGGGGTATAAGCATGTCCTTGCTCTCGCCTCACACAGGACACTGCCACAAGAGCAAGGCCCAAGGGCACAGCTGGAACTGGAAAGACTTTCCCTTCTGCTTTACACCGTTTTTAAATTTAAACTCCGAGTGAGCTCTCCTTCGGCCCGAAATGAGGAACAAGGGGTTTGGGGAGTGCACAACGCAATGCTCTTTCAAGTATAACGGCATATCTAAATGGGTCACTACTGGAAAATCTGTAAAGGAGAAATAAATAGCTGACATCTCTCTTCCCTAACAGCTTTGGCTCAGCGGCCGTGGCGCCATCCCGCAGCAGCAGCTGTCCTGAAGTCACCACAGCCAGTTTGCGCCGGTCACGCGTTGCAGACCTGCTCAGTCCACCTCCTACAAGGAACAAGGAGAGCAGCCAGTTAGCAGCCAGCCCACTGCCTGACGTCATAGCCACTAAGCCCTGCTTTCTTCCATTTCAGTAAGATTCTGCTACAGTATCAAGCAAGCCTTCATCTGCACAGAGAGTACACAAACTGTCAGAGTTGCCTCACGGCCACCCTATAGGACAAGGTAGACCTTCCTCTGGTTTCCGAAGCTAAATCTTTATCCCGAGGAAGGGCTGGTGGTTTTGAATGGCTGACCACTGCACCACCAGGGCTCCTTCCTGGAATAGTAACTCATTAAAAGGAAGCATCTTCCACTGTTAAGTTCATCCCTCGGGAAAACAAACCCAAGCCTTTCATCCTAAGCAGGAGGTAGGCTCCGTCCCCAGCAGCAGGGATGCGCCTGGTCTCCCACTGGAGAGGAACAGAGATGGGAGCAGGCAGAAAACCGAGACGGCGTAAGCAAGACCCGAGCAGACATCGCTGGTTCTTACGTTTCTGCCCAAGTTCCTCACGTAGGCGCGTAGATCCTGGTTAATAAAGCTCACAGCTGTGCGAAAGACCTCACGGAACAAGGACGGCGTGTGATCGGCCACCTTTTTGGCCAACAGCATGGCCAACATTAGCTTGGTCTTTTCCACTTCCATGTCCCTGGGGAAGTCCTGCATCGCCTGGTCCAGGGCAGCTGCCAGGTCACGCCTTCTGTCCTGGACAGGAGTACAGAGGAAAAACCACACAGGACCAATTACTAAGATTCTTTGTTAAAAGAGCCGTCCCAGGCCAGCCTCTCAACGGCAAGTAGGACGCCTCCTTTGATCTCAGCAGTAAGTAGCTCTCAGCCAGCGAGGGGTGTTGGTGCAGAGAGTGGGAAACATCGAGAGGCAGCAGGAAGCAGAGTCTGAGCTCACTGCCTGGAGTGGGATGCTCCTTAGCCACACACATGCTGAGTTGAGCACCACTGCATGCTCACCGTCAGACAGGGACTGCCCAAACCCCATGTCTCACAAAGGAATGGGGTGAGGGGCCACACGTTACATTCCCCCACCACAGGAGAGGCAGATCATCCCTCATTAGACCCATTCAAGCAAGAAATTCCCCTGGGAGTGGCCCCGAGGCATTCCTCGGACTACGGTGGCTGCTGTAGACATCACCAGAATGGAGAAAAAACCTTCGTGGAAGACAGACGGCTTGACGTGCTGGCCAACGCCTACAGGATGGTGCATTTGCTAGCAGAAGCCGAGGGGAGACGTCTCCTGTGAGCGTCTGTACCTACAGGCACTAATCTGGTGGCCTGGGGCATTCCCCCACCCCCTCTCCAAGGTTCTTCAGGAAGAACAGAGAGCCTTGGACCCATTCAAGAGTGTCTGGAATCCTGCCAGATGCCAAGCAAATGGACCAGCCCAGTCATTCCTTGCAGAGGGATTGTCTATGACCACAGCACCAAGAGTGACTTCTCTGTCACACTTGGGTGAGCTCTCTACCGGCATCTCTATCCAGCAGGCCGGAACTAAAACGAGAGTAGGGGTGATTTCGGGACAAGCCACACGTATTTCACAGACAATCCTGTTGCAGGTCTTTTATCCCTCCACCCCTGGCTCTGCCTCAAGGTTCCGGATTGTGAAATGCCACCGCTCACAATCTTCTGAGCGTCCCTCGCTGCCTCTACGGACCAGTAAGACAGCCCTCACCCTGCCCCCTGAGCCGAGGGAAGGTGTCAGCGAGCCGAAAGGCTTTACTTACTTCCTCAGACAGGTTCGCATTCCTAAAACGCATCACCAGGTTTTGCACCAGACCTGGCTGGACCCGGCTTTCCATCTCGTCCCCCATCTGGGCAAGTCGCATGGCGATGTTGTGGATGACCTCGTCCTGGCTGTCGGAATCTGAGCGCCCAGGCAGGGGCAGGAGAGACACAGCGCACTCAGACAACAGCCGGACCCACTCCTCCCCACCCCCACGGGAGAGGCGTCTGCGCCTGCCTCTTCGCAGCTCCACGCCGCTGGGCCCCCCACCGGGGGAGGGCAGGGAGCCTCTGCCCCGCAGGACCCGAGATGCTGGGAGCATTCATGATCGGTGTCCGACACAAACCGAGACGCAGCCCAGGGCCTGCCACTTCTGGACCCCCAGTGGCCGCCACGATGCTTTCAGGGCAGGGGCTGTTTAGGTCCCACCTCTGCTTCCTAGTCTTGGGAAGTAAGTGTCACTAGGTTGTGGAGACCACACTCATCTCACCCAAGGCTTCCTAAGACCGAGCTATAATCACGGCCATCAAGTCACTGCTGATGCCCTGCAACGCCCATGTTGACGGGAATGGAAAGCCCAATCTCTCTCCCGGTTGGTGGTTTCAAATTGCTGACCACGCAGATGGCAGCCACGTGTGTAACCACTACACTACCAGGGCGCCATAGCTCTAACCGGAACTCTCCCTCCCAATCTGCTGCTACGCCTGCCTGAAGGCCTTCACTCTGCAAGGCAGGGCCCGCTCCAGCCTCCCTCTGGGGGGCCCTGTCTGACGGTCTCCAGTCCAACAGGAATAGGCCTGACTCCTTGTCCACCTGTCCCTTCCCACTGTCCCCTTTGGCACTTAGGACGACATGAGGTAACTATCTTAATTTCCATTTCCCCCAAACTTTTTGAAGGCCTCTCATAGATTGTCTTATGTTATTTGTGATGATGTAAGTTTCATAAGGGCCACACATCATAACGTGTTTCATTCACTGCCAAATACCCAGCACACACAACAGGTGCTCAATAAACAAATGCAGAAAGAAAGGTGAGATGAACGGGGCCCAGGATCTAACACCCTGCCATTGAGGCGAGTCCGACTCGGATGGACGGCACAACAGGGGCGGGACAGAAAGCCTCATCTTTCTCTGGAGGCCCTGTGCCTCCATCCTGGAAATGATTCCATAAATACCAGCTCTTATTTCTCTGGGCTCGCAACTTCCCTCTGCAAACCTCAACCTCACCTTGCCTCTGCAGTGCATTGCACCAACCCTCAGCTACCGTCCGTCTGTCCTTCCCACGGCACTGCCACCACCTGGGGGTGGGTGGCTCATCGTCTCTCGTTTGGCTAATTAAATATTGTGCCCCTGGTGTCTCACTGACTGCCCCCTAGGCCTGGCCAGGACCTCACCTTTCTGCCCAGGACCTTCCATCTGCTCCCCTGCCTGAAGACAGGGTCTGGCTTCATCTTACACTGTCACTTTCAGAGGCGCTAACCAAACCCACCTGCCCGGCTCTCTGCTCCAAGCCACCTCGCCAGGGGCCCTGCAGCTGGCCCAAGAGCCATGCTGCCCCAGCCTCTGCTCTGGGGCAGGTGCAGCTTCAAGATTTTCCTGACTCCCCCGGGAGCAAATGATCACCTCCTGGCCCCCACAGTCCCTAATCTGCCCGGCATCAGGGATTAGGTACACCTTGCCCTGGCCTCTGGTCACCAGTTCATGGCTGGCCTGCTGGAGCCCAGCTGGGCAAGTTACCTCACCAATGGCATGTGGTTTCCATTGCGTCCCAGGCCTTGTGAGGTACTGAATCTGCACGCTAGTCTCTACCACAGGGTGAGCTGAAGGACCAGCCAGCATCTCCTTCATCAATGCCATCTGGGCTGCGTCAGGCTCTGCAGACTACAGGCAGTGGGCACCATAGCTCACACATTCCCAAGCTGAGGTGGCCTCTTTTCAGGAAAAACAAGCCACTCAGGACGACTCCCCGACAAAGAAACAGTGTTACACGATAGCCCATGATCCAGGATCAAGTGTAGTTCTGTTTTTGAAGTGTCCCACACCCGGTCGTTCCAATGGGTAGTAAGTACTAAAGAACTAGTGTAGATGGGGTGCAGGGGCAGCCTCAGCCACGGCCGCTGGCCCAATGACACTGCAGCAGCTCCATAGAGCAATGCCGCCCCCACCCCTTCCCTGGCCCTTTCTAAGTCTTTCTAGAGGTGCCAGGTACTGGGGGCTGGCAGAAGTCACTGGCATACCGTAGCTGGGGGGTCAGGGGCATTGCTGCCCCGTTCCCACCCAAGCTACTTCCAGGCAGGGCCGGAGGCCACAGGGCTGGGTTGGCTGTCTTCTGTGCAGCCACCAGGGGGCAGTGCCACCTTTATGCCAGGAGAGTGGCCCAGGGTAGATGTGTCCTACCCTTGGGTTAGGGTGCCTGGGTCCCACTGAGACCCCAAGAGTCACATTGGACTCTGGGCAGTGACTGGTTTTAAACAGGGTGTGCACGGGAAGCACCTGGTCACCTCCACCCAGGAGGTTGGGAGTCAGCAGCTGGAACTGGGTCCGGGGCCTGGGTAGTGTGGAGAAGTTTCTCCCACAGTTCCAGGGTATAAGACCAGACCCGGGAGTGGCCGCACGTCAACATGCTGCTTGCAGCCTGGGGCAGCCTCTGCCAGTCCAGTACTAACACCAACTCCCAGCTGCCCTTTCCCGCCCCAGGTGAGCAGTATGGGCCAGGGACACAGAAAGTCTGCAGTTGGAGGCAGTGCCCCCACCAGGGGGACAGCTGGGTGTAAGCTCAAAGCCAGACGACTGACTCCAGGGCCCACTTGGCCATGCCTACTAGTTGCTGCTTGGTCGAAGTCGCCTCATGGGAAAGGTGGCTCACAGCCCTCCATGCCAGTCTAGCAATCTTATTTGAGGCAAACCACACTGCCGTCGGGGGAATCCCAGCCCCTGCCCCTGCAGGGCAGAGCAGAACAGCCCACGTGGTCTCCAGGGCTGTAATTCTTTATGGAAGCAGACAGCCTCAGCTTTCCCTCAGAGGGTGGCTAGTGGGTTTGAACTGCTGACCTTTAGGCTCCACCAGGGCTTCTCAGTTTATGGGTCGGAAGTCTATGAAAGTAACTCAATATCTGTGGACATATTTGTTTATCTCACAAATGTATACAGAGAAAACAAAGTGTAAGGTGCCACGTTAAAAAAATAAAAAAGACTTGTTACAAAGAAGCCAAGTAGATTTCAACTGGCTGGAAAATCAGCTAGGCATGGTTGAAGTGGACTGGGATGGTGTGAGCAGAGCACTGGGGGGGCTGCCCCCACAACGGACACATCGGAATCTCAGGATCTGGGACCCTGGGACCTGAGGCTGGGCTGCTGGCTGCAGGGTCAGCAGTTGGAATCCTCCGGCAGCTCCTCGGGAGAAAGATGGGGCTGTCTGCGCCCAGCGAGATTTACAGCCTCGGAACCCAAAGGGGCAGTGCTACTGGGTCCTAGAGTCACTCACGATGAGTGGTTGTTTTCTTTAGTGTCCCTGCGCTGACATGACTGGTGTACGTGAGGGCCCCGGTCTACAATCTCGATCAGGGGCGTCGTCTGATGGGCTGTGCCCGAACACCTGTCCTCGTCTCTACTGGCCCTGAGGGGAGAATCAGTAGCACCGGGGGCGATTCCCACAGGCCGCACATCGCCCAGTCACCCAGGAGTGGTAGCTGGTGAGTTCCACACCGCGAGAGGCAGGCCAAGCGCTGGCTACACAGCTGCAGCTACGTGGCCGACTGAGACCCAGGAGTGGAGACTGGACCCAAAGGCCTCTTCCAGCGCCAGGGCCGCTGATGGTACTGGGAATAAGGAGGTCCAGATCCCCGGGGCACGGTGCCCACCTGCCGCGATTCCTTCCAGGCGGAAGTGGCTGCTCCGGTTGCCGTCCGTCTGCAGGTCCTCGGCCTCCTCCTCCAGGTAGGCCACCGCGGGCAGCTCCCGGCCCAGCATCTCCAGCTCATTTCGGAAGTTGCAGTGGGTGCAGTGTTTGAGGAAGCTGAACACCAGCAGGCTGGTGATGTGCTCGCTCGGGTGGCCAGTGCCATTGCTGCCCTGAGAAAAGGAGAGACGGGCCTGTGGGCTCGGGGACAGTCTGGCCCACAGGCCAGGTTCCCCCTGCAGGACGCGGCTCCTGGACTCAGAGCATGGCCCCTGGAACCCATTGTGCCGACGGGCTGCCTGCCGGGGCAGGGAGACCCACGGCTGCTTCCCCATGCCAGCACGGGGACGCAAGAACCAAGCCTCCTTCCGTGACCACGCACCTAGATGCTCTCTTTGTCCACAGCCCCCTTGGGAGGGCCAGGATGGCACCATGGAGACACGAGATTTTCAAGAAATGCTGGGAAGGCATCCTGGTGGCACCATGGTTAGAGCGCTCGACCACGACCCCGAGGCCAGCACTTCAAACCACCAGCCACTGCCCAGGATGGGGCTGTCCCACTCTGCCCCATAGGGCCGCCTCCTAGGAGTTGGAATGGACCCGACCGCAGTGCCAAGGGAATATGAGGCACCTCACTGCCCACTTCTGGGGCTGTATGCCCTGGAGAGTTCTGAGGGTGGACGCCTCACAGGCCCCTGAAGCAGCCCTTGGCACAGCCTGCAGCGCCACCTCGTGCTGGGGAGTCCGTGCCCTGACCAGTGAGCACCGCTGGTCCTCGGACGAGCCACTGGATGAGGATGAGCTGCCCTGGCAGGCTAGGGGCACTGGCCCCTGTGACGTCTGTCCAGGTGGACGCAGAACTGATACTCTGACCTTTAAGAGCAGGTCAGAGAAATGATGGAGACTCAGGTACAATTGACTTTCCACCCTCCAAGTCGTGAATACTTTTCATTAGAAAAATCCAAAAATTGGAGGGCCATTGATAGCAAGCAAATGGTTTTAAACAAAGAAAATATTTGGCCTCCAAAATGAGTTCTAAAGTAAAAGGCGTCCCGGAGAAAACCCGAATGGCTCCGGGCCTGGGGCCGGCGGAACAGGCCTCGTTTCCGCCTCAGAAGGCATCCTGATCAGAGCAAACTGGAGAGCTACGCCCCATAGAGGGATCTTGAAGTCCTAACTCTGGTACCCAGGACAGTGACCTTATTTGGAAATAAGGTTCTTAAAGATGCTATCAACTTCGGACGAGGTTGTACTGGATCAGGATTGGGTTCTAAACCAACGGGCAGGAGAAGGGATTCACACGATGCGCAGAGGAGAAGCCACGTAAAGGCTGAGGCAGAGGTTGCAGCGATGCGGCCGCAAGCCAAGGACACCGGGACCGGAGGAGGCAAGCATGACGCCAGGCGTCTCCAGAGTAGGGAAGAAAGCATTTGAGTCTTTCAGGCCCCACTTGTGGCTCTTCGTTACAACAGCTCTGGGATCGGGGCTTTTCCATGTGGCTAGTGGGTGGCGTGGGAGTCTCAGTGTCAACCACATGCAAGGTAGGTAGTTTATAATCCCAACCTGGCCGATGAAGACAGATGGGGTTAATTGAAGGGCGGAGGGATAAATGGCTCAGTGAGCCTCGCCTTTCTAGTTCTTGGGTCTCTTGCTTTGTGGTGGTCGGACCAGGGTGCTTTAGCTGGTTCCCTGCTTCAACTGACAAGGCTCACTTCCTGCAAGACATCTCCAAGGAGAAGCCACATGGACCTACCCCGATGCAGCCCTGGGTGCTGGAGCCCCTGCCAGTGCTGAGATGCTTACACACTCACTGACTCAGCTTTTCTCTTTGCAGTCGGCGTCATAGTGTGTGTTTTGTGAGATGGAGGAAGACATTGTGGATTAGTGTTGGACATATTAGTTAATGCTGGACTTGTGGGCTTGTGTAGCACTGGGCTTGGGCAGCACTGGGTTGGGATGTTTTCTTGAGGTGCACTTGACCTTTATATAAAACTCTCTCTTGTACATGAGTTTCTGTGGTTTGCTTCTCTAAAGTAGCCAGGCTAACACAACATGTGACACCAAAGAACTGCCCTGGAGGGTTTCCTAAGCCCTGGGTGCTCCCTGTAGGCTAGGTTTTGGCTGCCAACCACAAGACTAGCGGTTCAAACCCAACAGCCCCTCCGAGGAAGAAAGACGCAGCCCAATCTCGAGTTGTTAGCGTTGGAATTAACTTAGGATGGTGGGCTGGGGTTAGTTAATATTGATGGGAACAGGTCACCAGAGCTTTTTCCTGTGGAGCTGCCGGGTGGACCAGAACTGCTGACCTGCCTGTGAGTCAAGCACTTAACCGTTTGCACCACCAGGGCTAGAGGATGCGAAACAGGTGCTTTTCAAAGATGGAATGCTGAGCTGGTCACCAACAATTGTGTCAGTCCCACCATCGCTGGTGCAAGTCCCACCATCGCTGACCACAAACAAGGGGAAAAGCAGGTGGCAGAGAAGGAAAGGCAAGGTTTTCATGGGAGAAGAGGCTGGGCCGGGGCCAGTGGGGGCCAGGGCACGCCAAGGGCAGCGGGCTTGGGCATGGAGACGGAGCGGTGACATTTTTCTGACCACCTAGCGACATGGGATGTGTCAGCAGATGTTAACATTGGATTGTGGACCATTCTTTAAAGCAGTGGTTCTCACCCTTCCTCAGGCCTCGACCCTTTCATACAACCCCTCGTGTTGTGGGGACCCCCAACCATAACATTATTTTCGCTGCTACTCCATCACTGCCATTTTGCTACCGTCATGAATCGGGCGACCCCTGTGGATGGGTCGCGACCCCCAGGCTGAGAACCGCTGCTTTCAGGTCACAAGAGGAAACAAGGTGAGACTTGAGGCAGCTGGCTGAGGGCTTACACGCTGGGCTGAAGGCAGCAGAAAAGAACCGGCCAGCCCAGAGGCCAGGAACCTGGGAAAGCCCCAGCTCCTCAGTTGGACGAACCCTGGGAAGTGTATCTCGGAGTGTCCAGACACGGAAGGAGAACGTGAGAAAACTGCAATGAGGGGGGTCTGCCCTGAAGGATCATCAAGTAAGTCAGACCCCAAGAAACAAGAGAACCAACCCAAAGGAGGCTTCTCCGCGACGCCCACCACTGTGGGACACTGGGTGAGCCTCCTACTGCTGGTGGCTCCATTTTCTCATCTTTAAGGGAAAAAACAAACCTGGGGAGCAATGCCCCTGCACCCTCCGACACGGGAGAGTCGCCTGGGACCCCAGGATGGGACAGCACATGCCTCACATGAAAGCGCCCCATGAGCTAAAGTGACTGGTAGGGGACACACACCTCTCAAAGCTAGAGGAGACGGAGACCACAGTGCCAGACTGGGAGGGGCATTAAGCCAACCCCACAGAGGGCCCCCCAGGCTGTCCATCTTTCTGGGGCAGATGGCCTCCTCTTCCTCCCTCAGAGCAGCTGGCGGTCTCCAACCACTGACCTGCGGTTAGCAGCCCAGTGTCTAACCCACAGCATTATTGATGGGCAGGTGTAAATGGAACTAAGCAGAAGAGTACTTTGGCCACTGGGCGAGAGAGCTTTGTCTGGACGTAGAAGAGCTCCCAGAATCCCTTGTGTTCAGCTGACTGACACTGACCTTTCTGGCCACTGTGCCCGAGACCCTGCCGCTCCTAACATGGAAACCAGCGGGTTCCCATCTGTGCAGAGGGGCCCGTGAGGACCCCGTGGCTGGTGCGGAGTGTGCTGCTGGGCCTCGGTAGCTGGCGGAACTGCCGAGAGAGCTGTGGAAAGCCGTGGTGGGGTGGACAGGAGCCCCTTTATATGCCCTCTTGTTGGTGGCAGGGAAATGTCTCCAACCCAAGACCAGTGCCTTTGAAGGGTCTTAAATCAGAAACCCCGCGCCCGCTCCAGTTAGCGACCAGCGCTTTGTGCAGGAGAGAGGAGGG
Source organism: Tenrec ecaudatus (assembly GCF_050624435.1). NCBI lineage: Eukaryota > Metazoa > Chordata > Mammalia > Afrosoricida > Tenrecidae > Tenrec > Tenrec ecaudatus. The sequence continues at coordinate 135,254,239 of NC_134535.1, forward strand.
GCCGAGAGCAGCGGGGAGCCGAGGCGGGTGGGTTCTTGTCCCTGAGCTCCAGGGAACTGTGACTGTGAGGCTCCTCTCCGCGGACAGGCACGTCAAAGAGGACAGGTGTGTGTGTGTGTGTGTGTGTGTGTGTGTGTGTGTGTGTCAGCCACCTCACCTCCCGTCCCTGGCGTTCCCAGGGTCTGCCCTCAGGGTCCATGGCACCGTTGGCGTTGGCAAGCACTCCTGGCTCCCAGGTGACAGAGGCAGTCAGCAGCCTAGAAAACAGAGGTAGACACATAAGGAGTGGGACGCCCCCTTCAGGAAGGAACCATGGGAGCTCTTCTGGACTTGGGCTGCGAGGTGCTTGAGGGCCCAGGACCTCCCCACCCCCACCTGCACATCTTTGTTGCCCATGCCCACCAGGGCTCTGACACACGGGGTTTTCAGAACTCGTTTGCCAGGCCTTTCTTCCTAGTTTGTCTCAGTCTAGACGCTCCACTGGCAGCCGGCCAGTGGTTGTGCTTGCGGTTCACAAGCAGGATTCAAACCAGGGGGTCCAGCTCAGAAGGTCAGGTCCACCTCCGAACTGCCACTGGGCCCTCATGGAAGGAGCTTTGGTCAAATGTGTAGGAGGTAAGTTGCCATCAGAGGACAAGCAGACCAAGTAGCCAGCCCACGGCAAGCAACTGGCCAAGGAAGTGGAGACTGGGTTAAACCCACCTAGGAGGGAGGGAGGGGGCAGGTGGACAGCATCCCTGCCATGGTTAGGGTTTGTCCCGCAGCTCGGCCCCCAGCAGGGGTGTGTGTGGGGGGGGGCGGGGGGGGTCCTCTTTCCCGACCATCAACATGGTTATCAAAGTTTTCGTTGCCACATCTTCTGGGTCCATGGAGATTAGGAGGAAACATGGAGACGCCGTGGGCTTTTGGAGGAGCTAAAACAATCGACTTTAAGGAAGTGCCGGTAGACAAAGCTGGAGACAAAGGTACCAGCAAGCAGATGAGGGAGAATGGACCTGGAGAGACAAAACACCTCAAAACAGGGCTCCTTTGCCCCTCAGGCCTTCAATGAAGGAGCACTATTGTGTGAGTTGGACTCTTCTCCGCCAAAGAACAGAATATGATACATCCGTTACTCGGCTTGGCTCCCCGTCTGGCTGGACTGTCACAGTCTCCTGGAGAAGCCTCTCCTCGCCCGAATGGCGCTGCGGCGGAGAGCCGGCGAGCACCACAGAGGGGCCAGGAGGCTGAGGAGCATGGAGACAACGAGGTACAGAGAGGGCGCTGAAGATGGCGGCAGGCTCGCGGGATCCAGGAAAAGAGCACGGAAGAGCCCAGGAGGGACCCAGGGGGAAGCAGAGGAAGGGAACCAGGAGGAGGGGATCCCTAGACCTTCTCATGCTTTTTAACTTTTTATTAAAAGATCATTTTATTGGGGGCCCTTACAGCTCTTGTAACAATCCATACATCCATTTTTTTGTACATATGTTGCCATCACCATTTCCCTTCTATTGAGCCCTTGGTATCAAGACTCCTCATGCTTTGTTTCTCCATGTTTTTCAGAAACACAAGGCAGGAGGCAGCATTTCAGCCACCTCCCCCCAAACCAAATTCAACAAAATACTTTGGCGCAGAGCCATGACATCTTTCCCAGGACATGGGCAGAACGTGGAACTGCCTTCCTCTGCATGGGGGCACAGATGTACTGGACATACCTGCTGAACCGTATCAGTGTGCAAGGGCACGTGAAGACGGCGTCTGTGTACCTGCACGGGCCCGGGCCTCTGGCTTCCGACAGCCTCGTCGTGAGGCTCTGCATGAGCGAGCTCTCAAACACTACTCCGTGAGACATGATCTCCACGAACAAGGACGTCTCTGTGACGTACAGAGAGCGTTCCCTCTGTGTGTGCCAGTCGCTGCGTGTCTCAGAACTAACTCTGGAAAGAAGTGTGCTTTCCAAAGAAGGATCATTTAAATCAGCGGTTCTCAACCTGTGGGTCGCGACACCTTTGGGGTCACCTAAGAGCACGGGAAAACACATATTTCTGATGGTCTTAGGAACCGAGACACTGCTCCTCCATCATTTCCAGGCGGGTCGCCCACATGCAGATACGCCCACAGAGGAGTACCCAGCATGAAGACTGTCGCCCACGCTACACCGTGCTTCAAGACAAAATGTCACTGATTTGTCATTAGAAATAAATATTTCACAATATAGAATGACATATTGCTTTGTGATTCATCACTATTTTCATTATGTTCCATTTATAACAATGAAAATACATCCTGCTGATCAGATATTTACCTGACGATTCATCACAGTAGCAAAATGGCAGTGATGAAGTAGCAACGGAAATAGTTTGATGGTTGGGGGTCACCGCAGCACGAGGGACTGTATGAAAGGGTCGCGGCAGGAGGAAGGCTGAGAACCCCTGATTTAAATAAAGACAGCGGCAACAACAAACACCCTCTGCTACAGTGGGATGTGTGTTCACCCTCGAACCAAAGGAGACACCCGCGTGTGCACCAGTAGAGGAGACACGCAACTTGACTGAACATCCTCTCCTGGCATCAACAGCCACGCTCAAAACAGCAGAAACCAACAAAAGCTGCGCGGGAGCTCGGGGCGTACACACTGCTGGGGCGCACACACTGTCGGGGCACACACTGCTGGGGCGCACACACTGCTGGGATGCACACTGCTGGGGCGCACACTGCCGGGGGGCGCACACTGCTGGGGCGCCTGGCAAGTGGCACCAGGGTGCCTGCTCAGACAAAGGGGGGCAGTCCCACCCCTGCCCCAGCGCAGCCTGAGTAATGAAGGCCATCTTGAGGGCGGACTTGCACGCGGATAAACAAACTTGGTGCACAGACACGGTGGGACATCAGCGTTGAACAGTAATGAAACTGTGAAACATCTCGGGGCATGGATGTGTTTAGAGGTCATTATACTGAGTGAAGACACACACAAAAGGACAAATATCGTATACGACCACTGTTTTTACCGAAAAAAAAACAAAAAAAAACCCCGCACCCTGGGACTGAGGACTGAAGTATTCTGATGGGAGAGGAAGCAGAGAGTGGCTATCCTGGTGGAAGTGGTGGTCATTGGACCTTGGGGAGAACCCCTGGCTTGGAGGGTGTCCAATGGAAAGGGACCCAGGATCAGCATATATTTAGTACCTCGATGTCCCCCTACCAATGACATGGCAGGTTTTGATCTGTTGGGCAGGAATCTGCACGTGGAAGAACTGATCCAGAAAGGTCACCCCCCAGCACCAATCCCCTACTTGGGTAACCGCCGCTCAGTGGAAGGGGAGATCAAGCTGCAGGGCAGCAAGCCGGGGCTGTGGCTCAGGTGGGTCTGTCCGCGCACGGGCTCCTCATCCTGGCAGTGTGCTTTGTCGCTGGGAAACTGATGCCACCAGCGCCTCATCCTACGGGCCTTTGTTTTCCTGCCTTGGGCATTTTAGTTTGTTGGTTGGCTGCTGTTGTTGCTATGGGGTTTGGGTTTTGTCATAATACAATCGCCAAAGTAAACCTGGGTTGTACATAATCCACGGAAGAGCGGATGGAGTCTGGGCTCCACTGAACCCCAGCCCCAATCCAAGAACAGTTAGTTCTGATCACATGGGCCTGCTCCATACTCACCTTCATGGGATGATCACGGAAGATAGGGTGCTACAGCAAACTGGGGCAGAAAGCAGATGGTGCCCGACTATCAATCCGATTAACGTCTGGGCTTGTATTCAAACAATCAGCCATCTAAGCTGAGAGTCAACTAAGTCCACATGGAAGAAGCACACCAGCTGGTGTGATCCAAAGATAACAATGACAAAATTCAAATATGACGAAGAGAAACGGGATCAGAGCTAAAATTGTGAGCACCCAATTTGTGGAAGGCTATGGAGAACATTGGGAGCCCAACACCCATCTGCAGAGCGTCCTGTCAGATTCAGTCACAGATCCCCGCTAGCCACAGGCCAAGGTCGGGATCAGCCTTACTATCAAACACACAGATGATTGTAATCCTGATTATGCTGGATCAAACTTGATACCCGGTCAGTTGACCTCTAGACCCGACCTGAATTTGTTCTAGGTGCAAGGATCCCTTGCTTCTTCCATGACAAAAATCCCTTCCCTGGCTTTTTAAATATTGATGGAGGTCTTGTCTTTCCTGCTCATTGTTGACATTTTTATCTTTATATTACTATTGCTTTATCCTTATCCCTTCGTTTCATTTTTGTTGCTTATTGTTTCCGTTGAGTTTACCAGTTTGGGAAGCACAAAAGGAGAGGAGGTGTAGAGATAATGAGCAACGGAAGGGTTGTAGGGACTCTGAGGGTGGGGGTGGGGAGGAGATGGGAGGTGAGGGGATTTCAAGAGTAAACAATGAAGGTGGGCAGGAGAGGGAGCACTAGAACTGAAGGTGATCACACAACTCATTTTAGAGGTGATTTAGTCATGAGGTGGAAAAAAAGAAACTTCTGAAATTGATTGTGGTAACGAGTGTACAGTTCTTGACATGTTTGAATGATGGAATTGTATGATATGTGGATTATGTGCTAATAAAACTGAAAAAAAAGTAAATATCTTAGAAATGGCATTAAAAAAACAATTGGGCTCGGCCCCCACACCAGCTACGTGGATAACTACCCCTCCCCCCAGAAGAATTTACTTGAGAGGACAGCACTGAAGCTGCAGCGAGGCGAGAGGGACACGTCGGACCAGAGCACATGGCACATGGGAGCAAATGAAGGGGGAGGAAGAGAGAGTGGAGCACATCCTGGCCCACCAGGCCTGGAGGACGATGACCCCGCTCTGAACAGCCAATGCACAAAGTAGACCATATGGCTGATCCCTCTATGAGACACGACGTCCCTCGCTGGCCCAGGGCCCTACGTGGGACAACACTGGAGACTCAGAGTCCAGATTGGCCCGGTCTGACCCCCCAACACCGAGGCAAAACACTAAAGGAGTGTGACAGAGCAACGGGGAAGCAGAGCAGGGAGCCCCCGAGGGAGTACAAAGGACAGACTCTGGGGCCAGAGCTTGGCACCCCATCGGACTTGACTGAAGGACACGCCTAGAGGCCAAAAATCAGACCTTGATCTATTTACAGGTGTTTCCTTCTTTTTAAAAATTAAAACATTTTTAATTAATTTATTCTTTTCTGGGTCATTGGTTTTCTTTTTTGTTGTCATCGCTGTGCTTTCTTTTGTCAGTTTGCCTTGCTGTGCCTTGTTTTTTTGGGTGCATATTATTATCTCTGCAGATCTATCTAGATACGATAGGTCGGATGAACAGTCTGGAAGAGGAAACAATGGGACCGATGGTTCCAGGGGGGACATGGGAGAAAGGGAGGCGGGGAGAAGGAGGTAATGTTGACCAACCCAGGGACAGGGGAGCAACAAGTGATCCAAAACTAGTGGCAAGGAGGGTGTGAGAGGCCTGCTAAGGGCAATGTAACCGAGAGAAATTACTGAAACCCAAAAGAAGACTGAGCATGATAGTGGGACAAGAGGAAAGTAAAAGGAAATGGAGGAAAGACCTAGGAGGCAAAGGGTATTCATAGAGGTCTAAATACAGGCATGGACATATGTAAAGATATTTATATAGGATGGTGGGAAAATAGATCTACGTGCATATATTTATAGGTTTAGTATTAAGGCAGCAGATGGACATTGGACCTCCACTCAAGTACTTACTCAATGCAAGAACACTTTGCTCTATTAAATTGGTATTTCATGATGTTCACCTTCCCGACACAATCGCTAAAGACAAATGGGTACATAAGCAAATGTGGCGAAGAAAGCTAATGGTGCCCGGCTATCAAAAGATACAACATCTGGGGTCTTAAAAGCTTGAAGATAAACAAGCGGCCATCTAGCTCAGAAGCAACAAAGCCCACATGGAAAAAACACATCAGCCTGTGTGATCACGAGGTGCCGAAGGGATCAGGTATCAGGCATCAAAGAACAAAAAAAATCATGTCATTGTGAATGAGGGGGAGTGCAGAATGGAGACCCAAAGTCAATCTGTAGGCAACTGGACACCCCCTTATTGAAGTGTCCCAAGGAGAAGAAGAGCCAGTCAGGTTGCAGGGTAGCAACAATGAAACAACTTTCCTCTAGTTCTTAAATGCTTCCTCCGCCCAATATCATGATCCCAATTCTCCCTTACAAATCTGGCTAGACCAGAGGATGTACACTGGTACAGATAGGAACTGGAAACACAGGGAATCCAGGACAGATGACCCCTTCAGGACCAGTGCTGAGAGTGGCGATATCAAGAGGTTGGAGGGAAGGTGAGGTAGAAAGAGGGAACCAATTACAAGGATCTACATATAAACTCCTCCCTGGGGGACGGACAACAGAAAAGTGGGTGAAGGGAGACATGAAACACTGTAAAATATGACAAAATATATAATTTATAAATTATCAAGGGTTCATAAAGGAGGGGGTAGCGGGAAGGGAGGGGAAAAATGAAGAGCTGATATTAAGGGGTCAAGTAGACAGCAAATGTGTTGAGAATGATGATGGCAACAAATGTACAAATGTGCTTGACACAAGGGATGGATGGATGGATGGATGGATGGATGGATGGATGGATGGTGGTAAGAATATGAGCCCCCAGTAAAATGATTAAATAAGAAAATTGGCGTTTCCAACCCAAGAGAAACAGACTGAGATGGTTACAGGGAGGCAGGGGAGGGAGTAAGGGGAAGGCAGTTGGTTAGAGGGTGGCCAGGTGTTAACTGGGCTGAGGGGAAGGTAAGAAACTATGGGTGAGAGTTGGAAAAGTAAAAGGAGGGGACTGGCCAGGGCACGCCACTGGGAGACCTGGTAAGTGGTTCCAAGCAAACACCTATCTGATACGGAAGCCCCCACCCACTCCCCAACAAGTCTGACGAAGCAGAAGGTCACCCCTCTGGAGCATTCCACTCTGCATCCACGACGCCTGGTTGACCCATTTACAATAAAGTTTTTAAAATAATTTTATTGGTGGCTCGTACAACTCTTATCACAATCCATCCATCCATCCATTGTGTCAAGCACATTGGTACATTTGTTGCCACCATCATTCTCAAACACTTGCTTTCTGCTTGAGCCTTTGGTGTCAGTCCTTCATTTTCCCCCTCCCTCCCCGTTCCCCTCCATAATGAACCCTTGACAATTTATAAATTGTTACTTTATCATGTCTTACACTGGCTGACAATTTTTTAAAGACTGAGCAAGCATTTCTGTACAGCAGTCTAAACAGAATGATCCTATTTTAAATGTGCGTGCATGTATGTGTGTGTGCGTGCGTGCGTGTGTTGAACCAAGGGAAGCCATTGTTGACATGGCAAGACCCCCGCTTCACTGAGTCCTACATGCACCAGAAACGACAACCAACTTGATCCCAGAAGAAAGGGCAAGCGAGGTGGCCACCCACCAGCCCCGTGACCCGGGCGTGGGCCACAGGGTCCTGCTCCTGGCACTACCACCATCTCCGTCGTAGGTGCTCCTACTGGCCTCGGGGATCCCGCACAGCTAGGGGCTGCACCCCAAACCTCCCACGGGGGAGCCTGGGAGAACGCCCCCTACAGGCTGGTGTGGACGAGGAAGGAAAGGTGTCGGGGACCAAATGACCCGGTAGACGTGGGCAGAGAAGCCACAGGGCTGGCTCACCAGCCGTGGTGGGGCCTCCACAGGGAGGGCAAGTCCAGAGTGGAGACACGGAACACAAAGGAGCCCGCCCCTGGCAGCCAACCATCGCCTAGCAGTGCTGCCAGGCACCCTGATGGCCAGACCAGAAGTCTGGTCTCCCGAGCTCGTCCAGTGCCCTTCCCGACCCCACCCCCATCCTCCACAAGAGGTAACTTCCAAAAAATACAAGGTGGGGGAAAACGCCACCACGCCCCCTCTCCAGATCAATCACATGAGCACACCAGGTCCCCTCTTTACAATGCCTGCCCCCCGAAGAGTTTTCATTTTCCCACTTCAATAGACAGCCTTCAAAAACACCGTCATGCTGATACAGTGAAAGAGCCCAGTGCTGTCGTAGTTAGGCACTGGGCTGCTAACCAAAGGTCAGCAGTTCGAAGCCACAAGTCACTCCGCAGGAGAGGGCCAGGCTCTCCACTCCCAGTTACAGTCTCGGAAGCTCACAGCCTAGAGCTGCCCTGCAGGTTGCGATGAGTCAACTTCCACTAGAGGGCAGGGAGTCCATAATAAGAAGTGCCACCGACTTGCCACCCGTCTCGGAAGAAGCAGTCAGAGTGCTCCTGAGAAGCGAGGATGGCAAGACTCTGTCTCACACCCTTTGGACATGTCGGTAGGGAGACCAGTCCCTGGAGGAGGTCACGCGTGGTAAAGTGGAGGGCCAGCAAAAAAGAGGAATCCCCTGGACGCGAGGGAGGGACACAGCGGTGGCCGCAATGGACTCAAACCTCACACCGAGGAGGGCAGAGTGGCCCCGGAAGTTTCTTGCTGTTGCGCACAGGACCACGGCCACCTCGACGGCTCCTGATGGCAACAATAAATCCATGGCTGTGGCTCTCCACCCGGGCGTTTTGTCGCGAGGGGACCTTGGGCATTCGTGGTTGTCACTTTGGGGGCAGGCGCTTCTGGGAGCTAGTGGGTGCTGCCCGACACCCTACAATGCACAGAGCAGCCCCTCGACCTAAATACATAGGTCATAGTGTCAAGATGGTAGCTTGGCCACCTGTGAGGGCCCCGTAGGCCCTTGAGTCCCTGTCGTGGGCATTTCGATCATCTCCGAGTGCCCTAGTCAGAGGGGAAAGCACAGCAGGCTGCCCTGCTGGCGATGGAAGGCCTCACAGTAGTGAGTGACTAGCTCACCTGCGCTCTCAAGGTCACACTGGTCTCCATTCCGAGTCACGGCACCCACCCTGGGGCCAAACGTCCCTGGCTAGCAGCCAGCAGCAAGCTTTGGAAAGGGGCAGCTTGTGGGGAAAGCTCATTCCTGGCTGGTGTGGCCCTGGGGCTCCACAATTTGTCCTTTGGGGGGCAGGCCTTCAACCCTTCCTGGGTACTGCCTTGTTTCCTCCAGCTTCTCCAGTTACTTAAAGAGAAGTGCAGGGCGTCAGATCTCAGCCGGGAGTGGGGTCCAGAAGGACAAGACCCCCAACTCTTATCAAGGTGCTCAAGCTTTGTGAGGGTAACCATAGCCTCTAACACGATCATGGGGTTCGTGGGTGCAAATGTACGGGTATAATACATAAAGATCATAGTAAAGTCATAGAAGATAGGAGAGAAGATAAAGGAGTCAGACATATTTCATAGTAGCATGCTCACCTCTGGGACGGCCATGATCTCAGCAGCCAGGTCCGCACAGAGAGGGAGTGGGCGCTTCTTAGGGTGGGGCAGGCTATGCAGTCTGATTGCTCTAGACACTGCTAACCCTCAGGGAGATTAGCCTCTGAGCAGCTTGCGCTGGCCTCCAAGTGGACAGTCGTTTACCGCGTAGCAAGCAGTGTCTTGGGTGTGGCATATATATTTAGGAGACAACCTGGGGAAAAGCCTTTCTGTATCCCACAAAGGTTTGCAATTATTTTATCTCCACACCCCAAGGCCTTACCCACAGGGAGTAAAATGCAAATGGCCAAGAGTTCCTTCCACTCAGAACTTCCCAGTTCAGAGGCCCAGTGGGACACTGCTCAGGTGGGCAGAAGACAGCTCACCGGATGTCAGAGCAAGGCTTTCCTGCGACCAGGCAGGTACACAGTGAGGATCTTCCAGCAGCTTCTCTCCATTATTAACAACGCCCAGAGGCTGCGCCCACCGAGCCCGCGGCCTCTCCTGCCCTCCTTTCTAATGCTCAGCTTCCTTACCCACGGCCGTCATGCCCAGCCTATCATGACCCTACCAGTTTCCCAAGACAGTGTCTCCTCTTTTCAGGAGCAGCCTCATCTTCCTCCTGAACAGCGGTGACTGAATTTGAACTGCTGACCTTGTGGTTTGCAGTCTGGCACCTAACCCACAGCACCAGGGCTCCTTAGATTGTCACGTCAGGAGGGGGAGTCCTTACCCAGCAGATCTCTGGGGGTGCGGGGAAGCCATGAACCCACTGAGGCCTTTTTTAAAAAAAATGCCTAAGACAAGCCGACAATACATCTGCTCCTGGCCTGGGGTCGTGGGTAGGTTCCAAAGGCCAGAGTGTCATGCAAAAGTCGGTGTTTGGGGGAAAACGGAGGGTGATCACATCAGACCACAAAATGGAGTATGACTGCGCCATGACGTAACTGACAAGTCACGGAGCATCGAGGCGCAGCCCCGGGAGACACACAAGCAGAACAGTCGCAGACAACACTCAACGCTTGGACTGCCAGACACATGCCATTCAACTGCAAAGAAGACGTTTTGCTTTGTTGCAAACATGGGCCGTCAGCACCAAGATGGTCAGTAAGAGAGGGATGAGTGTGGAGACCCCCAGTGCCTGCGCACACTCCGGTCACCCTTTCCTGAGGCCCGCAGAGCAGAGCCTCCTTCGGGCCTTGCAGGCCAGACTCCACAGTTCCCCGAAGCCCCAGGCCAGCGCCGGCCTGCGTCAGTTAGGCCTGAGCCACGTGGGGCTGGAGGGAGCGGACACAGCGCTGCTGGAAGCACAAGGTCCCACCGGACGGAGCCCCAGCTGCACGCATCACATGGACGGATGGACGGCACCCCTGGCGCGGCCACCGCGGAGCCACCCAACAATGCACTGAGGCACTGGGGATCAGAGCCGGGGCGCCCACTCCGCCTGTCCCCCGGGCCCAGCTCGGCTCCGAGGCCAGAGGGTCTTGGTTCCTAAGACCATCGGAAATGTGTTTTCGACGCTCCTAGGCGACCGCTGTGAAAGGGGTTTTATGAAAAGGGTGGCTGCTGGGGCTGCTTCTGTGCCACCAAACAAACGTCTCAGGGGGTTTCTGGTTCCCTGGTTTGGAGGTTCAGGTCCCGGATTCACGGGACACCTGTTACCTGGTCTAAAACCAGGTGCTTCCGTCCTTTCCTATTTCCTGTCTGTGGCTTGGGGTGGGGGGGCGGGTCTGACAGAATTAGTCTCCTCCCAGGGACAACAGCTGAAAGAAGAGAGTGGGGAAGAGGCGGACACGGAGAGTGGGGCTCCCGGCCTCCGTGAGCACCGGACAGCAGACCTGCTGGGGACCAGCGACCACCACCGAGCATTGCAGGAGGAGATTCTCGGGAAGGATCCTGATCAGGAGGGAAATGCAGGGCAGACTCTCAAATTCTCAGAAACTCCAAGCCGTTCTGGACCGAAGGAAGCCGGGTAAACCCCTGAAACTCCTGTCCCAAGATAGTCTGTAGACCTTAAAACACAAAATCGTCCCTGAAGTTTTCCTAAAACAAACAACAATTTCACCAAATCAGTACAAGCGCTTTGCCTGGACCATCGTGTGAAGACAACTCCAGCGACTGGACAGGAGCCCGAGGGGCAGGTTGCTGGGGGAGGAACAACACGGAGAAAAGGCAGGCGACACGGTGAATGTCACCAATGTCTCAGAATTGCCCACGAAGAAACAGTTGCACAAGTGTAAGTTTCATTTTATTATTTCCAAAGAGAAACAGCAAAAGCACGCACACACACACACACACACACACCACACACACACACACACACACACCACACACACACACCACATCAGAAAGCACCAGAGGCCATGAGGAACTGGGTCGTCCAACCAGCATCTCAGGATGGAAGAGCCTCCTATCCTCTCAGAGGGCTGCACATCACCGCTGCTGGCAGTTTTGGTCGATGTTACTCCCAAGATGAACACATACTGTGACAGTGGGGTGACTGACAAGCAAAGGGACTTCCGGTCAGCATCTCCCACACACTTCCCCGGGGAAGGCTAACCCAGCACCTCTTCCAGGGCAGCGCTCACAAGAGTCCTATTTCAGACAAACCCACTTCCTTCCACAGTTCCCTTTTCTTCTCCGGTGAAAGATCTAATCTTTGTGACTTTCAGCACTTGTCGTGTGACGCAGCCCTGTCGGAAGCAGCTCTTGTGGTCACAGCCAGGCTTTCCCGCGGGGAGTACGCCAAGGCCAAGGGCACAGGAGCAACTTCACAAGCACGTGGGGCCCAAATCGGGACACTCCCGCTTCTTTTCAGACCCAACTTCTGCTGTAAACCGGGGCCATGAAATCAGCTTTCTAAGTTTGTCCTTTGTCATGTTGCTTTGTCCTGTTCTTTCTCACCCGGACTCCATCGACAAGTTATTTTAGGATAAAGGGTGGGCCGGAGATCTTAGGATCTCGGACATTTTTCAAGTAAAGACATTTCCTAGTAAACACTGGCGTGACCGTCCTTGCTGGTTTTCTTAGGAGGCCACAGGACGCTCTTCGGAGGCAGCGAAGAAACAAAGTCCCACAGACTGAGGATGGGGTCTCAACTTTGAATCAGACGTTTGAGTTGTTCAGGAGCCAGTCGGCTGAAATGTTTGCGCATGACAGGACAACAGGCCTCAGTTACCAGCCAGTGCCCAAGGAAACGGAATCGTGAACTTCGGTTAACCAGCCTTGGCTGCCAACTGGAGGTTGAGGTTTGAGATGCCTTAACAGGAAGTCCTGGAAAGTTTCTGCTAGAAAATTCAGCCATTGAAATCCCGTGGGGTGCCTGGGGTCCCCATGAGCTAATGAAAGAAACCAAATATCATTGTCATTTAACATGAATGACGGAAGTGGGGGGTTAGTGGGGTATTGTTTTTCAAGGGAAATGGATAGGTGTCTCCCCCTCTGCTAAAGTAGCATTTCTTTTTTATCTTCACATCCTTATACATAGACATTACCGAGGACCCCAAAAAGCCTTTGAATCACCAGGTTATTTTGATTGGTATTTACTATGTTAGAAATGAAACCGAAATTTAAAAATAGTTGATTCACTTGAAAACAGCAAGAGCCATTGTTTCCTAAAGTACAAATTTTAAAAAATTACTTTATAAAACAAAACATTTGTAGTAAGAATAGCCTCCCCCTCACAATATTTTTGCAAACTTCTTAAATGACAATAGTGGGCTTAATTTCAGTCTGGTTTTAGGCTTTATCTGGGAAATTATCTTCAGGCTGACACACTACACAATTGAATTACTGTAAAAAACACTTAAACAGTCAGAATGACTCTGTTTAATTGAACAAAAATTTCTAATTTTTATAATCACAAATATTATATAAAGGTTATATTAGCTTAAGTGACCATTAACTCTATTGATGTTTGTGAAGTAGAATAAAATCTATACCTTTATTCGATCTAATAATGATAAATCCAAGCAAATACATAGCTTAAAAGAAATTTAGTCTCATTTGCCCAAGATTAAATTATTATTAAGTGAGATACTTATACATCGCTTCTCGGCCTTTTGGCTAAGATCAAGTGAAGTGAGATACTTATGACATTTCTGGGTTTGAGACTTGTTTGTAAGAATTAGTTTTTCATTCTAGTGCAGTTAAACTATTGGAAGTATCATTTCCTTGTTTTCTGAGAATTTAAAAGATATTTACTATATATAAGTGCTTATTCAGCTCCACGAGCCAATCAAAAGTTTCTTCAATTTTACGAGATTTTGTTACCAAACTCCCAGAGATTGGAAAAGAAAACAATTTTTTTTCACATTCACACAAAAGGCTCAATTACAGACATGCAGAAAGCTTGTGGCTTCAGTCCCACCTCTCTGACCCAGGTCCAGGGCAGGCACAGAAACAACGTGATGGTTTTGATGTCAGAGGGCTTTGACCTATCCTTTCTCAAGGCCGCAAAATTCTGAGCTGATTGGAGCTCCAAACCCAGTAAAGACACAAACAGAAATGTCTAGCAACCCAGATTCTCCGTCAATCCCCAGCTTCCTCCTAGGAAGATCACCAATGGTCAGACCATAAAATCAACTTCTCAAATCATTTCTCCCCCATCTGCGAACCAGAAACCCAAACAAGACCCAGTGTAGAGAAAGAGAAGCAGCCGGAGGAACAAAGTCAGCAAAGTGAAAAGTTTGCCGGCTCCCAGGTGTTCCTTCAACTGAGGGCCGAGAAGTGACTCCCCTGGAGGAGGGCCAGCTGCTGGAGGTAAGACCACGACTTTCACACAAACACAAAATGAGCTCGTGTCAAAGATTTCCTGGTGCTCATTAGCTCATGAAGAGCCATTAAGAAGATATGGTGTCGTTTCTGGATAATGTGCCAACAATCACATTCTTAAATACAAAATCAGCCATCGAGAGCTGCATTCAGATAATCGAATTACCAGGGCAGGCAGGCAGGCAGGCCTGCTCATTCAGAGCCAACTCAGTCCCACAAACTACTGCTCTCCTGGGTACTCCTAGCTTTCACTGGCAGCTCTGTCGGGCATCCCCTCTCACTAAGTACACACACGAGAGGCCACACTCCCATTCCCTTCTGGAATTACTCAGGGTGCCTAAAGCCTTCTGGGTGTGTAGGGGACTCCCCAGAAATTCAGATGCCTTCTCTGGTTGCGTTGCCTGCCCCACTCTCTCCTCCCCTAACTCTGAGCAAAGGAACCACTTACCTGCCCCAGCGGTTCTCAAGCCTGGCATCCCACTAGAATCCATAAGGAAGCTTTAAGACATACCGGTTTGAAAAGAAGCAGATGGCGCCAAAGCCAAAGCCAAGACCACAATTTACTGCCAGGAGTTGATGTCAACTCATCGTGACTTCGCCGCCGTTCTCACCTGTGGGTCGAGACCCCTTTGGGGGTCGAACAACCCTTTCACAGAAGTCACCCGATTCATAACAGTAGCAAAATGACAGTGATGAAGTAGCCATGAAAATCATTTTATGGTTGGGGGGTCGCCACCACATGAGGCACTGCAGGAAAGGGTCGCGGCCGGAGGATGGTGGAGAACCGTTGGTCTAGGACAAGACAGAACTGCCCCTGCGGAATGCTGAGACTGTAAGGCCTATGGGAGTAGAAAGCTCAGTCGTTCCCCCTCAGAATGACTGGTGGTTTCAAACTGCTGCCCTTGCAATTACCAGCCCAACACAGAGTCAATGCCCCACCAGGTTCCTCACAAATGATAGGTAGGGTCTTATATACTGAAAAAGCCCAAAGGATCTATTTAAACTACTGGAGCCAGTTATTTAAGTTGTTGACTGAAAAATGATGACGTTATGCAAACCCCCGCCTAATTCACGAATGAAAACTTTTTGGGGGGCTGGGGCGAGAAAATACTAAACAATGTGACCTTCCCAAGGTTCAGTATGTAATCAATAAATATAAGATTAAAAACTATTGGAACCAACAAATGAGGTGAGCAAAGTTGCAGGATGCGAGATTGATTTACAAACATCTTTAGAGCAGTCAGCTATCCAGAAATGAAATTAAGGAAACAATGAGTTCGTACACGTTTCGGTAACAGCATCAAGAAGAAGAATGCACTGAGGGATTTAACAAAATAAGTATACAACCCCTCCTCCCCCAAAAAAAAGTATACTACCTAAACACTTAAAACTCTAAAACACCATTGAAAGAATTATTTTAAATTAATTGCATATAAACAGCATCAGCAGCTGCTCTTTTTGTTGTGTGTGTGGTTTTTTTATATTAAAGATCACTATTGGGGGCTCTTACAACTCATAACAATCCATACATCAATTGTATCAATTATATTTGTACATATGTTGCCATCATTGTTATCTAAACATTTCCTTTCACTTGGAATCAGCTCCTCTTTTATCCCTCCCCCCCACCTCATCACCCCTTGATAAATTATAAATTATTTTCTTTTTTCCCCCATACTTTTATTGGGGGCTCTTATCACAATCCATACATTCATCCAGTGTGTCAAGCACATTTGCATATATGCCGCCATCATCATTTTCAAAGCATTCGCTTCCCACTTAAGCTCCTGATATCAGCTCCCCATTTCTTCCCCTTCCCTCTCCGGTCCACCCTCCCTCATGAACCCTTGATAAGTTATAGATTATTGTTTCCATATCTTGCATTGTCCTCCGTCGCCCCTCACCCACTTTTCCATTATTGGTCCTCCTGGGAGGGGTTTCTAGATTGATCCTTGTGATCGATTCTCCCTTTCTCCCCCCTCCCCCCTCTAGTCCTCCTGGTATCTCTACTCTCATTGTTGGCCCTGAGGGGTTTATCTATCCTGGATTCCCAAAAGAAATTTTTTAAAGACCTAAATAAATGGAAAGAAATCTCAGCTCATGGATTAGAAGACTTAGTATTGTTAAGATGGCAACCCCTTCCCAAAGTTATCTACAGATTTAGCGAAATTACTACCAAAATCCAAGTTGGCATTTTTGCAAGAAGTGGCAAATTGATGCTGAAATGCACATGGACATGCAAGTGGCCAAGAATACCCAAAACTATCTTGAAAAAGAGCAAAGCTAGAACACTCACATCTCCCAATTTCAAGACTTCGAGGTGACAGTAATCAAGACAGCGGCGCAGCATGGAGTGGATGTAGAGATGGGAGAACACAAATGACAGGAGAGCGGTAAGACTGATGGCAGCCGATCTTCACCAAAGAGCCCGACCCAGTAAAAGGCGGGGGAGCAGTCTTCCACAAACTGTGTACGGACAGTGAGCTGTACACAAGCAAGAGTGTGCATTTGGACCCGAACTCCACACCCTACGCCAAATGAACTCACAAGAGGTTGTCTTAGTCTGGGTTGACTAGAGAAACAAATTCATAGAAACTCGTGTGTACAGAAAGAGCTTCATATGAAAGAGCAACTGTCTATTAAGAAAACATCGCTGCCCAGTCTAGTTCAAGTCCATAAGTCCAGTATTAGGCCATATGTTGATACCAGTCTCTGAATCCCTCTTCAGACTCACGCAGCACATGCAATGACGCCGAATGCAGGAAGATCACAGGCCAGTGGGTGGAAAGTATTGTGTACCCAGTGGCAGTGGAAGCATCTCAGCGCTGGTGTGGGTCTTCATGTGGCTCCTCCAGCTCCAGGGCTCTGGCTCCATAAGCGTGTAGCTCCATGCGGCTTGCCAACAGGAAAGTCTCACAGGGAGACAAGCAGAGAGTGGCTCCTGCCTCCATCAGTTATTTATTGCCATAGCACCTCCAAGTGAGGTCATCGAGCAGTGACCTGATTGACAGGCTAAAATCCACCGCTCCACTCTTAATGGTCTCAAGCTGACACCAGATTATGTAACGACCACAGAGGTCATGAACCTAAATGTGAGTGCTGAGACGGTGAAACTCAGAATAAGAAATATTCATGACCTTGGGTTTGACAATGATCTCTTAGATACCCCACCAAAAGCACAGCAATAATAGAAAGAAAAAAACTGAGTTTCATAAAAAAAATCAAACAAGTCCCACTACAACTCTTTACTGATTCAACAGTACAAAGTCAAGAAACTCAATGTAAAGTATGGGCAAACTGTGAATAGACATTTCCCCCAAAGAGCATGCACAGAAATGGCCGATAAACACATGACAAGATGCTCAGCATGTTTCGCCATTCCAGGAACGTCAATCACAGTCACCATGAGAAGCGCACCCGTCTCACTGGCGAAGACGGCCGTCGCCCAAAGGACAGACAACGCAGTGTTGTGGCCAATGTGGAGACTGAAACCTCGCTGTGTGGCGAGATGCCACCGCCTCGGCATCTGTCCCTTCCTTCCTATGAACCTGGAAGTTGCGAGCCCAAACCCACTGTCACAACAGTTGGCAGTACAGCATAGTGCCCTTGGAGGGCAAGGTCAAGCTGCTGCCCTTGAAGTTGCCACCTGCCATCCAGTTGATTCGACTCACAGCCATTCCCCTCGTGGGGAAACTCTCAGAACACGAGGGACAGGACAGGCTATGCCCACGCAACGGCGTTGTTCACGACAGCCCCAACGTGCAAACGACCCAGCTGCCCGCGGACATCGTGCAGCGCGGCCACAGAGGTCAAGTCCACTCAGCCGTCCTCTGGGGCGGGCGGGCCGGGCCGCCCCTGGGTTTCCGAGGCTGGAACTCTGACCAGGGTAGAAAGCCCGTCTTTCTCCCGAGGAGTGGCTGGTGATTCTGAGCATCAGACCGCAGTGAAAAACCACTACCCGCGCCCCCCCCCCACCCCGCCCGGCTCCCCGGGGGTTCCTGAAGGCAGTAGAACGAGATGGGGGTTCGTTGTCAGCTAACTCAGCCCAGCCCTCCCATCACCTGCTGTCCCCCTCTGGACCATGAGAGCGTCCTCCAGGACGCTGACCTCCCACCCCCTGCTGGCCCCCACTGGCCCAGGTGCTGGGCTCCGGGGCACCCGTGAACATGGGGTGGGGGCAAGACGGGCCGAAGGGGAGGCAGCCATTTAATTTCTAGGCGAGCTTTTGCCCCCGACACGCCACCACGAGGGTCCTGGACCCTCCCTCCGCACTGGCTACGCGTTCAGGTGCTTCAGCCCCACCCAGTCGCTAGCTCTGTGGGAGAGTGCAGGCGGTCGCTCCGTCCAGATCAGTTCTCCCCGGCAGCTGTAACACTCCTCCTGTCGGAGCTGCGTCGGAGGAGAGACAGATGTTGCCAAGCCAAAGGCGGCGGTGGGCTGGGTGGGCCATGGAAGGAAGAAAAGAAGGCTTTCAAAGAGGGGATAGGACACCTGGGGGCCAGGTGGCCTGACTTTGTGGTGTGGAGGTGGGAATGGGCATGGTGGGCTACAGAGAGGCATGTCCCACCAGGCGAGGCTGTCAGCCAGTCCTCAGCCCACACCCTGCCTTCACAGGACCAGGTGAAGATGGTCAGAAAGTTACAGCTGGTGTTACCTCCCCAACCATAGACCCTGCCTTGGTTTCAGGGACTCAAGGTGGGGCTGAGCCCGGCTGGGCCCTGTACCTTCTCAACACCTCCTCCCCCACAGTCTTTCTCTCTCTCTCTCTCTCTCTCTCTCTCTCTCTCTCTCACACACACACACACACACACACACACACACACACACACACACACACCAGCCAGAAGGGAGGCTGACCCACACCTCCTCCCAGCAGCCAGCACCCGAGCCCCAGGTTTCCCCAGCTGCACCTCTTCTGCCCGTCTCCAAGAAGATGCCTGCCTGGCTCGGAAGCCTCTCCTTCTGATACCAGAGTGGACGATCCAGATGGCACCTCCTTTGTGAATAACTCTGGAGCGGCTGGTGGGGACCTGAGTCATTCCGGAGCGGAGACACACAAACAGTACCACCCGCCTGAGAGCCTGGCTCAGGCTCTGCTCCTGGACTTCCTCTGGGGCCAACACCACTTCTTGGCCCCAACAGCCAGGACCCAGGGGCCTTCAGGCCACAACCCTCACTCTGCTACCTCCCAGCTACCGCTCCCTCCTTCATTCCTTATTCCATAAAAGCACCCCGACCCCAGACACCTCCTGCTGCCCCTAAACCCCAGTTCCTCCAGCTCTGACCTCAACTGCTCTCTCTAAAGAAATGCACCTGAACCCCCAGACACTCACCTCCCTAGGGCGCCTGGGTCCATGTGCACTGTATAAGGGGACCCCCTTCCAAGGAGGATTGGTCACACTTGGCTTTCTCCATCTGGGCTTGCTCCAAGGGTCCTCAAATTCCCTGCCCCCTGGGCCACTGTGGGGATCCAGTGGGCAGCAGCGGCAGTCCCTCCCCTTGGCTTGTCCCGAGTAGGGGTGGGGTTGGCCTAGCGATCTAAGCCGGGGCTCTAGGATACCGCCCATTGCGGACCCTGGACCCAGAGCCACCCCACAGGTGCACACCCGTGAGAAACACCTGCCCTGCTGTTGTCTCCCCCTCTATTAAAAAGGCCACATGGAGAAGTAACACGAGACATGGAGTCATGCTAATAACTGGCCTCACATGAAAGTTCAGAAGCTGCAGCTAGGGGAGAGGGGCATCTCTGATCAGAGCACACGGGCGCAAATGAAGGGGGAGGAAGAGAGAGTGGAGCACATCCTGGCCCACCAGTCCTGGAGGAAGATATCCCCGCTTTGAATAGCCAATGGACAGAGTGGACAATATGGCTGATCCCACTATGAGACACACTGTCCCTTCATGGCCCAGGGCCCTAAGGGGGACAACACTGGAGACTCAGGGTCAGGACTAGCCCAGACTGACCCTGTGACACTGAGGCAAACCACTAAAAGCGTGCGGCAAAGCAACCGTGGGAGCAGAGCAGGGAGCCCCCGAGGGAATACAAAGGACAGACTATGGGCCAAAGCATGGTACCCCATCGGACCTGAGTGAGGACACGCCAAGAGATCAAAGATCAGACCTTGATCTATTTACAGGTTTTCCTTTCTTTAAAATTTTTTTCTTTTAATTAATTTATTCTTCTATGGGTAATTGGTTTCCCTTTTTACTGTCATAGCTGTGTTCTCACTCATTGCCTATCTTACAATGACTTGATTTTTGGTGCATATTATTATCTCTGCAGATCTATGTAGATAAGATAGACTGGATGAATCGTCTGGAGGAGAAAACAACGGGACCAATGGTTCCAGGGGGGACACAGGAGAAGGGGAGGAGGAGGCAAGGAGGTGGTGCTGACCAACCCAGGGACAGGGGAGCAAGGAGGCTGTGAGAGGCCTGGTAAGGATTCAGCAAGGGCAAGGTAACTGAGAGAAATTACTGAAACCCAAATGAATGCTGAGCATGATAGTGGGACAAGAGGAAAGTAAAAGGAAATAGAGGAAAGAACTAGGTGACAAAGGGTATTTATAAAGGTCTAAAGACTGGAATGTACATATGTAAATATATTTATATGCGTGTAGGGAAACAGATCTATGTGCATATATTTATAGGTTTAGTACTAAGGCAGCAGATGGACATTGGGCCTCCACTCAAGCACTTCCTCAATGCAAGAATACTTTGTTCTAATAAATTGGCATTCCAGGATGCACACCTTCCTGACACGATTGCTGAACAAAATGAGTGCATAAGCAAATGTGGTGAAGAAAGCTGATGGTGCCCGGCTATCAAAAGATATAGCGTCTGGGGTATCAAAGGCTTGAAGATAAACAAGTGGCCATCTAGCTGAGAAGCATCAAAGCCTACATGGAAGAAGCACGCCAGCCTGTCTGACCACAAGGTGCAGAAGGGAACAGTTATCAGACATCAAAGAACTAAAAATCCTATCAATGGGTCCCACCTCCCTGATATGATCAATGAAGACAAACGTGTGCATAAGCAAACGTGGTGAAGAAAGCTGATGGTGCCCAGCTATCAAAAGATATAGTGTCTAGGGTCTTAAAGACTCAAAGATAAACAAGTGGCCGTCTAGTTCAGAAGCAACAAAGCTCACATGGAAGAAACACACAAGCCTGTGTGACTATGAGCTGTTGAAGGGATCAGGTATCAAGCATCAAGGAACAAAAAATCATATCATTGAAAATGTGGGTGAGTGCAGAGTAGAGACTCAAAAAACCCATTAGTAGCCACCCAGACAGCCCCTTACTGAAGGGTTGTGGGGAGGAGATGAGCCAGTCAGGGTGCAGGGTAGCAACGATGAAACACATCTTTCCTCTAGTTCTTGAATGCTACCCACCCCCACTATCATGATCCCAATTCTACCTTACAAATCTGGCTACACCAGAGGACGTACATAGGTACAGATAGCAACTGGAAACACAGGGAATCCAGGACAGATGACCCCTTCAGGACCAGTGGTGAGAGCGGTGATGCCTGGAGGGTGGAGGGAACGCGGGATAGAAAGGGGGAACTGATTACAGGAATCTACATATAGCCTCCTCCCTGGGGGAGGGACAGCAGAGAAGAGGGTGGGGATGGGGAGAGACGTTGGACAGTGTAGCATATGACAAAATAATAATAATTTATGAATGATGAAGGGTTCATGAGTTAGGGGGGAGTGGTAAGGGAGGGGGGAAATGAGAAGCAGATTTTAAGGGCTCAAGTAGAAGGCAAATGCTTTGAGAATGATGATGGCAACAAATGTACATATGTTCTTGACACGATGGATGCATGTATGGATTGTGATAAGAATTGTACAAGCCCCCAATAAAATGATTTTTAAAAAACAACACAAAAGGCCACGCCTCTCAAAGTGATGTGAAGGAATGTAGACAAAGTGGAGACCCAAAACCCACCTGTAAGATAATTGGATAGTCCCTCACAGAAAGGCCACACAGAAGGGATGATACATCCAAGACGCAGCATAGCACTGATAAAACACATACCTATCCTCTAGTTCTTCAATATTTCCTCCCCTATTATGGTTTTAATTTTACCTCATTAATCTTGTGAAACCCACGTACGTTCACTTGTGTAAGATTGTTCGATGCATGAAACCCAAGAGAGATAAACCCTTCAGAAATAGTAATGGGAGTAATGACTTCCTGAGGGCACGGGAAGAGATGTGGGGGAGGGGGGCGGTGACTGTATAACCCCACTCAAGTGGAGCCAGTAACAGATGGGTAGGTGAACAGAGACATTGGATGGTGGAAGATATGGCAAACCACAATAATACATAATAACAAGGGCTCCTGGGGGAGTGCAAGGGGAGGGAGGGGATAAAGGGGAGCTGATATCAGAATTCAAGAAGAAATAAAATGTTTTTAAAACGATGGTGGCAGTAGTTGTACAATTATGCTTGATCTAATTGAACTATGGATTGTTATATCTGTAAGAGCTCCCAATAAAATGTAAAAAAAAAGCTTTTTTTAAAGGCCATACCCCTCACCCACCTCCATCAGCCCCTCTGATAAACCAAAAACCAAACTCACTGCCAGTGAGTCAACACTGACTCATAGTGACCCTACAGGGCAGGGTAGAACTGCCCCTGTGAATTTCTGGGATTCTAACTTTTTAGGGGCACAGAAAGCCTCGTGTCTCTCCTGAGAAACTGGCTGGTGATTTCAAACTGCTGACTTTGCGGTTAGCAGCCCAACGCATACCCAGACAACCCAACTATGTCACCAGGGCTTCCTCTGTGGAGTGCAGAGAGCAGTTTATAACGAACCATGTGGTACTTACATAATCTGGTGTTAATTTGAGGATTAAGAGTGTAGGGGTGGAGTCTAGCCTGTCAATCCGGGGAGAAAGGCAATGAGAACTCTGTGTGGGCATGGCCTTCTCCTGAGAATTCTGGGAACTCCTGTCTTTGCCTCCTTGGAGGAGGGAGACAAACATCTCTCTTGACTCACTCCCTTGGAGATGCTCTGCTGAATCCCTGAGAAGCCACATGAACCTACCCTGATGCAGCCCTGGGTGCTGGAGCAACCACGCGGAGATCCCTGTCAGCACTGAGATGCTTACACCGCCACTGGATCCAAAGACTTTCTACCCCTGGCCTGTGATCGTCCTGCATTCAGCGGTATTGTATATGCTTTGTGAATCTCATGAGGACTTTATAGACTGATATCGGATATATGGGCTAATATCGGACTTATGAGCTTGGACTGGACTGAGTTGGGATTCTTTCTTAATGTACAATTAGCCTTTATATAAAACTTTCTCTCATACACATAAGTTTCTATGAATTTGTTTCTCTACCCAGACTAACACGAACCATGTCCTTGTTTTCTAAGTTGATGGTTTCTTGTACAAAAAAGGACCCTGGACACAAACCCCCAAAAGCCAACCAAGGATCCCATTCGCAAGGCAGTGGCCCCACTAGAAACGGCTGCCTTGCAGTTCATAGACGACCCATTTGCCTTTCATCAGAAAGGTCCCCATTCTGGCCAACCCAGTGGGGCAGGAAGGAGGAGGGGTCAGAGGGACTGGGGGAGGCAAACCCCACCCTGTTTGCACTGCTCCAGGTAGCATCCTTCCCCTTCCCTGTGGGCATCACTGACCTGCTGGCAAGGCCACTTTCTAACCTGGGTTGGCCTCCCTAGGACTAGCAAGCCCACATAAAGGCCCAGGTCATGCTCTCTGCTCCTCCCTGAGCGTTACCACTGGGACTCTGGGGTCTAACTCCCTGGGGATGTGACCTCAGGCGAGTTACACGATTGTCCTATGCCTCAGTTTCTCCTTCTGAAAAACAGAGGTGATAGTCCAGTCTTGGATTACTGTTGGCTATACCACAGTTCTGTGTGCACGCGGGGAGTAAGCTGGGCTTCATTCTCCATCTCCTCTTGGGTCTTAGGGTGAGCTGTCTTTTCAGACCTGCTGATGGCGCGTTGGCCTGGGCGGGGCCAGAAGCTGTGGTGGCTTGGGAGGCCCCTTGGGCTCAGCAAACACACCATTTGGGGGCGGGGAGGGCACTCTGGGCCTCTCGCTGCTCTTCACCCCCCAACAAATCACGCTGCTGGCCTTGCAGTGGCCACAGCTCTAGGGTGACCAAGACACACACTGCACAATCCTGCCGGGTCCTGTCAGCTCCCAAGGCCACAGGAGCCATCTACCAAGGCATTAACCCCACTGCCCCCAACTGGCACGTCAGCTCAGTTGCCAATCCCTCCGCCTCCCAGAACTGCTGGAATCCTTCCTCGAGGACTCCAGGAGCCATGGGCTCTTTACTACTCTGGTCTCCCCAGGTCAGCCAAGGCTGTGGGCCTCCCTAGAGCGGGCACACACTACCCCTTCCCACCGAGGCGCCTTGTCCCGCATTCCCTGCACACACCTCTGGCCCGAGCACCTTCTCTACTGACAAGCTCCTAATGACTCGTCATCCTTCGGAGTCTACCTCACCTCTGCCAGCCCCTGACACCACCTCCTGGGACAGAGCTAGCTAACAGCATCCCTCCTCCTGATCCCACCACTCTTCACACCAGCAAAGCCTGCACCCAACCTATCAGCGCCCACAGACAGCACCCTGTCCTTTTATCTCCAGTGCTCAGCCCAGCCCAGCACCCAGGGTACTCAAGGGAGTGGTAAGATGCCTACTTTCAATTTCCAACTCTGCCATGCTGCATAAGCCCCGCTCCCTAGACCCACCCACCGCACCCCCCACCCAACTCTCCCAGCCCAGCCTGGGCTGACTGCCACCCACCTCTTCCCTGAAGCTGGTGATCATTCCTTTCCTGGGCATGGCAGGCTGCTTGAGCCAAGAGTCTTTTGCCCAGTTAATCCACCCCACAACTCTGCCCACCGCCATTCCAACACCGGCCTGTCCCCCCTCCCACTTTGCTCTGACACCCAGGTTTAGACACAGGGGCCCTGCAGGCTCAGGGACTGCCTCAACATGGCACAGTCCCAGGCCCTCAAGAGCACGCTCCTTTGTGGCACCAGCCACAATGTGGATGTGGAAAACCACATCCTTCTGCCGAAGCTCCTTCCTAGCGAGGCCGGAGGAGATGCCCTCAAGAAGGAGGCTAGAGCAAGCCGACAAGGCTACGGGGAAGGGCAGGCTAGCCTGTCAGGATTCCTCGGGAATGGATTACCTGCTGCCTGGGGCTGGGGTGACTCTATGTTGGGTCCCCATGGACTCGTGCTAGATGAAGGCAAAACTAACCTCACAGGCGCAGGCTCACGCCCAGTTCTAACGTTACAGGTGCCTAACCATGTTCTCAAGGCCACTGGTTCCCACCACCGTCCTAACCCGGCTGGCAGCGGTCTATTTGTTGAATGAATTAATCTGGGTAAATGAGCCCCTGCCGGCCGGGCCGCTTGGTGGCCGAGAGCCTCAGCCCTCTTGCCAGGTCCCCAGCAAACACAACGTCGCACCACGCTAACAGGCACCGCCAGGGGCTCGTGGATTAACCAGTGGCTCCTAACAGTTACACAGCAACACCACCAAATTGCCAGGTGAAGATGTGGGTGCCGGATGTGCAGCTGACGGAGGGTTGGTGACCTTAAGCTCCTCCCTACCCATCGGGTAGGGTTTGGGGTGGGGGCGGGTGCCCAAATTCTCGCCCTGGTCCCCCCCCCCACACACACACACAGCACTCCCTTGCACGCCTGTGGACGGGAGCCAGGCGTCCCACTTCCCTTCCGTCGCAGCCTGGCGTTGCCCCCGCCCAACCACCAGCAAATGCCGAGGAGCACGTGGAGAGGTCAACAAAGGCCTCCCCGGCCTCGTAAGCCAGGGCTGCGCGCGCGGACCCGCTCGCAGGTCCCGGGTCCCGCCGCGCTGGGGGGCCGGGGACGGAGCGGAGGCTGGACCTCAGGGACCCAGCCCTCCCCGCTAGCCCAGGGAGTGATCCGTGAGGGGGGGTGATCCGTGGGGATCCTCGCCTGCGACCGGCGGTGCGCTGGGCGCAGGGCGCGCTCCTAGCGATGGCCACCTCCCCCACCCCCATGCCGCCGCTCCCGCCCCGGGGCCGGGGCCTAGGAGGGCGTGGGCCTGCAGGGGGGCGACGGGGCGCCCCACCTGCGCTCAGCTCACGAAGGGAGCAGGGGCGCGGGAGAGCGGGGTGCCAGGGCCGCGAACTCACTCACTCACGAGGCCTCCCTGGAGCGCCAGAAGACAGCCCAGTAACGCAGCAAGCCGCCGCTCCGCCGACTTCCTCTCCCGCCGGGCTCCCGCTCGGTGAGTCCCCTGGCCGGCCCGCCACTGCGCCCCGCCGCTGCGGCCCCGCCCCGCCCAGGCCCCGCCCCGCCGCCGTGGCCCCGCCCCGCGCCCTCGGGTGGAAGACTCACGCGCTGCCCCGGCAGGCCGGTCCTTTCCCACGGGCGAGGACCCCCGGTGGGGTTCTGGGTAGAGGCGAACGCCTCCTCTTTCTCCCGCAGAGAGGCTGGTGGGTTTGAACCGCTGGTTTTGTGGTTGGCAGCCCAACGCCTATCCACTGGGCCAGCCCTCAAAGTCATCGGGGAAATCCCAAGGAACCTGTAGGACTCCGCTGCTATGCTGGGTCCCAAAGCCGAGTGCCCTGCTTGAGGCCAGAGCTGCGGGAGGATCTGAGGACAGTCCAGTAAGAATGACATCGGCTTTTAAAAAAAACTCTCTCTCTCTCTCTCTCTCTCTCTCTTCCCTCTCTCTCAAAACAAAGAGCCACCGAGAAGGGTGGCTACCTATCCAGCAATGCAGGGGTAATTCCAAATGTTTTTGGACACTTTTGGAGCTGCAAAATTTCCCCAGTTGGGATGGGAATGGCATCTTGGGTGTGGCACTTCTCAGTCCTCACACAACCAAAAAGGATGGAAATTTTGAGTAAAACACTCGGATAAAAGATAGTCTGACCAAAGGCCACACCACGGCCCCGGAAGGACCAAGGGTGGTTCAGCCCCAAGGAGAGACGCTTCGGACAATAGCCATGAAGCAAACAGGGAAGTAGGTTCCTGGAAATGAAGAGGAAGTAAGTAGGATCAAGGAAACTTAACCAAACCTAGGAATAGAAACTGAAATCTTTTAAAAAGATGCGGGAGGGGAAGGAGGTGTAGATAACCAAACACCCTCAAAGGAAATATTAAACCCACCATGATTTTTTTCATTCCGATTCTTGTAATTCCCAGTTTTCTTAAATGACTGGCCATTGAAAGACTATGACAATAATTAATAAAAGTTCCGTTTGTTAAGTCTGGGCAGCATTATCAATCATTTGAGGCCACCCAGGGCCATGCTGGGGAAAAGTGCTAGGGAGCTACTTGGAAAACCCAGCTGTTGAAACTCCTGTGGTGCAAACGAGTCCAAGTTGCCTCTCGGAGCGAACTGGCCCACTGGGCTTCCCAGATGAGCCTTGATGGAAGCTGCTGGCCACGTCTTGCATCTGTGGGTTCAAACACGAGCCTACTGGTTGACAGGTGAGCATTCAAGCCCCATGCTGCCACAGTCAGATCCCACTTAATTACCTTTACAAAGACACACTCACAGGTGGGGTCTTAGGACAGAATGATATCTTGTGAGGGGACACACCTTCAACACCTTACCAGGTGATCTTCTAATGCTGCCTCCAGCTAGCCCTGTCACAAGCCAGGACAGGGCTTCCTTGAGCAACATGCAAACCTTTCCCTCTTCTGGCTGGAGCCCCGCAAGACTCTCCCCGCAGACGCGCCCTTCCTTTCAAGTTCTGGAAGCTTTATGGACATGGAATGAACATATGGTACAATTCCATGGCTTAAATAAATTAAAGGAAGTTGTGCACTCACCACCACAATCTATTTTGGACCATTCCACAGGCTCTTTATTAGGGGAGCTGCGTTGAGCCCAGGCCCCCCCCCAGAACAAACCAGACTCGGCCCAGGCTCGCAAGAAAACAGCTAGGCGCTAGCCACAGCGAACTCGCCTGCCCCCCCCCGCCCCCCCGACCCTGGCAGGAAGTCACCACACTCCAAACAAAGGGAAGAGACAGGGTCAGCTCTGTGCGAAGTCTCTGTGTACTCTTCCATGTCCAAGGCTGGGCTTGGAGGATGGGGGTTCTTATGCAAGACCAGCACAGGGATGGACAAACAACGGCCCGCTTCAGGGCAGAAAGGTCTGCTGAGGAGTTTGGGGAGGTTCCAAAGAGACGATTTTCTTGGAGGACACAGGATGATCCTGCGAATGCATGTTGAAGAAATGCGAACACTCCAGGAATCGGTGTCCATGAGAAAAAACCCAGGAACGCTGTGCTCAGGAATTTTTCCCATCGCAACAATGCACCTGCTCACCCTTCGGGCACAGAATGTCGCCGGGTGAGGCCATCTATAGAGGCAATAGCGAGAGTCATCGTTTCTTGGGGTGATGGAAGGGGAGGTTTGGGGGATACAGGGAGGTAATGAGGACAAGAGAGAAGAAAATATTCCGAACTGATTGTAGGGAGGATTGAACAACTCTTTCAGGACGTTTAACGATGAATCGGAATCAACTCGATGGCGGTGGAATCGAATTAATACGTGACTTACGTGTCAATAAAACTGTTTAATAAAAAAGAATTTCATTGGGAAACTTGACCCCGCCACCACCCTGCAGCCCTGATCTGGCCCCTCCAAGCTGCTTCACCCCCTCCCCAACCCAAAGCGCATTGAAAAGGAAGGTGATTGGCTCCGCTCTTGGAGCCAGGCCTGGGCAAGGGCCTCAGGCACCGGCACCGCTTCTACAGAGAGGGGGGCGGGGGGAGAAGAGTAGGTAGCAAGAAGCAGCCCCCGCCCCCCAAAAACAACCCAAGAAGCAGAGCAAGGAGGGAATGAAGGCGCCAAGATTTTCAGGCAGAAGCCAAAAGAAAAGCCAGAGAAACTTGAAAAGTGAAGGCCGCTGGCCACAGGTGACACAATGAAGGCTGGCAAAATATAAAGGCTCTTTGTGAGGCCACGGTGACTGTTTCAACATCGGGTTCCCTGCTTTACCATCTGTGACCACCTACAAAACCAAGACCCCTTGCCGTCGAGCCAACCAGAGGCCCTGCGAGGGCAGGCTAGAACTGGGGGGGGGGGGCGGGGGGGGCAGTCTCAGAGCCTGGAGTAGCAAGCCGGCCTCTCCCAAGCAGCAGCTGGTGGCTTCCCTGTGGGTTGCAGCCCAACGTAAGCACCCCTGCACCGCCAGGGCGCCCGCACTTAGAAGGAAGCTTGTCTTGCAGTGGGTTGCACATGTAAGAATAAACATTGGAGGGCGGGGGGAGGAAGAGCCCTTGGAGATTGTGAAACTGCTGATTACATCTGAGGGCACAGCTCTCTTGGGGAAGGGTTAGGGAAGGGAGACACTGCCTGAGCAGGGCACCCATTCCAAAGTTTAGGCACAGCGTCACCGCGGAGTCAGGGTTCCCTAAGCAGTGACTGTTGTGCTCACCCTGAGGGGTGGGGTGGCTGGTGGGGCTCAGGAACCAGACAGTGGGAGGCGGTCCAGGGGTCTCTAAAGGGGTGTGAATGGGAAGAAAGGGGCCCTCCCTCCCTGGCTTCTCTTTAATGGTCCAGCTCCACAGGGGCTCTCGTCCACACCCCTTTCCTTCCCTTCCTGGGTCTCAGCAGAACCCGCTTCAAACACGCCTGCAGGCTTCTCACCATCGGTCCACTCAAGTGTCCACCACAGGGCCACTCTTTAGAGAATTCACTTTTTCTCCACGTGGCTCTCTTTGCTCAGCAAGGCGGGAGCCCAGCGTTGCCTCTGGGGTTCTTAAAGGAACTCTGGCGCTCCCAGGACAATGGAGGGGACTGGGATGAAAGGGCACTGTCTCCTCGGCTTTATTGGCTGAGGATGACTTTTGAGAGCTGGTCTCCCAGTGCTGTATGAATGTTTACAAGGGGGCTTCCAAAAGTGTGTGCGGAAATGGAATTAAAAGACTTTTAGTGACATGTTTACGGATAGTGACCTTTTTTGGTCTGTTTGGTTGCTTGCTTTTTATCTCCAATTAAAGATGACTGATAGAGTATGTCATGAGTTTTACGTTCAGCAATTCATACATATTTTAGCTCAACTCAACCATGGCCGTCTTTTCAATGTACCTGCCCTTCTCCTACCTCCTGTTTCCTACTTCCAGCCCTCCTCCTTTCCTGAGCCTTTGAGCGTTGTCCTTGGGTAAATGCTATCCCTTTTCCTGGAAATGCTTGATTATTCTCATGGGGTGAATGTAGTTCTAGACCCAGAGGGTGACTAAGGCCCACAATCTTGGCAGTCCCACCGATCGCTATGTGACCAGCAAGCCTGGCCTCTTTTATGATTTTGAGTTCTTGGCCACATTTTCCTCCCACTCGATCCACAACCTTTTCAGAGCAGCTGGCTGTGATCGCCGGGCACCATCTAGTTCTCTGGTCTCAGGGCTGGACACTGATGCTCGTTTGTGTTTCACGGGCTCTTTGAAGGCCCTTGTTGTTAAGTGCCTGTCACCTGAATCTGGATATTTTTTCCTTCTTCTTCTTTAGAGTGTTTTTAACTTCTGGCTGTTGGGCATATCCACAGCAAATCATGCACCAGTCCCACAGTTTCTCCACGTACAGCGGAGAAGCGTGGCCCATGCCTCAAATTGTACCACGCTCCTTTGCTCACTCACTAATAAGCACGTGGCCCTTAAGCTTCGCAGCTCAGACTGCAAGTTGCTGTCGTCAACTTGCTACTGTGTATGTGGTTCTTCACAGAGCATGATCCTCAAGGCAGACCTGTTTAAAAAATGAGTTAAGTTAAACTATTGTTTGGTTTTAAGATGACTTCACAGACTATTTTTGGTTTGAAAATTAAAGACCATCTCAGGCTAATCGTTTCAGGGGCTCAGCCAGCTTCCATGGCGCCAGGAAGTTCACAAGACTGTGAAATTCTGTTATGCCTGTCCCCACTTTTGGTCAGGATTCTTCTGTGGGATATTTGACCAGAATGGTAAGTACCCGCAGCCCGGCACCACCCAGTTTGAGTCTAGTCGGCCACTTCTTCATCCCGTCTTTATGGCCATCTTGTCCCTGAAGGAGGTAGACCTGCTGAGGCCTCCGATTTCCCCTTGGAGACCAGCCCGGGGGGGCGGGGGTTAGGGGCTCTGGATGGCAGATCTACCACCTGCAGGCGCCCTTCCTTGCATCTCCAGATTGGCCAGCCTCTGAGTCAGTTTCCACAAGCCCACGGGCTGCTGCCTTCCTTGTTTGCGATGCTAACCAACATTAACAATCTTCAGATTTACCCGAAAACGCCCCAGCTGACCCCTGAATGTGCACCCTTGAGTGCATACCCCAGAACTGCTCACTGAAGGACGAGTTGGAGCTGACGGGGGTGTGGACCTCAGTGCCTCTGAGACCAGCAACCAGATAGCACTGACCAACAGAGGCGGGGGCTCCATTCTTGAGACTGCCTAAGTGGCCTCCTGAGACCCAAACTGACCATGTCCCCAGAAGTCCTCCTCTGACCCTCAGACTCAGCGGCTCTTCCCTGGGATCACAAGGAGGTGCAGGCAGGCTGCTTACCACTCCAGGGGCATTAGCAGCCACCTGGAAAACCAGGAGTGGGTTAACACTCACTGGCTTGGGGGTGCCACTGTCTGGCGAAGCTGAGTGGTTGAAGTGCGCTGGGAGCAACAGAAACGAGTCCAGGCGGGGAGGGATGGTTTTCCTGGCCCTGCACCAGAGAGGAAATGCTTCCTGCCCGGGGTGTGTGGGCAGGTGGGCCAGCTTCTCCATGTCCAAGGTGGTTCCTGAAAAGAGCAAGCTCTGGGTTTTAAGGATACGTGGCTGAGGAGTCCAGAGGGGAAAGAAAGCAAGTTCTGAGTAACGAGTCAGCTGAAGCCGCAGGCGGATCCCCTCTACCCACGGGCCAGGGTCTGGAACAGCCTTACCATCCAACATCAGTCATGGTCATCCTGACTATGCTAGGTCAGACTGGATCCTTGGTCAGTTGGCCTCCCTCTAGACCACGGGTTCTCA
This sequence comes from Tenrec ecaudatus, assembly GCF_050624435.1. Taxonomy (NCBI): domain Eukaryota; kingdom Metazoa; phylum Chordata; class Mammalia; order Afrosoricida; family Tenrecidae; genus Tenrec; species Tenrec ecaudatus. The sequence goes on from NC_134535.1 coordinate 135,286,290, forward strand.
ACCTTCCTAATGCCAAGACCCTTCCATACAGTTCCTCAGGCTGTGGTGACCCCCAATCATAAAATCATTTTCATTGCTATTCATCACTGTCATTTTGCTACTGTTATGAATTGGGCGACCCCTGTGAAAAGGTCTTTTGGCCCCCCAAAGTGGTTGAGACCCACAAGTTGAGAACCACTGCTCTAGACCCAACCTGAACTTGTCCCAGGTGCAAGGACCTCTTGCTTGCTTCCTGATAAAAATTTCTTCCCTGGCTTTTAAAATATTGATGGCAGTCCTTTTTTCTTCTCCTTGGTGGTATTTTTATCTTAATATTTCCCAGTTTGTGAAGCACAGAAGGAGTGGATACGTAGAGATAATAACAGATGCAGGGTTGTAAGGGACAAGGGGGGGGGCGATATGGGAAGGGTGGGGGGATTTGGGGAGTAAACAGTGAAGGGGGGCAGGGAGGGAGCACTAGAACTGAAGGTGATCACACAGCTTATTTTAAAGGCGATTCAATCGTGGGGGAAAAGAAATGTTCCACAGTTGATGTGAGAATGGTCGCACAATTCTTGATATGATCAAACTAGGTGTGTGGATTAAGTGCCAATACAACTGTTCAAAAACCCCAAAAGATGAAGAGGCCCCTCTCTCTTCTTCAGCTAAAACCCTGGGCAACACTCAGACCAGGGGTTACAAACAAAAGAAAGATGACACCGGAAGGAAGAAAATCCCCAAGGGCACATCTGTTCTGGTTGGACAGTCACACTGACATCGAAGCTTTCTTGCCCCAGGCTGAAATGGAGCTGAAAGGCCCACATCGTGTGGGGAGTGGAGCGGGCCTGGACACCAGGCTGCTTCCAAGCTCCCGGCCCCTGCTGGCTCTCCCTCTCACAGGCCTGGTCCACATCAAAGGCCTCAGGGCAGGAGGGGGAGGGCTGGTTTGTTTTCTGAAGAAGAAAGAAACTCCTGCTGGAAGATAAGGAAAGATGGTGAGATCTAGGACCCCAGGGACAGAAGGGACTAGACCTGCAAACACGGATATCACTGCAGGAAACCCCCTGTGCAGTCCCTAACCTCAGCCCTAACGGCCATGTGTGTGTTGGGAAACAGGTGTTGTCTGGGGACCTCAGTTGTAATTCAGTACCGGCAGCTATGACTCAGCACCAGCTCAGTGGATAAGGAATCTGCCTGGAATTCCCCATATTTTGTTAAGCCCTTTCCTGCTGAACCCATTCCATCTGGAGTGTGGTCTGTAAGGCTCTGTGTAAATTTGGCTCTTCCAGGAATTTGGTAATGACCCAGTACCCCCTATGATGAAATCTAACATAATTACCTCTGTAATTTGATCTACTATGAGCAACCAATGGCTTGAAAGAAGTTCCTTCAGGGGTGTGACCTGCTTCCAATCTAAATAAACACTGTGGGAAAGCTTGCCTGCCTTCCGCTGGGTCTGGATCCTGCATCTGGCTCGTCCTCTGAATCCCAGTTCTTTGGACTTGAGCCAGTGGTCTGCCAATCCCGAGAGTTGTCACCAACGGGCCATTTCAGCAGGTAACCTTGGATTCGCTCATCTCTGCAGCCAGAAGTTGACTGGTCTCGGGTTTACTAGTCCTGTGGGTCCTCAAGTCAAGAGATGGCTCCAGGCTGACTTAAAAAAAACCAAAACACATTTTATTAGGGACTCATACAACTCTTCTCACAATCCATACATACACCAATTGCGTACGGCACATTTGTACATTCGTTGCCCTCATCATTCTCAAAACATTTGCTGTCCACTTAAGCCCTTGGCATAAGATCCTCATTTTCCCCCTCCCTCATGTACCCTTGATAACTTATAAATTGTTATTCTGTCATATCTCACACTGTCCGACATCTCTCTTCACCCACTTTTCTGTTGTCCGTTCCCCAGGGAGGAGGTTATATGTAGATCCTTGTAATCGGTTCCCCCTCTCTACCCCACCCTCCCAGTATCTCTACTCTCACCACTGGTCCTGAAGGGATCATCTGCCCTGGGTTCCCTGTGTTTCCAGTTCCTATCTGTACCAGTGTGCATCCTCTGGTCTAGCCAGATTTATAAGGTAGAATGGGGATCATGCTAGTGGGTGGGGAGGGAGCATTTAGAAACTATAGGAAAGTTGTGTGTTTTATTATTGCTACACTGCACCCAGACTGGCTCGTCTCCTGCCCACTCCAGCCTGACATTTGACCCATGGACTTGGAACTTGCCTGTCTCTACAACTGTGTAAACCATTTCTTTGATATAAACCTCTCTAGACACATAAGCTTTACTAGTTTTGTTTCTATAGAAAATCTAGCCCAAGACAGGAAGTCAAGAACCAACTGTTGGTAGTGAGTGTCCCCTCCAAAAACAGAATCAAGGCAGAGTGATCTTGAGAGACCCAATGGGACAAAAAGGTCCCGCTGCCCTGGTGGCATGGTGGCTATTCGGGGGGCTGCTAACAGCAAGGTGTGCAGTTCAAAACCACCAGCCCCTAAAGGGTTACAGTTCTTAGAAATGCACAGGGCCACTGTCCTCTGCCCTGTAAATTATGAGATGGCTGTTAGATGGAGTCTGATTATGGCTCAGAATGGTCCCCAGGGGAAGGCGACGCCCAGGCATGGGGACTGGTGCCGCCAAGAACTGGGCCTTTCAGCATCTGCCCCCCAGTGCTGGTCTGTGTCATGGCACCCCATACCATTTGTCACCTTGACTCTGCCCTTTCAGAAGTCAGCTGTTGGGATGTGGCTGAATCCCAGGCAAGGGAAGGGAGTGAGGGGCTTGGGGTGGGGGTCTGGCTGTGACTAATTTCCTGTGGCAGAGAGCCAGTGTGGCTACATGTGGTTCCTGTGTGTGTTTGTGTGTGTGTGTTTGTGTGTGAGAGAGAGAGAGAGAGAGAATGTCACCTTCCTGTTTCATGAATGAGAATACCAGTCTGGTGAGTCATGCCCCAGGTCAACCAATAGGTCTGGGTACCCTGGGGCTAGAGCAGACTGTAGGTCCTCAGGGACCCGTGGCTCTAGTGAAGCCTTCCTGTGCAGAGTAGCAGAAGGCAGCGGGAAGGGGCCGTGGTGGTGGTGGTGGTGGTGGCTGTTGGCATGGAAGAAATGACTGAGCCGAACGGAAAATCGAGGGGACCTGCAAGAAAGCAGCCCACAGCTGCTTCCGCCCCCTGAGGGCCTTGCCTGGCTCAGGGCTGTGCCGCTGGCTTGGGCAGTCCTGTGCTGCAGTCTTGATTGAGAAAGAGTCCAAGGAGCCCTGGCTTTCATGGACACACCCCATCGCCCCGACAGTGTGGGTTTGCGTGCTGCAGGAGGAAATGACCCTCTCTCACACAGAAGGAAAAAACCAAACCAATCGACCACTGACATTGTTTTGCCTGTCGGCCATGTTGGGAATGCAAATGGACAGAGGGGTGAGCGTGCACCCCACCACACCAAAGAAAGAACAGCTCCTGTCCACGGTGAAAGGCCTTGCTCGCCATCAGCTCTGAGCACCCATCTCTGCCCTGACCTGCAATTCACACGAACCCACCTCCCGGTTCAGCCGCTGCAAAGTCACTGAGACGTGGTCTTCCCCCGCTCCACTTGGGCCAGGGTTTCAGAACACTCCCTTCTTCCAAAGACAGGTCTCCTCCTGCAGGCTGGGCTCCCGGCCCCTTTTGAGGGTCATTCTGGAGAGATGCCCATCCCTCAGGAGCTCAGGTCCTGCCAGTTCCAGGCCCTGTCCCTCGAGCTGAGACACCTGTCAGTGAACCATAGGCTTCTACCATGCAGGGACCTGCACATGAGGCTTGGTTGCTCCCAGCAAGGCAGATTCCGATCCAGTGATGGGCCAGCCTGGTTTTCAACAGGGTGAGCGCAGAAATATGGGCCACAGCCACACCCTGCCCCCCATGCCAGGTTCTTTTGCAATGATAAGAGCAATTTGTTGAAAGCTTAAAAGATTAATCATTGAGACTAGAAGTGTTATTCAGACCCGAGAGTTAGCGCCAAGTGCGACTCTATTTAAAAAGAGCATTAAACATTTTTTAAAAATTGAGGGTAAATGAAACACAGCTAGGGAGAGGGAGCTGCTGGCAGTCAGGTGTTTTCTCGTCCCTGAGGGGAGAGGCCAGTTGGAGGTCCGAGAGCCACAAAGCCTCGGGAATTGAGGGTGTCTGCTCTGTGTGGAAATTAGTGTGTGTGTGTGTGTGTGTGTGTGTGTGTGTGTGGTGTGTGGGTGTAAGCCTTTGTCCTGTTGGCTTTTGCTCAGCACTCAGTGTTCTGGATTTGGAATGAGTCCCTTTTCCTGGATAAGCCCCCTCCTGAGGAGGACAAGGACCCATGGCATGTCCCCAGGGGCTGCTCGTGGGAGCGGTGGGGGGTGGGGGGAGCTGGCCGAGTAGGTACAGGTGGCTGGTAGCTGCTGGTGGGGGCAGTCTGAGTGCCCTGGGAACGGCCTGTCACAGTGACCTGCATCTAGTAAGTTCAGGAGATTTAGGCCAGCATTGGAAACACACAGCTCTGTGAACTCAGATTTTGAAATGCCTGAGCAGTGGGGATCTAGCCCCTTGAGGGGGTGGAGTGCCCCCCTCAGTCATCGGGGGCTTGTGATCCCAGCAGATGAACAGTCCTGAACCCCCGGATCCAGACTCAAGAATCTCAAACCCTCCGATGCCTTCCCCCTCCCAGCTAATCCTGTGTGTCGGCTGCCACCTCCACGTTAAACAGGGACTGAGGGACTGCAGTGGGTTAAAAAGGAGTCCTGGTGGCATAGTGGTCACTCCCAGGGGAGAAAGCCTGAGCTTTCAGTCTCAGAAACTCACAGGGGGCTAGTCCACCCCATCCTATAGAGTCACTATGAGTCGACACCCACTCTGTGGCAGTGAGTGTTTTGTTTTGCTCTTTGAGAATGAGTTAAATACAGTGGCCAAGGTGACCTGCGAAGCCCGTGGAGTCCTGCCTGACTGCTAACTATGCTCCCCGACATTCTCCTTGGGAGCCGACACCAGACATTCTCCTTGGGAGCCGACACCAGAAGCTTCGCCCGCAGCCAGCGGGGCAGCTCCACAACTCTAGGCGGAACGATGCCGCACCGGCCTGCTTCGAAGACCATTCAGTAGAACATGCAGGCTGAGAGCCTCCTCCGGGGCCTGTCCAACCTGGTGACTGGGCCATCTTCTCGGCTGGCTCCCCCCGGGGTTCACGGGGCTGCAGACCCAGCCGTCCCTCGGGTCACAATGAGTGTGAAAGGAGTGAGTGTGTGCGTGTAAGAGAGGCAGTGTGACACATGATGCTATCTACCTTCTCATGTTCCAGGTGGCTAGTCAGGCTGCTGATGGCATGGGCAGCCGTTCAAACCCACCGGCCGCCCCTTGGGAGAAATATGAGGCCCTCGGCCCCATAGAGAGTTAGTCTCGGAAACGTTAGGTAGCAGTTCTACCCTGGCTTACAGGTCCCTGGGGGTCAGAATCGACTCGATGGCAGGGGCTGAGAGACCTGGGGACAGGCTTCCCTGGCAGGGACAGCTGAAGCTGCTAGTGCTGGGTTTCCCCAGTAAGGCCGGGCTGCGCAGAGACCTCTGGAGAGGGGGGCTCGTGGAGCGAGGCTGCCAGGGAAGTACACCTGGTAAAGTTTGGACGTGACAGGACGCCTGTGATCGCCCGTGCTGGTCTACCGAGCCAGGCTAGCCAGCTTATTAGGTGAAATAAACAGCACATTCTGCACCCTTACCATTTTTGACGCTGGTCCCTTAGAAGGGGCTGCAAGGGCTCTGGGTTCCGAGTGAGCAGACGTGGCTGTCCCTTGGCTGGGTGCATTCGGTGGCTCTTACACGGGCTCCAGCCTCCCTTCTGGTCATCTGCCTAGAAAAACACCCCCATTTCTGGTCGTCTGGGGTTGCTGTCAAGGGCAGCCAAACCCGGCCCCTCCCCTCTGGAGCAAGGGCACCGTCCGTCCTTCCAGCATCCTTCAGCTGGTTCTTTGCTCCTCTCCTCTTCCTGCTACCCACGATGCCATTTCTAGGGGCTTGGGTGGCCTAGTGCTGGACACACACCGAGCTGCTAAAAGGCCAGCGGTTGGAACCTATCGTCTCTCCCTGGAAGAGCCATGCGGCTGTTTCTGTGAAGCCAGTGTCTCGGAAGCCCGCAGGGGCTGCTCTACTTGGTCCTAGGGTTGCTGAGTTGGAATTGACTTGATGGCAGTGAGTCTGGGTTGGGTTTTTGGAAGATGTCATTTATCTTGGGGGGAGGCCAGGGCTTCCTCTGGGCCAACTGGCAACATTTCTTCTTGGCAACCAGGTTTCCATGGCAATGACCTCGAGGCTGGGGCAGGCCCATGTGCTCATTTATTGCTGCCCTTTGCCCTTTGCTGCCCCTTCGTTTTCCAAGGGGAGGGTGAGGAAGCCAGGTGTCTCTTGTGTGTCGACATTCCCCGGAGGGGGCTCATCAGGGAGAGAGCTGGCCCGGACTACCCTTTCAGTTTCTATTTGCTGGGTGAGCCCGGCGGACACGAAAACATCTAGATGCTTCAGACCCAATGATTACTGACTCACTAGACAGCTGGGTGACCAGAGGGTGGCTCTGACTTGGAGAATCTCTACTGTAAAGAATTATTTTTAAGAGATAACTCAAGACATTTGAATGATTGAATTGTGCAGTGCATGAATTATGTCAATAAGAGTTAAAAAAAAAAAAGCAACTAGGGTTTGGGTTAGAGAAGTTTCTTCCCATCAGGGCTGCTGCAGACATTTTCCCCATATGACCTCGGGTTGGAGTTGGGACCAAGGTCAGCTTCCCCCCAGGGTCTAAAGGTTATTTACACAGGGCTCAGAGCTGAGATCCAAGTGCGTTAGGACCAGATGCCCTCTCCTGGTCCTGAACGGTCCCGCGGTGTGCGGTGTGCGAAGTGCGCGCGTGAGTGGCTGACCCGGCAGATGGGGCTCAGAGTGGTGTTCTTACGGTGTTCCCATTCAGAAGGCTTTGTTTCACAGTGGTCATGCATGGCGAGGTATGAGCAACTAGGGAACGCTTTGCCACGTTCCTTACACGTGGAAGGCTTCTCTCCCCGGTGAGTTTGGCTATGTTGGGTGAGGGAGGAGGAAGACCCAGTCTTTCCCACATTCCTGGGATACATAAGGCTTGTCGAGCTATCGGATGCTCAGTGTGAAACTAGGGGTGAAGGACCATCGTGGGGCTTGGAAAATTCTTGCCATTCTTCCCTACCATCTCGCATATGTGCCGAAAGGGATAAAAATCTATAGAAGCGTTTCCCACACTTGTTACCTTCATAGCTTCTCTGACCAGTGCCTGTTCCCACAGGATGCCCAGGGCTTGCTGTCCAACGGAGGTCCTTCCCACATGCCTTTGGAATATGGGATTTCGGTCTTTAGGAGTGCTGCCAGCAGTGGCTTGGTTAGAGTGACAACTTCTCCACACTGATCCCAGCTACAGGCATTGCATCCTGGGTGAGATCCGACATGGCGAGGGTATGATGGGCGGTCCAGGAAGATTGCCCCACACGCACGGCACCGAAATGGATTTCCTTCTGGAAGACCGCTTTGTATCGCAGTGAGAACCTGGCGGGAGATTTCCCCATACTGATTGTCTTCATGATTTACCCAGAGTTTCTCCAACGCCTCCCCTGGTGGGCATCACTGCCACCCAATATGGAGCCTTTGGCTACTAGAGAGGGCCAGGGTCATCCTTGAAGAACCGCATCGTTAGTTCACTGTGTAAGTTTTCCCCACTGTTCCCGCTGTGAGAGACGACAAGTGTCAAGTTTCTCAGCGTTTCCATCATCACATCACTGTAGTTTCTTCTGAGGAAGATCCAGCAATTCCCACTCCTCCTGGGTAAGCACCACGCCACATCCGCAGTCAGCTGTGACTGTCGCTCCGTTTTCTTGCTGTACTCGCTGAAGGTCGACTGAAACGCGGTTGTCCAGCCCAAGAAGCCAGGTCAGGAAGAGGAGCTGGAGTGGACAGGGCATGGGAGCCGTTCGGGAGATGAATTGCACCTGGTTCACACCCCTCAGAGATGGGAGATCCTTCCTCAGGTCACGGATGTGCAAGATGGTGGCGCGAGATCCCCAGCTGACTGGACCAGGCTGGGTGTCTGGCACAGCCCTGGAGAGCCTAGGCCTGCTGCTGCTTGGGGCAGCAGCATAGTTGATTCTGACGCATCGTGAAGCGTGTACCAGAGCCAGTGCCCTCCTTGCATTTCCTCTTACGTTGGACCTCCCAGCTGCACCGCCTATGAATCCATCTTACCCAGACTCTTCCTCTTGTCTCTGACCAGCTACTCACTGTTGGAAACATGACTCCTGGATGGCCACAACCTCAGCAGCCAGGTCCTCGCAGAGAGGGGGAGGAGACCCTATTTATTTCTGACCAAGCCCTTTAAATACTTCGAGTGCTGTTCTTAAAACCACCCGCACACGCCTACAGGAGCCCAGCTGGCACAGTGGTTATACATTGGGCAGTTACCCACAAGGTCAGCAGTTTGAAACCGCCAGCCCACCCTCGGGAGGACAGGGCTTTCTACTGCCGTAGTCAGTCTCGGAAACTCACAGGGGCAGTTCTACCCTGTCCTGTAGGGTCACTGAGTTGGCACTGACTTGATGGCAGTAGGCACACACCCATACACAGCCCACAAGGATAACTTGCTGGGCCTCCGGCTCCTAGAGTGGGCAGGGCTGTGGGGTGTAGGTTGCACCCTGGCCCACAGCCTTGACCAGTAAAATTGACCTTAAGAAATATACTGTGTTTTATGGTGCATCAAAATGCGTTTTGTGGGTCACGTCGTGTCTCCCCCCTCCTCCATGGCCCCACTGAAGTTCGTCTGACAGTGCCGGTCAGTTTTACCTTTATGGTTCCGATGAGTGGAGGATGGCTTCTGGGACCAAAGGCCGAAACATCACAGCAGGTAGATGTCCTACTAGGAGTCTCCACTAAGAAAACCCCAAGGAAGTGGAGCTGGTGGGTGGGTGGTAACAACACTGCTGGGGACCCTGCCCCACCCCCACTTATTTGGGCTCACTCAAAGCAAGGCTGGCACTCTATGCAGATGTGTGAGTGTATGTACGGACACTCCCCCCAGCCCCCTAGAAGACGTAGCTCTTGGGAAGAAAACTTGCCGGGGGACGGTGCATTCATTTTCGGAGTTAGGAAGTATTTCATGCACCAGTGACCGAGTTCTATGGTCAATCGCAAACCAGTGGCTACAAAGGGGCACGGGTCAAAAACAAGTGTCCTACTTGGCACCTGAGGCTACAACACGCTCAGGTGGAGCTTGGCAGCAGGCAGGGGCAGACAAGGGCCCTGATGGCCCATCACCTGCCATCAGTAACTTGTGGACTGCTTCTTTGTTCAGGGGCCAGGAAGGAGCCACGGGAAACTTGGCAGCTCGCCCGACGAAGCTTGACTGGCCACAGTGCTTCTGGGGTGGCGAGGCTAGGGAAAAGGCCACACACACACACTGATGTCCACCCCAGTCCAATTTTATTGGAAGACTGGGAGATGAAGATGGAATCTACAACCATACCTCCCACCCCGCCTGTTTTTTTTTTTTTTTAAGAAAAAGTAAAAACGGAGACTGCCTTGTCAGAAATCAGGAAGTGCAGAAGCCAGAGCCTGCGATGATGTCTGCTTAGCAGCGTGTCTCCTGGGGTTTCACAGGTGGCGGCCGCTTTGGAAGGTGACGGACAGGCAGGACGGTTGCTCCTCTGTCGTTGGTGTTCAGTGGAGGCACAGTATGGTTCCCGTGGAAATGCCCAGGTGCGCATGGACCCCGGGCCGACCCTGCCCTTGGGAGGCTCCAGGGCTGCCTTGGTTCCCTCCAGAGAGGCCCTCCCACCAGGAGCCGGCTCCAGCTCCCCGTTGGCCAGCTGGTCTGGGCCTGGTGGGGAGCCTCCCATGGGCTAGCCACATGCTGACTCAATAGCTGGCGGACAGCAGCCCCCCAATGGTTTCCCTCAGAGGGTGAGCGCTACACAGTCTGGTTCCAGCTGGTCGTGGGAAGTGAGCGGAGTTTGGTTTAAGGAACGAACTAAAAGTTGGACGCTGGCCCCCATGACAGGCCTTGTCCAGGGGAGGTTGCAGTCACCTTGGCAAGACAGGGCTGGATCTGCTTGTCTGTGCGATGCCAAAGGCAATCCCCCATCTCCTCCAACACGCGCACCGCTGCCTGGTCTTACTTTAGGCTAGGATGGAGGAGGGACACTGACCAGTCTGATTACTAGGTCTCACCCAAGTTCGGTCAATCCAGATAGGGCCTTACCCACACGCTTTCAGAAATGCTTCGTGGGTGGCAAGCGGAGGAGGCACCGGAATGCAGAAGTGGGCTCTGCAGAGCTGGGGTTCCCACAGGGAGGCAAATGCCACACCTCTGCCTTTTGGCTTGGCCCCCACCGCGGCTGAAGCGTGTTCTCGGCAGGTGAGCGGCCCGAGGTCCACGTCTGGCGGGCCTGGTGTGGGACGGAGGAGGAGGGGGCTGGGCACGATGAACAGGAGGTGGGCAGAAAAGCCGGAGCGGCCCCCAGGTGGGCAACTCGAGGGAGGAGTTTAATAAATAGGGGCACAGGTTGCACGGACGCTCAGTCTTGGATCAGCCCCCCTAATCCCCCCAGGACGGAACAGGGACACGCCCCTTGCTCCTACAGCCCGGGGCCAGGTGACCAGTGTCTCTAGTAAAGATATATAAATGAATCTGCTTCTCTTCAAGTATTAAAAAAAATAAGTTAATTGATAAAAAGGGTCCGAAGCGGCTGAGGACGTGGCCAGGCCATCGGCTTCATTTCAAGGTGCGAACACAGGAAAAACCGCCAAAGAAAGAGGAACCCCTGGCCAACGTGGCGGGACGCACTGCCCGGGCGGGGGTGTCTGAAAACGCAGGGCCCGAGCCGCCCCCACCCAAAGTCAGAATTTTCCAGTGTCGACAAGGTGTGAATGAAAAGCACAACGCAGCAGGACGCAGGCGTCGGGCCACCCCCAGCGATGCCGGGCGCGCCGCTCCGGGTCCAGTGGCAGTTCCGCATGGGCATCAAGCCGCTCCTTCCCTCCCCTCACTGCGTACTGAACCTGGGCCCGGCCGGCCCTCTGCTCCCCCTTCAAGGCTGGGGCGTCGCCCTGGCGGGCAGGGCCAGCTCCCTCAGGACAGGGCTGCTTCCCTTTCTTTGGTGGTGTTTCAGGGAGGAGGAGGAAGACGGCTGCGTCTTCTTCCCGGGACCTGCGTGGCGGTGGTCTGCCTGGGTCCAGCGCCCGCTCCCCGGCCCCTCCGGTTGAAGACTGATGGGACCCTCCCCGCACGAGGCTGAGTGGCCCTGGCGTGTTGTATCCACCGAGGGTTCCCCCCTCGCTTCTCCAGAGGCACGTGGACACCGAGCGCAAACTCCGGGAAGCCCGGGCTTCTCTGGTGCTGGACTCCCGGGCAGCCAGGGCCGGGTGCATGGAGCCGGCAGACGGAGCAGCCTCCGGGTCACGGCGCTCAGGACCAGTTCAGGCTGAAGCCCTTGGACAGCATGACGGCCTCCAGGTCCTTGTCCTCCTCCTTCTCCCGGAGCCGCTGCTCCTCCAGCAGGGCCACCAGGGAGTCCCTCTGCTCCACCACCTCCAGCATCTCATTCAGGATCTTCTTCTCCTCCGACAGCTCGCCCTCTGTCTTCAGGTGATCTGTGGGGAGCGGAGGCGCTGACACTCGGGCTGGAGGGCCAGGGAGGCGCCACCCACGCCCAGCGCCCTCTTCCCACGTACCTTCCACCGCCATCCGCTCCCGCAGTTCCTGCTGCAATCGGCTCTGCCGGTCTTCCAGCTCCAGCTCTCGGGCACTGAGGGGTTGGGGGCGGGGGGATAACAAGGGGCGGTGACTTGCAGCCCAAGCCCTCTCACCCCACCAAACCAGTCAGGGCCAACACCCCTGTGTGGCAGGCAGCCCGCCTTACAAGATCATCAGCTCCGACTCGTAGCGCACCATGGCGTTTTTCTCCTGTACCAACTTGAACCACTCCTGCATCAGCTTGGGGTCGTCCTTCTTGCCCATGCCTGCCGAGAGAGGAGTGGTCAGGCCCGGCCGCCGTCCCCCCGGCCGCCAGGAACCACCACACTGGACAAATGTGCAAAGAGAGCCGAGCAAGATGCTGCCGGAACACCCCCACGCCAGGCCCAGAGTTTGCCTACAGCACATGGGCACAGGGGCACAAACGACTGGCCCCAGGCACTGCGCCTACCCCCAGGGTCTCTGTGAGGCCTGCTCTTCCCCACCTGCCCCTCCCTAAGTGGCCTGGTCAGTGGTGGCCGCCCACTCCTCACCACCTGGTGTGTCCCCCTCAGGCTTCCTGCCCCCTTGTTCAATCGTTCCTTTCAGCAAGTCTCTGATTGCTTTGCCTGGCTTGAGGATTTCCCCCTCCCCATTCTCTATTTATGGAGCACGGCCTACTTTCTAGGCATCCTGTGAGGAAGCGGTCTAATCAATGCCGTAAATGGAATGTCTCAGAGGCCTTTTGTCCAGCAGCATCTGAAGTGACACTCGTGTTGATCAAGAGTTTGGTTTCCCCGAGCTACGGCCCTGCCTCTGTGGTCACTAATGCTCACGCTCCCTCACTAGGAGGGTCCCCCTTCCTCCACTTGTGCCTGCCTCAGCCTCCTGCCCAATATGGTCCTGGCGGGGCCTGCATGATGTGCATGGCATGTGCCTGCCGGGGGAGGGGGGCCCTGTAAGCTTCCCACCAAAGGCAGGGAAGCACCCCAGACCGGGCGCCCTGCTCTAATCCACCCCAACCACACTTTCCGGAGCTGGTGTGGAGCAGGCACACCATGGTGCCCCTGCCCGCCGCCACCTCCCTTGGCAGCGTCCTGACTGCAGTGAGAGGCTGGATGGAAGGAAGGACTTTGTGGTGCATGGAGCCATCGAGGAGGGAACAAACTCTTCTTCTTGAAGCACCAGCCTGCATGACACCAGTGTGGCCCTGCTCGAGGCAACAGCCAGCCGGCTCCAAGGGTGACAAGTTTCTGGGTTACAAACCCTTTCTGAAAGGATCTACATCAAGTTTCAAGGTGCTGACGAACCTAGGTCCATCCACGGGCCACAGGTCAGGTGGCTGTGGACTAAGAAGTCTTCCAGCCCTTCTCATTTGATGCCACGTAACTGGAGGCTCCATCTCGGTAAAGGCTGAGTGCAGAAACGCCTGCAAGCGTGTCTCTCTCTCTCTGGCGTCTCCTCCTGTCATCAGGCTAACTACATTCCCCCCCCCCCCGGCTCTTTTCTCTTTGCGTGCTGTTCAAAGGCACGCCTCCTTCTGCAGTGCTGGGTGCTGCACACGATGCCCAAGCCACCCTCTGGAGAGGCAGAGCTGCCTGCCAGTCACACAAGCAGAGGTTGGTATCTGTGTCCCGCCCCCTGGCACCTGCACCTCTGCTGCCCCAGGGGAGCCCTGCTTGGATGGATAGGCGCCCCTCCTGGCCTGCAGCGCCTGCCTGCGCCTGGGGAGCGCACACCATTGCCAGCTCTCCTCGCCCCACCCAATGGAGTGGCCCCGGCTTAGTTCCATGCAGTCCTTTCGGAGCGTCTCTGCACAGTGTGCCCACGTGCCCAGGTGAGATGGGAGTCCTGACTGAGGCATGCAAGCTGTCCAGTGCCCTGGGAGGGCTCCCCCGCCTCCCCGTGGGGCAAGGCAAGAAACCCCACCAGGAGACATCCGGACGCCACTCAGGAGCTATGGTGGAGACTGTTCACAGCCGATGAGCAGGGGCATGGAGGGGAGAGGCGATGTGAGAGAGCGCCATGGCGAGCAGAGGAAGGTTGGCAAGGGTTAGTCATGACCACACGCCCCCCCCCCACTCCCCACATGCCTTTTCTGTGACGGTCTCAGTACCACCACAGACTTCAAACCCGACAAACCGAAAACGCAAAACCAAAACAAACACACGCAGCACACACTCGGCAAGACACGGGGAGAGAAGTTTGCCTGTTGGTCGGGGTTGTTGTGTCTAAGAACTCGGGGCGCTCGTGTAGACCAGTCTTCCTAAGGACAGTATTCCTCGACGCCACCGGACAATGGCTGCTGCACAGGCGGAGGGTCCTCCCCTGTGGCCCTGGCCCCTCTAGCTGGTGATGGACTTGAGGCCAAAAGGCCCCCGCACGCAAGGCAGGGCGATCGAGTAGAAGCTCTGCCGAAGCCCCGTCCCGCCCCTCTGCCATCCCCGTGGGCCTGCTTCGCTCTGCTCCCAGGCCTCCCCTTCGTCAGTCACAGGGATACTGTACCTTGCAAGACACTGCCACAGACCATGTGGTTCACCTAACAGGGCTGGCAGGTGTTGAGGGGAAAGAGCAAGAGGAATCTCTGGGTTTCGGGTCCCTGTGTGACTCATGTTGTACAACCCCCTCAGAGGCAGCGGGGAGGAGGTGGGGTGGAGTTACGTTACCTTCATGGACACAGCAAGGGCAGAAGGAGAGAGGTCTACGCCGCGGAGTCCCGCCACTGGGCTCAACTTCAAAAAGGACCAACAAGGAGGAGGAGGAGGAAACGGAGAGACACAAAAAAGGGAGGAAGAAAGAGAGGAGGAGGAGGAGGAGGAGGAGGAGGAGGAGGAAATTGGAATTGGAGAGGGACAGGGAGAAGGTGAAATAAACGACAAAACAAAAGACAAGCAGAGGACAAAAAGCATAAAAAGTGAGAAAGGAACAACAGGAGGAAAAGAAAAAAAAATACAAGAAATGGAGAAGCAGAAACAAGGGAAACAAAGTCTACAAAATGAATCGAGTCCTTTTTCAGCACAGAAACTGAACAAGAGCAGACCCAGGCACTGGGTGGCAGTCCTGGGGCTGGGGGCCTGGGGGGGCTTAACAGAGGAGCAAGGGGCGTCCAGAGAAGACACACATCAAGTCCCATGGTGGCGGGCAGCTGGCAGGGCAATGTGTGCAGCTCCGCACGGTGGCCCAGCCCTCTAGGCCATGGGCTCCTGTCCCCCGCAAGTGCCTAAGGCCCCTGGACTGGTCTCCCTACCTCCGGGCAGCCTTGTGGCCAATACTTCGTCTAAGTGTGCAGGTGATACCCTGGGAGTCCCCAAGTGGGCAACGTGCTAAGATGCCACCATCGTCACAGGAGCTGGAGTGGAAACTGACCTTGCTCGGGGCTGAGGTGGGGCCTGCTAGCGCCAGAATGCCACGTCCACGGGGGAATCTGAGCCTGTGGAGGCAGCGCCCAGCCTGCGGTCGGTTTGGGCGCTCTGGCCCCTGAAGTGTTATCAATTCTGGGCCGGGGGGCATTGGGTCAGCATACACCCAGTCCAGTAACTTACCCCCGCCGCCTCCCCCCTCCCCCTGCCCAGGCCATCGTGGAGGGAGCCAATGCCACCACTGGGACCGGGGCTGTCACACCGGACTAAACAACCAAAAGGGGTGAGGTGACAGGATGGTGGCGGCACGTCACGGAGGGGGCCACTGAGGGCAGACACTGTGGAGAGAGACATGGCTAAGACCTCAGGGAGGCCTGATGGCTACGCAGGGAGGAGGGAGAGGAACTGAGCAGGGGCCATCACAGAACTCACGAGCACACAGAGGAGACAGTGGAGCCGCGGAGGAACGGCCTTCCGGTGGCAGGGCAGGGTGACCACAGCAGGGTACCAGAAAATACTTCGCTTTCCTCAATAGAAGGACCAGGTTCCGCCCCCACCTCCCCTTTTTTGGTCCCTCATGGTAGCTTACTCTGTGCTCAGGAAACAGGGTCTGAGGGGGACACCTCTAAATTGGAGCCAGAGAGTGCGTGTTTCTCAGGGGACCTTTTCCTGGCTGATCCAGGCGGGACCGAACCTGGGCCAGGGTGGAAGGGTTGCTGTCCTGAAATGGGGGCGAGTCTGCTGATACTCAAATCACCCGAAGGTAAAAGACACCATGGCAGCCACACACTGACTCACTCCAGGTGACCAGGCCCCATGTGTGGTCTTCACAGGGCCCCACGTCCAGGCCTTTCTTCCGCCGTACCAGGTCCGTCAAACCACCAACTTTCCAATTAGCAGCTGAGCGGAAACCCCTTGCCCCACCCAGAGAGCCTGGATGGCCCCCTGAATACAGAGCCAATGGAAAGCCACTGCCAGAACCATGTCCCTCTCATGACTTGGCCAATGCTCACCTGCTATCAAGACTTGGAAAAGTTTGTGGGAAGAAGAAACGGTGCAGAGCTAAGAGCTCTTGACACACAGAATCCAGGACAGATAAACCCCTCAGGGCCAATAATGAGAGCAGCGATCCCAGGAGAGTAGAGGGAAGGTTGGGGGAGAAGGAGGAAACGATCAGAACAATTGATGTACGACGCCCCCCCCCACCCCCTTGCCCCAGAGGATGAACAATACAAATGTGGGTGAAGGGAGACAGCGGATGGTGTATAATATGAAAATAAAAATAATTTATAAATTTATCAAGGGTTCACGAGGGAGGAAGGGGGGGAAAAGAGGAGCTGATCCCAAGGACTCAAGTCGAAACAAAATGTTTTGGAAATGATGATGGCAACATATGTACAAGTGTGCTTGACACAGTTGATATATAGATTGTTATAAGAGTTGTAAGAGGCCCCCAAAAAATGATTGATTGAAAAAACAGAAGAACAGCTCAAAGACCCCACTGAATTTTTTTAATTTTAAATTTGTTTTTAAAAAATCATTAGGGGCTCGCTCATACAACTCTTATCACAATCCATACATACATCAATTGTGTAAAGCACATTTGTACTTTAGTTGCCCTCAACATTCTCAAAACATTTGCTCTCCACTTAAGCCCCTAGCATGAGGTCCTCATTTTTCCCCTCCCTCCCCACACCTCCCTCCTTTATGAACCCTTGATAATTTATAAATTATTATTTTGTCATATCTTGCCCTGTCCGACTTCTCCTTTCAGCCACTTTTCTGTTGTCCATCCCCCAGGGAGGAGGTGACATGTAGATGCTTGTAATCTGTTCCCCCTTTCCAACCCACCCTCCCAGTATCTCCATTCTCAGCACTGGTCCTGAAGGGATCATCCGCCCTGGATTCCCTGTGTTTCCAGTTCCTGTCTGTACCCGTGTGCATCCTAGGGTCTAGACCCCACTGAATTTTTGAAGCTCTCTGTGTGCTGCTCGGCGGAGGAAAACATACTCAGACTTTCCGGCACCACAAACAGCAGCAGACCCCTCAGGTGAACCCCCAGGGGCTGAGAACGTGGGCTGGCCACGCCCTGAGAGAGCGTGGCACAAGGCTACGACTTTCTACTTGGGACTTCTCTGGCCTGTTCTCAAATCTCCGCCCCCATCAGTGAGGGCTGCTTTTAGAAAGATGGGTTTTTGAAAGAAGAGACCGAAATGCGGGGGAAACCCACCACACCAGGGAAGTTCCAGCCCAGCCCCGGATCTGGAAGGAGATTCGAGGTGGCAGGACCACAGGCTTCGACTATGGGCAGCAAGCAACGCCTCTGCTTTTGAGAAATGCTCTAAGATGCTGGGGATGAGGGAGCAGCAAGCAAACAGGTTCCTGGCTCTCCTGAAGAGGCACTATACTCACATCTCACACCACCTTGGAGACTTCTGGACACCCCGCCTACCCCCACCCCCACCCCCCTTGAATTTGGTCCTGGTTGGGGCCTTCCTGCAATATGCCACACGGAGCCTCCGGGCACGTTTTATTCCCTGGGGATCTTAGATCTGTCCCTCAGAATCAGCACTTCTTTTTGAAGCGTGTCACCTCCCTCCAGCCCCAAATGATGCTTCTGTAGCCCCTGCTCCCTCTGATGTGGGGGCTGGTGACACGCGTCATGACTTTTGAAGTCCACTCTCAGCTACGACCTTGTCCTCCATGAGGAGTTAGCTCGCAGGCTCTGGGAGGGCCTAACTAAGGGTGACTTCCTGAGCCAACTGGGGGGCCATCTCCCCTGCCCCAGCCTTGCACAGAGGCTCAGAGGAGGCTTGGGGATGTCCTGCAGCCAGGACTTGAACCAGGTCCCAGGGATGCTCTCACACGGCGGCCTTCCTCCAGGCCCTGTCTCTACCCTGGTCCAGGCGGCCTCTGCCCTGGCTGGGACCCAGAACGGGTGGAATGGCCAACGAGGGCTTCCTCTGTTTTCTACACATGCTCTTTCTGCAATTCCATCTTCCCTTCCACCCACCCTGAAGACACTCCATCCGCAAGACACACGGTCCTGTCTGGTCAGCCAACAGAATGCAGCGTTCGCGGATAGCTCAAGAAAACCGCAGGGCAGGGAGCGTGGAGCCCAAGCAGCCTGTGCCCACGGCTGAGAGGAGCAGAAAGAACGGCCGGGCCTTGCTCTCCTAAGGAGAGGTGGCAGAGTCCAGAGGGCACAGCCTCGATCGGAGGTGGCCGGAGGCCTCTCTGGGTTCCCATTATTCCCATGTTGCTTGCTGAGCCGTAAATCACTGCTCTAGAATCAGAGAACCTTCCAGAAAGTCAAAGCTGGTTGAGGCTCCTGCTTCTCAACTTGCCCTCCAGCCTGGTGTGTACACCCTGGGGGCAGCACTTGAAGCGCGCTCACCCTGCCCCCGAGAAGCCTGGGCCTTTGGACTCACACCACAGCAAAGCAGCAGTTGGGGCAATCTCGGGGGCTCAAATCCTGGTCCCTTGGGGAGCAAAGCCATTCGGAGAGGCAAGGGCGGGGCCTTGGGCACACGTGGCAACACCTTCTTGTGGGTTGTGGGACAGCCCTTGCTACTGCGGCAGAACTGGGTGCAGGGTTATAATGGCAGATTCCTCCCCACCTTCCTGGTCTTTTTCTCGCCAGTGCAGTTCTTTCATTTTCCTAAAACTTCTTTCTAACACGTCCCCCCTGCGACTGTCCTGTGTCCTCAGAGAAAACCCCGTAAGATTCCCCCTCGGGAATGAAAAACAAGTTCCCCAAGTTCTTTTGAGCTGACCACTCTGCCCTGAATCCAACCAGCCCTAGAGGTCCACAGCAGCCACGTTCTGAAGGAAAGCCTGCTCTTCTGGGGGATGCGTGTATGTGAGTGAGGGGGAGGGGGGGAAGAGGGGCTGAAATGAGACAAAGACAGATGGGAACTGGAAATACGGGAATCCAGGACAGATGAGCCCTTTAGGACCAGCGGTGAGAGTGGCCATATCGGGAGGGTGGAGGGAGAGAGGGAGAACAGATGACAAGGTCTACATATAACCTCCTCCCTGGAGGATAGACAGCAGAGAACTGAGTGAGGGAGACGTCGGATGGTGTTAGATATGATAAAATAATAATTATTTATAAATTATCAAGGGTTCAGGGAGAGGGCAGGAGGGGAAAAATGAGGAGCTGATGCCAAGGGCAAGTAGAAAGCAGGTGTTGAGACTGATGATGGCAACATGTGTACGAATGCGCTGGACGCAAATGATGTATGTACGGATTGTGAAAATTGTTGTATGAGCCCCTAATAAAATGATTAAAAAAAAAAAAGACCGATGCCTGCCGGAGAACACCTGCCCAGTCCTCCAACGGTGGCAGAGAGATGCTCACGGGCGTCTGTGCTCATAGGAGCTGGGAGTCTAGCAGCAGTGGCTTATTATCTTCTTGCTTTAGAAAATCTAGCAGGCGGAACTTGTTTGGGCTGTGACTGCCATTTGGCCTCAGCACACGGTCCAAGTGGGAGCAAGCTGCCAGGAGCTGGTGAGGGGCTGGCTTATTCCCCCAGTGGCATTTCGAGGGTCCCAACCTCTGGTCACAGGGCCTCTGTGGGCCAGCCCTGTTCAGCCCTACTCCTCCCCGAGGGGGGCTCTTGCTTTCTGCCAGTGGCACCCCGGGAAGGTGTGGGTGCAGCTCGTATCCAACACTGTCAGAGGGGGTAACGCCCCAGGAGGGGACATCAAAGCAGGGATGGGATTGCCCATCAAGCAATGCGGGAACCCAGCACTTCCACTCCCCACCCTGCCGCCTGCCAGCCATGGCGATGGCGAGCGGGTGCCTCCTGCCACTGGGCAGAAAGGAGAAGGCAGGAGCTGCAGGGAGCCACAGGAGATGGGGACCAGGCCATGGCGGGGTCCACCCATAGGGGGAGTGACTAGGCTGTCCACGTATGACAGGGATGGGGTGGCCCTGGGTACTGTGTCACTTCACTGCAAACTCAATCTACAGGTTGGGGTGGGGAGTAGGAAAACGCAGGAGTTAAGACCTGCATAAGTCCACAGGCGAGCGGGCACATAGACAGACAGACAGACACACACACACACACGCCCACATACAGAGAGTCGCATGGATTTCAAAGTTCTGAAGCAAAACAGAGAACCACGTGTAGATGCACACAGAGCTGATGTGGCCAAGTCCACTAGGGGCACACACGGAGAGCCAGCAAGACAGGGAGGTGTGGACAAGGGCTCTCAGGGGGCAGTGGGCAGGCCTGGTGGCGGGGTGGGGGAGCTTCAGGTCTTGATGCCCCGCTCCAAAGCAATCTGCGTGCCATCAGTGACACTGAGACATACAATCTGCGAGGCCATATCTTTGAAAATGAGACATCAGGACTGTGTACGTGGGAATTCAAAGTTCTTCAGAAGAGATATCGCCTCTCTCAAAAGATGGGATTGGGGGGGGTGGCGCTCGGGGAGTGGCTCAGGGGCGGGAACAGCGTGGTCACTCTGGGACCCTTCCTCTCTTGCCCTGGATGGTCATTGTGTGACCTCTTCAATGCTTCTTCCGGAAGCACAAGGTTCCGCGGAACGGAGCAAGGGAAGTCTTTCTTCACTGACGCTGGGGTGGGTTCCGACTCAAAGTGTCCCCGGGAGTTTCTGAGACAGTCAGTCTTTACGGGAGCCTCCTCGTTCTCCCTCGGACCTACGCTGAGCCGTCCACCGTGCACCCCCGGCTCCCTCACGCTCCATCCTGTGGCTCAGGCTTCCAACAGACACGCAGCCCCCAAACAGCTGCCTACCACCAACGGGCCCCACAGAGGTGGCAGCTGGATGGGCAAACCTCAGAAGGCTGGCTTCTCCTGGGCAGGACACGGCGCTGCCCACAGCCTCACCTCCCACAGGAGTTGCAGTCTGGCTGCTGCGTGACAGCAGGGCGCCTGCGGGCTTCTGGGGATACAGCAGCAGGGGAGCCGTTGGGCCAACCTCGCAGCCTCCAGATCTCCAGCAGGTTAAAAGCACACCTGTACTCCAAATAATGAGTAGTAGGCACGAAGCTCTGACTAAAACGTCTGTGGTCACAGACAAGGGTGCCCCTGTAGCGGCATTGGAACGGAAGGCTTCTGAATGCTTCATGGGCAGGGCTGTGGGTTGGCTGAGAGACAAGTGTCGAAGGCCCGAGGGCTTGACTCTGTTTACTCCCCTCCCCGCTGGCATGTGCAGGGATGTGAGACCCCAAAAGGCTTGTAGCCGGAGTTTAGAAAGTCACAGGGCCAGCTCCCCTTCAACCCTTCGTCAGTGGGGGTAGGAGGAAAGAGACAGACGGACACCAGATGTGTGTGAGAGTTCTTGAGATCGTGAGTGGGGAGAGAAGGGTGGGGGCAGTTGAGAGGAAATGGGTTTTGACCGTTTCTTCTCAGGAGATTTTGAATTAAAAAAAACCAAAACAAATCCCCCACATTGCGAGTCATTTAGAATTGCCATAAACACCCCTCCCCAGGTGGGTGTGGGGATGTTAGGAGGAGGAGGGAGGACAGGAGTCGGGGCATTAGGCAAGGACAGGGATGGGTTAATCGGGTCGTAAGCATCAGCCCTTTTACAGCATCAGTGGTTCCGAGCGAGTCAGTGAACACACCAGAGCTTAGGGCACGGGGGTGTGTGTGCGTGGGGGACAGGGACAGGCCACTCCATGCGGCAACCACCAATCCCACGCAGTGGTCTCTTCCTGGGGGAGCGCCCTAAGGGTGTGGCACTGCCTGGCAGTCGGCATCTTGGCTTTGTGTCTTAAATACACAGGCCAAGAAGGGACACAATAAGAAACAAGAACTCCCTTTGCCTGCTCTTCTGTTTTACAACCACTTCTAGGCATGGAGCTGCCAAGGGAAGAGGTGGGCCAGGCTGCCAGATCAGGGATGTGGGAACAGGAGCCCCCAGCCCCCCCATGGCCAACCGCTGTGCTGGCTGCTCCACAACCCTCTTCCAGAGTCTTGACACAGGGCTCTCAGGGATCGGCGGTCGTGCCTTGGAGCCACGGGGAACACCGAGCGCTGCCCAGCAACAGTCCCGGAGACCGTTGGAGCCCCCTCGAAGGTCAGTCAAGACACGGACAGCCTGGCCTTGCCTCCAGGGTTTTAGATCAGCTAGGCCTGGGGGGATGGAGCCTGACCATCTGCATTTCTGACATGCTACTCGGCCTGTGGCTCTCAACCTTCCTAATGAGGAAAGCAACCCTTTTAGACAGCTCCTCGTGTGGCGGGGACCCCCCAACCAGAACATTATTTTCCTTGCTACCCCATCACTGTCTCTGTGCTGCTGTGATGGATCAGGCCTCGGCCCACAGGCTGAGGACCGCTGGGGGAGGATGCTGCAGCTGCTGCTCCGGGCACCGCCTTTTCAGGAGCACTGTCTTAGGTTCTGCCTGTCTCCCTTGGAGGGGGGAAAATGCCCCCCAATTCTGCAAAGTTGCGGGCAGGGGGCACAGGCATGACGACAGGGCATGGCCTCCTGTGGTGGCAGTGAAGCCGGCACATGTGCTTGGACTGGGCCTCTCAGGCACAAGCAAAACGCACTCCTGCAACTTGACTCTTCCCTCCTGACTGTGGTGTGCAACCAACGTTTGAGTGATGTGATGCCTACCACTTACGGGCAATGAGACTGGGCAAAGAGGTCATGATGGAAGGTACAAGCACACACCTGTGTGTGTGTGTGTGCGTGAGGGAGCTGGGGCGATCAAACAATCAAGCAGTTGTATGGGGATATTACGCAAGCTTCATGGCCTCGGACTGGTGATATTTTGTTATTAAAAACAAATATCCAAATGGGCTCAAGCAGCCAGAGTGGGAGCCCCTCTGGGCGGTGGGGAGGGCCTGGCGCGCCGCTCCATCCGAGCTGGAAAAGGCCTGGCTTCTGGCACGGGGTTATCAGGTGGACCCTCTGGTTGTTTGGGAGCAGGGATCGAGGGGAGAGGGCGGAGAAGGGGTTTCAGCAGGGTTAGCGGCAGCGTCAGATGCTGCTATACATACCACCCAGATGCAAGTCGATGAGGTCACTGTAATAAGACTCTCCCCAATAGTCTACAACAAGGAATTGGTGAAGACAGAGTTACTGGATCAGATAACCCTCCTGCCCACCCCCAACCAGATGATCAATGGAATGAGGACACACACTCACACACACTCATAGCTGGGAGGGTGGAGAGGAGCAGCAGGAAGGCACGCAGCGTCAGTCTGCAGACTGCGGGGTGGGGCGGGGAGCTCCATGGGCAATGGAGCCAACAGCCCATCCCCATGGGGCTCCTGGGCACACCCCTACCAGGTGGGGTGAAGGCCATGGCTTTGTGTGGAACCTCGATGCCTGGGACGCTAAGTTACTTAAGGAAGATTTAAGCAAGGTCAGGGGCAGATCCAGGGTTACTTACTTCCTCATTCCCTGGACACTAAAAGCCTCCAGGCTGAGGGGCTGCCTGGGGCCCAGGCCTATGCATCTTAAACAAGCTCAGCAAGGATACCGATCATGGGGTTTCAGGTTGACATAGCTCGCCCAAGGACTCTTGCACGCGTGACCTCACTGGAGACCACCTCAAACTCCTTGCACAAGCACTTCTGTGGGATGGTCTGACATGCATGAAGCCCTGGTTCTTCTGAAGTTCATGGCAGTCAGCATGGTTCTTACCCTGCATCATGTGTCCCCAGGCTCTTCAGGGCTGCTGGGCAGCCTCCAGCCTTTAGCTCCACCCTACTGGACGCACCTTCTTCCCAAGGCTGAGATGCAAAGACTGGGCACTGCTAGGGGACTTCGGAAACTGCCATTGGAACAGGTGGGGGTGAACTGTCCCAAACCACAGAGGAACGCAGGGCATGCCAAACTCCAGTCCCTACCGTGTTTACCTCTTTTCTCCAAGGCCCACCCGCCTGAAGGCTGACCAAGGAGGCCCCAAGAGGCACATCAGGAAGGGGAGCACAGTCCTGTGAGGGCTCTTCATCTGACCATCTGACGCTCAGGGTGTTTCCATGTCTGAATCAGGGTTCCGGAACCAAAGGGGCTTGCCGGAGCTCCCGAGCCAGAGAGAACCCAAGTAACTGCCTCAGGGTTGAAGGTTCCGCGCCTGGTCCTTTCAGGGAGGATATAGGGAAGATGGGGGTAGGGATCAGGTCCCTCTGGAGGGACCACTTGGCTATCAAGGTCGGACCTTCCCAGACACTGGGAGCCGTGGCATGCATTGTCAAGGTCCATCAGGGCCGGTGCAGGCCCCACAGCAGCGGCTGTGGAAAGATGCTACAGGATCCTGCTCAGCTGAGCCTACCTTCCCACAGGAGAAAAGGGCACCCAGGTCAGGTCTCGGCCAGGGGCCACTGGAGGACAGTTGGGGAGCAGGGAGAGAGGAAAGGGCGGCCAGCGTGCGTGATTCAGGCTCAGAGATGGCCCGGCAGCTGGAGCAGGGCCACTGGGAATGCTCACAGAGAACCAGTCTTCCGAGGGATGTAATTCAATTTTTCAGAGGGAGAAGGACACATTTAGCAGCATGTTCTTGGGGTAGGAGCCCCGGTGTCCTGAGAAATTCCCCAGGCGCAGCACAGCACGGAGAGGTTGCCAGAGAGAGCTTGCGAGGCCTCTTTTTAACAATGGGACAGAAAGCGCTTTGGACGGAAAGATCTTGCTTCGACAGTGGTTCTCAAACTGTGTCGTGGGGAACCCAACAGCTCGTCAAGAGGGTGCTCCGCAGGGCTCTCAGACACCTGGTTCATCCACACTTGCCCCCATTTAAGCACACTGCAACAGCACCACTGATGGGCTTGCTAGTCTGTGCGGCCGGGTCAGCTCCCTGTGGGAGGCCTGTGGGCTCGGCGCAGGTGTCTGGACGTTTCGTGAAGGCCAGTAGTGGGGCTGCCTGCCTGTTTATCCAAAGTCCAGTCTGCTTTAAAGAATGTGAACCTGCTGACTGCTCGGAGGAGGCGGCCACTCGGCCAGGTGAAGAATTTGCCTCTGAAACCGTGGGGTGTCTTGAGTCGTTGCGGTCCCTGTTATCTGGACTCCCCCCGAGGGTTTGTGCTGTGAACGGGGCAGGCCAGACCACCTGGTCGCCAAGATCAACTGTCCTCAGGCGGCACAACCTAACCTAAGTCCACCAACATGGCTGATCGTTGGAATCACCTGGGGATCTGGTAAAAATACAGATCCTGGGGTTCCTCTTACTAGAGATTCGGATTCAAGGGGTCGCAAATGGAGCTCAGGGATCTGTGGTTCCAGCAGGTTCCCAGGTGACCCCAATAATCAGCTATGTCGGGGAAGCTAGGATCTACCTGACTGTGATCAAACCACGCAGCCTCCCTCACAGCTACATCATGATGGAAGCCAGGAGAGGCTCTCAACACAGATGCTCCGTCTGGAGCTTCCTGATTGGCTAGATCCCCTTGGGTTATAGAAACCGTGAAGGATTACCCGACACACCAGGTAAGCACATGCTTACCTGTGCTTACTTGCTGATCTACATTGAATAATTTCACAATTTTTTTCAGCACAGCACATCTGAAAAGATGCTCTGGATCTGAAATACGGTTCTATGGATTTGAAAGTCAGATGCCAACCACGTCAAGAAGCACAATCTCTGATGTGGTGAACACAAATGCCATCCAACACTGGGGCAGTGGCTGGGGCCTGCAGTGTGAGGAGGAGGGAAAAACCCAACAACTTCCACAGCTGCATCTTTTCCCTCCCCAATCGCTTCGCCTGAAGGGCAGCACGCGGGGACGGTAGGGCTGTAGATTCTAGGCTGTCAACAGTCTGGAGAAGGAGACCTCCCTTCTACACCTGACTCTCCAACCCAACCGTGTGGACGACAGGCCCTATCGATTTTACTGACACCAGGTACACACCGCGAGACCACCAGGTGGCCTGGCCTCGCGCAGGATCAGGCTGTCACAGCTGGCTGCTCATGGGCTCACAGCCCCCACCCCAAGGTCAGAACAGGGAAGTAACATGAGGTCACACTATTTCTTTCTACCCCAGGCTCGTAATTTGAATGCCGAATCTGCCTATAGGCCTCCTGCTCACTCAGAAATGGAAAGCTTGCCCACACAGAGATGGGGCCACCTGAGAAACAGAAACCAGTCACTACGTGCCGGAGACTGGGCCTCTGGGTCTTCCAGATAGTCTCTGAGTCAGGTCCTGAGACATCCATGGGGGGAGGGGACAGGGGGCATCACCAGCCACGTGGGCTCCAAGTCCATGTTGCTCTCTAAGGCCCCCTCTGCGCTGGCCTGCCATAGGGCAGGCGAGCCTCTCAACCCTGCCCTGGCCACTGTCCTGTCCTTCCGCTAACAGAGGGCCCGTGTGCACCCTGGAACCCTGCCTGCACTCCACTCGTGGTGTGGAGGGGGTCCTTGTGTGGCCCCTATGGTGCGGGCAGCAGAGGGGCCAGGGAGAGCTAAACAAAGGGGGGTGGTCCATGGGGACCAGGCTGGGGCTTGCTCGGTACAGTTCTGTGATGGCGGCTTGTGGTCCCAGCTCCCTTGTCCCCGGTTATTTTCTTCTAGAGAGAAGGGATGGGTAGGGGAGGGGAGGACAAGCAGGAGCGCGTCCAGGGCTTGCCACCAGCAGGTGAAATGGCTCAGATGTCATCCCACAGGTACATGGCAAGCCTGGGAGGCAGGGCGAGGACCGGGGCCGAGGGCAGTGTCAAACAGGCGCTTTCCTTTCCGTGGCCCCAACCTCAGTGGTGAAGGGGCCCAGCCAAACCTGCTGGGAGAGGAGCTGAGGTCCAGATGAGGTGACATTAAGGCGAGCTAGCCTGGTACTGGTGGGTGGGTGGGGGCTTTGCCTCACGAAGAAAACCGAGACAGTACCTGCTTCACCACGCAGTGCCTTTTCCACAGCGACCCCTCTCTCCTCCAGCTGCCTCTGCTTCTCCTCCACCTGCTCCAGCTGCCGCTGGATGATCTGCCACAGAACCAGACCCTCCATGAGTGCCCGCCCCCACCTCCTGGCTCCCCAAGGAGGGCAGTGTGTGGAGAGCGAGGGAGGACCAGGGACAGGAAGGGTTCCTTCTGGGTGGGCCCTGAGCCACCCGCAGCAGCCCTGGCTCCACGCGCAGACTCCCGAGTCTCTGGGTGAATTGGGGCCGTGGGGTTTCGGGGCAGGAGGGGATGGATGTGCCTACACAAACCAGGCTCCCCTCCGCGAGACACTGCTCAGCAGCGGGGGTTCTTGGAAAGCACTGTGGAAATGCGGCCTCTGTGAGGGAGAGGTTTTCATCAGAAGCTGGACTGGCCAGGATCGGTAAGGCCCACCTGGGACAGCCCTGACCTCTTGCCACAAAATCCCAGGCTGACAAGCCACACTGGTGCTTGGTAACAGCTTACAAGTGAGCTAGCTGCCTCTGCAGGGGTTGTGCTAGACCAGGGGTGGGTGAACAGACAAGAGCGACTGTGGCAATCAGCTTGACATTGCCAAGTGGCCTCTCACAGCTGGCCTTGGGGCCTGCGGCCACGGGCCACAGCTGCCAGTGCCCTCCCCAAGCCTAAGGGGGCTAGTCTAGAGCTGACACGCTTGGCTATCCTTTCACCTCCACCACAAGCACGAGGCCCTGTTGTTACATTAGGCACTCTCGTGGTGCAGGGGAGGGGCCAAAGGGTGTGACCCGCAAAACCACCAGCAACTACTCGGGAGAGAGACTGGGCTTTCTCCTCCTGTAAACAGTTACAGTCTCAGAAACGCACGGGGATCGCTATGAGTCAGCACTGACTTGATGCCGGTGAGCTTGGTGTGGTTTGGTCCTTACATTCAGAAGCCTGGTGGTGTAGTGGTTATGCATTGGGCTGCTAACTCCAAGGTCAGCAGTTTGAAACCACCAGCTGCTCTTTGGGAGAAAGAGGAGGCTTTCTACTCCCATGCAGAGTTAGAGTCTCGGAAACCCGCTGGGGCAGTTCTACCCTGCCCTAGAGGGTCGTGATGAGTCAGCTAGTTGGGCTTCCTGGAAGCTACATGATGGCTGTACCCTAAGAATCCGGGGATGCCCTCTCGTGCCAGTGACTTCACACAGGGTCCATCCCCCTACCTCTGCCTTCTTGTCTCTCCTCAGACCAGGCCGAGAATGAGCAAGGTGGACAGGGAGACAGCTGCCACATGACCTTGCCAGGACTCCGGACGGCACTCAGGAGTGTAGCGGTGCCACCTTGCGTGGTCTCACCTGGGCTCGGTGCAGCCGCTTCAGTTCCTCCTGCTTGGCCTGTCTCCGAGCTGCCTTCTGCACACGCCGGGTCAGCTTGAGGCTCAGCTCCTCTTCTGTGTAGGTTCTCGGCTGGAGAGAACGAGGTTTCCTCAGCCCGCAGTGCTGGTGAGAAGCTGGCTGGCAGGGCTCTTTCTGGTGGTGGGAGCTGGTGCCTGACCCCCATGGCCCCTCCACAGAGCACTGCAGGGCTGAGGGTGCTGGCAGACACGTGCGTGCAGGAGAGGCGTGTGGACCGATGGCCTGGTGGGCAACTTAGCCAGGGGGGTGACTAGCACGCATGTTTCACTGCTGCGCCCCGATCCTGCGGGGCTCACCCAAACACCTACAGGAGCAGACACGTGCCCCTCCTGACAAGGACAGGGGCTGCGTGGAGGCTGTTTGGGAGGTGTAACAACTGACACCAACAACCTCCTTCTCTTGAGACCACCTGGAGCCTGTCTGGGGATGTCTGTTCTTCCTAAGACTCGGCGTGGGGTGATGGTGTGAAAGGGCTCAAGCCCCCGCTTCTAGGAGGCTTACAGGGAAAGAAAAAAGAGACCGCGAGGGTCTTTTCCGGTCCTTGGGTATGGAGCGGGCACTGACTCAATGACAGTGAGCTTGGTCTGGTATTAGAAGCCACATTCTTTAGAGGAGTGGTGCTTGCGAGATTCTTTAAAGAAGCAACATCCGATGTAAGGACACAGGATGCTACCCTTTTAAGTCTGGAGCCCCTGAACTCACTAATAGAGTGGGGGGGGGGAAGCCGTGGGGTGGGGCCTGGAAGAACTGAGGGACCTGCCAGGGTCCCGGGAGAGTGGCGGGGGAAGCAGGGCACCAGTGCGTGTAGGGTGCTTTACCGTGGGCACCAGAGGCAAATGTTGGGGGCTCTGTCTGTACTTTCAACACCCTCTTGATTGCCTCTGTGGATTTTATAGGCCTTGGTGGCGACTTCTGAATTCAGCCCAGGCTACAGTCTCTTCATTGGCATTCTAACGGCTGGTGTGATGGCCGGAGCCCACTGACCACCAGGGGTGTGCTGGGGCCCCCAGCGTCTCGTCTTGCTTTGTGGTGCAGGCCTGTGGAGGCCCATTGCTGCCGTGCCCCTCCCTCAGGCCCCGGAACCAAGGGCCACATGCACTCCCGCCAGCCTCTCTGGTCGCTGGTCTGAGGGCAGCCCTGCTGCCGGTGCTGGTGAGCGCCATGCATGGAGGAACGCAGTTAGTGAGGATGGACCGGGCCGGGCGCTCTGGGGGATTAATCACAGACAAGCATGCAACGGGGTGTGGTGGTGCGGGGCAGCCGATGGGAAGGAGACTCTACCTTTGATGCAAACGATCTCCTGAACGCCAAGGCGTGTGGTACATAGACCGACTTTTAAGGGGATGGCAGAACAAAACAGAACGGCAATGATGGTGATGATGGGGGGGGACATGAGAAACAGCACACACAGAGATGGAGCAAAATCAGTTAGACGTTTAAGACGAACACACGAGACTACACCACGTAATCGAGTTTCACAGCGTCCCACAGGACAGCAGGGGGACGGCCCTGGAGGTGGGGGCCCCGGCAGCAGCGGTGTCTAAGGGAGAACCCCTTCTACTCTGAAGAGACAGCTTCTCCACTTTCCCCCATGTCCCCTCTCTTCTCACCCTCCCGGAGTTCCAGTTAAAACTGCTGACATACAATGAGACGCCACGTCTGCCTGAGCAACTCCCAGCACAGAGTTCATTCTGACCCCTGGCGTCTGACTAGTGCTGTGCCCACAGCGGTTCCACACGCCGTCCTTCACCCCTTCCTAGTAGCTCACCAAGCCTTACACAACGGGCTCAGACCCGCATGGTCAGCAGTTCAAACCCACCAGCAGCTCCGAGGGAGAAAGACTGGGTTTTCTCCTTCCGTACAAGGTTCCAGTCTCAGAAACCCATGTAGGGGGTCGCTCCGAGTCGGCACTGACTCTATGGCAATGAGTCCGTCTGAGGTACTTCTGGGTAGATGCGAGCTGCCAACTGAGAGTTAGCAGCCAAGTGCACGAGCCACTTGCACGACCTCTACGTGGGGGGATATTCTCCCGGATGCTACTGGGCAACGGGAAGAGGATGGGTTGTGGGGTTCCTGATGCCAGAGACACACACCCAGCAACGTTTTCTTCCTCCTGCCAGTGCTCCCAAAGAAGGCAAGATGGGCTCACACCCATCTCCCAGGAAGAGAGAACAGGCGGCCACTTCTTGGTTATCCACGGTGAACCCGCCACCGAACATGCTGCCCCTTTTCCACGGACTGGTCTCTTCGTGCCCACGGGCCCAAGTATGCGACAAACTCTCCACAAACTTCCTAGACGCCTGTGCACTCTTCTGGCTGTCCGCGGTACTTTCAACATCATCATCTAGCTGTCACATGTGGACGCGGTTTCTGAAAACAGCAGCTCGGGGCCAGGGGCACCCTCAACACGTTCAAGGGAACTTGTGCAGCGGATGTGCCCAATGCAGTTTTTTGATCTCTTAACTATTGCTTCCGTGACCATCGATGGTGGAGCCTAGCAAGATGAAATCCTTGACAACTTCAAGCTTTTCTGTTTCCCCCAAACTTGGAGTCTAGTTGCGAGGATTTAAGTTTGCTTTACATTGAGGTGTAATCCCCACTGAAGGCCACAGTCTCCTTAGGAAGTGCTTCAGGGTCCACCTTACCTTCTGCGAGCAGGGTTGTGTCTACACACTGCAGGTTGTTAATAAGCCTTTCTCCAATCTAGATACCTTATCTTTCATGGATGATTTGCTCAGCATATAGGATGAATAAATATGGAGAAAGGATCCAACTCAGATGCACACCTTTCTTGATCTTAAACATGGAATATTCACTTGCTCTTTTTAAACAACTGCCTCTTGGTTTATATGCAAGTCCTGCGTGAGCACAAGCAAAGTGTTCTGGAATTCTCGTTCTTTGCAATGTTATCCATAATTTGTTATGATCCACACACTGAATGCTTTGCGCAGTCAATCAAGCTCAGTACATATCATTCTGGCATTCTGTGCTTTCAGCCAAGAACCGCCTGATGTCAATAATGAGGTTGCTCATGCCGCCTCATCTGGCTTGGATTTCTGGCAGCTCCTTCCAAATGTTCTGTCGCAGCTGTTTCCGAATGGTCATCAATAAAATGCTACTTTGTGTCTTATATTAACGACACTGCCCAATAGTTTCCAGATTCTGCTACGTCACTTTCTTTGGAATGGGCACAAATATGGATTTCTTCCAGTTGGCTGGCCAGTTAGCTGTTTTCTAAATTGCAGGTGGCTGGGATATTTGAAAGGTTTAATGTTGGACAATTCTTTTTGGAACAGTGACTCTGTGTTTTCCTTTCATCTTCTTTGGATGCATCCTGCATCATTCAATATTTTGCCCATAGAATGAATCCTTCAATATTGTGATTTGAAGCTTGGATTTTTTTCCTTTTATTTCTTTAAGCTTGAGATATACTGGGTGTGTTGTCCTTTTGATCATAATATTCTACTTTGTCTTCTAGAACTGTCTTTTGAAATTTCCTGTTCGGCTCTTTTCACTTCACCATGTCTTCCATTTGCTTTAGCCACTCACGTTGAAGAGCAAGTTTCAGAGTCACTTCTGTTATCCTTTCCCCCTTCATTCTTTCTTGTCTTCTTAAGGACCTTTGCTTTCTTCGTGCATTATGGTCAGGATGTCATCCCGTAACTTCTCAGGTCTTCCTCATCAGTGTTCAATGCACCCCCTATCTCTTGTTGGGATGTTCTGTCTTCTCCTGTTGGGTCCCTCACCCCTATCCTTTATTCTGGAAAAGGTCTAAGCTAAAGACAAGTTGAAAGAGGACAATGAATGCCCATATGGTCCTC
Organism: Tenrec ecaudatus; assembly: GCF_050624435.1. Classification (NCBI taxonomy): domain Eukaryota; kingdom Metazoa; phylum Chordata; class Mammalia; order Afrosoricida; family Tenrecidae; genus Tenrec; species Tenrec ecaudatus. The sequence goes on from NC_134535.1 coordinate 135,318,397, forward strand.
ACCAAATCGCCTTGTTGTGGGCCATCCATCAGACGCCGGCTCTTAGCCACACAGGATGCAGCAGAGCTGGCTCCAGGGCTTCCGGGGCTCCATCTTTACGGGCACAGATGTCAGGCCTTGTCTTCTGAGACGCCTTACGGTTAGCAGCTGACACTTAGCCATTATGCCCCCGGGCTCCTTAACACCCACCTGGATTTCCCAAACGTTAACCTGTGCCACATGGGAGCCAGCTCTCTTGGTATTTCATCTATTCCTCCGCTCTCTCTATCATTTCATGTTGAATATTTTAGTCTTTACTTCCTAAGAATAGCACTGCCGTGGCTTACGAGGAATTTAATGGTTAGCTAATACTATATTGCATAGAAAGTCCAAGTTGACATTTACTCAATTTTCCCCCTAGCCCCCTGTGTTTTGTGTGTGTGTGTGTGTGTGTGAACATGGCTGTAGGAAGTGGGCAGAGTTTAGCCTGTCAATCAGTTGCAGCTTGATTGAAGGGCAACCCAAGCTAAATGGCTCTCTGCGGCCGGCCTCTTCCTCCTCTCCATGGAGGTGCTCGCACTCTCTGCTTCACCTTCCTGTTGGTGAGCCTCGCAGCGGAGACCTGCTTGTGATGCTTCCACCTCCACTGGAGCCCCAGGCCTGCAGCCACCAGCCTGGGATCTCCTGCATTCTCCATCACTGCACGTAGCTGTGTGAGGCTGAAGAGGGATTTATGGACTAATGTCCAACTTATGGACTTGAGCTGGACCAGCTGGGATGCTTTCTTGCTATCCAATTACCCCTGATATAAAGCTCTTTCGTACACGTATATGAGTGTCACTGGACTTGTTTCTCTAGCCGACCCCGGCCTAACATACTGTTTTTCAAGCTGTCTTGGTTTGGTCTGGTTTTCCGGCAGCCCTGGGTCTCATGGCTTGGAGACTGAGGGTATCCTGCTTGTGCATAACATCATGGTTGGAGGTGGGCCGGTGTTATCGTCGGCTTGGCTATGTCTCTGCAATTTCTTACGTGAACTCAGTGTCTGGGTCGTCACTGGTACTTGAGTCCCCGGGGCTGCTCTGGCTCTTGGATGTTGTGGTGGGACCCGCAGGCTGCTGTTCGTATTGACAGTGGGAAAGGGGAACTACACCCTGGCTCCTCACGTCTGCTCAGCCTTGGGGGCATGCGGCTGGTCGGCATAACTATCCAGGGCAGCCTGCCACTCAGCATGTGCACGGTGCCCCATCAATTAATGGAGAAGCTGCACACAGACCTGACCACGATAGCAGCCATACATGGGAAGGTTAACACGCTATGAAGGGGTTAAACGTGCCCGCTGCCGTGCCAATGAGGCAAAGGGAACCCGTGGGCCATGTCCTCCTTTCTCCACAGACCCCCTGAGGCGGCCCATTGCCAGTCGCCTGTGCTGGGGTATGTGCAGAGCCTCACGTACAGGGGCTTCAAGTGTGGAAGAACACAATGAGAATTACTGGGATTTCCCCACAACACTTCTGAAGCCTCATCCTGTAGCCAGAAGCAGCTCCCAGTTTGTACCAAACTACTGCTTGGGAGAGTGCAACGGGGGCACTGGTTAGAGGCACATTAGACCAGCCCCCGCTGGGGAGCGAGGGCACAGAACCCCAAACCGGAACTCAGCGTGGCTTAGTGGGTGGGCAGAACTCAGGCAGCCTCTGCAGACAGAGAGGGATGGGTAGGCGGAAAGACGGACGCTCTAGGTATCCTAGAGTGTGGACAGATCAAGAGCTGGCATGGGCACGGGAGACACACGAGTCAAGAATGAGATGAAAAAACGACAAAAAACACCACCAGGTCTCCCCCAGTTTGCAGTGATGAAAAGAGGAACTGCATCAGACTGGGGGTGGGGGTGGTGGTAGGACGGGTGCTGGAGAGAGGTTCTGAAAGCCACGTGAAGGGGCTTAGGCCTATCACGGCGTGCCCAATGGTTGAAGCCCTGGAGGCCTGTGGAGAAGGCAGCCTCACCCTCAAACCTGAGGAACCTTTTAAAGACGGGACGTGATGTTGGGGGAAAGTCTTCATTCACTAAAGGGAGGCGCAGGAGGCTGGACCACCAGCTTGGACAGGAGGGCAAGCCCACCGCCCCTAGAGTTAGGTGGTGGCTGTGCTGCTGAGGTGTTTGTGCGGCACCCCCCCCCCCCATCAGAACCCCCTCCTGCCCCCATCCCCCTCCAACGTGACAATGTCTACACAAGGCAGCAAAAGGCCCTAAAACCCAAACATTGCACGCCCACAGGAGGCCAGAGAGGAAGGCGTTCCAGAGGGAGATACCCACGGCTCTGGAGAGCCATTGGTCACCTCTGCCCCAAAGCCGTGAGGCAGCGAGGGTGACTAGGTCCTAACAAGCACGGCCCAACTCTGTCTCCTGAGTCAGCCACTTTCACAGCAGAACACCCTCTTTTCACCAACAAGCAGGCAGACGACTGGAAGATTCCTCAGCGACCCAGCTTCATGGCATACCTCTCCCATCCGCTGTCCCACCTCCACCACACCCTGGGGCCAGAGTGGCTTGTCCCCCGGCATCCTGTGTGGTGGTGGTGGCAGGAGGGAGTGGTGGGGAGTGGAGGGAGATTCCATTTCCACATGGGATTCCCATGCTTCAGCTGAGGGCTGCCAGGCTGCCTCCGAAAGTCACAGTGCAGCTCTCCCAAGGGCTGGCCCCGGTCTCCGCCACAAGAGCGGCACCCAGGATCTTCCACCAGCACAGCACATGTTTAAAGGTCCATTTGAAAAGCCGCGAAGGGGCCTCTCTCTCTTACTTGAACCACTGGGCTGGACTCCTGGTTCAGCTGGGAGGCCAGACTGCCTTTCCCCATCCTACCTCCCCACAAGGAACAGTGCTAAACTGAGGGTGACAGGACCCTTGAGCCTCCTGAGGCCTGGCCATCCACGGGATCACATACCTCTCGCTTGGACTTCTGGGAGGACTTCTCAAGGATGTCGTCGCTGGAGAGGTCAGAGTCCTCTGAGAAGCTCAGCTGGCGCCGGAGCTGCAGCTCTGGGGGACAGGGACAGAGGGAGAGTGAGGACAGCGGTGGCTGCCCGCAGGGAGGAGGTACAGGCAAAGGCTCCAGCTGTGACTGTGATAAAAGACACCCAGTGTACAAGGTGCCATTTTAACCATTCGTAAGCATGTAGTCAGTCTGTTTCTGCAGCATGACGACTACTACAGGGCTCTGGACCCTTTTCATCCCGACGCACTGACTCCCCATGCGCCCTGCCCTCGCCCCAGTACAGCTTCTAGGCTTCCTCTGTCTCTGTGCATTTGCTTTCTAGATGTTTTACACACGTGGCACTCAGTGGTGTTTACCCTTCTGCATGTTAAGGTCACGGGCGAGTTTAGGGATGATCAGTGGTAGCAGGCAGGCCTCAGCAGTGCCCCTGCCTGGTGGATGTTCTTCTTCTCGCACATTGGGGAGCGAGTGGGCTCTCAGCCAATGCTGAAAGGATGTTGCCTGGAGCCTGCCTGCTACTCCCTGGCAACACTGCCCTGTCCTGCAAAACCCAGGCCCGGCTTGGAGCTAAGGCGCCTCCTTCAGGAAGGGTACAGAGTCAAGCTGTTTGCCAGTTTCTGGCTGGCCTTTCCGCTGAGAGAGCATGTTCTGAGGCAGCAGTGGTGGCTCGGGGAGACCTGGGCTGCACCCCCTGCCACCACTGCCTGTGTGCATGTTGCTATGATACGGAACAAGCTTCAGCAGAGCTTCCCGACTGTGACAGACTAGGAAGAGTGGCCTGGTGACCTACTTCTGAAAAACCAGCCAATGAAACCCTATGGGAAATAACTGGTTGCGAGTTAGGATATAGGAAAGCGCCTTTTCTCTGGAGAGTATGCTATGAAGGAATTCCGTTACTGCGAGGGAAATGAAGCTTTAAAATCCAAAGGAAAACAAATTTACAATGAAAAAAAGTTAGAAAAGAATAAAGCCCAAACCCCACTGATCACAGCTGTGTGATCCGCAAGGGAATGGGGGGGGGGGGGGGAGAAGGAAGAACATGACAAGGCCAAGCGTCTCATGTGTGGCCATGCGTCTCATGTGTGTTGCGTGTGCGCTCAGGCTTGCGCCATCAGTTGGGGGCCGACGCAACACCCATGCTCTGCCAGCCGAGTCCAGCTCCCTTGCTCTGGCCCCTACTGGCACGCAGCGGCTAGGAACGCACGGGGGCGCCCCCCATCTTGGACCACATACCTGCTCTCACGGTGGGCGACAGCCTGTGCTTCGCCGAGTCCACGGTGGCCCCGCTCGAGGGCGTGCTGCAGCGCGACCTGTCCTCGCCCTTCTTCTTCTTGTCCTTCTTGTAGCCGGAGAAGACGGACTTCCACAAGGACTTGGACTTGGCGGTGGCCTCCTCCAGCAGCCCAGGGCTGGGCTTCTCGGGGGGCCGGCCCTCGCTCTTGGGCTTCTTCTCCTTCTTGCTCTTGCGCGGGGAGAAGAGCGACGACCTCTTCTTGCTCTTCTCGCTGGAGCCCTCGGAAGAGGTCACCGACCCGTCTGGCCCGCCCGAGTCCGATGGCGCAGACAGGACCTCCTCGCCGGTGGCTTCGGGCTTCGGCGGGGGCCCCGAGGAGCCCTGCGGGGCTGGGCGCTGGGGGGACGGCGAGGCCGGGTCCCTGCCCTTGGAGGGTACCGGGAAGGCCTTGTGGGCGGGAGCTCGGGCCAGCCTGGCGGCGGCGGCCGCCACCTCCATCTCCTTCATCCGGCTCAGCTGCTTGGCCATGGCGTCTCTCAGCGCCTGGCTCTTCACGCACGTCTCCCGGGCTCGCATGCGCTCTTGGGCCAGCTCCTTGGCTTCCGGGGAGACGATGGGCAGCCCCCTCTTCTGCGCTTGGGCCCCGTGCTGCGGCCAGCGGTCGGGCGGCGTGAAGAAGGCCTCGGGCAGGCTCGCCTGCTCCCCCGCGCGCTCGTCCTCGTAGGTGTCCTCCACGTCGTCGGCGAAGGGGATCTCGTCCACGCTCTCGGCAAACGACTTCCGCACCTCCTCCCGGGGGGCCCGGGCGGGCTCCCGCGGGGGCCGCAGGCGCAGGGCGGCCCCGGGCCCCGGCAGCGGTGGCGGCTTCCGCTGCTGCAGCTGCAGCGTGGCGGGCTCCTCGCCGCGGGGCGGCGGCGGCGGCGGGCTGGAGGGCGGCGTGAGCATGGTGGAGTCGGAGGTGTGGAAGCTCTGGCTGCCCAGCGTCTTCATGTTGGACGAGCTGCCGTGGAGGCCCAGGCCCGAGCTGCTGGACGCGTCCCTGCGCTCCTCGGGCGCGCTCCGCAGCTCGCGCTCCGACGGCGGCGACTTGGGCGTCAGCAGGGCGGCCGTGTCCCCGTCCCCCGGGGGCAGGCCCGACCGCTTGGGGACAGGGGGCAGCTGCAGGAGCTGGAGCCCGTCCTCCCGCGCCGGCTCGACCCGGTAGGACCGGAGGGTCACCGGCTTCAGCGCCGGCGAGGGGAGGCCGGCCTCGGGCCCCTTGCTGCGGTCCACGGGGGTGAGCCCGAGGCTGCGGCGGATCTCGGCGCTCTTCATCCAGAACTCTTCCACCAGGTTGCTCCGGGTCAGGGCCTCGGCCAGGGGGCTGCCCCGCTGCTCCCGGGCGCCCGCCGGGCTCACGGGCAGCGGGGCCAGCGGGGTGGACGCTTTGGCGGAGATGGGCTGGAAACGTATGGGGGACTCGGTGGGCGACGGGATGGTGGCCTCGGAGGAAGGCTGGGGCTGGGAGCAGATGGGGAGCGGGGCGCGGGGGGTGGTGGGAGTGGCCGACCGGGGCAGAAGCTGAGGGCCACCTAGGGAGGCAGGCACCCTGGCTTCGGGCAGCGCTGCGGGCTGGGAGCGGATGGGTGAGGGTATGGTGGTGTGCGCGGAGGGGGCTTCGGCCCTGGGCTTCTCTTGGGGGAGCAGAGGCTCAGGGAAAAAGCGCTCCTCTGGGGATTTCACCTTGTTGGCGACAGAGGCATACGGGCTTCGAGCACCCTGCGGAAGGGATGGTAAACAGAGGGGCTTAGAAGGCACTTAACATTGGTCATCACCCCCCCCCCAAAAAAAACACCCACCACAACAACCCACAAACATTCTTTGTCGGGGAGCCTGAGCCTGCGTTTGCTAAAACATACGAGAGGCTTCACAAAGTTCATGGAAAAATCCTGTTCTCTCAATTCTATTTTTTTCTCCATAGGCTTTTTCATTGCAACCCCTGCCCCACCCCTCCACCCGCCCCTCCAAACAAAACCGGTTTTCCTTCTTCATTCCTTGTAGTTGTTATTCATGACTCCAAGAGACCAGGCCTCCCTGCCGGCTCTATCCGTTCTATTTTAGAACCCTTATATAGGAGCCCGGTGGGACTGGGCTGCTCACTGCAAAGTTGGCTGTTCGAAACCCTTATCAGCTCCATGGGAAACAGAGGAGGCTCTCTGCTCCTGTAAAGATTCACAGCCTTGGAAACCCACAGGGGCAGTTCTGCTCGGCACTACATGCTCACTGAACTGGAATCGACTTGATGGCAGGGAGTGTGGAGCTTATACTAAATTCAAGGAGCTCTGATGGCAATGTGGGTTAAGCAACTGTTCATTAACTGAAAGGGTGACGGAAAAACTTGGGCTAATGGTGATGGCTGAACGTGATGAATGAATTTAACATCACTGAACTGCCCAGGTGGAGATTGCTAAGATGGCTAATTTTGTTACTTAAGTAGTTTGTTCGTGTTCTCTCTCTCTCTCTCTCTCTCTCTCTCTCTCTCTCTCTCTCTCTCTCTCTCTCTCTCTCACACACACACACACACACACACGCAGCACGTGGACATAATTGAGAGGGTGAAGCCCTGCGGCAGGGTGACTGCTCCGGGAAGTGGTGGGGAAATTATACTCAGCCGTCCCTACTCCCTTCCTAGGAAGGCTCAGCCCTGCCCTGAGGCAGCACCCATTTTCAACAGCTTGACTCGGCATGCTGAGGAGGGAGTATTTTTTTTTTAAGCTTCCTTAGAATGAGGCCAGTAGCCCTCCTTCCCCACTACTCGCTGTGCAGTGTTCACCAGGGGATGGTCCCTAAGATGAGAGATGATTTGTCTATTCAGGGTGCTTTCGGTTCTGCTCCCCACGTGCATGCCAGGCCCTTACCTCTGTCACGGGGCTGTGCACCGGGGAGAAGCCAACGCCTTGGTCCCGGGGGAGCTCGGTGGGGCTGGAGACTTGCGAGGGGCCTGGAAAGAATGGACACAGGGATTTAGCCAGGAAAGCCCACCGCCACTCAGGCTAAGGGGGCTTCTCTCCCAGTGGCCGGGCAGTAGGTAGCCGGCCGGCCATTTTCAGGGAAGAGAGAGGGCTGGGAGTTCCAGGCTGAGCCCCTGCTCCTCACACACATCTTGTGGGAAGAAGTCCTCGCAGAAGTGATGGAATTTACCCCACGTGCTTCCCCACAGCTCTTCCGCTAGTCCTCTTGTCGGCAGTGCACCAGGAGGGTTGACTTCAGTCCGTGCTTATGACCTGGCCCAAAGCTTTGAGCTTCTACTCTTTGCACCCGTGTATAGCAAACGGGGGTGGGGATGCTGGCTGAAGCCATCTGTGGGTGGATGCCTATGGCCCAAGCACGGAGGAGGAGTCCTGCTGGCCATGTGGAGGGTGGGCAGGCTGCAGCCCCACAGCATTGCTTCGGGGACAGGCACTGTCTAGTCACCCTCAGCCGACTAGAAGCAGGAATTCTGCAAGAGGAGCGCACTCACCTCTCTCCTGATGCTTTGGAATGGGGGGTGGCGTCTCATCCTCATTTTCCGAGACCCTCAGCTCCAGCTCTGCCTCCACCTCTTCCTGGTGCCGCAAGCGGAGTTCGGTTTCAGCGTCTGATGGGATATCATCAGACCAGTGCTGGTCTGGAGGAGGGAAGGGAGACATAGCACAGGCTTGGGTGCACAGCCCAGCGAGGCCGGGCTCCGCCCTGCCTTCCTCAGGGACAAGTCCAGTCGCAGTGTGTGAGGCCTGGCCTGGACCGCAGTCCCTGAGTGGCCCACTTCCTCCCTCCGGGTATAGCTCATGGTGGTCCTGTGAGATCCTGTGCGTCTCCCACTCTTTGTAAACACAGCAGCAATGACAGGCTAGGCTGTGACAGAGAGAATACTGGTTTACCGGTGGCAGGTGATCGTGCACAAGTCTTTGCTCCTTTACAACCCCCCTGCCCAGCCTAACCCTTTTCTCCCTCGCTGTTGCTGTGAACACCAGCCTGCCTGGCGGGCTCTGGGTTCTGATGGACTCCATGCAGGCCCAGTGGGTCAATGGATGGGGTGGCTGAACTGACACACCCTCTAAATGGGTGGCGGAGCAGGGAATGTGCCTGGGGACCTAAGGGCTTCCTTCTGTGAGCTCTGTGTCTTGACTTGGTTTTGTGTGTTTTCCAATCCTGGGTCCAAAGTGCTGTGGCCCCACCTCCAGCGGGGAGAAGGGAGGCTCTGGGGTTCCCCCGTACCATCGTCCAGCTCAGCACCAGTGTCCCCCGTGTCCCCATTCTCCGCCGCCTCCCCTTCTATCTCTGCAGGTTCTGAGTCCACGTCTTCTTCCAGGTCATTCTCCTCAAAGGGGACTGCAAGGCAGAAATGTTCAAGGGAGGAAAGGGCAGGGAAGGCAGACAAGCAGGCTGCCTCTACAGGTGGACGTTCTCAGGGCCATGAGGAGGTGGTGGCAGGGTAAGGGAGACCCTCAGGTGTCTTGGTTTGGAGGGGGGGTTTCTATAAGAGTACTGTGGGTGCTGGAAGGGCCCAGAGCCATCCAGAACACCCAGTCTTAGCATTTCCCTGCTCGAGAAGGGCCAAATGGTGGCAAAGAGCAGCCCAAAGCCTGCCCATCTTCCCCACCATCCTCCGGGGTGCCGCCCCCCCCACATGAGCAGGACCCCTCAGGTCTGCAGAGAAGACTCCAGGCTGGCAGGGGGGTGGCGTGCCATCTGCAGGGGCTTCAACAGTGGCAGCTTATGTGCCAGGACTCAGGCAGGTGCCACCAGGAGGCACTCACGGCTCAGAATAAGCTGCTCATGGGGGGGACCACTTCCCCCTGTCGCTGAGCAGTGGGACAAAGGTCCCGAGGCCTCAGGCCATGTGCTCACTCAGGGACACCAGAGTGGCCGGTGCTTGCAAGTGGCAGAGAGCGTGACCCTGCTCGGGATGAGTTAGGAGAAAAGGGAGGGGCTATGCAAAGTCCATTTTCCAAAATCACGGCAGCCCTTCTGCCTGCAACTCTGTTCGCAAAGCGGGGCCCCGCACCGATCGCCTTCATAAGGACCAGTCCCTACGCACACACAGCCACGCACACACAGCCACACACGCAGAGAGCCACGCCCACAGTTCCGAGGAAGAGGGAGCCATTAGGAGAGGGAAGTTCTCAGAAGGCGCAGCCAGCTCCTGGAGACCAGCCGTGCTAGCTGGGGGAGTCTGCTGAGCGTTTGCCGGGGCTGTCCTCAAGGGCTCTGAGAGCGTCTGGGGCTGTCCTCAAGGGCTCTGAGAGCGTCCTCTCAACTCACTCCTGAAACATTTCGGGGGAGCAGTTAAGCTTTGGAATGCCTGTGGAGCACAGCCCAGTTCGGGCCACCAAGGAACCGGAAGCTGCTCAAGAACGCCACACACACTCACCGCCGCCAAGTTGGTGCTGACTAGGACGGGCCAGAATGGCCCTGTGGGCTTCTGAGACCAATTTCTTTTTTCCCTCCTGCGGAGCGGCTGTTAGTGCCCACCTTGTTAGCAGCCCAACATGTAACCACTGCCCCCCCCCCCACCAGGGGCCCTCGTGCTGAACAGACTGGGGCAGGCCATCTCCAGAGCGCAGCCAGGGGGACCCGTGCCCCCAGCACTGGGAGGGCGAGCGGGCCGCCACGGTGCAGCCAGAGTGGAGACCAAGGGAGCGTGGGCTTTCAGTGGAGGTGGGGAGGAAGGGGCAGCTCCAAGAGGCTGCTGAGACCTTATGTCTCAACCCAGGCAGCAGTCACACACGCTGCTGTCTTTAGCAGTTCTCCACGCTGGGCATTTTCTCTTTTCTGCACACTTATTAATCTCAAACCGGCTGAAGCTCTGGTCTCAGAGAACTAGCAGAGTTTGGATTGAAACACACCGTTGCAGGCGATGGGCCAAGATGGGCTCTCCAGGAAGTTCGAGGCTGGCAAACAGCACCAGAGGCTCCCTTTTGAGAGACCAGAGGGGGCTGGCGGGGCTTCCGATGGCCAGATGCCATCCTCCCTGTCTCATAACACCAGGGAGGGAGTGCCTCAGCGACCCCCATGGGCCTAAGGATTTTGTGGGAGAACCCAGCTCGTAGTCACGTAGGAAGATTGGTCATCAGAGCCAGGGCGGGGGCCTTCTGAGGCTTAGTAACATGAGGCCCCGATCAAAACCCCACCAGCAGGCCCCTGCTTCCTTTGGGCCCGGGTCTCGAGCCTGACCTTCATATTTGGTCAGCGAGCCATGAGTTCATCATTACAGGTCACCATTTCTGAAAGTCTGGGCAGACATCTTTGCCGCCCATAGTAGCTTGCCCCTTGGACAGTCACCCAAGCTGGTAGCTGGAGGAGGGGCATGGTCCTCTGGAAGGCCCAGGCTGGCACACAAAGACCTGGGGCAAACAGAGCCTGAACGCCTGTGCCCTCCCGCTCGCGCCCACTCCCCTCCCCAATGCTTGCTATGTTCTCTTATAGGGGCCTGTGTGTGCTGGGGCACCGATGGCAACTTCATACTTTTGGTGGCAGATGAGCTAAAAGTAAAAAGCCACCCCAGAGAGACCCACAGACGACTCCCCTGATGAAGGTCAAGGTTCACGGGCTCAGACTGGCTCCAGCCCTAGTCATGTGGCGCTCCACGGGGCTCTCCTACTGAGTTTGGACTAAGAAGTGAAACAGCCTTGCACTCAGGAGGGTGAGCGTCTACGCCCCTTGGAGGCACCTTGATGGGAACAGTTGTCACACGTATCACAAAGCAACAGATAGGTAGGGGGCGTCGGTGCAGCAGCCGCAGCAGAGGTGGAGAGTGAGGCAGCTGAGAGGATGGAAGGATAGAGTCAATCGGTTACGATGGAGCGCAAGGTGCTACAAGCTGCCACGTGAGCGGAAGAGCCACACACTACGTGAACCAGGAGCCATGGCCATCCTGAGTGCCTGGCTGCTGGCTGGGATCCGATCCCAGCCGGAGGACTGATCACCCTCATTCACCACCACCGAGTCGATTCCAACTCCCTGTGGTCCTAATGCTCAGATCATCCTGTCCTGGGACAGGGAGAACGGCCCCTGTGGGTTTCCCAGACGACATCTCTTTATGGGAGTCGAAACCCTCATCTTTCTTCTGCAGGAGGGTGGTGGTTTCGAACTGCTGACCTTGTGGTTAGCAGGCCCAAGGGCAACCTACGGGGCCACCAGCAGTACAAACTGATGTGAGGAGAGCGGCTGAGTCCGAGGTCCCGCTGAACTGCATGCCAAGTGGTTTCTCTTTCCCGGGCTCCCTAGGTGGTGCGCACAGGTAAGCCCTCTGCTGCTCAGGGAAAGGTTTGCGGTTCGAGTCCACGCAGAGGCGCTCAGAAGGCCAGGGGAGCTACTGCTGAGGAGAAAGCTCAGTGAACAGTGGAGCACAGCTCTACTCTGACCCCGGAAGTCCCTCTTTCCCCAGGGCTCGGTGGGAAGGTACTTCTCCCACCACTGCTGCTGGGGACACTGGACATACTGGTCTGAGCTCCAGGTCCGTTCACTCTAGAAGTCACCACAAAGACAGCGAGGTTCTCAACTAGGAGTCCTTCCTCAAGCCACGCTGGCAACACGACGGGCTAGTGATCGGTTGCCGATGAGACCAGTGTGAGGGTGGACAGGGCACTGCCGACGTGTCCAAGATGGAGGCTGGGCGCCGTCGATGTCCTGCAGTGGACAGAACTACTCTACTCAAAATGCCAACCGTCCTCTTGCCGAGGGCATGTCTCCTGAGACACGCAGGGAGGGCGCCAGTGCCTTTCCACCATCTCTGTCTGAAGACCCAGCTGATGCCAAGCCTGGTCGGACCAGCCTGTGCCCTCTGCCTTTAGCTGCAGAATGTTCTCCGGCGCCCTCTCCCTCCCCGAGTCATCTCCGTGAGCTGGTTTGGGACTGCTTCCTTCTCTGAAACGTTCCTAGGAATACAAAGACCACTCAGCTGGGTTTCTCCAGACTGAACCTCTGCGCTCAGAACGGCCCTTCAGTGTTGGACTTTAGCTCATTGAAGGAGGGGAGGGTAGCCTGTCTGTCCTACTGGCCTCCCCGGGTGAGTGGCTGGCGCATGCAGCGACGTGGTCCCGGTGAGGACACTGTCCGTTGGGGTGAGGCATGCATGTGCCCCCGCCCCCCGACATGCACTGCAGCAGGATCGGCACTCTAGAGTTAAGGAGCCAGCAGAGCTGCTGAGAGAGAGGTTACTGTGAACTGGGAGAGAGCAAACATCACCAGGCTACCTCTGGAGACCGTCTCGAGCCAGGCCTGCACTGCCGCGCGGCGGACGGAGGGAAGGTCGGGCACTGGATTTGGAAAGAGACGATAAATACAGAGTTACTCGGGGGGAGGTGTGTCTGCCGAGGAGAGCACGAGGTCATTCCTGGAAGTCCAAAAGGAGAGAAACGGGGCGGGTGGCGGGCAGCGCGCCTGCGCCCTCGTCTGTGGGATGGGCCATCCGGGGGTAGAGGAGAGGGGAGGAGACGTAGGTGAGGGCCATGAGGGCAGCCTGGCACGCCTCTTCAGCGCTGGCACAATGCTGAGTGTACACTGCTGCAAAAGGAGTGGTCAGAGGTTGGTCCAGCTGCAGGGGGCGGGCGCGCTCAAATGCCACCAATTTCAAGGTTCTGGAAGGCCAGAACCCTCTTGCACAGGCACTGCTGTGTGGCCCAGCGCGGGCACTGAATGGACACGTGGGCGCCGGGCGACAGAGGGGGAGTCATGGCCCCCACCCCTCAGCAGTCTCCACTGGTCCCCATTACTCCTGAGCAACCAGAGGGTGGTGCATGTGCAGCCTGTTGTCCACAGCACCCCACCCTCACCTCAAACCGAGAAGCCGGGAATTGTGCTCGCTATGGGGAGGAATATTTCTTGGCCCACAACCACCCCGCCCCGCCCGCCCGACAGACAGACACACACTCACTCCCAGACACACTCTGAGAAAGGTTCAGGAAACTGCCGAGAGGGGCAGGGCCAAGCCTGCCTGGAAAAGTGGGGCGGGGCCCTTGGGGCCAGGGCCTAGGCGTCTGCACACCCCGCCCAGCTGTCAAGGGCAGTTTTCCTGGCCGGCACCAGGCAGGCAGTGGGCTGAGCTGGCTCTGGCCTCTGGAGTCCAGGGGTGGCTCTGGCCCCAGCAAGGCAGCCCTCTGGGAGCAGGGGCAGGCGATGCCCGGAGGACGGGGGCCTGGGTCCTGGTACGGTTACCTCTCGGAGTAGAGGACTCGGAGGCCGGGGCCATGTGCTCCTCCTCTACCCGCTCACGAATGTGGGTCCAGTGCACATCGGCCTGGATCTCCAAGGGATCAGCCGGGTGGGCGATCTGCTGCAGCCTCGGGTTCCCGGCTGCTGTGCCGGTGACAGGGAGGGAGGAGCCAATAGACAGTGCAGGGAAGGAGGGGGTGGAACACCACAGGAGAGGAAAGAGAAAGAAGTCACAGCATTTCAGTGTGAGCCAGGAGGAGGCAAGGTTTGCAGAGCACACACATCCCCACACAGACGCCTTTGCCTCGGTGGGCTCATGGGGGGCGGGGGTGTCCGCTCCTCCTGGGGCACTCCCCGTCCCACACTGCCAACGTGCAAAAAACAAGAGAACACAAGACAGAGCCAAGTGCTCAGCTCTGCCACCCAGCACAGTGAGGGACTGGCACGCACCTCACATGCTGTGCTCAAGGAGCCCCTCTGGGATTTAAGTGATGTGAGAGAGGCACGAGGGAACTGTGTCCCTCTGTCACACACAAACCCACTCACACACTGGTCTCTTTCTGGTGCAGCTTAAGCTGCTGTTGGGGAGGGGCAGGTCCCCTCCCAGGACGGCCCCGTGCTGCATGCTGGTCTGTGACGGGGCATAGATCAGAGAGGATGGAGCCGGAGAGGCAATGGCTGGGGGAGTGTTTCCTGGGTGGGATGGAAACCAGCACCTCTCTGCTTTTCCTGGGGCCCAAGACTTTGTCTTCAAAGTACGTTGGTGCCCCACAGATGCCCTCCATGGACAAGACCAGGTTTCTCAGATGAATGCTCCACTCAACCCAGCAGCCCCTTCCCACGACTCTTGCTGTGAGAACCCCGGGGTCCCCTATGCAGTCCCTGCCCCGTGGGCTCCCTGTAATTAGTGCGTTGATCATGCCGTTGAGTGGGGTTAATATAAAGGGACAGGCAACTACTTGTGGGGAGAGCCTCTGGGGAAGGGAGGGCAGCTTTTTGGGGAGCAGGAGCAGGTGCCACTGATCTCTGAGAATCTGAGCTCCTGAGACGCTCGCCCGAGCTCCCTGAGCCATCCTGCTGGCCTGGCTTTGGGCCCCGTCTCCACCAGGGCAGCCTCTGACCTTCTAGGGACAGGGAGTGGAGTGTGATTGGGATAGAAAATGCCAGGAAGATGGTCAGACTTGGGGAGCAACTGCTCCTGCGGTTTTAGCCCCTTCCCCTGCTCCCACAGATGGATGGGATTTTTCCTAAGCTCCACCAGCTGGTAAGGTGCTATGTCATGGCTATGTCACCATGAGCCTGGCTGGCTCGGAGAGGTCTGAGGGAGGCAGGGATGGGGGAAGCTGTGGGGCTTGAGCAGCCACGTGGCTATGTGTGGTGTGTGAAGCTGTGGGGACCTCCCTTCCCTTGGAGAGACTCTAAGGAGGCACAGCAGGGTCTGTGCTGAGCACTGTGGTGGTGGTCATGGTGGTGAAGGGACTCCGTCGGCCACGCTCTGAGCTTGGCTGTGACTAATGTGGGGTATCCCGCCCGGCTGAGGGGAACTCATGGCGGAGACACGAGAGGGACCGCTGGGGCCACACTCCCCAGGGCTCTGTCTGAATCACCTTGGAAATCGCTCTTGACTTCCACACTACTGGGTGCTTGTCTGCCCAGAAAGGGTGGGCCAAGCACGGGAACCCAGCAAGGAGTGTGCTGAAGCTTGTCAGCACAGAGCTCAGAAACTCACGGGTGACGTTAAGACGGGGCTTCAAACATTTCATAGGGAAAAACATAAGCAATCAGCAGAGAATTAAACTTCTCCACCAGCGTTTGGAAGGCCCCCTCGTGCTTTCATGTGGGACCTGCTCTTGGAGGCAAATTCCGGAGGGCTTTCGGGGAGCCAGTGTTGAGGGTGGGCAAGGTGGGCAGAGTGGGTACCTTCAGGTGTACCCGCTTCTTCTTCCTTAGAGAGGTGCTGGAGCGACTGGGTTTGCAGGAGTTCTCTGTCCCAGGGGCAATACTCCCCTTCTACAGCAGGGGGAGCCAGACACCAGCAAACAGCGTCAAGAGCCCACGTGTGGGGGGATGAGTGGAGAGGGAGGGGACGCGGAGGGGAGGGAAGAGAACAGAAAGAAGAATTATCTTCAGCGCCAGGCAATAGCGTCCTGTCACCATCTGCGCAGGCTTGAGAGTCCACCGTGCAAAAGAACACACACACACACACACACCCCAGGTGCTGCCTCTGTGGGTATGCCTTTCTTTCCCTCGTGAAAGCCCACTCGCTGCAGGTTTGGTGCTGACCTCGGTTGGGGCCCAGGAGAGAACATCTGCAGGAGAAAAGCTCAGAGCTACGCGCCCTGAAAGGGACCCAAGCTTTGACCTCGCGCTGTGCTGGGTGGGGGTCAACAGCCAAGGTGGAGGTCATTGGACTGGGGACGACGCCAGCAAAGAGCCCTTCCCTGGGCCCGTTGGAAATGTGCTCCGGCCTGCCCACAAACTGGGGCTCGGAGGTGGTTCTGGGCTCTGTGGCTGCAGCAGGACGGAGCCAAGAGCCCCCCAGCCCAGGGCCCACCTCCCTCCAGGCCTTATTTCCCGTGCATGGGAGCACGAAGGTGGGGTATTGAGTGCCGAGCCCGCCTTGCCGAGAGCACAGGAGGGCTAGGGAGCTGGAGCGAGTGCCCAAATGACTGCTGGCACTCACAACCAGGGTAGGCGGAGTATCTCCGGGCCTGCCACATCTCGGCAGGGCTGGCACCCGGCTACACAGCTCTGTGAGGGTGGGCTCAGTTACTCAGGCCAACTTGGTGAAGGGCCCTGCGTCCGTCCGGTCTGCACTCAGTCCTTGCATCTCCAGAGGAAATCAAGCAGCAGAGCCCAGGAAGAGCAGAGATAAAATAAGCCTGCCGAGCAGCCGGCCCAGCCCACCAGACTGGGCCGTCCAGACTCTGAGCTGTCTCCGCCACCACACCCTCTTCTGCCCTCCCCGGAGAGCATGTGGCAGTCTAAGGCCTGACTGATGGGGCGGCACCTTCTGGGGAGCTCAGGCCTCCCCCTCCTTTGTGCAGCCAGCGGAGGGGGCAAGCGACACCTCTCCTCACAGACAAGTGACTCCGCTCACACAGGGTCACAGGGGATGGAGGGAAAACTATTTTGGAGCAGCCAGAACGCCTGGATAGTGGAACCAGGAGGCTTCTTCTGAGGACATCGGTTCGAAGACATCCTCGTGCACATTGTCAACCTGTCCACGGGAAACCTAAGCACCGAGACCCTCCTCCCCAGGGACGGCAACTCCAAGCCAGAACAAGATCCCATGCACCCAGCCTTCAAAATCCATGAGGCGGAAGCAGGGAAAGTTCTAGAACGCTAACCCCTTCCCGCCTTTATTAAATGCATATCTTGACGGAAACGGAGCAGGGAGAGAGATGGGCGAGAAGGAAGAGCAGGTGGCCATGTTGGGGTGCAGGCGTTGCACTGACCCTGCTGGGCCACCACGTTCTTCCCCCTGCTGATGGGTTTGCTGGACCCCCAGGGTCCTCTCGCCCCCTGTGCCTGAGGCACACAGCTGCTCAGGGCTCAGGGAGGGGCAAGGGCCGGGTAAAAGATTCTTCCTTACCTTCACTGGATTCTCCCTCCTCTTCCTCCTCCTCTTCATATTCTTCCTCCTCTTCATACTCCTCTTCCTCTTCATCTTCCTCCTCCTCTGTCCCGGGCACATAGTTCTTGGAGGCCTCTAGTTCCTCTTCACTCTGTCCTTTCAGAAGGGCGTGGATCCTCACGGCCTCCTTCCAAGGGACGCCACCTAGGTCCGAGGTGGGCAGCTGAGGCCCCCCTTCGTCCTCGTCCTCCTCCTCGTCCTCCATCTCAGACTCGGAACTGCTGTAAGGAAACAACCGCAACGATCCAGGTGAGGGAAGGAGAGGAAGACAGAGAAGGGGAGGGTGAGAAGCCACGAGACGCCTGCTCGGGAGACCGTGAGAAAGGATCCCGTGAGGTGGCCTGCGCCCCCCAAAGGTAAGCGACGACGTGGTGGGAGGGAGGAGGTAGCCAACATCCCGGGGAAAGACAAAACGCACCTGTGCGAGGGGGACGTGCACATGCCGCCCCCCCCCCGCCTCCCCCTCCCCAAGTGGGCCAGAGCAGAACGGCACTCCATAGGCTCCACTGGCTCTCCACAAGCCCATCACCAACTTCCTGTCGTTCCCTCAACGTGCCGGGGAGAGGGGCGGGTTAGTTGGGCTCTTTCACCCAGCCTGTAGGAATGGCGTGCCTCTTCTCTGTCCTGGCCTAAGGCCCATGGCTCTCAAGACTCCTCGGAGCAAGCGGCAGGGGGGCTGGCTGCAGGTGTTAGCCAACTGACGCGCCCCTCAAGATGCCCTGCCCGGGCTCAGGCTTCTTCCTCAGTGCTTGCTAGGTTGCACTCTCTCCTCTGTAGGCACCCCCGGGCAGGGAGGACTCAGCCAGCCCCGCAGTGCAGCAGGTGACAACACAGTCAGCTATGAACCCACACAGGAGAAAGGTGTGGCAGGCAGCCTGGGGCCCTGCTCCGCTGTCCTCGAAGGCTGTGGCGGGTCAGAATCTACTCCACGGCGGTAGGCTCGAGGTTTGGGCCGACAGCACCGAGCCGTTACTGACAGCACACACGGAGCTCTCCTCCTTCTTCCCTCCCCTTGTTCACAAGCGAGGAAACGAGCTTCACGGAGCTGGGCTGATTTTCGTAGGAGTAGCTGCTGGGAGTCCCACCCTGAGCCCACCCCATCTCACCCCATACCGGGACCCCCCAAGAGTCCCATTCTTCAGCCCAAGCAGCCGACAGGGAGGGTCTCACGCAGATGGGAGAGGCTACACTGGAGGGCAGGGCTGGCTTTGAACCAGGCGGGCTCCGGGTGGAGGACCGGCTGCAGGTCCTGGTGGAGTTGCAAGGGGACAGGGGGAGTGATGGCTGTCACGCATCCCCCGAGCCTGCGGGCAGCAGGGGAGACTGGCACTTGCCAGAAGTCTTTCCAGAGGGGGCACTGAGTCCCTGCTGGGTTGTGTTTCTACGGGGAAAGGGGTGAGTGAGGCAGAGGAGAGGGACAGGGAGCCACGCTGGGCCTTCGAAGGAGAGCATGAGCTCGCCAGGGACGTGCGAGGACGCCTGCGTAACCTTGGCTCTTCTGCCGGGAAAACGCACCGCCTGCTCCGTCCCCTCCCCTCGGCTCACTCCCGTCGTCCTCCCACCATCCTCCCAGAGCACACAGCCAGTCCTCCCTGCTGCAGGCTGCTGACTCTCCCAGAGAAAAGGGTTCTTTTCAGACTCACTTCAGAGGACAGGCCCCTCAGCTCAAAAGTGCCCCCTCTTGAGGTTCAGGCTCTTGTGTGAATGGAGCCCCGCCCCCCACCGCCTCAGGGGTGCAAAAGCTGAAGCACTTGGTTACTGAGAAAATGGCTGGCTGGTCCAGCCCGCCCAGAGGCACCTTGGCAGAGCGGCCACCTGCTCACCGAGCCCAGCTGTTAAAGACCCAGTGGTCAGGGCCTAGTGGATTGTATGGTCAGTGACTCATGCACCAAGAGAAACAAACCAACGGGGGTGCAGTCGGCTCAGACACCCGTGGGGCCGCCATGGCCAGAATGGACTCCGTGGTGTGGACAAGCTCGTGAACCTGAATTGCAAAAGCAGGCCGAGTGCCAGGAAGCCCGGTGGTCCCGTGGACGAGGCACTCGGTGGGTGGCTAACGGAAAGGCACACCTGGGGGGGAAGGGGGGGAGGAGGAGGAGGAGGAGGAGGAGGAAGAGGTCGCCTGTTTCTGGCTGCAGCCACAGGAACCCGACGCCGCAGTTCCACTCAGTCCCGGGCGGCCTCTGGGAATTGGAATAAATTGGATGGCATTGGGTTTGGTGTTTAGGGAGCCTGTCCCAAAAGGTTACTGCCCTCTTACCACAAGCTACTAATCCAGCTATTTCAGGAGAGGGTCCAAGAAGGGTATTCTTCTCAAAACACCCACCATGTATCACCCTGGATTTTCATCAGCCCCAGGGAATTTGAGAGCCAAAGCCTTGGACAGGGCTTTCTGTTGACGTGGTCCCCAGACTGTCACCTCACCTGGGCACTCTCACAAGTCTCTCCCACCGATTCAGAGGCTCTGGGTATGTGAGATCCACTGCCCCGGGGCATGGCGAGCCTGAATCAAACCCAGTTTCTGTCATCTGACGACTTGTTAAAGGGACCTAGGACCAGACACGTGTGTTTCCCTTAGACCCACAAGACTGGGCCAGTGATGAGCCGAGCCGAGCCCCTGGGGGGACAGCGACATACCGGGCAGAAAGCAGCAGTCAAGAATTAAAACAGCCACGGCGGCCCTGGGCACAGATGCCACACGAGACCATGTTAAAGTCCACGTCTCGGAAGGAGCGTAGCAGCTGCCTTCCTCCTCAGAAGCGCGCCGAGCAGGACCTGGGCGTGGTGTCAGGGGAGACCAGTCCCTGGAGGCGCACGTCACACTCTGTGGACGGAGACAGATGAAAGCCCTCCACAACCTCAGCTGGTGCAGCGGCTGCAGCAACAGGCTCAAGCAGAGGCACATGTGGGAGGATGGCGCCTGACCAGGCGGTCACTATGGTTGGAACTGTATTAGGGGCATCTACTGCCACCACCACTACCACCAAGCTGGGAGACTGGAACCTACCCAGGGGGTCTCCCTGGGATAGAGGCCTTCCTGTGGGCCCTCTTGTCTGGGTTACCTTGGGTGCTGACACTGAGTGATGGGAGGCCAGGCTTAGAGAATGGTTCTGCATTTACACGTCCCATGGGCACAGGACAGCCGGGCTATGTGTGCTCCATGGGCTGAGGTGGCAGACACACACACACCCCGCACTCTGTCCTCAAAGATTCCCTTTACCACAGCAAATACAAGCGCCCAGTATGGGATTTCGATGCTGGCTGCAGACCCTAGGCTCCACCACTCAGGGGTCTTGGCAAGTGAGAGTCTGGCCAATCCTGCTGTCACCCCTCCTAGCTTCTTCCACTCTCTTTCGGGTTTTGAAGATCGCCTATGGAGCCCTTCTCTGGGCGGTGATGACGAGGAGGCCCTGGCACACGCCAGCAGGGAGACCTGGGGGTCAGAGGGCATATGCCCTCCAAGGGGTGACTCAGTCACACCTACTCCATACTTCACAGAGAGGGCAGCAGGAAGCCCAGGGCTGAGGCCCCTTCCCCAAAACTGCACAGCGAGCTGGGGGCTGGATCCTAACAAACCCAGAAAAATCAAACCCACTGCCAGTGAGTCCATGCCTACTCATGGCGACCCTACAGGACAGGGTAGAGCTGCCCCTGGTCGGGGTTTCTAAGACTAACCCTTTAGAGGAGTAGACAGTCTCATTTTTCTCCCACAGAGCAGCTGGTGGCTTTGAACTGCTGACCTACGCTACAGAGGTCTCCCATTCCGAGCCTGTGGCTCTTCTCCTTGAACCGTCCCTGCCTGCTCCGGCATCCTGCTGGTAAGCTGACCCTGTTTCGGACTCCTTCAGGATTCACTAAGTGTTTTTGGAAATGCTAGGTGTGTATGCAAGCATCTGAAATGGCAAGGAGTAAGTCAAATAGACCAGGGCCCTTACTCACAAGATGGAGAAATAAGGTCTTGCATAGAACCAGGGAGAAGGGATCTCAGGACAGCAGGAAGAGCCACCCGGGAGATGTCCTGGCCTTAGACTTGGAATGCCTGGGCTTCCACCTAGCCTCTACCTTAATTCTAGATGGACTCACCAGGCATGTCCTCACTTGGAATGTGGCAAAGTGTGTGCTCTGTCTACTTTCCAGGATCCCTGGCAGGGTGACCGGCAATGGACAGAGGCATCTTTTACCAACGGTCCAGCACCATGCCAGGTTACAGCAACACTGGCTACCACCCCTAAGTGCTTACAAGTGATGCTGTGTCCCCAGACCAGCCCCCCTGGGAGGAAGGCCCTCCCGCTGCCCCACTGCACAGATGAGGCATCAGAGGCCAAGAGAGATCACAGAACCTGCCTGCAGCCACACAGCTGGTGAGTGGCAGGCAGTTCGGCTCAGATTCCGGGCAGGTTTTCAAGTTGCTAGGTTGCCACCCCCCCAGTCCAGGTAATGGAATCCATGAATGAAGTCACAGCCTCCGGGGAAGGTGTCGGGCAAGCCCCAGTCACACTAAGGCCTGGGAAGGAACAGGGCAAGCCTCGGGGGCACAGGCTGACCTGCTGGCCGCGTCCTCCTCTGTGCCCTTGTCCAGCACGCTGCTGAGGTTGTGCTCGGCCTGCGTCTCCTCGGGCACCTCCTCCAGCTCCTCTGCCCGCTGCACAGACAGGCGGTAGTTCTCCAGCTCGATCCTCTCGGGGGTGCCCCTCAGCCTCTTGGCAATGCTGGGCTCCTCCAGGCCGTTCACGCTCGAACCTGCAGGGCAGACAGAGAAGCCGAGTGCTGATGCTGCAGGATGGGGACTGGGCAGCGGGTGCGGTGGGGAGAGGCACTGCAGGCGCGGACACGGCCAGCATCCAGGGCAGCCTCTGCTCCCTGGCTCCACGGGGCAGGATGTGTCTGCTCTTACAGAGGGGCGACTCTTACTCCCCCCATTCTTACAGCCCATGTGACAAGCACTGCCAAACAGCTGCTGTCAGCTACCCAAGGAGTTTTCCTGTACAGCAGAACCTGCGGCCTGCTCCTTTACAAGCCAGGCACACAGATGGAGGGGCTCCGGCCGCCAGGCGTCCATGGGGGCACATGCCCACCCTTCTAGTCTTAGCAACCAGGCTAGGGTCAGCTCGGGGCTTACATGCCCACGGCCCCAGATGGCAAGTATTAGGCAAGGTGTGTGAACTATAGGCAGTGAGGAGGAGGTCGGAGCCAGGCAGACAGACTCTAGGCCACGCCCTCCACCCGCAGGCTCTAAGGTAGGGGTCCTCAAAGTACGGCCCGCGGGCCACATGCGGCCTGCCAAGGACATTTATCCGGCCCACCGGGTGTTTTTACCCTGTTTGATTTTTCACTTCAAAATAAGATATGTGCAGTGTGCATAGGAATTTGTTCATAGTCTTTTTAAAACTATAGTCCGGCCCTCCAACGGGTCGGAGGGACAGTGAACTGGCCCCGTTTAGTTTGAGGACCCCTGCTCTAAGGGCACCAAGTCCAGCCGACATTGGCCTCCCTGCCCCCACCCCCCTTCTGAGCCCACAGACCCATCATGCAGACAGGAAGGCTAAGGAACCCGCTGAATTCTTTCCTTCTCCTCCCGCATTTCTGATAGTGGCCCTTAAACAGACGGCGGGTAAGCCACAGAGCCGTTGGTGAGCAACCACTGCCCAAGCACGAGCTTTGGGGGAATTCGGTAGCCGTGCATAGAAACCACGGTTTTTCTTGGATGTACGGAGGACAGGTAGGAAAAAGAACCACTCCTCTGGGAACACCAAACCACTGGCACTCATCCACCCAACCCCAGCAGATGCCAAGCTGAGGGGGCAGAGCCTCACATGGCAAGTGGGCACTCAGGCATGTGCTTCTGTGTTGCCAGTGTGTGTGGAATGCACAGTCTGCCAGGAATTCGACTAGACTCTCGGGAGACAAAGCAGCTTAAAGCATCCTCTACTGGCAACAAGGGGAGGGTGCCCTGCTGTGTCATGCAGCTAAACCAGCTCCCCGTAACACCTCAAGAACTCTGACTGAGGCATGCATGAGCTGGGAGCAGTCGAGGTTCAGGGGAGGAGTTCCGGCCTCCCATGGGGAGACCCAGGTTCGAATCCTGGCCATGCACCTCAAGCAGTCACCACCTGCCTGTCAGTGGAGGCTTACATGCACTGCTGTGGTGGCCCTGTCAGGCTACCGTTGGATGGCTAACCATAAGGCTGGCTATTGAAACCCACCAGCCGCTCTGCTGGAGAAAGATGAGGCTGTCTGCTTCGGTACAGGGTTACAGCCTCAGAAACTCTCTCCATGTGGTTGCTGTGAGTCAGAACTGACTTGATGGTAGTGTTTGTTTTTAATTAAGCGGAACAGATTTCAGTGGGAAGTCCAGACAGAGGAACAAGGCTTGGTGATCTACTTCAGAGAATCCAGAATTTTCTGAGGATTCCCAGAGCCCAGTGCTACTGTGCAAAGGTTCTCCCAGATTCAGGGGCTGGCCCAAGGGCAGCTAACAGTAACTATGAGATACAAAGGGGTAATTTAGCTCCCTGGGATTCAAAGAAGGGGCCTCTGGAGAAATGAAGAATTGAATGGATTAAAAAATATCTCTTGAAGGTAGTTATCATTTTGCCCTGAAGTAGCTGAAGTTCAGAGACATTAAGCAGTCTGCCCAACGCCACACAGCCAGTGAGCAGCAGAGCCAAGATCTGAATCTGAGGAGGTCAGGAATGATTGAGCGGAGAGCCATGATGGTCCCACGCAGGATGTGAAAGAGAAGTGTCCTGCTCTGCTTTCCCTTGGGAGGCCGTGTGCATCTAACTTCTCCCAGTGTCGTTTTCTGACGAAGAAGGTGGGGCTTCCTGAATGTATCTTAGAGCAGAGGACCTCCTACGGTCCTCCGCCGCCCCGTGGGATCTCCCTGGCCCCGTGGGATCTCCCTGGACTTTCTTGGCGGGGGTAGCCCAGCACCTGGGCCCAGGGGAGCGGGCATGTTGATTTCATTTGAGGCTTGGCCACAGCCAACAAACTAGAAACTAGCAGCCTTTGGGCTGTTCAGGACATTCCTGTGCCCGGGCCCTCAGCGGAAGGAAAAGCCACCTCTTGCTCTAGCCCCACTAGAGCCAACCAGCCTGCCACAACAGCACCGCAGAGACCCACCACTCCACCCAGACACCAGGCCCACGGGCTCGGTTGTGCCAGAGGGACCCCAACACACCCACATCGCCGGTCCAAACATACCTATAGTTCTAGCCCATGAACTTGAAATATCATGGGGAGTGGGGGTGCAGTGGCCAATGAAATCAGCATGCTTGAATCTGTCTTGAGCAACCAGATGGTGGGTGATCCTCCACTATCAGCTCAACACAGCAATCAATGGGGAGGAGGGCTAGGCAGTGACTGCCACGGTGACATCCCCACCCCACCCCCTCATGGAACAGCCTAGATCAGCGGCTCTCAACCTGGGGGTCGCGACCCCTTTGGGGGGGTCAAACAACCCTTTCACAGGGGTCATCCGATTCATAGCCATCGCAAAATGACAATGATGAAGTAGCAACGAAAATAATGTTATAGTTGGGGTTCATTACAACATGAGGAACTGTATGAAAGGGTCACGGCATGAGGAAGGTTGAGGACCACTGGCCTAGACGTGGCTCCAGGAGAGCAGGCAGAGACAGCACCTGGCCGACACTGGCTGGGGAGCATGCAGCCTGGCCCCCCGACCCTCCGGCTGCACATGCTTTCCCCCAGCCACCGTAGCGGGGGGTGGTGGGGGGGTGGTTGCAGCTGGCGGCGCCCAAGGCTGAGTCTGCACTGAGCCGGCACAGGTCCATCTCAGGTCACCGGGCAGCCAATCCCAGCTCTGCACAAACCACAAGGAAACAGCTCCCAGGATCTGGGCCACATCCTAAATTGGAAGAAGGCCTTGGGCCTGCCCGGAGGGCACTGTTTTGGAACAGGCACTGCCTGCCCGAGCCCCACACATCATCCTGAAAGAAGCATTTCCCTAATGGGATAACGCGTTCTCAGCTGACGGGCCCTGGCCAGGAGCCTTCACGGGTGTCCTGGGAGGAGCATGGGCCTGTGGAGGACTCTCAGAGGTGCGTTTCCTGCTCAGCAGGCGGCTCTCCGCCACTCATTCTTGCCTGCAGTGGTTCTGAGGAACCAGAAGCCCCAGTCCCTGCCCACTGCTGGGGAGCACCACACCAGACTTCTGGACCCAAAGGGGCGGCCTTTTCTCCCTTGCCATTCTGCCCTTTTAACCTGGTCCCCTTTTCTTCCCTCTCTCTAAGCCTGGGAAAACCTGAATGGAATGTGAATGTCTGACAGGAGCAGACAGGGATTCCCACTATAGTTCCTACTTCGTGAGGAGGAGGCGGGCGGCAGGGGCTCTTCAACAAGTGTTTACAGGCACTGACTTACTTCCAGGCAAGAGCCCTGTCCTTGCGGACCCGGCACTCTGCTCTGAGGGAATGGCAGGAAGGAGCATCTCCTGACAAGGAATGGCACCGTGAATCCAAAGGATGGAGGAGGAGGAGGAGGAGGAAGAGGACGGGGGAGGGGAGGGAACTGTCTGGATGTGTGATTTCCAGGTTAGCAGCACACAGCTCAGTCTCCAGATTCGCAGCAGAGCCTGGCCCCAGGGACCTTTACCCTGCCCAGTTCACTGCCCTCACAAGCATTGTCAACACTGCCCAGGGCAGCAGGAGGCCTTTCCTCCCACCGAGCTCTGGTCACTACAGTGCCATCAGGGGGGTGCAGAGTCCTGGGGTGATGTGACCAGGAGCTCACAGAAAGGATGGGGAGCAGAGTCTACCCAGAGGTACCTCAGACAAAAGGCCTGGTGATCTTCCCAAAATTCAGCCCTTGAGAAGACAATGGAGCGTCGTTTTTGTTTTAAGCTTTGTATTACATTGCGTGTGCATTGGGTGGGGATTTACATATCAGATCAACATTTCTCTGTCCAACAACTTATTAAACTTCCTAATACCTTGCCCTGTCTCCTACCCAACAAACCCCTACCCCCCACTGGCATTTTCGCTCTTCTTCCCTCTTGGAACATAGTTTTATTCCGACATGAAAAGTAGGCAACAACGGGTTTTTAAAAGCAGGCTGGGTGGTGGTGGTGTTTAATAAACCAGATTGATTTTCTTCCTGCTCAAGTGGGACCTGATACAGCCTCGGAACAGGGATGGAGCCATCCAGAGCGGGGGCTGTCCTTTGACAGGGCTCCCGGGGCCAGGCCAGGCCTGCGCCCGGCCTCCTTAGGGTCGGGTGAAGTGACATGCGCGGGCAAGGGCACAGTTAGTGAGGAAGCCGGCCAGCTCGGAAACCAGTCCACGACTCCTCGGGTCTTGCGGTGGGCTCACGTCGCCTGTCAGTTGCTGCTCAGTTGTCCGCAGAGCAGGCAGGGCAGACCCGATACTTGGTGCCACCACCTTGGCTTATAAACCTAAAGTCATGGGTGGTCACTATTGGCCTCAGGGACACCATCGGGGCTCCAGTCGTGAAGGAGCTCCGGCACTCTCTGCTGAGAACCACCAGGAGGGGAGGCTTGCCAATGACTAGCGGAGGAGCGTGGAGGGTGCCAAAGGCCTTCCTTTGCTAGCTGTCCGGAGCCTGTAACCCCAGCCCTGGGCTTCTGCCCCTCTACTCCACGGTTTGCTTGCTTTGGCAGACTCTACTTGACCAGGTCACATGTCCACTAGCTGCTTTCCTATTCCAAGATGGCACGAGACACTCAGCATGCACTGACGCCTGCACGTGAAAGAGGGACCACGAGGTGTTTCTAAGGCATGGCATGCCATCACGCGGGCAGAAGGGGTTTCTTGGAAGCAACACAGTGTTTAGCAAGCAGCCACCTGTGCCAGGCTCTCTGACAGCTACACACCCCAGCCACACATGGGGGCACCGAGTTAACCCAGCGCTCACAAATGGCTGTGGTCCCTCATTCGGTGGTTGAGTTCTGAGCAGCTATGATGTCAAGGGACTTGTCCCCAGGCTTGGGTGACGACGACCAACGACTAAATGAATCAGGCCAGGGTGGAATTTCTCACTGCCCGCAGGGGGGGCCGATGTCTAGGCTCCATCTGGGATAACTGTGTCTACGTGTGGGGACGCACAAGAACGCAGGTCACATGGGCTGCAGCCTGCTCCTCAGGGGGGCAAGCTCTCGGGCTCTCTGGAGAGGTTTCACTGCCAGGAGCACCGGGCAATTCGGAGTCAAACACTACATAACCGAGAGGCGGCGGATGGGGAAGACAAACAACCAACACTGGACCCCAACAGGGAACAAATCAGTACCCTCCCAAGGAGAATGCGGACATCCCCTTGCCTGGAATGCTGTTCCTTCAGGGGCTGGGGGCGCTCCCATGGGGATCTGCTGGGAGAGCTCAGGGTCTCTTCCCCACAGCCCCCTGCTCTCAGTCGGCTCAGCTCGGCTGGGGAAAGCTCGCCCACAAGCAAGCTTTCTTGTGGGACTCCGCCTGCTGTCACTGCAGTGTCTCCCACAGCCAGGTGCCTTCCCGGGAGCGGGCAGACAGCACGGTGTGTGGCTGCGGCAGAGGCTGCCCTGAAGGCCTCCACCCCGTCCTCCTCTTCTCTCACTAGGGCACCAGGCAGCACATGCCAAATGGTTCCAGTAATTAACTCCTGACTATCGAGAGGAGGAGCAGGCACCTCTGCAATGGCTACCTGTTGGCTGTGGGGAAGCTGTGGGCATGTCTCAGCACCGGGGAGGGCCGAGACGGCTGTGCTGGGCTAACTAATGCTGCCCCTTCTTTACCCGGCCTCCGCCTCCAGCTGGGGGAGGGGAAGCTTGAAGAAAGGGGCAACTATTGTACTGTGGGCTCGACCACAACTTTACCTCACCAGCTAGTTCACCATGCAGAAGTTCGTGGGAAAACCCCGTTACTTTTTCATTCCATTTTCCACCCCAAGAGCTTTCTGAAGGCCACCCTCCCCCCAACCGTACACGTGCCTCACCGACCTGTAAGTGCCACACAGCTAAAAACAACTCATCTGTCCACTCATCCATCGGGCACAGGGCTGGTCTCGGAAACCAACCCGACGGGGGAGGGCAGGAAGAAGTCAGGCGAGCGAGACTGCGGGGCTCTGGTGGCAGGGCTCATTCCACTCCGCAGAGGAGAGCAGAGCCAGAGGGCCAGAAAGCCGAATCAGCTGATGTGCTTTTCCCAAGAGGCCAGGTGGATCTAAATGTCACCCCCTTATTCTCCAGAGCAGAGTGCCCGCGTGCTCGGCGGCCCCAGGCTGTCCTAGCATGGCTCAGACACCCTTCCAGACCCCACTCGGACCCCCCCCCCCCGGCTCTTGCCTTTTGGTGTAAGGAAAGCAAGACAGCGAGGGCCTAGAAAGTGCCCTGACTTACCACCGTGCTCTGTCCCCAGTCAGACGGACAATGGTCATAGCCCCACAGCCCAAGCCAAACCCCTGCCTCAGACACAGGGTTGGGGGCGCTGCTCTTTCCCTCAAAAGACAGGACATCCATGGGCAGCATTCCTATAGCTAGCTGAAGACGTACTTTGGGAAAGGAACAGTTCGCCTCCAGCAATGCCTCGTGGCTACGCCAGAACCGTGGCTATCACTTGCAGGCTACTGTTGGAAGGCCACTGAAATGGACCTCAGAAATAAGCAATAGGGCGCAAGGGGGAGAGGAGCCAAGCACAAAGGCGGAATGGAACGAGCGTGTGCACATCCGGAGACCCTCGATGGGGCACTGAGGCAGACTCCACAGCAGTTCTTCGGTCCCTCACAAAGCACTCCTCCCTCCCTGCACGGAGGCCAGGCCTACACGCCGCAACCAGGCCATGAGTTGACACAGCACTTCTTGGAAACAGGTTGATGGGAGGTGTGGAGGTGTGGGTGTGCTGGGGTGGGGTGCTTCTGGCTCACACCAGCACTGATCCTGATCGTCTCTGGGAACATGTAAGGTAAAGCTCTGACTTTCACCCTAGGTATGCCGAAAATTCAGCTGCAGGCAAACCTCTCGGACTGCTTGTGCTCTTGTTACTATAGCAAAGTGCCCTGAACGTGTCATGGAACTAGTAGGTCACTTCACATCCTAAACCACTGTGGGCTGAGGGAAAAATCAAGACCAAATTTAGCCGGATTTAGGTGAGGTCCATTCAGAGGCGAGGGCAGTGAGCCCATCCATATTCAGCTCTGTTGTCCAGGGGCGGCACCTTGACCAACAGAAGAACAATCTGTGGACTGAAGGAGAACGGCCGTGCTGAACCGAGCTCTGGATGCTGTCCACAGACAGCAGACTAAGCTGCTGAGTGACGGGTTTAGAGACTCGTGCTAACGGCACAGAGCGCCTGCTTCATCGGCATCGCCATGGGACTTGGGGCTCTTCACCGCCTCAAGCACACACAGGTCTCCCATGAAAGGTGACCCCACTCACTGTCCTTCACAGGCAGCCCACATAGATTCTCCATGCCTGAGCTGCCCGCAGGGGGCCAAACGATGAACTTGATGCCCGGCCTCCTTTCCCTTACTTCTTCCTGGCTGGAGGATGTGAGAAGCTGGCTGGCGGGTGGATGAGGAAACGGCTCAGTGGCATTCTAGTGCGCCCTCTCACTAAGCCCAGCAGGAACACTAGACTTGGGGATGCGCGGGTGGGGGGCAAACACCCTCCTTTCAAGTCTCGGTGTTCTGAACTCATCCTGGCCAGGAGTACTGGGCTGTCATGGCGTGCCTTCCCAAGGTTGGGGCAAGCTCCACAGACTTCCTGAGGGTGGCTCTGAACCCCAGGCACGTTTCATCCAGCCGGACACACTGGAAACTGCTCATCGGGAATAATCCGCACACTTAGTCCAAGGAAACAAAAGTTGACTTATTTTAAAGTGTAAATTGGGTTCCGCATGACCCAAACTCAAATAGCTTAGATTTTCCACCTGTCTTTCCTATCACGTGATTCAGCTCAAAACTGTCCATGTAGAACCCAAACGAGAACCAAACTCACTGTCCCCGAGTCAATCCTGACAGTGACCTTAGAGGACTGCCCCCGTGGCATTCTGGGAAGGTAATTCTTTAGGTAGAAAGCTTGCTCTTCCGCCTGTGGAGCAGCTGGTGAGGTCGAACTGCCAATGTCAAGGTTAACAGCTCAACTTGTAACCACTATGCCACCGGGGCTCTTTGCCAACGCAGACAGAGGGAAGCAAACTCCACACAGGGCTGGGCAGAGCGCGCAGACGTAGTGATAAAGGTAGTAAGAGAATGAACACTTCAGCCCCCCCCCACCACCCCCGGAGCCCATTTGTAGAAAAGTGCAGTGCGATGGTTGAGAAAAGGAGGGCA
Source organism: Tenrec ecaudatus (assembly GCF_050624435.1). Taxonomy (NCBI): domain Eukaryota; kingdom Metazoa; phylum Chordata; class Mammalia; order Afrosoricida; family Tenrecidae; genus Tenrec; species Tenrec ecaudatus. The sequence continues at coordinate 135,348,692 of NC_134535.1, forward strand.
ATGGACAGGCTGACAGGCAAGAAGCCGCTGTGCTGCGCCCAGAGCCCCATAAACATGAATCAATCCACCACCACCAGATCAAGGGCAGGGCATGTCTCCGTTGGGAGGGACACAGAAAGGGGCTGTCTCAGGCCCCCGCTTCAATTACACAGCAGTGGGATTGGTATACTACCTGAGCTACCCCAAAGAGGGTTGAGATGGAGAAAATGAGGACGGTGTCCGTTTCATAGGACACAGAGTTAAATCAGACAATTCTAATTTTCTTCCTCAACTTCTTTTCATGACTGCCCACCTGTCTTGCCTTCACATAAGCTTGGAAGCCTTCGCTCTTCAATCTACCATCTTGTCAAAGGCTGGGAGGCGGTACCCAGTCCTAGGATTCCCCACCAAAGACATGGGGTGGGGGGAGCGCCTGGTGGGCTCGAACCGATGATCTTGTGTTTCCCAGACCAACGCTTCTCTGACAGCACCCGAGTCCCTCTCCTTGCACTAAGGTAAGACTAACTTAAGAATCCCATGCACATGTCCCAACTGACCTACAAATCTTAGACGAACACTAAGGAGAGGATCTCATTTCTAACTGGGGGGTGGGGGGGTTGCCTGTATTTCCCAGGAAGAAGCAGATGCCTCTTTGCTGACTTACACCACGACTCGCTCGTGTTGGCGGGGCAATATCACGTTTCCAGAGCTGAACACCTCGTGTCTTTCCTTCTCACCAAGTGCTGACCAGTCCAGGCTACCGAACAGCTGAAGGGAAGCTATCCACCCCACTCTGCACCTTCTGGGTACACAGCCTCGATCAACCCTCCGTACCTGTGTGGGCCTGTCCCCACGCTGCAATGGCGGGGCTGGCGCCTCCTCCGAGACCGTTGTAAGGACTGACTGCGCAGTGACCAGTGCCCACTGCCACCCACACCGGACAGCGGAACTGCTCCTTGGCTAGCTGAGACGGGCAGACTCCCTCAAAGCTCACTGCCAACAAGTGGGATCCCGAGACTGTAACTGTTCACGGAGTAGAAAGCCTCACCTGTCTCCCCCAGAGCGGCTGGTGGTTTCGACTGCTGTTTGGACCTTGTAGTTAGCACCCCAATAGTTAAGCTACTCTGTGTCACTAGGGCTCCCACTGGGGCTGACGGCCATATTTTTCTCAGAGCAACGGGAGGGCTTGGCACGGCAATGCTTAGCGAACAGTGCTACCAGGCTCCAAAAGCACTCAGTGGCCGTGGCGAGGAGCGCTGTAGCTACTGCTGCTACTGTTACCGCGTGTCCTCTACACTGCCGACTGAGTTCCCATGGCCTGCGCTAGTACAGCAAATGGGCTTGTACTGATTACAGGGGAGGGGGAATATAGGAGTTAGCACATTTTAAGTTTTCCTCTTTCTTCTTACTTGAGGAGAACTCAAGACAGCCCCAGGCATGGTATTTCCATTCCCACCCAGGCTTCAGGAACACAGCAAGGCCAGGGAGGCTTTGCCTCAGACCTCTTGCAGCCCAGTAAGTCCCTCCGACCCAGGGCACCAGGTGCTGCCTGCTCACCTGAGATTCCAAAGCCTGCTGCTGTGGTCTGGACTGCCCAGGACCGCCATCCCCACCACCGTGTGTTTGCTCCCTGCTTCTGGTCCTCTACAGCGCCACCTCCCCAAGTAAAGGTGAATCCCACTAGGAGGTAGGCAGGGAGCTGGCTGGAAGTTCCTCACCTCAGATTAAACTCCAGGAAGAAGTTTGGTTTTAAAGATAACCACCTACTGGCCCAAGAAGTCTCTAGTTGATAAAATGGTGAGATTGTATAGCTAGTTTCCCTCTAGCGTTGTCTTTCTGGACCTTGGTTAAGTCCTAGAAAGCAGAGAATTAATGATAAAAAACAGAATAAATAAACAGTTATACTTCTATTTTGATTTATACCAGGTGTTCCGTGGATACCAGGCATGCCACTATGGGTTAGCTCCCTGGAGATGGCTCTTTCCCTAAGGTCCCAGTGAGAGTACCTAACCAGTATCTTTAGTTTTCCAGGCAACCCAAGGGGATTCCTTCCTCTGGTGTTCACTTCTATGCCATTTTTGGCTTTATTAGCCTTCAGAGAACATGCAACTTGCAAGGGCACACGGAAGAGCCTCCACTTTGGCAGGTGCTTACGGAGGAGAACCAAGACCCATGAAGGCCCGGTCATTCCTGTGCCCATAGGTCTTCACCTGGCCCTGCTAGTGCTAAACAGCTGACCCTGCCCCCAGGAGACACATTACCTTTAGCTGGGTCGACCTAAGCATTGCTAGGGGGCAGTAATCACGGAATGGTGTGGCAGTTCGGAACCTCAGTGGAAGCTTCTGGAATCTCATAGAAGCAGGCAGAACGGTGTGCCTGGGATAAGGACTCTGAATCCTTAGGGTGATAAGCCCTACAAGCAAACCAGAGTAAGCTCACTGCCATCGAGTCGAAGGTGCCTCGCAGCAGTCCTACGGGGCAGGGCAGCACAGCCCGTGAGTTTCTAAACAGTCGTGACTCTTGACAGGAGTGCCAAGTCCCATCTTTCTCCCCTCTGAGTGATCGGTGCTACTTACTACAAAGATAACTATTCGACGCCAGCAATACCAGACAAGAGCTTAAGAGGAATCATGTCACACCAATTAGTGGTGCAAGCGGATGCAGTCCTGCTGTGGTGGAGAAGTACAACCTAAAGGATCAGCTCACTGAATGGACAAAGTGCTCGACACAATGGATGTATACATGGATTGTGTTAAGAGCTGTACGAGCCCCCAATAAACTGATTTTTTAAAAAGTCATCTCTTAGGTTAATAGTCACACCTGGGATACTGTTACATATCGACAGACATTTATTTACATGCAACGACAACAAGCCGGATAGCCACAGAAAGAGCGTGATAGGAAACAGGAGGGCGCAGGCATTCTGCAAGGACTGTTTAGTAATCAGCCTAGTGTGGCCCCGAGAGAGCCCGTAGCAGGGCAGTGCTGGAGCCCCAGACTCTCCTGCTGCTGCAGGGTGTCCCCGAATTTCTGGGCATGCACCTTCCTCACATTTTGGGTAGACTTGAAGGCAACTTCAATGGCAATGGTTGAGTGTAGCTAGCTGCAGTTAAGCTTGGGTGGGGGCAGTGAAATATCCAGAAAATGGTCAAAAGTGCTCGTGGCAAAGCGAACGTGAGACTTGACCGACAGGAAGTACAAGGGAGAAGGTGCTCACGTGGCTGGCAGAACCTGGAAGTAATTAAAGGAGAGTTTTTGTATACAATGTGGTCTGACCACCCCTCCCGTCCCAGGTTCATAGAAGGTGTTTACGGTATAAAAGTCTATCTTCCACGGCACAAGTGAAGAGACAAAGGACACGTGTAAAGAAAAGGGCACCGTGCGTGTGCGCACACGCAGACAGACACCCTCTCTGAAACTGTGGGCTGGGATGGCTGAGGAACACAGCCCTCCAGGACCTAACCTCACCCTCATTTTATTATGACTAATTCACTTGCTGGCACTTGCCAGATGCTTGCTGGATCTGAGGAATAAGGTAAGGACGGTTTTAGAGTCTCAGGGAGATCTGAGAGACTGGGAAAGGGACCAAGATCCAGGGGGGGATTCTTCTGGGAATTTCTGCCTGCCTGCTATCTTTGGAGAGTCCCCATGTGGACCCTTTCTTCTGTGTGAACCTCAGAGGAGACTCTGGTGGGACCTGGACCCTACAGAGCGCCCACCTGCCCTATTTTTCAGTGTGAAAACAGTGACCTGATTTCACTGTCCGCTGCATTCTTCCATTCACTGCCACGGTCTCTCTGGGGAGTGACTTAATCAGGAAAATGCCAGGGAATTTGGGAAAAATGGAGGGTGGATTTAAGATGTTTCCTACTGAGACCCTGAGAGATTTCCCAGGGGCTCCCAGACCTGTATCTGCTGTTACCCCTGCCCTGCCTGCTAGAACCTGCAGTTCATCTTTCTAAATAAAGGTGGTTCTCTTGCCTTCCATGAGTGGGAGGTGGGAAGGCAGCAGTGACAAGGTTTTCAAACAGCAAGATTTTATAGAGACACTTGTTTTAAATCATGGATTCTCAGCCACTTGACTGTCATTTATTGTCCGTCCTCTTCAATGCTAATCCACCCATGGTTTGCATGCACCACCACCACACTGACTCACTAGGGACGGCAGACTGGGGCCAAGGACGAGAAGTGAGCGTGTCAAGAGGCGCCACTTCAACTTTCTGTTGGGATAAATTCTGAACTGGCAACGTTCTGATTTAAGAAGAAAAAAAAAAAGACGTCAGCAGCACTGTTAGAGAGGTAGGGATGTAGCCCCTCCCCTATAGGAGCAGCAACATTATCTAAAGCCTGTTGGTCTACTCTATGGACAAGCCCAAGGCCTTGAGGAGCCTGCACCCCATTGAGCCCAGCAGGGAAGCCTTCCTCGGCAGGGAGCAGTGAGCCCGGGCTGACTCGGTGCTGCATGCGTCCCTCACCTAGGGGACCCCCTTTTGGCCTGGTTCAGTGCTGAGGCTGGGTCTATGCCCACTGTGGCTGGCATGCCAACATGACAAAAGCGGCCACTGCTAAAGTCAGCACGTGAGAACTCAGCGGGCAGTTTCCTCGGCCTCCCGGGTTTAGAAGCAGCCAGGCGGCTGTAGCTATCCCAGCTTGGCGTCCAGGCATCAGCAAAGCAGCATGGGAGACGACAGGCGGGCAAGAAAGAGCAGGCCCTCAATGCCACCAGCTATAGGAGCAAGGTCACAGGGCCTTCTTGCAGCCCTTGGAAAGGTTTGGCAGCTCTCCCCATAAGGCCCCCACAGCCAGAAATCGAGGTAGGCACCTGGGTCTATGTTCTCCAGGGTTGGCACAGGCTCTGTGTGGGCGCCGTGTCCCACCCTTTGCTCTGGTCGGCAGGTCCCGCCTGCTGCTGACTGACTGAATTTGGGACCTGTGACACAGTGGACATCTTTCTTGCTCTCCGTTACATCCCGCCAAGAAAAAGCACATTTTTCAACATGCCACCCCTCTGAACGGGGGGCCGTCCCATCAGTGGGAATCTGTATTCCAGGAATAAACAACCCTGACCCCATCCTCAGAAAGAGCGAAAATGCAACTCTCAACCGCCCCACCCCACCCCCAGGAGACACCTGCCTGAGCTTCTCCCCCTTCCCACCCACCAATCAGGAAAAAGGGAAGGGAAAGAAAAACTCAGAAACCTGAAGATTGTTTGCAATTTATTCTCTTAAATAGGAATGGTAACATTTGTTTAAAATAAAAAAAAACTGAAAAGCACAACACCTTGGCTTCACAGTAAACGGCAAAAACACAATTACACAATTAAATAAAAAAGCTCACAGAGAAACACACCAAAAACTCACAACAGCACAGGTTAAAAACATGGGGGGAAATAAAGGCTGTAGGGAAGGTTGGAAGTGGACACGGAAAGTGGACAGACAGGGCACTGCCAGCCCCCCAATCCCACCCCCTTACACTGATCGGTTCGGGAGAAACCGAGCCCCTCTATTCACCGGTCATACTTAGAAGGTCATGGTGGGGCTGTTCGGAAGGCCTGAGAACATCCCACGGTCCTACAGAAAACAGCTGGGGACACACACACTGCACACCCAGGACAGGGAATGTGAGGTCCGTAACCCGCAACCTGTGGAGCCAACAGCCAAGCCTAGAGGAACAATGGAGGGGCGGCTCCCAGGAGAAGGGCTCTGGGCTCGGGTCCGCTTCCTGAGGACCAGGGTGCAATCAGGCTTGGCCGGGGAACTAAGCACCCACTGGAAGCCTCCCCTGCATAGGTGTTTGTCCCTGGACTTGAACTCGGGCATCCTGAGCAACACCCTAGCGAGGACGAGGCTCCACAATGCAAAGGCCCCTGAACCTCCGGAACCACGGAACCGGGAGCTGCGGACGGCTCCGCTATGATCTACCGGCTAATATCTAACTAAGTGCCTGGCTACCTAGCTGCGCGTGCCCGCGTGGGCGTACACACTGGCACACGTGGGGTGGGGCCGGGGAAGAAAGCCCCATGCAGAGTTCTCTTGCTCGACTCTAAAGGTTTCCCTGAAAGCCCTCTATGGGCGGGGGTGGGCAAAGCAGTAAGGAGATCGCCCCGACTTCCACGCCATGCACTGCCAGGCTGTCCACACAATGGGGTTTGAAGGGGATCATGCATGCCAAGCGCTGTCTGAAGGCGGTGGGGCGAGCATCGGCCCCCAGGGACATTGCTGAGGAGCTCAAGTAGGACACTGGTTTCCACATGGGATGATGATGAAGCCCCCCCACCTCCATCTCTCTGTACCTGCCTGATGATTGGGAGCAAGGTGCTGCTAGCCCCTTCCCGGGACACCCCGAGCCTCGACTTCTTTCTATTTTGGTGTGTGCAATATATGAGATCAGAAGGGGATTCCCTCAGGACCAAACCCAAACCAAAACACACACCCAAAAAACCACCCCCAAAGTCAGCAACTGAGGGTCTGGTGCCCAGTGGGGGCGGGGTCCCCTCTGAGGTCTGTTTCCTTTCCCTGCTGGTTGCTGTCCAGCCGGTCCCTGAAGTTGGGGGACAGGTACTCCGGGGCCAGGCTCCACCCCCTGTGGCTGTGAGGAGGAGGAGGAAGGCGCCTGGCAGCAGAGGGCTGACAAAACTGGGTTTCTGGATGGAAAGCACATCTTCAAACAAAACCGCTGTCCCCAGTGTCCCCCACCCCCCAGCACCAGAGGGAGGCAGCGAGAGAGGAAGTTGCCAGGCAACAAGACACAGGCTGAGAATGGTCTCTCCCAACTCCGATAGGGTCTTTTGGGGGTGGAGGGGGGAGGTGGCTTAACATTAGTAATTCTGGCACCAGGAAAATGAACATTATGGAGGACAGGAAAGCACCGCAAAATAACGTGGTGGCCGGCGCGGAGGCTCTGAGAGGGCGGCTGAGTGACACTGACTGGACTGGAGGGCAGAGGGGGAGAGGCGTGGCTTAACGACGACGACTGACATGCTGCCTAGGACCCGCCTTCTGGAGCCTCGACACACCTGAGAGGCTCCAGCGCTTTCCCCGGAGGAAATTCTAGTGCATTCAAAGGTGACATTGGGGGAAGGATAGTCCATACTGGGAGAGGAGAAGAACCCCGTGTCATGCTGCACATGATGTCACCCACGGTCCTGCTCCTAGGTTGCCTTGCAGGGAAGGCGCTGGTGCTTGGGGTATGCCCGTTATGCCCAAAGGCCCCAGAGGCAGATGTCATGCAAATGCGATCAGCCTTCTCTCTGGCCTTCCCGTCTAGAGAGGACCACCGTGTGTGTGTGCGTGTGTGTGTGTGTGTGTGTGTGTGTAAGGGGGACGTGGGGGACCGTGTCTCCTCGCATCACTGTAGGGGTTCACGCTGCGGCAGCAGTTTTGGGGTGCCACAGGGACGGTCTTACACGTCCCACCTGTGCTGGCAAGCTACCCTTGTTCAGAATCGAGAGCTGTGGGGCCGAGATGCCACAGGTCTGATTCTCTGGCTTCACTGCCAACACCCTGCTCTCTCCTTAGCAGACCCCTGTGCTTCAGCTACCACCTCACCTGAGACCCGGGACACCTTCAACTAGAGAGTAATACTGGCAACCTCAATCCGAGGGCAAGTGGGAAAACCCAAACTCGACTCGCTTGGGAATGACCTGAAGTTCACGGTCTCATTCTCTTAGAGAGATGTTCTGGACTCGCCACCCAGCTCTTTGACTGATATGGACCTGGAAAGCTGCCAGGCCCTTGGGCGCTCCATCCCTCCAGAAATATGGTCCTAACTTAATAAGGTGGCTCTCACACGTGAGGGGGCAGAGCTGGCCTTCTCTCCGCAGGGCTTTCTGACCATGGCACGGGCACATGCTGCCAGCACTTGTCCAGGAGGGCAGATTAGAAAGGCCTTCAGAACAGCAGGAAGTGTGACCTTCCCCTGTGGCTGAATCATGGTTATACGAGATGGGTCCCACTTGCAGGGCACCTAGAATGCTTGCCCAGATTGTAAGGTTGGCCCGTGTCATAGCAGAAGCCTGCCCTCCACTCCGTGGTCCCACTCAGCCCCCCTGGGCACACTCTGCCCTCCCCAAACCGGCAGCATTAGGCTGTACCAGTGCTCACTTATGCCCCAGAAAGAAACAACTCTGAAATCTACCATTGGAACACCAGGTGGGTAATTCTTCCCTCTTGCCACCTGCTGCTCCAAAGTGACCGGCACTGGCTAACTGACACTTTAGTATTTGCATTTAACCGAGTCATATTTATAAATGGATGCCTGAGATGGATTTCCTTTGAGCAGGAGGAAACAAAGAGAACACAGTGTTGCTGACTACTTCTCGCCCCTGCCAGGCAGCAGCAGTGGGGCACTATCAGGCCACCCTGACTAGCCGGCCCCACGTGGAACTGTGAACACATCCACGGGGGCATTCGACAAGGGCTGAGAGAGGAATTGGTGCTTATAAAGAAGAGCCCGGTTCTCTACAAGCCCGGTGCCACCAGCCCTTCCTGGTTCCGCCTGCTCTGCTCGACTACACGTGTGTTTGGAGGTATGGACGGACTGCTCCCCGCCTGGTGCAAGGCAGCTAGGAGGGAAGTGTCACGAGTGAGGGCAGGGAGTATTCCTCAGAGGCCCCCAATCGCGCAGAAGAGCAGTGTCTCCAGACTGACCCAGGGGCGGGATGCAACAACTTCAAGTTGAGGAAGACACAGTGCAGAACTCGGGCCCTCACTGAGCGGACATGGTGCCACTCGGGTGGAGGAGTCTTGAATGGGGCGCTGACAACTCATTCGGGCCCCGGGGAAAAGCAGTCTGTTGTGGGCTCCTGCTCAGCTACACAGGCTCAGGGCCAGCTGCCCACAAGGTGTTAGGTGGGCTCGGGCAGGCCCCTGCTCTGAGGCCTTGCCGAAGCGCTCCCTGGAGCTTTAGCAACACTGCGGACCACACGGCGCCCCTACACGGTAGGCCAGTGAAACTCCCCTCTGATCTGCACCAGCACCTCAGATAGGCCATAGAGAAAGGGGACTCCGAACGCGAGCAGCTGGCACATGAAAAAGGAGTCCAGAGGGTTCCGGGCCACTTCGTGCCCGATCGAAGAAATGTTGCTCTGGAGGTGCTGGCTCATACCCTTGGCCTTGTCACAGAGGCCAAGCGAGTGACGCAACACCCAGCCAAACAATGAAGTGAGGCTACCTGGGGTCCTCTCGGCCGCGCTGGCGACGGTGCTGGCCCGGCCCTTGGCATCTGCAGCGGGACCATCCTGCAGGGGTCCTCTGGCCTCCTGAAAAAGTCCAGGAGAGACAAGAAGGTGAGCCTCTGATGGCAGTGCACAAATGACAGAAGGCAGTGAAATCCAGGTAGCTGGCTTACTCGCCCGCCCCTTCCACAGCCCACAGTGGCCCTCCTCACCCAGCTTACCCAGGAGTCAAAGTCTACACCATTGGCCCCGACACTTGTTGGCCTGCCATCCCCTTGCAGGACAACAATAGTGAAAAAGCACACGGCGCTCCCCTGGCAGTGACAAACGTTTGTACCACAGCCCACAATCCAGGAGCAACTGTAGGTCTCTGTATTGGGAGCCCTCCTGGGTCGCCCACTTTGGGAAACACTAGACCCTAGACCCTTCCCAGTACACTTTTCTCACGAGTCCCTCTCAGGTGACAGACCTAGCCTGCGTGCAGACAGGGACAACCCTATTGGGAAAGGGATACCTGTGGCGGTTATGGGCAGGTTTGGGAAGGGGGGCATTAGCAAGAAAAGAGGCCGTTGGCTTCTAGATCACTTGGAATAAGGTGCGCTAAGGGAACGGCCGTGGGAACAGAAAATCCTCACAGTCAAGTTCCTCTTCAGTATGGAGAGCGAGCACGAGCTCTGGGGCTGGGCTGGGGAAGAACCCACTGCCAGGCCCCACCCACCCGAGTCGGGTCTGGGGATTACACAGCCACTGCCTTCTGCTTGCTCTACACAGAAGATGAATTCGCCCTGCTACTGAGGGCTGACTTGCTATTCATGCTCTGAGCAATGAAGCATTCTCGTGGAGAAAGACAGTGGAGGGGGCAGAGGCAGACTAAGGAGGAGTGCCCCCTTGCTTCTGTCTCTCTGCAGGCAGGGGATGTGGGGAGTCGTCTGAATGGACTGACAAGCTGGGCCCCCTTCCTTCACTGGCTGTTCCCTCCATGCCCAGGGGCCCACCGCTTCTCCCCTACTTACACAACGGAAGACAACTACCTGTCCAGACAGAGGCGCGACTGCCGGTCTCTTCCTTTGTGTGTTGCTGGAGAGTCGGTAACAGTAGTGGGGTTTGCAGTAGAATTTACCTGCGAGCAGAGAGGCGCGGGGAAAGAGAGAGTGAGCGGAATGCTGGACGGGACTCCTTGTTCTCAGCACGCCCCTGCCCGTCTCCTCCAGCCACAGAAGGCCACCGCCACCGTCGCTGCCCCAGGTCGCCCAGGCCTGGGCTTCCGGTCCAGGGCTGACAGTCCCTCCCTGTCAACTCTGGGTCCGGCCCGCCCTCACCCCTTTGCCTGACACTGGGGGTGAGGGGAAGGTCTCTTCCGCCGAGCATGTGAGGCCCCTGAGCTCCGCCCAATCAGTGCCCGGAATAGAGACGTGAGGCTTGTGTGGCCTGGCCAGCAAACAAAGTGGCAGTGTGTGAAGAACAAAGACGTGGTCACAGGAAAAGCCGGGGGCAGCATTTCTGGGGAGAATGAATCCGAGTGCTAGCTGGAGGCGGGGGGCTGGGGAGCTGGGCATTAACTCGGCCGGGACCACACTGTCCGCCAGTCAAGCCTGCTGCCAGCTGATTCAGCGTCCGTCCACCTGAGGGTCACCACTGAGACAAGAAACAAAACCCAAGGGGCAAATCCCGCAATAAATACACTGTGGGTAGAGCAAAACCGAACACAGCCGCCAGTGCGCTCCGAGGCAGCCAGAGTTGACAGTTTCTCTGAGATGACAGTGGTGGCTCCGTGGTACAATGCTCGACTCCAGGGCTCACTTCCCGGCCAACGCCCCTCAAGCAGAGCCACCCGCTGTGCATCCAGAGCCTTGCCTTGCGGCTGGGCCGCTAAGAGCTCCACGAGCCAGCCCACTAGGCAGGAAGCCCTGGCGATGTGCTCCTGACGCCAGCCAACGGAAGCCCCCTGGAGTACAGTGTAAAGCAGCTTCAGGTGTGACTGCACATCTTTTCTGGGTCCCGGGGTGCGCCTGAGTTATAAAGCAAAGGTCGGAAAGCCACCCCTCAGGGCTTTTCCCCGACACCGGTAGTCCTGGCCTCACACAGGGCCATTTCCTAACGACTCTAGCCTGGCAGGAAGGACCCAGGAAATGGCAGGAGCGACAGGAGAAAGAAGCCGCAGAAGCAGAAGCGTGAGCTTTTGACAAATTTGTGTTCTCACTCCTTCCAGGTCGGAGGAAGGGCCCCAGCGGGAAGGAAATGACGAGAGGTTGGCAGCCTCTGCTCCTCCTCCTGGGGCTCTGATCAGACTTCTTTCCCTTCCAAGCCACGGGCTCACCTGTTTTCTTCCCCATGCCTCAATCCCACGAGTAGTCAGAAAAAGAGAGCTGCTGGACTTTCATCCTGCTTTCCCAGACAGAGGTACCCTCTGCTGGCTGCTGTCATTTAACTAGGACTCAGACAATGCACCTGGAGGGCCAGGCGACCAGCAAGGTGACCGCTGTGGCAGCCGTTCCGCTCTCTCTGCTCATTGCATTTGTCCCCTAAGTTGCATTTCGTTGCTGAGAATGACGTGGCAGTCCCACACTACATGTGCCCGGTTGGCGACACTGGGCACACTCCCGGAGCGCGCATCCACTGTCCCCTTCCTTTGCTGAGATGTGCTTCTCTCAGGAACATCAGCTCACTGCCCACCCCGCCCCCCAAATTCCTGCCCCATCTTCCCCTTTGCTTTGGCCACTTTGACCTCATAAAGGCTGCTCTTAACAGAGCACGTATTTTTCACCTGCTCAGAGTAGGTATTTTTTACTAGCTAAGATAAGCTCTCAGGAGTCCTGGGGGGTTCCACGTTAGACTGCTAGCTTCACGGTCAGCAGTTCAAACTAACCAGCCACTCCCTCAGTAGAGAGACGAGGCTTCCTGCTGCCGTGAACATTTACAGCCTCGGAACTTCTGGGGCTATTTTTGATGGACAATTTATGAAGATTATCTTAGTGTGGGAGTTTCAGGGATTCATTCCTCCTCCCTGGCTCCATAGAGTCTAGCGTCTATGGGAATTTGAAATTCTGTTCTGAAGTTCTCCCCACTTGATCAGGATTTGTCTATATAACCTAGGATCAAAATGGCAGTAGGGCACCACCCAGGTCAGCTCTCATGGCACAGGGAGCAGGCTCTCAGAGCTATACAGGGCAGAGCCTCCTCTGAGTTCAGACTGTCCTTCTTCCTCTCATTCCAGGTCAACAGGGACCAATGGTGCCTTGGATGGCTGCAAGAATGAGAATGAGAGAGAGAGAGAGAGAGAGAGAGAGAGAGAGAGAGAGAGAGAGAGAGAGAGAGAGAGAGAGAGAGATAGATAGATAGAGAGATATCCCTGAAACCAAACCCCATCCGGTTTTGGTTGTCCACAAGCAGTCTCAGCAGCTGTTCTTCTGTTGTTGTGTATACATCTATCTCTCTCTTGGCACCAATCACAATCACCGGCTGTGGTTGCTTACGACACCTGTGTCCATAAACTTAGCTTCCTCTCTCCTCCTTCCTGGCCTTCATAACCCAGAATGAACTTTGCTCCAACCATGTCTGTCCTTTTACGATGAACTGCTCAACACGGTGTCTTGGAATGGCGGCCGCACTGTGACATAAATGAAGACTCCACTTTCATCCATCGATCTTCTGTCTACTGGGAACAGTGCTGCGATGAGCTTCGGGGTACACTTACCCCTTCGGGTCTCTGTTTTCAAGTCTTTGGGGGATATATACTTAGGAATGGAATTCCAGGTTCATATGGTAGTTCCACTTTCAATGTTGTGAAATCTCTGAACTTTCAACAGTGGCCGTCCCACGTTGCAATCTCACCAATGGACAAGGGTTCTAATTTCCCCACATCCTAATCAACAGTTGTTTGGTTTCATCTTAGCAGTCCAGTGGGAGTTAAATGGGATCTCACTACAGTCCTTATTTGCTTAAGATTTGCTGTATTTAAAAGCCTGCATTAGGAGAGTTGGTCACGGGCAATGCTTTTCAGTGTGGTCACAATCTCCTTTAAGAATCTGTAACAGTGGATAAACAACCAACTGGACCGATGGGGGGGGGTATTGGGAGAGGAGGAGGCGGGGAAAGGAAGTGGATGTTAACCAACCCAAGGACAAGGGAACAACTGGCCCAACATCGGTGGTGAGGGGGGTGTAAGCGGCCTAGATCAAGGGCAATGTAACTGAGAGGAATTACTGAAACTCAAATGAAGGGTGAGCATGATAGTGGGACAAGAGGAAAAGTAAAAGGAAACAGAGGAAAGAACTAGGAGGCAAAGGGCATTTACAAAGGTCTAAATACAGGCGTGTGCACATGTAAATATATGACAACGGGAAAATAGATCTACGTGCATATGTTTATAGGTTTAGTATTAAGGTAGCAGATGGACATCGGGCCTCCACTCAAGTACTCCCTCAATGCAAGAACACTTTGTTCTATTAAACTGGCATTCCATGATGTTCATCTCCCCAACATTATCTCTGAAGACAAAGTGGATGCATAAGCAAATGTGGTAAAGATCGCTGATGGTGCCCGGCTATCAAAAGATATAGCATCTGAGATCTTAAAAGACTTGAGATAAATAAGCGGCCATCTAGCTCAGAAGCAACAAAGTCCACATGGAAGAAGCACACCAGCCTGTGTGATCACAAGGTATCGATGGGATTAGGGATCACGCATCAGAGAACAAAAAAATCACATCACTGTGAATGAGGGGGAGTACGGAGTGGGGACCCAGAGCCCATCTGTAGGCAACTGGACATCCCCTTACAGAAGGGTCACAGGGAGGAAGCAAGCGAGTCAGGGTGCAGTGTAGCAACGATGAAACATACAACTTTCCTCTAGTTGTTTAATGCTGCCTCCCACCCCCCACTATTATGATCACAATTCTACCTTACAAATCCGGCTAGACCAGAGCATGTACACTGGTACAGATAGGAACTGGAAATACAGGGAATCCAGGACAGATAAACCCCTCAGGACTAATAATGAGAGTAGCGATACCGGGAGGGTAGACGGAAGGTGGGGTAGAAAGGGGGAACCGATCATAAGGATCTATATATGACTCCCTTCCATGGAAACAGACAACAGAAAAGTAGGTGAGAGGAGACATCGGACAGTGTAAGATACGACAAAATAATAACAATTTATAAACTTTCAAGGATAGATGAAGGAGGGGGGAGGGGGAAAATGAGCTGATACCAAGGGCTCAAGTAGAAAGAAAATGTTTTGAGAATGATGAGTGCAACATATGTACAGATGTGCTTGACACAATGAATGTATGTATGTATGTATGTATGTATGTATGTATGTATGTAATGTGATGAGTTGTGCAAGTCCCCAATAAAATGATTTAAAAAAAAAAAGAATCTGAAATAAGCCCCCAAATGGATTGGGGTGATGATCGCACAACTTGTTTTGCTTCCAAGATTGTAACTTAAAAAAAAAAACACATTTATTGGGGGCTCTTACATCTCCTCACAACCCATACATTCATCCAGTGTGCCAAGCACATTCGCACACATGCTGCCATCATTTTCAAAGCATTCTCTTCCTACTTGAGTCCCTGAAATCAGCTCATTTTCCCCTTTCCTCCCCCACCCTCCCTCCCTCCCGAACCATTGATAAGTTATAGATTATCACTTTCATATCTTACATTGTCCACCATCGCCCCTCCCCCACTTTCTCACTGTTCACCCCCCTGGGAGGGGTTACAGGTTCATCCTTGTGGACTGTAACGCTTCCTGAGAGCACACAGTCCATCTTTTTCCTGAGGAGCAGCTGGTGGTTTTGAACTGCTGACCGTGAGGATTGCAGCCCATCCTGTAACCATGATGCCACCAGGGCGCCTACTCGATCTACGTCAATGAGACAGTTTGAAAAGCAGAGAAAAAGAAAAGGAAAAAGGAAGCTGAATTAAGCAGTTCACTTTTGTGACTTCTGAGTAATAATAGGAAAAGACTAAGTGTCTGAATACATATTACTTCTCTTCTGCTCTGTTCCTCACTCTTTAAGAAAGGCCCTGGCCTTTTCATCTGATATAGATGGGGCTGGCTAACCAGCATGTGGCCTGGCACTACCCCCCACAGACAGGGGACCCAGGCCATCAGTCAGATCACTGCCTTCCCCACCCCAAGATGCCGTGCTCCAGGTATAGGTGCGTGACCTCGGTTAGGCTAGCCAGGGTCAGGCAGGGGGATGTGAGGCTGCTGAAGGGGCAGCGGAGGGACCCCTTTCTGAGATCGCTAACTGGAAGAGGCAATCCAGTGCATAAGCGTTAATGAGAATTAGATTTTTATTTCTTGTAGGCAAGTGCCTTGTTTGTTACAGCATGGAAAATTACAACTTGTTAGATTTTCTTTCATTCTCTGCTAGCTATTTGGTGGGAGGGGGATGGTAAATGGTACTAACGGTAGTACTAAGATCTTGGCAAACAACTCAGATAGGCAAGCCTACCAGGGCACCCTCACCAGACCCAGCTAGCCAAGTTACATCAGGACTTGGAGCTGCCGGAGCCCAATCCCTGGGCTCCCTCCATAGCTTGGCTTGTGGTTAACGGGTTTGCCTTGGACGCTTCCCCTGAGAAGCCGGGGACCCACGGCATCAATACTGAAATGACCCGAGGACAAGAAGTTACTCGATGTATAGGAAAGTGCCCGAGGCACAGATTTAACAGTTACTTAAAAAGGTAATAGTTCAATATGATTTGTTTCAATTTTCGGAGTCCTGGGAATGAAGGTAGACAAATAGTTTCTAGTTGTGGGCCCCGGGCTGGGAGTGTTGTTGAAAAGAGGCTGAATGGCAGCTGAATCTTCTGAGTGCCAGGGAAGAGCAGGCTAAGCCGTCCTGCTATCCCACCTTGTCTGGGGCTTGGCGCCCACCAAGCACCAGGGCTGGGCACACGGATAAGACGAGCATCATGTGGTAAAGACGCCAAGCTCTGTTTCCCAGAGCCCCCCACCCCCACTCCTGTACACACAATCCCTTTTTCTTTGGTTTGAGGAGAAGGTGAGAAAACCCAAACCCCGTCTCCTTGTGCTGGATAGACTGGGTACACTAACCCCGCATTTCTCCTTTCCAAAAGCACGTCTCAGGGGACTTTGGATGGTGGCGGCGGCGGCGGCAGGCAGCCATCTCTCTCTCTGCACCCACACTGTGGGATGCGCTAATCACCGCAGGGGGGGGAGGGCTACGTCTGGGAGGCTGTTCCCACCAGCAGTCACAGGTAACACCTGAGAGCACTTGCTCCTTCTAGGATGGCAGTGCCATGGGACACAAAGGCCACGAGCGCCCAAGTCCGATCGGTCACTCCACAGCTGTGGGACAGCCAGCCACTTGAGACAGTGTAGGGAATGGATGGGGCGGCTGTGGCAGGGCAGGGGTGGGGAGAGGCGTCTTGGAGGAGGGGTGTGTCAGCAGCGGTGGGAGGAATAAGAACGCTGCACATGGCGATGGTGGAGAGGAGGCAGTGAGGGCAAAGTCCTGGTGTGAGAACGGCCAAGTGAACCTCAGAAACAGAACCCAGACTGTCGGTCGTGGCGGGACTCGCGAGTGGGGGTTGGGGTGGTGGGAGAGAGCAGAGAGGATGGCGGGGCAGACCTGAGACAGGCTGGGGAATTACTGTGGATCTACCTGTCCTGCCTGCCACGTGCCCATCAGTCTACCGGAGTGGGTCGCTTGCATGCCGTGCTGCAAACCATGCCATTGGCATGTCCAACATGAGTGCAATCACGGGCACAGGGTTTCTGAGGAGCGTCCGGAATAAGATCTGGCCATCTACCTCCAAAAATTAGCCAGTGGAGACCTCACGGGTCAGAGAACCTTGTATGACTCGCTCGCTTTGGCCTCGTCATCAGCAGGGACCAGTGGCTGGAGGAGGACTGACCTCCTGTTTGGCGAGGCAGAGGGGCGCAGGGGGCACAGCTGGTGAGGAGGGGCACCGTGGCTGCAATGACACACGGAGAGGTGCGGGTGACCGAGGAGGGACTCGGGCTGGGCGGGGCTGCCCTCTGGTGCGCAGGGTGGCGAGGGCAGAGGCAGGAGCTTGGAAGACCCGTTGGACCCCTTCCTAGGATCCTGTGGGTTGCTGTGTGGGCACGGCCGCCCGGTGGGGGCTGGTGGTGGAGGCAGGGAGGTTGGGGGCCCAGGTGGAGGTCAGGTCAGAGGTCACGGATGGCTGGTAAGGTGGTCCCAGCAGAGAAGGAGAGAGACAGCGGCAGTTACAGGCTGGGCACTGAGCAAGCAGCCTCTAAAGATCCCCTTAGTGGGCGGTGTGTGTTTTCTTGCCACAAGACGGCAGGGAAAGACATGACGGTCTCTGATTGAGGGGTCTTGTCTGAAGAGCTGGAGGAGGAGCGGGCGGGGTGAGGGCGAAGCATGGCCATCTCTCTAAGGGGCATGGGACCCCAAGTCACAAGTTCACCCTTGAGGAGACGGAAGCCACCATTCTCTGTGCTGGAGGCAGCGCAGGCACCACTTGCTGTGAACCGCCCGCACTCAGACTAGCTGGCTGACCTTGACCAGCAACCCGTACCACTCGGAACGTGGTCTCCTGATGTCGGAAAGAAGCACAGCCATAAAACAGCTCCCTCGCAGGGCTGGTGGGAGGAACAATGGATGCCGGTTGAGAGTGACTGCCCATCTCCCAAGCCACGGCTCCCCAGGCGTTCTTGGATCTGAGGCTCACAGCCCACTTAGGTGAAAGATGGAGGCAAAGGGAACCCCCAAGCTCCACTCTTTGTTCTGCTCTGCCGGGTGAGAGGGAGCTGAGTGGCGGAGAATGTCATCGAGGCGAAACCTTGGGGACCCAGCTGAGGCTTCCATTGCCCTGCCTACCCTTCCCTTTCCCACCCCCTCCCCAAGTCTAGCTTCCTGCCATGAAGTCATTCCTGAGCCCCTCCGAGCTTCCCAACCCTATCAAGCGGCGAGCCGTGCTGGAAGTGAGCCCTTCACCACGTGCTCACGCACCACCTCCCGCGCTTCCCAGGCGCCTGCTGGACTCTCAGCAGAATGGACTCTGCGTCCTTGAGAGCACGCGCAGAGATGCGGGTGCATCGACTGACTGAGTCTTGACGGGTCTGTGGGGAGACCCCAAGGAAAAGGCTCACTGAGCTACCCTCGCCACGGCGGAGGGGTACCACCCTACGGAGCAGAGGCCTGATTCAGCCAAAGAGCAGGGATGTGTGAACAGCGGAGATTTTCACACCACACCTCGCAATGTGTCTACAACACCACAGGTTGATTCTCGCTCCCATAGTGCCCCCTTTGCTGGCTGGCAGCTCCCTCAAGATCAAGAAGTCACCAACTAAATCCTCTACCCGGGCTTCCAAAAACTCAAGGGAAAACGTCCACTGTCTTTTAATTCCACTTAACTCATGGCCCCATTGTGATGCACGAGTGCACGCATGTGGCGCATGCATGCGGTCTACGCTGCAGCGGCTCAGGAAAACATAAGATGGAGTCCCAGCGGAAAAAACCAGACTGGATGGAGAGAGATGGACAGGGCAGAGCGAGAGAAGCAGGATGGAGGAAAAACCCCAGAGAGCTTCAAAACGCGGGGGTTGGGGGGTCTTTCATTATCTTCTAATCCCATTTCCCCATGAACTTTTGGAAGACACACACCCAGTTGTAAAGTGCCACTGGGCCCGTTCTGACTTGGCAACCCCGTGTGAAAGAGGAGCACTGTCCCCACAGAGCTTCCTGGCTGGCACTGCCCCAGAGCGGCCACCAGGGAACTTCAGGGGGGGAGGGGGGGAGTTACAAACCTCTCCACTTGCAGCCAAGCACCTGACTGTGGTGCCACCTTTACAGACAGACAGCTACGTAGGTAGGTATGTACATACAGACATACAAAGGGGCTTCAAAAAACATGGAAAAACCCCATCATTTGTTAGTTCCATTTTTACATGACCGTTTTGCAAGCCCCTCATATAACTACATCAAGGCGGCAGGGAGAGGCACCTCGGGGGGCTGGCTCGGTGCAGCGGACTCACCGTCCTCGATGTCGTAGGCGTAGGCCGAGAGGCGCAGGGTGGTGGCGCAGTACTCGCACTTGAAGCAGCTCCGGTGGAAGAACTTGCCCTCTGCACTCAGCCTCTCCATCACGTAGACGCGCTTCCGGCAGAAGTAGCACGTGTCGCTGCCGCCCAGGTTCTGTGGGAACTCCTTCTTGATGGAGCCCTGCATGGAGGAGGCGAGGGGTGGGAGGCAGGTCAGGGCTGCCCTCTGGGAGGGGCAGGCCCTCTCTGTGAGCGGAGTGGACAGTCACACCTGGTTTGCTTGGAGACTAAGAAAGTCGCGGGGCGGTGGTTCACCTGGTGTACCTCCCCACCCCACGCCCGCACGTGTGCAGCGCAGCAACAGGGACTGTGCCCCTGTGTGTCAACTGTGCTCCTGGCACCATGTCAGGTCTTGAGTGAATGTGACCAACAACTGATAGCTAAGCTAAGTCACGTAACTTTGGTGGACGGACCCAACTCCCCGCTCCCCAACTTTGTGGCCATCCACGAGGGTAGCATACGACACGGATAATCGTGTCCCCATGGTTCTCGCAGATCTGGGTCTGCTGCTAGCTTGCTCACGTTAAGAGATTTTAAACAACGGCTGTAGTCCTAGAAATGTGGTGACTGGGATTCTGACAACCGCCCGGAGCGTGACCAGGGGGCACGGACTGGGCTCGACACCTGACTAAGCCATCTAGGACCTCCCAGCTGGGTTCGCCGCCACTGCGCCTGCCTCGCGTGCACCACGCCTCTGGCATGTCTCTTACCAGTTCCTTCTTGTCTAGGAGGGGTTGGGGCTGCTCTTTCCTCTGAAGCTGACTGGCTATCTGCTCAGCCAATGAGCTCACTCCGCCCGTGTACATCTTTATATACTTCTAGTGGTTGGAGATTATGAAATGACCAGAACGGATGGGGGTGAGAAGGAGAAAAACATGAATTAAGACGACAGAGAAACGAGAACAAGACTCCCAGACATCTGTGAAAGGTGTAACAGAAATACGAGGTGCAGCAGCAAACCATGCCAACACGGTGCTCACAAGCAGGGATGCTGGTGGCAAGGCCGAAACACCGTGCCAGTGTCCACAGGGAGCCACCAGCCTGGGCGGGGCCTCACCGCTGGCCCCGGGCCATGGGAGTTGGGAAGTGAGGATGGAGGGCAACATAGAAGAGCCTGAGCCAGGCTGCAGCGACTCCAAGTCCACGCAGAGAATTTAAAAGGCACGGTGCCTGGCAGACAACAAAGGCTAGGCTGAGAGTCCTGGACTCCAAGGCTATGGGGGCGGGAGGTGGGAGTGACTGTCTCGCTTAGAAATAATTCCCCTGGCTGACTCTCCAGAAGGCTCGCTCCACTTGGGTGACTGAGGCTAGCAGCCCCGACAGGCTTATGATCAACTTCACCCTTCTGATTCACACATGCCGATCACCCCATCACAGGCCTCCTACCCCTCTGCTAAGCCCCCTGGGCTCGTGGGGCATCTTGACGCAAGCTTCAGGCGGCTAAGCCAGCCTGCCACGTTGCTGCTACGTCTCTAGTCCAGGAGAGGGAGGACAAGAGTCATTCTCACAGGCTGGGTGGGGGGAACAAGCAACAACAACAAACCCAGCACTCAACCACCCAAATGCTCTTTCGGTTCATGCTGAGGTAATGAGAAAACACTGTGGTTGTTAAGTGCCGTGGAGTCGGATAAAATGCCGCCCAGACCTGCACCCTCCCCACAGGGGTTGTTCTGCCGGAGCCTGTGGTAGCCACTGTGTCCACCCACCCCATTTCTGCTAACTGTATACTTTATCAAGTCTCGTCTCCTTCTCTAGGGACAGGTCCCTCCTGCCAACACGGCCAACGTCTGTGAGACGGGTCTCCCTCCTGTTTCTCAGGAGCACTCTGGCTGTGCCTTCTCCAAGACAGATTAACCATGGAGTTTCGACCGTAAGGCTTTCTACTCGCATCACAGGTTGGTCACCCAGGCCGCCAGACAGTCAGTCTGTTCCACCCGGGATGGGGGTCGAAGCCTGGGCTGGCAGTCAGTTAGCAACTACTTGTCTAAGGCACCTTCTACAGGAGCCATCACAAGCAAGGAGTCAAGCGATGCTCTTCTGAGCTGTGTGGAAGCAGGGGGCTCTCGGCAAAGTTTGAGGGACCCTGCTTCTCATTTTGATCTAGAAACACCCCCAGGAAAAGCCTCTTATCACCAACGGCCCTCCGAGGGAACCATCTGGATGGACAGATGCATGAGGTCACGTGTGAGGAGATCGTTCATCTCCCAAGCGATGTCACACAGGAGGACTGTGGGGGTACTCACTCCATGTGAACACAGCAGCCACCCAAGTACAAGTACCAGCAAGGAAACCCCTCTCCGAGGCTCGGTGGGAACTGGGGAATCAATGACACCTTTAGACTTAAAATTTCAAGTACCCGTCCATCAGCTTCACAGAACATAGCCCCGGGTGGCTCTTAAATCTGAAGCTCTGGGTTAGGGACGTTAGGGAAGTTTGGGCCGGAGACAGACGGACACCAGGCAGAGGTGAGCAGATAGTGTAACAGCGGACATAAGGGGAGCAAAAACCACATTTCTCTCGTTCAGCAGCAGGTAAGTGGCTGGTGCGGGCTAGACATCAACTATGAGGCCGGGACACAGAGCAAGCCTGCGCCTCCCTGCCTGGCCCCTGGAAACCTCCACCCCTGGAGTGACAGCCTCAGGACAGGAGCAATGTTCTCAGCGATGTGGTGACACCGACATGCACCCCCGCCCCCCACCCCTTCCCCAAGGACGGTGAAGACTCAAGTTCTAGCCACTTTTGGCTTGAAAAGCAGGTGATTCCCTTGTCCCCACTCTCAGCCAGCTTTCAAAATGGAGCAATCACACACATGCATGTGCACGTGCGCGCATGCGCGCGCGCACACACACACACACACACACACACACACACACACTCAGTCTGGTGCTGCATCAAGCACAGCGAGCATAAACGAGTAGGGCCCCAAGATTCTCCGGTGTCTCCTTACACAGCTCTGCAGCCTCCCTGAGTGCTACCAAGAGGCACCCCAACTAGAGAGTGCAGTCACTACTGCAATGATGCAGCACCAGGGTCATATTTTGGAACGCATATTAAATAGGAAGATATCTGGAGTTGGCAAACCACTGACTGGGAAATGTTTACGGTCACGTGCTAGGGGTTCAGGGGCGATGCGGGCAGGTGTGCTGTGTTCAGCCCAGTTTAACAGAAGCTGGTACCGTCTCTGATTCAGGTTGAGGTCACTTAGAGGAGCTCCAGACACCAGCACCTTCCCCCCCAGGGACAGGCCACACTGAGGATGCACCCCACCCCCTCTGGGCAGGTGCACTCGTGAAAGCCAAGTAGGCAGAGGAAGGAGCGCAGCCTTGCTGGGCCCCAGGCCGTGCTACCTGTCGGAGGGAGTCAGAGGAAGGAGAGGCAGGGCGGTTGGAGGAGCGGAGACTAAGAGAAAGCTCCCATTGGTCGACAAGAAATCGACGTGAAGCTTCAGGCTCTGGCTACAAAAGACAAGATGGAGAGAAGAGAATCAAAGGGCACGTTAGATCAACAGTCACACGCTGCCCCGAGCATTCGGGGACATGCAGCTTTTAGGCTCCTCTTACTTTCAAACCTTCATCTAACAACAGTTTTTAATTCAACTGGTTTATGAATCCTTCTCACTCTGCCCTGAGGTCGCCTTGCCCTGACGCTTCCGGGGAGATGCCCACTCTCGCTGTGCTTCGCCAAGGAGAGCCCTGTCTTAATCTGGGAGCCTGTGCTCCAGCCACTCTGGTGGGGAAGGCTGCCTGCGGAGGCAGGTCTCTAGCTAAGGCATTCACTCTCCGTGCTCTGCTGAGCGCCTTAAAATGGCCTCAGTTGGGGTTTCTCAGGGGAATATTCTACCACCAGATTGGTGGAACAAAGAGCAGAATTTGTATTTCCAACCGAAATAGACCCAACCAGAACCAACATTTTAAACAAGACGCTCCATGTGATTATAACGTGTCTACACATGGATGGCCTAGGGACCTGGCTTAGAACATAAGATTTCGGTTGGGGTGAATCCTGTGTTATCCCCAGGTGATCTGTATGGATACATTGTAATCACTTGGGGTTTTAGAAGAGTCTTGTTAAAATGGAGGTTCTGATTCAGTCCCTCTGGCGTGGAAAGGCCAAATTCTCAGCAGGGAGAGGAACCGGAATGAACTAGAAGTGGTTCCCATGGGAAACAGCTGCAGGTGGGTGAGGTAGCGGCAGATCCCTTCTGTCCTGTGATGCAGGGAGCCGAGAGGTTGGGTTATGGAGTGCTTTGCTGGCTAGCCACCCAAACTAGGTGAGCCCTGGCCACCAAAGGGTGTGAACCAGAGAGAAGGGAGGGTGGAGCTTCGGGGGGTGGGTGGGTGGGGGAAGGAAGGCGTGAGGGTGCTAGGTGGGAGCCGAGAGGGCCAGGGAACCCAATAGTGGGGCAAAGCCCTGGAAGAGAACACACACAAATCCCTTCAAAGTACCTGGACTGGAGGCCTGCTCGGAGGGAAGTGGGCATCTGCACAAGGCGCCCTAACTGCCTGCTGCGCCCACACCCTGCCTTTCCGCTCAGCAGCGCAGCCAGGGTCTTTCCACACGCCGTCATCTGACATACTTCCCTCTGCTCTTCTCTCAGCTATCTTTCTATTGAACATCATTACCCCACCCCACCCCCACCGCTGACTAAATATGCACTTCCCTCGTGGCCCGGTTTTCTCGCAGTGCCCATGAGAGGAGTCAGGAGCTAGCAGAGCGTGAAGCCACCAGTGAGGGAGGTGCAGAGGACACGCATCCAGCCTCTTCCTCACCCCAGGTCCCTGCACCTGAATCCAGGGCCTGGCCCTGTGGTGCGAGACCAGTCTGGGGACGGGGGAAGAGGTGGGGCGGGGCGGGGTGGAGGGGGCAGGGCTCTCCTGAGATGCGGAGCCTTAACAACAGTCTTAGGGCAGAGGTGAGAGAGGACATAAGGAAGGTTCCCAGGTGCGACCGGCCAGTGGGATCCATTATTCGCGCCAGTGGCAAAGCTGTACCAACTCGGGCCTCTTATTTAAGGCTAACCTTAGGCTTTTACATTCCCACCGAGTAAGCAAGCTTCTTTAAGTGGGCACCCCCGCCATTTATCAGATCAGATGATAATCAGGGGACCCTCCCCGGGAATTCCTCCTGTGGGTTTTACAGAAAAGGCTAAGGCTTCTCCCAGATGCCCCCACCTTGCCATCCGCTTTGTGCCCCTCAGTCGTCTCCGTACCTGCAAACTCCCCACAGCGATGAAGAGATTCCCACCCCAAGATCCCGGCGTTGTGTCAGAAAAGCCAAGCAAATGCTGTGACGGGCTGACTGATCTACACCCTTCCTCTCAGAAGCCACACACCAGGGCCGAATGCTAATATCCCCCACTTCTATTTTATGGGCAGAAGCAGCGTGGTTTCGGAAGGAAGAGGGTGAGTGAAAACACAAGAGTCACACACAGCCACACAGACGGCCAGGATTAGCGTCTGATTCCAGTGCTGGGTGCACAAAGCTGACGGAATGGGTCAGCATTGCTGGCACAAAGAACTCTGGCTCTGGCTGGATGACAAGAGCGTGCAAGAAGCACGGGGCACGGGACACAGCGCCCGTTTCCTCTGCCCACCACCACAGCGTGCCCTGTGGCTCCCAGCATCTCACGCCCAGCTCATGCTCGTTACCCTCTGGTGGCGGGGGCTCTGCTTGCCATGGCGGTCAGCACCAAGACGCCTGAATGTCTGTAGGCAACAAAGGAGAGACTTAAGCGCCAACCAAAGGCTCTACGAGGTCCTACTAAGTGACAGTGAGAAATTCAGGGCCAGAAATTTGGAGTTCCCGTCAAGACATTTCCCCTGCCCCCCACCCGTCCCCCAATGCAACCCCGTCTCTCCCCAATCCCATGAACCAAGTGCAGCTTTTCGCGCAGCCATTAGGCCCACCAGTGGAGCGCTACATTTCCTCAGTGGCCTGGGGAGAGGCTGAATGCAGCGGCTCTCAACCTGCGGGCACAACCCCTTTCGGGGTCGAACGGCCTTTTCTCAGGGTCGCCCGATTCACCACAGTAGCAAAATGACAGCGATGAAGTAGCAATGGCAATGTTATGGTTGGGTGGGGGGTACCACACCACGAGGAACTGTACGCAAGGGGCGTGGGCGGCATTAGGAAGGTTGAGAGCCGCTGCGTTCATGGGAGGTGTGATAGGAAGGGAAGGTTACGAGGGTACAGCTTGGCACAAGTCATTAGGAAGGAGAGGTAGGGAGTAGGAAGCTGGCTAGAAACAATGAGCATTCTGCTAGCCCAGGGGGAAGTCTGGGGTAGGGGGTGGAACCAATGTCCCTAGGGGAGAAGCGGCAAGTGTACATGAGAGGGATGGAAACCGTGACTCGGGCACGTGGCTGCCTCCCACTGTGGGAAGAGAGAAGGTCGCCCTTGTCTTCTAGGGTAACTGTGGAGCTGCCTCACGGCCACTCCAAAGATGCCCACGTGGTTGTTCTCGTCCAGGGCATGCTGTTTCTTCAGGCAGGATGAGCCCAGAGATCAGGATCCAGGCACAAACCACCTGGGCTAAATGGCTGGCTCCAGGACTTACTAAGTGACCTGGTACTGGATGCCTCTACCCTACACCTCGGTCTCCTCGTCTGCCTAGCGGGAACAATCCTCACTGGATTACTGTGAGAATTCAATGAGCTCATATATTAAAAGAACTCAAGACTGCTGCCTGGCCATGGGGATCATTCCTAGTGTTAGCTCTTAAAGGCCAAGGGCAGAGGGCAAAACCACCAGAAAGATAATGGCTCAGTGCTTAAACTCATGGAAATAGGGTGGCCCTTTAAAAGTCAGCGCCGTGATTAGGGGTCACTTTTCTACATCTTATTGTGTTAGGAATACACCTGGCAAACACACACCAACTCAACAGTTCACCACTACACATAATTCAGTCACTGGTGATAGTCAAGTTGTATCATCCTGTTGAGTTGTTTCTGCTCCGGTAGCATATTCACTGCTCTCTAAGGTTCCCATCGAATCTTTCCAGTTGCTGCTGTCAATTTGATCCATTATGACTGGATTGGATTAAAAAAAAAAACAAGTTGCTGTTTTCCAGCGCTGTCCAGTCGGTTCTGACTCGACGTGGCCCTATGTACAAGACAAAACCGCCGCCGGGTCCTGGGTCATCCTCACAACGGTTCTTATTCTGAGCTCATCGGGGCAGCCACTGTGTCCCTCTACCTTGTCCAGGGCCTTCCTGTCTGCTGCCCCGCAACTTTCCCAAGCATGGCGTCCTTGTCCACGGCCTGCTTCTCCTGACGACACGTCAGAAGTACTTCTGGCGGGATCTCACCAGCCTTGCCTCTAGGGAACATGCCGATGGCGCTTCAACACAGACTTGTTTGTTCTGCTGGTATTCCATTTACCAGATGCAGTGTGGCATCTGCTCTCGTCGCTGCTGCTCCCATGAGCACTGCCTGGATCCAAGCGAGACGAAGCCCTTGACAGCGCCGACCTCTTCTCCGCGGATCACGCTGTGCCCTCGTGGTCCGGCTGTGAGGACTTTGGTCTTTACACCGAGCTCCGCGCATGGATCTTTTTGTTCATTCTTTTGACCTTTGCTCCTGGTGTTACTGATGCAGCAAATATGTTCTTGAGATGTGCTCAAACTCAGGCACTCAAGTTTTTCGCGGACTGGTTTTTATTTTCTTCAGCTCCAACCTGCACTTTGAGCAGCTACTGACCTGCTCCACAGTCGGCGCCTGCTGTCGATAAGGAGTTTGCCACATTCTTCTCCCACACATGTCCGTTTGATGGCTGTGGACTCCATGATGTCTGTGGGTCCTTAGGCGCTGTCATCTTTTTGTGTGGTTGGAAACAATGGTATTTGCCACTAGGAAGTCAATGGTCTCATAACATTCTGACATGCGCTGAAATTGAGTGTGTGGTATGACTGAACAATTAAATTGTATGACAGGTGACAAAAACCAAAACCCAAATTCACTGCCATCGAGCTGATGTTGACTCAGAGAGAGTTGAACCGCCCGTGTGAGTTCCCAAGACTGTAATGCTACAGGAGTAGAAAGCCCGTCTTTCTCCCGCTGAGCTGCAGGTGGGTTTGACTTGCTGACCCCGTGGACCGAAGTCCCACACCTCACCTAACCACTATGCCACCAGGGCTCCTAATATGACAGTGTGAAGTACATGGCAGTAAAACTTAAAAAAATTCTAGCATGCCATCTCCAGCTTTGTTTCTATCACCGAGACCGTACTTTCCCACTATCCTTCCTTCCTCTGCTTCCATCTTTGCATCCCAGTCCCCAGTAACTGTCAATGCACCTTGATTGCGTGCTCGGTCAATTCCACACCGGCGCTCTTGGCAGAACCCCTACGCCTCGTCCTTACTGGCTTCAGGGGTGGCGTCAATCTGAGTAGCAGCTACCCAGCCTGGCTTTTCTTCCATGCACACAGACGTCATCCCTTCGCACACAGGGCTGTACTTCAAGATAACTCTTACAATGTCCCTTTGACAATGCGACTCCATTCCTCTGGATTGTGTCCTTCCAGGTATAGACCATGATTTTCTGATTCAAAATTGCCAATGCCAGTCCATTTTAGCACCTAGACTATCGATCTTTATGCTTTCTATTCAATTTTTAGCGACTTCCAATTTTCCTAGATTCATAATTCATACATTTCAAGTTCCAATTATGGATATTTCTAAGTGGTTTTTGTCTTTGCTCAGGATGAGCTGTGTCCCATTAGCAAAGGAAGGTCCCACATGCTTTGCTCTATCCACATCATTACGGTCGACTCTACTCTGAGAATACTCAAAATACTCAGTCCTATCTGAGTGCCTTTCAATCTGAAGGCTTAACTTCTGGCACTATCTCTGACAACGCTCTGCTTCTGTTTGTAAGTAAGTGACAATGGTGTGATGCTATCCGTAGAGTTTTAGTGGCTAACTCTACTGAAGTGGACAGCCTATTACTAGTCCGGAAAGCCTGGCTAAAGCCTGTTCACTGAGGGTGTACCTGCTAGCACTTGAAATGCCAGCGACATAGCCTCCAGCAGACCACAGTGTCAAAGAGCACAATGCTGCAGGTGCACGGCTTGTACCACCTAAGCTAAACCTCTTTTCAGTTTTGAGATGAATTCAAGGGAAAATTCAGATTTAAGTTTTAAAGATTATCTCAGGGTCCACCCAACCCTCTATACTTCAAAAAGCCAGAGTTCACGAGAATTCTGAAATTCTGTTCTGGCAGCCACCCTTTTGATCAGGACTGTTCTATGGAATCTCCGATCCAAATGTTCGGTTATAGTAGCCAGGCACCACCCGGTTGTGGTAGAAATCACTTTTTTTTTTTCACAAGAGAAAAGCTTGTAGTTAGTTCAGGGATCGTTTGCTGGCAGAAATCACTTTTTAAAGGAGCCACAGTTTGAGAAAATTTCTTTCCGCAGATTGTGCCTTTGAAATCAGTGTCGTGAGAATGCACCTTAAAAATAAAATGGCCATACCATCAATATACATGGCAGCAGTGTTTGTCACATGTGTGATCTTGGACATGGACACGGTTAGCGGCTCTGGCTGAAGAGTCTGGTATGTAAGCGGGTCTCCCACAATCAGAAGGAACCAAATTCCTGCCAAGCAGCATTCAGAGGTGCTTCCCCGTGCCCATCCTGGCCCTGTCTCCTCGGGCTGCATGAGATCAAGGGTGCTCAGAACGGGCTTGTAGACACAAATGCACTGCCCTCCGGGGGTTCTGTGGCGCCAATCTGTGACCAGCACACTTTCAGTTTCCATTTGTGACCACATCGTCACATGTGAATGTGCAGTGCCCCACCACGTAGGGTGGGGTCAAACTCCCTGTGCATGGCGTTTGGAGTGCATTAGGTGCGATCCGCGTTTCATTGGGAATGTCTCACCTGTAGTAAGAAGGGCTGTGACGGTTACAAAGGGCTTGGCTCTTTTAAAGGAGAAACCAAGCCTGTCCCTGACAAGAGGGAAAACTGACGTGGTCTCTTCACCAGCCACCTACACAGGCAGGAAGGGAGACGGAGGACAGGGGTCAGCATGCAGCAAAGGTCACCTGCTGGCGGCCCTGCGCCCGGCAGAGAGGTGGAGTAGGGGGAGGAGACAGGGTGATCACTTTTTTGGGGCAGGTCCGAGCGCTCTCCTTTTCCCGTCGCTTCGACACCAACAGGCAGAAAATAGAGAGAACACGGGTGAAACGGGGCCTGTGTTCAGGAAGGGCTGAGGGGCGTCTATCACATGCATCCCTTGAGGTCCCCCTTTCCTGCCCCTCCACCTCAACAGCAAATCACAGAATGGAGAGAGAGAGAGAAAGAGAGAGACAGGGCTTCTCGTAGTCTCTGGCCTCCAGGTTGGCATAGGTCATGTCCAAAGTCCACATAGCTGGTCTTGGGATCAGAACTTGCAGGGCAGCACTGTCTACATGCCAGGGATCGTGGGTATAGTCTTCTGGGCTGGTTTTACCAGGGTTGTTGGGGGACAGAAGAAATGGGCTTGGTTGTAAAGAGAGAGGGAGGGTGTATACTGGTGCATATGGAAGCTGGAGGCACAGGGAATCCAGGGTGGACGATACCTTCAGGACCAAGGGTGTGAGGGGCGATGCTGGGAGAGTGGAGGGTGAGTGGGTTGGAAAGGGGGAACTGATTACAAGGACCCACATGTGACCTCCTTCCTGGGAGAGGGACGGCAGAGAATGGGGGGAGGGGAGACTCCGGATAGAGCAAGATATGACAAAATAACGATGTATAAATTACCAAGGGCACATGAAGGAGGGGGGAGAGGGGAGGGAGGGAAAAAAAAAAAGAGGACCTGATGCAAAGGGCTTAAGTGGAGAGCAAATGCTTTGAGAATGATTGGGGCAGGGAATGTATGGATGTGCATTATACAATTGATGTATATATATGTATGGATTGTGATAAGAGTTCTATGAGTCCCTAATAAAATGTAAAATAAGAAAAGAGGAGAAAAAAATGATTAAGGAAAAGAATGTACAGATGTGCTTTATACAATTGATGTATGTATATGTATGAACTGTGATAAGAGTTGTATGAGCCCCTAATAAATTGTTTAAAAAAAAAAAAGAGAGAGGGAGGGAGGGAGACAAGGCAGACAGGCCAAACATCGTGACCAGAAGGTGGAAAATCTCCCATCACAGCTTAGCCACCTGTGCGTCCATCAGTGCCCACCTCCGACAAGATCCCGTCACCACTTCCTCCTCTCAGTCCCCTTACCTACGTTTGAAAGACTCTGGGAAACTAATAAGGAAACCCCAGCCCGGGAGCCAGGACACGAAAACCATGCCTGCTTCATCACCTGCAGACCAAGGCACGAAGCCCACAGCCTTTTCCGTTTGCTCGTCCAGAAATCGAGTGCATGTGATTGAGTGACGCCCCCTCACCACTTGTCAAAAAGCAACCACACCCACACTTCCCTTGGCCTCTCAGATACCTTCCAGAGGAATTGCTTCCCTCCATTTGCTCGGCATGACCCTGAGGGTCAGGTTGGAGGTGGAGGGAGCAGAGGAGAGGCCAGGAGAGCCGGCTCCACGGCTTGCTCCCTTTCACACGCCAATCTCCTGGCCACCCCAGGCTGGGTGGTGGGCAGGGTGTGCCCGCAGGATGCAGAAAGGTGGGGAAGGGAAAAGCTACTGAGCTCGCACAGGAAGGGAAAACTGAGCAGTCTTTGGCAGGCAGAGGTGCTATACTCATTTCCTCTCTCCCACTGCGACCTCAGCAGACACTGGCCCCCCTGCACTAGCTCTGCCGCACCCTCCCCTTGCCTTGGCCTGAGCCATGTCGAGATACACCGAAGTCACTGGGGCCGGGCCGGCAGTTAGGCCAAGTCAGAAACCGAGGGCACCCTTGAAGATCCTCTGTCCTGGGTTTCAGCAGCACCCCGCATTGCACTCCAAGGAGGTGAATTCAGGAAGGTCAAGATCACCACACAGTCCCTGATGCAGCGCCCAGGGAAACACCGTGTGTGGATATTACCCTTTTTGCAATGCAACTTCTTGGCAAACAAGTAAATCCCCAACTCCCGAGAATCCGAAGCACATAGGAAAAGCTCCTCCTGTCTGAGCCTGGGCACAGAACCAACTCACTGCTCCTTCTAATTCTCCCTGCTCATGTCCCATCCATGCAGCCTGAGCGTGCCTGTCCAGCCTCCTGTATAGTCTGCTTCCCAGTCCAGCATCTACTTCACAGATCTGCCCAAGGGGCGGAGTGACTGCGGCATGAGGGCTGGCAGCCTTCTCCGTGAACCACCTGGCACCTGCAGACAGCTCTTGATGATCCCCCGCCTCACACTCCTGATGGCCCTGCAGTTTCGCTCAGCCCGACGCACCCATATTCACCAGGGCAGACGCCCTGACTTTGCCAGTCAGGCTTCTCCATCACCGAATTAACTGCTGTCTCAGACGTTCTGCAGCCGACCCCTTCCAGAGCTCCAGGAGCCACTGAAAATCACTTGTCTCTCACCTGCCTGGATGGTTCCCGGCATCCCTGCCCCTGGTCTCCTCTCATGTGAGTGGGGCCTGATGAGTCTAGAGCAGTGGGAATCTAGATTCCAGATGACGATGCTTCACCTGACCCTTCAACAGATCTGCCACAGGAGACTCCCTTCCAAAACACACCACGCACCCAGACGTCAAGGCCAAAGGCAGAACAAGACAACAGAAGCTACATTCCCAAGAATTTCTTTTTTGGGGTGAGGAGCTCTACAAATGTAGGGTGAGTCAGCTTGGCTTCTGTTGCTCCCCTGAGTCCACCTCGCGGTCCAGGGCCCTGCCTTTCATACTGCACACTAGAACCAAGGTCTGAAAATGAACATTCTGCCCTGCAGATGGTGCACATAAAATCCAGCCGGCGGCTACCAAGCCCCTCCCAGCAACCTCGGTCCCGAGAGCGGCCGTGAAAGGTGCTGAGAGAAACAAGGGCAAGGTCATGTGACTGCTCACAACGGGGCCAGTCACAGGTGAAACTAACCCACAGAGCATCCCAGTCGGGTTCCACTCGCGAGAGCAGGAACATGCTCACTCGGACCGGGGACACCACCGCACGGGCAGCGCCTGGCTCCTCTGCGGGCGTTCCACTCCACTGTAAACCAGGCACCATCAGCCCTCCCTCCGGCTTGATTGCAAGCCGCTTGGAAGAGCAAGTCCCAGAACGAGCATTTCACATATGGGCAAAACACCAAGAAAATGGCCGCAGTATCTTTGTCCGGAGTTTGAGATGAAAACCCCCCAAGTTCAAGAATATGCTCTTGGATAACGGCTTTCTCTTTAACTTGAGAAGCTCAACTACAACCCCCATCCCATCCTGAGCCACTCACACGGTCTGAGGGGTTAAGGATTTCCCTTCCCCTGATCTCTCCCAGCCTCGCCTCAAAGGTTAGCACCTGCTAACTTAGCACACGGTCTCATTAACACCAAAGTGACTTCACACCCTTCTAAGGAGTCAGCCAAACCTGCACCACAAGCAGGCCTGCCCTGCCAGAGCCACGGCTCAAACCAACGAGGGGACTGCCTGGCCTCCACCGTGCAGACCCCGTGTCACGCAGAGGAGGAATGTGTGTGGGTTGGGGGGAGACATGCAGCACCCATCTTGGCCCCTGAGCAGTTTCTTTACCTGTTTCCACTGGGGCGTGGGAGCAGGGTGACCCTGCGCAGGCAGGCAGCAGGACGGCTGGCTGAACCCACGCTCTTGTGTTGGCTGGGAAACACACAGGCCAAGGACGGGGTTGGGGTGGGGGAGGTTGGGAGGGGACACAGAGCATGGAGACAAAACAAAAATAAAATACAGTAAGGTGGAAGACAAAATAAAAAGCACGCAGAGAAGAGACACCCTTATCTTTGAACTAAGGAGGGCAGCAGGACCCTTCAAGCTCCACTGTGGAAGGAAAGAGAGGGTCCCCTGAGGGTGGAGGTGCCACAGAAAACTGGAAGTTGTGATTCTAATGGCCCTTTCCCCAAGTCCACTGCTCTCTGAGCGTAGACCACCAATTCTGATTTTGGAAAACTAGTATTTCCATCTAAAACCGAGGAGAGCTTTGAAGGGCCCCCTTCCTCTCAGGAAGGGTTCATGAAGGGGGACCGCCAGTCTTGTGGCAACCTCGAACGGCTCCCAGCAAACAGCATCTGTGAGCCACGGCACCCCAACAGACTAAAGCCCGGAGGTTCGTTACACAGACTCGATGGGAGGAGAGAGGAGTGAGTGAGTGGCCAGAGTGTAAGCAGTCAGCCTGCCTGGTCCACAGGCACAAGAGTGGATAAGGATGGAGGAGACGGAGGGCAGCGCTGGTCTAGACGTTCTCTCAGGTGCTCGGGGAGTTTGAGAAGACATTCCATTTTCAGTGTGGACTTCAGCACCTGGCCTGTAAGAAGCCTCAGGGCCTATTAGAGAGGCAAAGGGAAGACCAGACCTAACAGACTCGACTCCCCTGCTTGCCCTATGGGAGCACCAGTGAGTGCTCACAGAGAATCTTTAAAGCACTGCTATGCGTTCCATGTGGAGAACAGACACCAAGACCACGAGGGAACCAGGAAGGTAGCACCTCGTTACATGGACGGACCTGGAGAACACGATGCTGCGTGACGTTAGTCAATCACAGGAGGATAAAAACCAAGCCAAAGACAATATATGCGGAGGTTCCCAAGGGAGGGGAGATGAAGCGAGAGAGACCAGAAGCTTGGTAGGTTATTGACTGACTTGGGTGAAAGGGTGAATGAAGAACCATGAAAGGAAGAAGAAAAGTCGGGGCTGGGGGGGGCGGGAGGGGGAGATAGAATAAAGGGACGAGTAGTGACAAGCAGTTTCAATTGCTGACTACAGAGCTGATGACCTGAAATGTGAACCTCCCCACCTAACTGACAATAAAAAGAAGTAAAATAAAGCATTGTTCCTCTCCCTTTTCCCCAAAGTAGGAAAACAGCTTTCTCACAGGAATGTTTGCCACGGCCTGTTTAAGAAAAAGACTGAAAGCAATGGAAACATTCTGCGCAAGAGGACGAGGTAGGAAGAACGGGTATGTCTATACTGTGAAAGAAGTTTATAGTTTGGAGCTACATGGTAATTAATAGGTCAAATGGTAAACGGGAAAAAAAAGAGAAAAAAGCAGACTAGTAATGTGTAAATGAATCAACATCAACGATGAAGACACCAACACACTGAAAAGACCAGAACAAAACCAGCCAAACAGGAATGGAGCTATAGGCCACTTTACTTTCTTCATGACGCTTTTTAGCTCAACATGCACTCCGTTTGTGTGTGTATGCTGACACATTGTCATGCTTATGCATATAAATATTACTTTTTGTCACCGACACCTGGCCTAACCTGCTGCTTGAAGCAGGGCTCCAAAGCAAGAGACGTGCAGGACACCCTCTTCCCTGCCTGGGCGAGACGGGAGGACACCAGGCCCCGATCTTGAGCCCCGGCATCCTCCTCCTCCTGAGCTGACTCAAAGGCAGCCTCTTGTCTGTATGGCCAGGCTTACCTGTCTCCTTATGCCAGTGGACTGGGGTGGTGCGTTCTCTTCAAACTTGGCCAGCAGCTGGGTTGCCATGAACTTCACCTTGTTCTGGTTTCCTGCAGCAACGTCCAACCTTCTGTCTGTCAGAGTGCTCACCAGCGTGGCTCTGTCGCCTCGGTAGCTCCGAGGAGCCTCGTCCTGAAGAACACCACCCCCCAGAGGACCACACGTTACAGGAGGCCCCTCCGAACACCTGGCCCTTTACCAAGTTCACTGGTCTGTGGCACGGGGCTGACGTTTTTGCGGTAGGTTAAGCTCTCTTCCAGGTTCTGACTTCAAGATGGAATCAGCAAGGGTTCGGCATGTGGGGACAGCACGAGAAAGTACTAAGACTTTGGCTGGTGCTGCCATGTCTCAGGAAGTCAGCACCTTTTGCCAAGCACGTGCTTCCAGAGGGCAGGACAGCCTAAGCGCGGTTCATCTGTAGCCGGGGCCGCCGTGCCAATTACCATATAGACGCGTGTTATCAGCCGAGTTTATACACGAGTCAGTGGTACCCCAGCGAGGACAGCGTCTATGATGACCTCACACCAGCTGAAGCTCTGCATTGGGATACGGATGATGATGAGGAATCCAGTTTTGAAGGATTTTAACTCTTTACAGTTTAGCTTGGTTGCTGATTGAGCTCAGGGAATAGTACTCTTAAGGTATCATTGTTGATACCTTATTGTTTTTGTTGAACCTGTTTTCAGCTTACTGTACTGACTTACTAATGTTAAATGACTTGTCCTTTTATTTAAAATATTTAAGTACATTACCCCACTGATGTCTCAATTTTTAGTAATTTTATCTTCACTTGTTTTGATTATTGAAACTCACCAATAGCTTCTGCATTTTCCACCCTAGGCTTATACTCGAGTCAATCAGTTTTCCTGGTTTCCCAGGTAATAATTAGGTACCTCGGCTTATACTTGGGTTGGCTTACATTCGAGTATATATGGTAGGCACAGGAACAGGCCCCAGAAAAACACCCACGTGAGTTCCCATAAAGTAGGAAAGGAAGAGACTTCACGATACCAGCTCGGAGTAATGAAGGCCCACGTACAATCATTCTAGCAAACGCCACCGAGTCTCACCTCCTCGGACTGGCTGGTCTTTCTCCTCTTTCCAGCGCCATCCAAGTCCTTTTCCTTCTTGTCCTGCACCGAGAGAGGAGACAGTGCCCCAGGTACATGACAGGAAGCCCCATACCTGGCTACCCATGCGGCTCGGGAGAAGACGCCTCCCCCTCCCCCTGCGCTGCCATTTACCTTGGGAGACCGCTTGCGGGAGATGGTCTGCCCAAGTTTGCTTAGGAAGGAGATGGGAGACTTGGTGCTGGCTATCAGGACGGCCTTCTCCTCGGAATTCAGGTCCAAGGTGTCTGTGGACAAAAATCAGGAACACTCAGGGATGATCCTGGAGGGAACATAGAGCCTTGACCAGGACCTCTCTCCCCTCAAGTTGGCTCCAGTGCCCCCAGAAGGTGCCAAGGGTGCACCCACTAGAACAGAAAGTGCCAGAAGCTCCCTGGGAAAGCCTACAAAGGAAACCCACTTCAGTCTGGATGCCAGGCCATCGTAACACATACTTTCCCCAATCCACTCCCTTTGGAAAGACCTCACTTCTGCTTGTCAGAGGCTGGAGCCTGCCACATCAAGCACTATGGCCCCCCCTCAGGGGACACACTCCTGTCAGAGTCGAAACGCTCTGGTGTAGGTGCAGTCCTTGGTGAGGGCTTGGTGAAGGGACCCCCGAGACTTAGTCAGAAAGGACCTTAGAAAACCACAAGAGTACATGGGGGTGATGAGGGCATCACAAACCTCATGGATTCAATGTTTAATCAGTAATAATAATAATAAGCTTAAAAATCAAACAAAACTGAAACTAGTAAATAGCTAACATCTCCTTAGAGCTTCCGGTTCCCAAACATTCTCCTTGGCATACCACAACTCAGTGATGCGCAGTCAACACCTGTGACCATTGTTACACCCGTGCAAGGCGGAAAGCAACAGTACTATCCATTAGGCTGTTCCTGCTCCAGAGCCCCCAACTTGCAAGGCTCTGCAGAACCAGGCGGTCCTGTTGAGTTCCAGCTCTCATGGGCCTCATGGTCCATCATCCTGGCTTTTCACACCGAGAAGCCGAAGCACAGAGGAGCTCAGTCGTGGTACACGTACGGTCAACAAACGAAGGTGAGCGGACGTCAGCTC
Source organism: Tenrec ecaudatus (assembly GCF_050624435.1). NCBI lineage: Eukaryota > Metazoa > Chordata > Mammalia > Afrosoricida > Tenrecidae > Tenrec > Tenrec ecaudatus. The sequence goes on from NC_134535.1 coordinate 135,385,616, forward strand.
AGGCGCGGCGCCGGTCCACATGCCTGACCATCGTGCTACGTCACCCATCCCGGCGACAGCACTGCCCATGAGAACGTCTTTAGGCACTGCGATCCCACCTTTCCTGAAGCTCACCAGCAGCAGTGCAGCGGTACAGTGGGGGGAGCTGCCCGAGGTTCAGGCTGCATTCACAAGAGGATGTGGAACCCTAGAGACCTTTGCGGATGTGACATGGATCTTGGGTCAAAGCAGAGAATACCAGAAAGATGTATGCTTGCGTTTTGTTGACTGCATCGAGGCATCCGACCGTGTGAACATAACAAATTAAGGATACCCAGGAGGAGAAGGGGACGTCAGAACATGTCACTGTGTCCACGGAACCTGTACCGGATCAAGAGGCAGGGGCAGGGAGCGCAAGGGGCATACGGCATGGTTTAGCCTCACGAGGGGTGTGCATCCTGGTTGTCTCCGCTCATCGAACTTATTCAGTCGGTACGCAGAGCAAGTCATCAGGGGAGCTGGCTCAGATAAAGAACACTGCGGCCTGGGGCCAACAGCTGCCATATGCAGGCGGCACCCCTTGCTTGCTCAAAGTAAGGAGGACTTGAAGCACTTGTTGATGAAGATCAAGGATTGCAGCTCTATCGATGGCTTACAGCTCACAATAAAGAAAACAAGAATCCACACAACCAGTAGGGAACATTGGGACCAGTGGGGCAAAGGTGGAACTCGTCAGGGATCCTTTCATCTTGCTGGGATCCACGGTCAATGCCAATGGGAGCAGCGGTCAAATGACACATGGCGTCGGTAACCTACTGCACAAGACCTAGATACAGCAAGGCGTTTTCTTTGAGGACTGAGGTGGGCCTGACCCAAGCATGGCATTTTCAATTGCTCCCTAGGCATACGAAAGCTGGGCACCGAATAAGGAAGACCATACATCTGAAATAGGGCGCTGGTCAAGAACACGGAAAGCACGGTAAACAACAAGCCCGTTTGTCTTGGAAGAAGTACAGTTAGACCACTCCTCAGGGCAAGGCCGTGGACACTTTGTCTCAGGTACTTTGTGCTCAGGAGAGGCCGAGCCCTGGCGAAGGACAGCATGCTCGGTAAGGTGGAGGGGCAGCGAGAGACAGGAAGGCCATGGACCAGGTGGATGGACACCGTGGCGGCAACAACGGGCGCAAACACAGGAGACCGAGAATTGCCGAAAACCGGGCGGTTCTGTGTTCCGCTCTACATGGGTCTCCGTGAGCAGGAAGCAACACAATGGCACCTAGTCATGACAGCGACAAGATGGGCAAGGTGGGGGCCAAGGCCGAGAAGACCTCTGGGGAAGAATGACAGGTAGGGGAACGAGCAGCCAGACAAACAGCAGTGACGGGAAGACCAAGGAGTACGAGGGGAGGGTGCACCAGATGGTGGCAGCCCGGGGGAGAGAATGTTTCCAGAATAAGGACATCATTCCACACAGAAGAATGACAGAGCAAACGCAAGTGGACGGGAAGTGAGGCATGAGGAAAGAAGGTGGGTGTGGTGGGTCTTACTGACCCTGGAGAGCAATTTGGACAGAGCAGTAGACACGGAAGGTCGGTGGCACAGGGGGTGCATGTTGGGGCCGTGAGGTGACAGAGGCAGCAAGCACAGAGCTCCTGCTCTAGGAGAGAAAGTACGTGAAGGTCGCAGAGACAAGGGGGCCAGTGGGTAGGAATGCCTCTCACCCATTTCATCATCGAGTACGAGAGGCTTGGTGACGACCAACTCCAAAAAACCCAAAGTGGTTTGCGTCTCACAGTGACCCTGCGAGAACAGAACTGCCCCGTGAGGTTTCCATGGCTGCAATCTTTAGTGAGGCAGAGTGTCACATCTTTCTCCTGCGAGTGCTTGATGGCTTCGAACTGCTCACCATTTGGTCAGCAGCTAAGGACTGAACCACTGCACCACCAGGCCTCATTGAAGACCCACTGGAGAAAGGGGGAAATCAAGCAGCAACTTTCCAGACACCTGCCCCCTAGCCCACTAGAAAGAGCACACAGAGGAAGCGGGGGTTTGCCCTCGGCGGCACTGACGAAGGGCACAGGCGGAAGAGGAGGCAGGCAAGCCCGCCCGGCAATACCACCGCGGGCGCTGAGGGCCATTCCGAGTGGGCCGCCGTCAGGTCCTTACCACTGGAGGGGAGCGAGTCCTTGAACATCTCGTAGAACTGGGTCAGGTACATCACCATGGACAGTTTGTCAGGCTCGCCCACAGAGGCCATGTCTTTCCCAGTCATGATGGGAGAAATGCCTAGCTCCTTCTCAGCAATATCAAAGGCCAGCTGGTTATTCTTCTCCACATTCTGCTCATCCAGGGAATCGTAGTCTCTGAGGAGCAGGACAAGGAAAAAGTATCAGGATGGGCTGGTGGTCTCCAAAGCTGAAACACAGGAGCATGGAGTCTCCAGTACTTCCTGGTCTTCTGGTTAAAATCCATCCCTGAAATCTGAAAGCAAGCAGCCTGTTTCTCTCACCCCCTTTCCTCCTTTTTACTAAAGAGACACATTTCCTCTGAGGAGATCTACCCAAATAAAGGGGGGAAAAAAAAGGTTGAAAAACTACCCTTCCCTACATGTACTGACAATCTGCATTGCTTACTGGAATTGAAACTCTCTTGGTCTTTGAACGGTATGCGCCTGGACTTTGCGGATGATACAGATAAATGCCATTGTGAGAAACGTCCTATCTGGATCAGAATGAAGAAGGCCCTGAGATCATCACCATTTCGTCCCTTGGAACCGACAAACTGCCACTGTGCTCAATAACTCTAACTCAGTCTTCTCACTGAAGGGAAATTCCAAAGCCTTCCTCAAAAGATTTTCCATTACTAAACTTCCTGCGCTTTTCCAAGAATGTAGATTAACGGACGGTTCCCACTTCTCGGTACTCAGAGTCAAGAGTGATAAGCAGCCTTCATGAAGTGATTGTGGTAGATGAACTGGGCAGGCCTTATCCTGTGTTAACCAACTGATCCGTGTGTGTGTGTGTGTGTGTGTGTGCGTGTGTGTTTGTGCACGCCCGCGCTCTTGTTTTGTGTATTTTTTAAAATGGCTCTCTCTGTAGAGGAGGCCGATGAAACTCTGGAGGCCTCATTCTTGACGGGGTCAGTGCGGTCTACACCAGGCCAAAGTGCCTGTTCTCCGCTTTGTGCTCAGTTATCACTGACTAGAGGACTTGCCTAAACCCTTTCTCCAGGCAGCCTTTGTCTTTTCTAACAGTTGTGGAATCCCGAAACCCCCATACACACCCCTCCAACCCATCTGCGGGGCTCCCCTCAGCTTACCCACCCCCAGCCCAAGGTTTAAAATGAATTTGTGTCACGGAAGCCCCAAATCCACTGCACTTCCCCTTTCCCTCCCTGTTCAGTCACTCCGACCAGCATGTAGCTCCGAGGGCTAAGGCGCCTGGAGACTTTCTAAGGCTGTGAGCACTCTCTTCGTCTTCACTGATTTATACTTGTTTTGGTATTCAAAGCACCATATTCTGTACAGTTGTACGGCCCATCTTAACAAATGAAATCAGTACTATCCCATTACCCTCAGCCCCTTCACTGTCCCTCAGTTACTTCTGCCTTCACCCTCTGGCCCTCCCTTCTCGGTGGAGCGGAGGTGACTTGCCTGTGCGGTCTCCTCTAAAGCACGAATGAGCCATTCATCAGTGCCTTTCTGCAGCTGCCGCGTCCCCTCTTAGGCAGGGGAGAGTAAGCCCTAACCTCACGTCCCCTGGACCAGTCTCTGGATGAGGTGAACAAGAGGTCGCCTACCGCTACCCAAGCAAATCAGACATGCCGACACCCACTCTGCAAGGCTGTCTGTACTCGCTCTTAGCTCAGCAGCGCACGGCGCTCATGTAAACAGGGACTGTGTCTTTTAGGATGACATAAGCAGCCATTAAAACAACACAAAGAAGCACACACCGGGTCCCTTGTGTGGACCCAATGACAGCGAGGACAAGCAGCCAAAAGAAACCGGCATGCTCTGCGTCTGTGTCTGAATGTCTGTGTTTGGCTTCCATGGTTACAGAGGCTGACGGGGGCCTCTGGGTGCACTGGTCAACAGTCGGCCTGGGTCCTCCTAGTGGCCTGAGTCTGCCGTCGGTGGGTGAAAACTGGCCAAAGGAGGAGGTGGTGCCGTCTGGTTCAGGCGGTGTGTGTTTCTTGGGCTTGAGAGTGTGGGGGCAAAAGTACTGCCCTTACCAAAGCGATAATGCCAACGAACCATTAAAAAGCAGCTGAGCATTCGCTGCTCTGTGTTTTGCGGTAGTGACAATACGTGCCCCGAGCTCGCCAAGTGCTCTCGCCAGGTCTCCCCTGTGACCGGCAGCACTGGAAAGATAGCTGGCCCAGAGGAAGAGTTCAACCCGGGGCCAAGAAACAGTTTCCCTTTGTGCGGAGTCCACAGGCGCAGGTGGGCGTTAAATACAGTTCTTGGCCTCAGGAGAGCGCCGTGCTCTTCAACACGCAGTTCGTTTCATTTTACCAAGGCCTACATTGAACGACACAGGTCTGACACAGAGTTTAGAGTGCGTTACACCAAAATGAACCACGCCTTTTTCTAGAGAAAGGGTCCTACTGGGCACCTCCTCCTCCTTTCTGGAACCCGTACAACACTGGGCCACTCGGGAGCAGAGGACTCTGGGATCCGGGGGAACAGAAAAGAACACAGACCGCTCCGGTAGGACTTACATCAGATCGGGCCGGTATCTGTGGATGATGGCGCACAAGGCCAGGCCACTTTTCCAAGACATGGTGAGATCTGTCACATTCACCCCTGTGTAGCCATCTGTCTGCCTTTGGCACCAACCCAGCAGTTTGCTTGAACGAGCTACAGACTCTACAAGAACAAGAGACAAGATTATCGACGGGTACTCACCTAGGAACGCCGATGCCGGATCCTCCGGGTAGTACGCACATCCAGTACACGTTCAGCCCCTCCACTAGGTAGCGCGAGTGTGCTCTCTAGTCCCCACTGTCCTATCACCCTCAACCCTACTCGCTTTGGGTTACTTCTGCCATCATCACCGGCATTTCTTTTCGCTTTATTCCCCTTGCCCTACGGGCGCTATGCTTTAAAAACAACAACAACAACAAAACCAACTCAAGCTAGTTCCTGGGTTGAGCTCTTGACAGGTGGAATTTAAAAACAAAGAAAAGCCAAGCGGGTTGGGGCAAAATAGTTGTCCCTGGTTCCCCAAAGGAGTCTAGAGCGATGTACCGCGAGCAGGAAAGTGGAGGTCACCCAGATGCCTAGGTGTTAATCTACTCCCTCACAGCACGAATGACACGTCACAACTGGGCCTCTGGGCTATTCCTGCTGAAGCCACATCCCTCAAAGATACCTTGGGGAGAATTAGACCGGATGTTCTACCTAGCAGTACTTTAGCCGATAGCAGCCAAAGCCCTGACCTTAACATCTTCCCATTTGGCAAGTGTTTGTTCTGTAGGGTTACAGCAGCAAGGCCCAGGACCCCCGAGCAGAACCCCAGCCCCAGGCCAGGCCGTGCATGATCACAGCAGGCCCACATGCACTTGGCTGTTTCACGGGGCTGCCTTCTAAACCAGGAACAGCTTTTACGTATATCGGTTTTTCTCAATCACAGCAGAACTCTGATACCTGCAAGTGTGCCCAAGAGGTCTGGTCTTTCCTAGACTGAAGGCAGCGGAAACGACGCTGGCAGGTGAATGGAACAAGGTAAAAGCCACGTACAACAACACAACTGTTCTACTCTGTCTACATGTACTCTGAAACCACATGCAGAAAAACTGGGGATACCCCGGGGCCATCATACAGCTCCCCGCATCACAGACTAACTATTCCGATATCTCCCCAAACCTGTGTCTATTCACAATCCAAAATGCACCCGGCAACTCCACCATCCCACATTCCAGAAGCTATTACAGCGAACAAAGAGAGAGACACTCTCTGTTTTCTCGGGACTGGACACTCCCATAGAGAGAGACGGAGGTGCTCGAACTGCCTGCTGGCCACCGTGTCCACCTTGATATCCCCAATTCAAAAACTCCACAAACATAGAACTAATCATCTTGTTCTCTCGGCCTTCCCTCTCCTCCCACTTATTTAGACCCCGGGCAGTGCCCTCTCCAGTTGCTGATCTTGTGCTGAATAGTGCAAGCAACTGCCAGTGCCTGTGGTTCTGGCTCCTCACTGTTCTGCCACGTGGGTCACCGTGAGAATGACGAGGTAGCAGTTCCCCAAAGCCCACTACGCACAAGGCACTGTGCTGAGTGCTCTCACCACTCAGGGACTCCTCACAAACACACTGAGCAGCAAGGGCTGCCACCCTGACTCCACAGACGAGGTCACTGAAGTTCAGAGATGCTAAGTAGCCTGTACAAGGAAGGCCACCATGGCCCAAATGGCAGAGCTTGGACAGGGACCCCGTGGCATCTGGCCCCAGGGTCCGGTTCTCATCCCACTCCACCGCCGTCAACTGCTTTCTCCATCCCAACGTCAGATTTAGGCCTTCAACACCCGTGGCTTGAATGATTACAATGTGCGTCTAACTAGTCTTTCTACATCTGACACTGCCCTTCAAGAGTCCATCTTCTCTACAGATGGACTCAAGTCACTTGCTTAAAATAAATCATCATCATCTACTGGGGACCTTTCAATGTACACCATAGCCTTCTGTATCCTGGCCATGGCCCAGGACCCAGCTAAAATGCCACCATGCCATAAAACCTTCCCCAATAGCCTTAGTTGACTCTTCATCTTCTGCAGGGGAGGCCTGTGTATTTAGGAACCCTAGCGGCATGATGGTTCACGCACTAGGCTGCTCACCAAAGTCAACTGCGGGAGAAAGGCCTAGAAATCTCTTCTCCAAAATAGGACAATCCAGAAAACTCTCCACAGCAGTTCTTTTCTGTCATATAGGGTCACTGGGAGCTGGAATCCACTAAGAAGCATTCGACAACCTAACGCCTCAGACTGGGGCTTCTCGGCGTCACTTAGAATTTAGGCCATGTCGTTTTTTGTTGTGGGGACCTGTCTCTTGTACATTGTAGGAGCTTCCGCAGCATCCTGGGCCTCTACCCACCAGATGTCAGTAGGTTCTAGCATAACAGTAACTTCCTATGTTAGAACCAGTGAAAAGGTCTCCGGACATCACCAAACGTCCCTGTGGTCAGGGGGATGAGGGACAGAATCGTAACTGGTTGAGAACCACTGCCTTAGAATAAAAACCAAGCTCACTGTGAATGCACTGATTCCGACTCATTGGGACCTATAGGACAGAGCAGCACTGCTCCTCACGGTTCCCCAGACCATACAAGTTCACGGGCACAGCCGAGCCTCATCTTCCTGTCACAGAGCAGCTGGTGAGTTTGAATTTCCAGTTTCGTGGCTGGTAGTCCAATGCCCAACTCACAGAGCTACCAGGGATCCTTACTGCTTTAGCCAGTACTGCACACATTAACCGGACACAGGATGAGTACAGAGCTTTCTGGACAAGACACCTGGCATTTCCACAGGGCATCATCAGAACTCACCATTTCGAGTCAATTTGGGGGTCGTTCGGGAATTCACCAGGTTCTCCATTTCCAGGTGAATGTCTTTCGTGTCCCCGGTATCATATAAATGGCGCACCTGACAGAGTTTGGAGGTGGAAGAAGAAGGAAAATAAAGTGCCAGGTTAACAAGTTCCCCATCTCAGAGTCAAATGACTGAGAGCAAGGCGTGGAGACCAGCAGGATGGCTACGGGCTAGACAGACGCTCTGATGACAGTCTTTAATCCATGGTGGAATGAGGGGGTTCTGTAAGAATAAATGCACGTCCTCCCTGGTTTGCTCCACCATGGAGCCAAAGAACAAGTTCACTCTGTTGCGTGACAAGACGCTGAAAACAGCCTCTAGGAGGAAGGGGGCTCACCAACAGCTGTCAGGGCAGTCAAAGCAAGAGACCATTCGGATGGCGGTTACCCTAACAACACCCAGATGCTTGCAGCTCGTCGTGCAGGGAAAAGGCAATAGGAGAGCCACAAAGCTGAAACCCTCTAAACACTGCAAAGTGTGCAAAGATTTAACTGCCTAGTGATGGCAGTCCACAGCGTCTCCGTTGGACCGCTAAAACTGTCACTAACAGCAGGCTTTGAGGATGCCTTGTGAGCTCTCCGCACGTATAGATGGAGGTCCTAAGGAGCACCACTAGCCTCTCTAAGCAGGAAGGCGGGGCTTTTCTACGTCCACAAGGAGATACAGTCTCAGTGCCTCACGGGGAGTCTACCTTGTGCTGCAGGGTCGCTATGCACTGGCAGCCACTCCACGGGAGGGAGTTTGACTTTGGTGTGTAAAGCGCAAACTTCGGCACAAGGTGAATAAAATCGCACGATGACAAAGTGAAGCTATGTGTGAGGGGTTGCTTTCTAAATGTTGTTCCTCACTGGGGCTACTGCGTGCGCTATCAGGTGACCCAGCGCAGTCATTAGGACTTTCCGATGCGGAGAAGCAGCAGCACAAAAAGGTTGGCCGCCACCACCAATATATGTGCTGCGAAGGTTTACAGCACAATTTCCCCCACCCCCTGCGCAGGCTCTTTCATCCGCACTCCCCCCGCCCCCCAGCCACTATATTGGGAGCTCCTGCAGGGCCGCCATTCCACAGTTGGAGCCTGTCCAGCTGCAGTGTGTAATTGCTGCTGTAATCACTGTCAGAAGGCTGCCATTCTTACAGTCCGCAGCACATCAAGCTTCCCGCGCTTGCCCGGTTTCTAACATTTGGTGAGCGCCTCCCTCTTGTTGGACAGGGTCTTCCCTTGCACCCAAGTAAACACTGGCCTCCCTCGAGTCCAGTGTTTCCCAGAATGGGTGAAATGGCCCCCTGGGGGGCTCTGGGGTGATTCAGGGGCTGCAGAAGCAGATGATTTAGACTTTAATCTGAGATTATGGGCTACAGTACCAGTGTTTTTAATTGCCAGGGAGGCCTCTGAGTAATTTTTTCTTTTTTTTCTTCTGAGAAGGGGGCAGTAGGCCAAATAAGTTTGGGAACCTAACCTCACTACCCCTTTCCCTCCCACTCCTGACGCCCGCCCCGGTCTTTCAGCGCTGCCCGCTGTTTTACCTCTCAGAGTTCTCAACTGAATCACCCTGTTAGACTTGGGATCCTGTGCACAGGCAAGGGTTAGTGCCGCTATTTGACAGGTGAAGAACCAGAGGTTCAGAGACAATGAAAGAGCCTAAGTCACAGGGGATTTCACGGCAAAAATGGCGGTGGGAGTGGCATCTCCTGGCTACTGCACAAACAGTGCTCTTTCCCCTCTAGCACGCAATCTGGGTTAGGAGGCGTGTGATCATGTCTTAGACCCCACACGTGCTAACTCTGACCCTCAACAACTCTCTGGGTGAGCTGCTCGGTCTGCTGATGGAAACTAGTTTCGCCGGAGCGGATTCGGAGGGACAGCTACTGGAATACGGGCAGAAGGCCGTGGCTATGTGCCCCGAGCTCACATTTATGCACAGGTCACACACCAGCCGTCTGATGTGCTCACCAAGTGGGCTCAGACAGGGAGAGCTGACTAGATGGCTCTTACCTGGTTTGGCCGGAGGAAGTTGATGTTGATGTTGGGATACCTGGTGACAGGGTCGATGCTGTATTGGCTGAAGTTCTTACTCACATTCTCAGGGGTGGTCTGAGGCAGCAGCCTGTAAATGCTTTCCCTACAAGGACACACAGACTGCTCAGAGCAGGGGCCAGCATCATAAACATCTCTCTTCCTTTGTAAGACTTCTAATTTTTAACAGCCCACCAAAGTACCAGGAGGATAGGACAGACACTCGTTCTTGATTGACTGTTAGGTTTCTAACAATCCTGCATTGGTCCCCTCCTCCCATACCTGCCACCACCCGTGACCCGCAGTAATCCCACAGGGACCGGAGGGGCTCAGGGCCGAGGAGAACAGCTCCCAGACGGCTTTGGGCAATGGACAGCTCTGGCTCTAATTTACAAGGCAACTCATTTGCTGGCTGTTTTTAAAACAGCATGCCAATATATCCTTTTGCTTTTAAGACGTCACTAACGAAACAGGAACTTCTTACCAACTTTACCAGGACACCTTAAAGAACCGATCTACAATGGGGGGGCTGTCACTTTCCCCCAGGAGCTCTCCCCCTGGTTCTTCTGTCCCAGGCATGAGCTCTTGATCAGCCAGCAAGGCTCTGGACTTTGACCACCTCTGCCACAATCTGCCTCAGGACATGAGGGGTGTGTGTGCGTAAGGATGCCTTTGACTCCCAAGGCGCTTGTCATTCAGGCTGTGTCGGCACAGCCCCTGCTGCCACTCTGGCTTTGTTACCGTCTGTCTTTCGGGCTGACAGGCAAGAGGATCTAGTTTACCGGTGTCTCGACTTGCTCACGTAACTAACGTGCACAGGTCGGATTCACAGTGTTTGTGGGAAAACAGATGAAAAACAACAACAAAGGACTTTAATGGCAAATATCATTTGAAATGGGACAAGAGACCAGCAGCTAGACGAGACATCTTGAGGTTTCTATGATTTTATGAGTTAATGCTTGCCTTGCCTTCCTCCCCAGGACATGGTTAGCTAAGAGAGGAAGAGGGCGCCGCACACTCTGCCTCAGAGTTCCCCACCCGCCCCGCCGCATGTGCTCAGACGGAGCCATTACCTCTCTGCCAGGACTTCCAAGGGGCTTGTCCCCAGAGACCAACTTCGTACCATCCAGGCAGAGTCCATGGCAGCTAGGAAGCCCCGGGCGATTCCTGTGCCCATTGGCCAGAAAGGCTGCGGAGGAGACCAGAAACAAAAGCCAGCATGAACCACCTTTGGGACTCAGAAGGCCAACAACAGAGGAGGAATCGGCTCTGCACAAGTTGGTGGCGCTGGACTTCACCGGGTCACAAATTGGTAGGGGCCGAGTCACAGAGTGGACAGTATGGGACCCCGGGGAGCCTCGAGCCCGCCCATGGGGTGTGTGTGTGTGTGTGTGCTCGCGCGTGTCTACGGCACAACAGAAGCTAACTCCTCGACCTGAGACACCACACGGACGGCCCCTACCACAAAGCGCCGCGCCCGTCGCCCTCACCTCGAGGAGGCTGTCCCCAACCAGCGCCACCAGTAACTGGTGTCCATTCTGCTCCCGCACCAGGGCAGCGTTCTCCGAGGCGTACATGCAGGTGAAATCGAACATGGCCACGTCCGGCTGCCCATAGTGATTGATGGCGAAATCCAGTGACGGCAGCTGCTGCTGCGTGGAGAAGTCAGCCGCCTCCCTGGCGTAGTCCAGCAGGGCCTCTTGGTCCACGTTCTCCCGGGAAAGCAGCAGCTCTGTGTCTGCATAGTCCTGTGCAGGGAGGAAGGGAGGGAGGAAGGCGGGGTGGGGAGGGAGAGAGAGAGTTCACGATGAGACAGTCCAGGCAGATCCAGATGGATGAGCCTCACCACGAGACACGACCCAGACACACAGCCTTTCCTTGCCCCCCAAGGTGACATGAACACCCCAACACGGAACCTTTCCATGCATTAAAAAAAGGGCCATTTCTGAGAGAAAGCCCAGGCCCTGCACTCCCCCTGCAAACGTGTCGTCCTGGCTTCTTTGTTCCACGGCGTCCTGAGCAAGTCACGACTTCTTTGAGCCTCCCAATTTCCCGCGCAGCGTGGTTCTGAATACGAAGGGTACCATGTGTCGGAGGGGATCTGTGACCGCTTGTTCTTACTAGCCTCTGTGATCTGGGCAGCACGTTGGTTTGGCAGCTGGGGCCACAAGGAATGCCTGGGCTTGCACAATAAGCAAACCTACAGGAAGGACCCAGAGCTTCAGATCCAAAGATGCGGCGGTGAGAGCAAGCGTGGCCCAGGAGGCTGGGAAGAAACGACTGGAACCGAGAACAAAGATTTTCAGAACACGTCATCTACCTCACCCTGAAAGGCTCGATATGGAAACCCCGACAAGGGAGGACAATGAAGAGAGCTTTCCAATCAAGGGCCCGAACCCTCTTCTTTCTGTCCTGGAGGCTAGTGGCCCACAGCCAACCCTTGAGTCCCCTGAAGTGGGACCTCGGGTTCCCAAGGGCCCCAGAGGGCACTTGGAGCTACCACAACAGCATGTTAAGAGTCAAAATACAAACACGGAAGCTGGTGCGGGAAAGTGTTTGCTCAACACCGAGTGGCACGTGGTCTCGGCCCACAAGAAAGATAAACGAGAGGGTAAGCAGGTCGTGGCCCCTCAAGTGGTAACCATCACCTGCTGGAGATGGTCGGTAGAAGTCTTAGTGGGCACGCAGCTGGTGTCACTGGCTGCATCCCCTGGATGAGAAATATGACAGCTCAAAATAGTCCGTAGATCCACGTTACACAGCAGCCAACCAACCAGGAGGCGAGTCAAGAAGTACTGCTGCTGGGGGTCAGGCTCATACGCGCCTGGGCTTCTTCCAAACAAAGCATGTTTAAACACATCTCTGTGACCAGTGGACGGCTGCAGACACCGTCTCTGAGGAAGACAACTTGTCTTGCTAGGGTGCTTACTTTAAAATAATAAATAAACAAAAGAAAACTTTCTTGTGCCACGGGGCAAAAACAACAAAAAAATCCACAATTTTGAGGTCAGGACTAATATAAACTTTTTAACAAGACTCAACTGGACATCGTTCCGAGTCACGTAAGCTTTGAAACAAGTTTACAGGATGCTGCCCCATGTGAAACAATCAATTTGAGAGGAACCTAGCATTTTGAGCAAGGTTGCGAAGACCTGAAAGATGGGCAACGTCAAGCTCTACAAATGGAGCAGGCCTGCGTGTGAAGTCCAGAGACTGGGGAAGGAAGACGGTGTAAACACCAGGGCTGCAGCCGCTGCTTGTCTGGCGCTTGAACCTTTAAACAAGCAGCTTTCCGCTCACACGGAGCCCAAAGCCCCACGGGGAGCTCAGGGAGCCCAGGAACTGGTCTTTCTGCCAACGTTTGGAGCAAGACTGCAGGTGCGGAGGCCAGTCTTAGGAAACAAACTGTACTGAGGAAACGTGTGTTGGATCGACGGACATAATCCAGAGGGCAGGGTCCAATGCAAACAGCAGCCTCCGAGGGGTCTGCCGCCCTCATTTGACTCCACCAGAGAGGGTAGTTCAGAAAGACAGGGTAAGTGGGGAATTTCAAGGGGGAACAGTGCTCCAGGACAGAGAGCAATCACGGGGGCTTCTTGCAAGAAGTTTGCAGAAAATGGAAATCTGCAATCGATCGCGAGAAAAGGGCCAGCAAAGATGCTCCACGGACTGCTTTCCATCCCAACAATGAACTTGCTCATTCCTGCAGGGTAACAAGGGCTGCCCAGCCCTGACCTTGCCCCTGTAGGCTTCCATTTCCCAAACTCAAAGAACAATGAAAGGCAACACACAACGTAGCCCCCTGAAGCTGCCAGAACAGTCTTTTTGACCGAAGGTTGATCAAGGCATTTCTGAGGAAGGGTTAGAGATGGAAACACTGTCTTCAGAAGTCAACCGACCTCGGTGGGGAGCACGTGGGGAAACAGCTCTCCCCATTTGGATACTTTTGTTTAGTAAAGGCCTCTGCTATTTTGTAGCTACACTCTTGGCTCCTCCTCCTCTATCTTGCTTGTGGAATGGGCTAAACTGACAGCCTTATCTTGTTTCTCCTTCGAGCAGGGGCCTGAGAGACACACAAAGAGCATCACACACGTTCCTGGGTGGAGAGGAGACCTTGTGCTCTGGGCTCCTCGGCTCCCTCCCCAGCTCTCTGCCCTCAGATAAGGCAGCAGTGTTGCCTAGACAAGGGACTGGGTTCATTATCATCCCAGGAAGACAAAGGCCTGCCTGACACCTGGCTCTGGGTCTCTATGGGAATGGTGCAAGCCTGAGTCAGCACATGGGGGGTCTCCTCACTCCTGCCCACCCTTCCCATCGCATGGGGGCAGGCCCTCTGTGCGCTGCTGCGGAGAAGTGCCAACTGTACCCAGCGCTCACTCAGAGAATATATTTCAACCAATGTGACCAGAGCAGACTTAAGAAAGTCCCCTAGAGGTACTCTCTGCCCTGTGATGATCCTTCGTTAAACATCCCAGATGAACAACGCGCAGGGCTACCTGGTGGGGAGACTCAATTTGCACTTCCCAAACCATGGCGACAACGGGGAGGGCGGAGCCTGACCGCCCCGCTCTGTTGTACAGAGGGCCGCTCTGAGTCAGAGCCCACTGCGGCCCGAACACCAGCCGGCCAGACGTTGAGCCCTCTTGTTGGGTCATCAGAAAGCCCAGTCGTATTCCCTGGACCTCTGATAACTATATCTGCAGTGAAATCAGAACTGTACCCAGACTCCTAAGACACCCATCAGGGCTTCTTCAACGTCTCTTCCCTTATTACCCCTCCCTCCCCAAAGGAGGTCTAGTAAGTAATAAACCATTTACCACCATAGGCGGTGGAACTTCTAGGACCACACACCAAGTCGCCTAAAGGACACTGAAATATTTAGCCAGGAAATGATTCCCAAGAGCCCTGCTGGCATAGTGGTGATGTACTGGGCAGTGCTAACTGCAAGGCTCACAGTTCTAAACCACCAGCCAGCTCCCTGCAAGAAAGACGGGCTTTCTACCTTCACAGCAGTACAGGCTTCGAAACCCACGGGCGCAATCCGGACCTGTCCTGCACGGCTGCTGTGAGCTGGGCTCCACTTGAGGGCAGTGAGTTTGGTTTTGTGTTTGTGCTCCAAACAATATTGGCTGTGTGCTGACAGCTGTTAGAATGACGTGACGGTCCCATGGGGGTACAGGTGGGGTGGGGTGGGGGTGAAACTATTTGCTCTACCTTTGTTTACATTGGGAAATTCCAATCATAAAAAGTGCTTTGCAAAAAATTAACTGAAAACATGACAGACTATGTGCTCTCACAAGACCCATCAGGCGTTCACTTTTGTTTCCTTTCAAGGAAAGCGCACGGGGCCACAGGGTCCTTTCTCTCGGTGAGTGCAGTAACCACACCACACAAACAGGTGTTGAAAGAAGCGATTACTCACGTGCAGAATCACCCCTTTGTCCAGTAAACTCTGCTTTTTGGCTGTCATAACGAAATAGTGCGTATCGTCTTTGTAGTACACGATGTTCTCCAGGTCAATACCTGCGAATGGACAACAACCAAGCGCACATCAGTCTGCTGAGATGCCCGCCCATGGGGTCCAGAGACCAGGGGACAGGACTCCAGGCAGGGGAAGACAAAGTAACACAGACTCCTGAACTCAGGCCCTCCCTCCCTGCTTGCACAGCTCAGGAAAAGAAGGGGAGTTCTGCTTCTCGTGTCCACTCGGCACCCGGAGGCAGCCCACAGGCGACGGCAGCAGTAAGCAGGAACGTAGGATGCCCGGGGAGAGGACGACCACCACAAGATACTACCGCCTGGAAAGAGGATGAGTTGGTTATGCGGTTACTGCTCTGACAGTCCTCACGGAAGCTGGGGGCAATCTCCCAGAAGCCTAAGAATAGGACAGATAAGTTTGGGCCTGGGAGCAGAGGGTGCACTCTTGACTTTCTGATTCATTTAATCCAAGAAGTCGATATTATGTAAAGCAACCATGCTCCAGAACGCAGAGGAGGAAGGCAAGTTTGGCTTGTCGCAAAATATCCAAACTGATCTAAACAAAAGTTTTCATACAATGAAGAACCTAATCCCTATTGAGCACAAGACTGGTTTCCAAGCTCAGACCGGCACTTGGGAGAAAGAGTATGTTCATCCTCAATACTAAAGGCAGCTTTCCTGGGAAGATCTGAGCAAGCTGGCTACACCAAAACGGAGTGCCATCGCACAGTGCGGAGGGGCTAGGGAGGAGTTGGTAGATCCTAGAACGATTATCTAAGTACAAACAAATAAAAAACCACCCCAGCGCAGCCCAATCACTCTGATGAGCGGGGACTGCAGACCCCCAGGGACTCCAATGGGGAGCCCCGATGTCTGTGGGAAGAGCGGAGGTACCCCGCGGCCCCGCCAGCCTCCGAGACAAGCTAGCAGGTGCTCATTGGGAGCTCTCTCTCCTCAACGCTTCCAAGGCATCTCCACCAACCTGTGGCTTCCCGCAGCTCCTGGAAGAATTTTTGGTTGAATATAAAAGCCACACCGCTGATCTCTTCCACTTTGGCTTCGGCTGTTGTGTTCCGGTTAATGAAGTTCGCTGTGATGGCAATGGCCAGTTTGCCACGAAATTCTTTCCGACGGAATCCTGGAGGGGTGGGGGTGGGGGAATCACTGTCACGGAGGTGGCAACAGCTAGGAGATGGGGAGAAGGGGAGAGGAGGAGAGGGTGGGGGGGGGTGGATGGCTTCCAATGAGAGGAAGCGAGGCAGACACTCATGAAAGCCTGGGGATAGGAACTCCATGGGAAACGTCAGGGCAGTTCTTCCCTATAAAAGATTATCTTCCAACGAATATACAAGCAAGGAAAGAAAGACACCAAAGTCTTCCGTAGCATTAGTAATCTTGAAACATGACTGACCAGAATGATTCCGTGCTAGGGATTGCATTTAAGGGGGGGGGGGGGAGCAGCAGCTGCAGCAGCTATGCTGAATCCTGGCAGTACCAACCAAATGGAGCACAGCTCACCCCCCGCCCCCTGGCACCCGAGTCACGCGCGTGCCGGCTGGCCACAGGAAGGGTGGAGCCTTACAAGACGGAGCAAGCGCACAGATTCTTAGGAGCGTGGACTGAGCATCCAGATGCTCACCACGGAGGTGGGACAGGGCCAGCCTCCACAGCTATGAGCCCAGCAGAGGGGCAGCGGCCAGTACCTTCCAAGGTGTTTCTTCGGCCATCCCCGCCAATGATCACTTCAAATTCATACTCTGACACAGGATGCGTTTTGGGGTGCACCAGTGCCCGCCAACCTATCCCTGTGGGCCGGAATGAAAATGAAGACCATCACCCGACTACATCCACCCATCGAAGGCTCGCGCTAGACTCTCAAGGATGTGCACTGCACAGCAAAGCCCTGAGTGGACATGCAGGGCAAAGCACACAGAGAAGTCCCGGGGAGTGCCAAGGGGACTGTCCCAACGGGTGGTTTTCGAGAACAATCCCTGTGCCCATAGTGGCGCACGTGCTGTCAAAGACCTCCGGATGACCGAAGGTCCCCACAGCAGGCAGGCCGTCCCAAAGGAGCAGCTCCTCTCACTAGTTCTGAAAACAGCTCATTTCCTCTCATCGTCTCCTTCCACCGTGTTGCTTCTCACCCCCTCAAGCCCCTCTTCATTTGTCCCAAAGCAACTTACGTTCATTTTCCTGGTCCTCGGGAGGATACACAAGTCCTTGGAACTCTACATTGACGTGGATTTCAACGCCTAGGATCAAGGCTACTTTCAAAAGAATGAGCTGGAGCTGGCGGATACCTGGAAGAATGGGAAGGTTACATCAGCGGTTGCCCCGCTCAAGAGAACAGGTCAGCAGTCACTGCGCGGCTTTCCACGTGCCCACAGCTCCCTCTCACTTAATCTGGTGGAAGTGATGTCCCACAGAGACATCAAAGGCCACACTTACCTGTTGGGGCAGGTGCTCAAGATAACCAGAAAGCTACAGCCAATAAGAGACTCCCCTGAATGAGAGCCAGCATTACTGAGCATACGCTCCAGTCCTGAGAGGGCACAGTTCTTTCCGTGCAAGACCGAAGGGCCGTGCCGTCCAGTCTGACACAGAGCCGCTGCGCTCACTCCTGCAGGCTCCTAGAGTATTCCTGTCACTCTCACACCTCACCCATGTCCACACAGTCTCATACAGTGCGCACAGGAATGACAGACTGACCCTCGCCGACCCCTCATCTTCTCAGGGGATGCCAGAGCCCCACATGACTGAAAATCTTGCTAAGGTTCACGGTGAGAGTTCTCAATGTCTCTGCAGTCCCGATCTAGGTCAAACTCTCTAGACCAGGGGGTCCTCAAACTTTTTAAACAGGGGGCCAGTTCACTGTCTCTAAGACCCGTTGGAGGGTCAGACTATAGTTTGAAAAAAAACAAAACTAAGAACAAATTCCTATGGACACTGCACATGTCTTATTTTGAAGTAAAAAAACAAACGGGGTAAAAACACCCAGAGGGCCAGATAAATGTCCTTGGTGGGCCGAAGTATGAGGGCGCCTGCTCTAGACTGAAGATAAATCCTTCCAGACATGAGGTAGTTAGTATATTGTGCCAACCTGGCCGATAAAACACATGTGGGGTTAATTGAAAGGTGGAAGGACAAATGGCTCAGTGAGCCTCACCTTTCTGGTTCTCGGGTCTCTTGCTTTCTGATGGTCGGACCAGGGTGCAGCTGCCTTAGCCAGTTCCCTGCTTCAGCTGGCAAGGCTCACTTCCTGCAAGACATCCCTGAGGAGAAGCCACATGGACCTACCCCGATGCAGCCCTGGGTGCTGAAGCAGCCATGTGGAGACCCCTGCCAGCACTGAGATGGTTACACGTTCACTGACTCGGCTTTCCTCCTGCAGTCGGCATCATTGTGTCTGTTTTGTGAGATAGAAGAGGACTTTGTGCATTGCTGTTGTACATATGGGTTAATGTTGGACTTGTGAGCTTGGGCAGCACTGGGTAGGGATGTTTTCTTGATGTGTTCTTAACCTATTCCAGGCAGACAGAGCTATGGAATTAATGGCTGCTGGGAGCACATGCCAAACCCTCCTCTAAGTCCTCCCAGCGACTTTCCTCAGATCAGCTCAGCACACCACCACCCTCCTGAGTCACCTTCTGTCTAAGTCTGGGTACTTAAGAGAAACAAATCCACAGAAACTAATATGCATAAGACTGTTTTATATAAAGGGTAAATTCACATCAAGAAAATATGCCAACCCAGTGCTGCCAAACCCAACATTAACCCATTAACCCATATGTCCAACACCAATCCACAAAATCCTCCTCCAACTCACAAAACAAACGCAATGACGCCAACTGCAGGAGGAAAGCCAAGTCAGTGAATGTGTAAGCATCTCAATTTTGGCAGGGGTCTCCACGTGGCTGCTTCAGCACCCAGGGCTGCATCGGGGTAGGTCCATGCGGCTTCTCAGGGATGTCTTGCAAGAAGTGAGCCTTGCCAGCTAAAGCAGGGAAGTGGCTAAGGCAGCTGTACCCTGGTCCAACCATCAGAAAGCAAGGGACCCAAGAACTAGAAAGGTGAGGCTCACTGAGCCATTTGTCCTTCCACCTTTCAATTAACCCCACATGTGTTTATCGGCCAGGTTGGCACAATAAACTAACTTCCTCACCCTCTCAAAGACCCACTACATCCCATGCCAGCACACACTTTATTTTCGCAGACAACGTGAGCTCAGGATGCTTGACAAATTGTATCGCAACTCATGGGCAGAGTGCGTACTCTGGCAGTGGAACGCGGTAGCTGTTGGCCAGGGTTTGATAAAACACCACGGCCAAGAGCAAAAGGTTCAACAGGCTGCAGTGTATTTCGGGACTCTACATTGCTTTTACAACAGGCCACTTTCCATCATGAAAGCAAAGCCACTGCTCGCATCAACTTGTCCTTACTGCACAGAAAAGCACAGGCTGGAGCCCTCAGCTCTGCTTGGAGATGAACTGGCCATCTGCTTGCCCAGTGCCTGGCCCACGGTGTTTCCCCTAACTCACTGCAAGTGTTCAGAAAGAGTCCAAGACCTCCAGGAAAAACTACGCAAACTCATTTTCGAGGAGGTCCGTTTGCACTTCAGAGTCATGGGTCACAAACATCATGGCTAGCAGGTATTTTGATTTCATGTTGAGAGTGCTTTCTACCAGACAGATACTGATGCTAGCAGGAAAAAACAAGCACCTGAGCTGCTGAGTAATTCATTCCGCATGCGATCTGCCTAGCTCATGCATTCTACTGAGGAGTGGGCAGGAAAGGAGGGGAACCTGAGAGCAGGACTGACTTACTGATGTGGTCGATGGCCCCCGCACAGAACTTCCCGTAGAACTTCTTGGCACCCAGACCTCGCAGATCATGTATGGTGAACGGCCAGAGATGCAGGACGTTGTTTCGGGAGAAGCCATCTCGCTTCTCAAGAACGACCACCTTGGCTCCCAGTAAGGATAAGTCAATGGCCGTCCGGAGTCCACAGGGCCCAGCTCCAATGATGAGACACTGAAAAACAGCTGTGCTCAGCCCAAAGGCAGCACCTCGTGGGAAAGCCCACAGAGCTACATAAGCTTTATCGGCCCACAGCGCCCTCCCCTGGGCCCCCAGAGAGGACTCTCCTCCCCACGAGCAAGGCAGCTTCAAAATCCACCTGGGCCGCAGCAGAATGCTTGCAATGCTTAAGATGAGAGCTGAATGCTGCGGCTGGGCGAGTTTAATGGACAACACTGGACATAACCCCAGCATGTGTTCACTTTGGACTGCTCAGGAGGCCCACAGATTTGCCACGTCTTTGAATGGGTAATCGTTTCGACCAGAGATCTCAAAGTCCCATCTACTCTTCCCCAGAGAGATGAGGACCTTTTGGAACATTTGAAATCAAGCAGGTTTCTGTCCAAGAAGGCACAGGTGACTAAACGCATAGTCGGGGCAATCATGGAACCCTGGCATGAGACTACGCGCCATCCAATTCCCAAGGAGCAACTAAAATGAGTTCTGAAATGGTCACCTCTAGATCCAAGGTCCAGGCACATGATCGCAAGGACCCACTTTATAACTTACTGAAGGTAAGGAAGACCCAACACTTGTTTCAGGTAGTCTGCATGCGCAAAACTAAAAGAAGACACCTGCCATCTCGTGGCTGTTAATCCCTTTGACTCCGAATCAAAACCCAGTTCTCATCTATGAAAGGGGCACCTTGGACAGTTGCTTCTCTTCTCTTGGTGGGTATCTACTGAAATGGGCCTGTCGGTATCCAGACAGGCTAACTGACAACCCATTAGAAGACAGAACAACATCCTCTGACAGCCATTTGCAATTTCATTTCCCTGCTAGCTTTGCTCCAACTTCATGCCGAAGGCAACCTCGCATTAAGAAGGCAGGCAGAACTCCGTCTTTTCTTGGGTCCCTTCTCACACCCACTCCGGCACAGGCATTTGAGCACCTCGGATCTCTGCCCAGGTATAACCTGTTTCAGGCAAATCTCTCCCCAGGTTATAAAAGCGAGCAAGGGAAATACTTTGCTTCTCAAGGTACCTGCTTATGACTCAAAACAGGACCTTTGGAATATGGATGCGAGAGGCCTGAGCTCTTTGGCCCACACTCAAGTTGGCGAAGACTGCACTTTACTGGTCACCAAGTGTGGCATAATGACTTTACAAAGAGGGCGGGCCCTCCAACCGCGCCGCCAGGTTCCGAGAGGATGCTAACAGGACTTGTCTCAGATGCTCCTTGCAGCCCTAGATGCAAGTGACCTTAACCCTCAGAACAAACAGTGTGAGATTCAAAACAGGGTGGGGTTCCTACACCACGTGATTTCAGGACTGTTTTTCAATAGCTGAAACCTTGAACTCTCACAGGGAAATCCATGAAATATGCTTACAAACAGTCTCGCACACATGAACCAGTCCAGTGAACACATGTACTGAATGCGCCAAGTTTCAGTAAGGCCGCATCTCGACTTCCCACGCCTGGCTCTACACCTGGAGCTTCTCTTCAGTGAGACCCTCGGGCGGGCGAGCCCTGAACCCAAAGGCCATATGCCCTTACCTTAGTGTTAGTGCAGGCCTTCCCCTTCCTGTAGTCTTTGTGGCTGCCCCGCTTGTCCAACTTTGCCCACAGGGCTTTGGCTTTCCAGTAGTTAAGCTTGGACTTGAGCTTATGGTAGAAGGAGCGGTAGTCCTTGGGCTTCAGTTCCAGGTAGTCACAAAGCTCTTGGAAGGCCTTCAGAGTCCCCTTGCAGGTGGTGGCCTGGACAAAGCGGTCAAAGAGGATATGCGCTTGATTCATGGTCTCATTCTTGCTTTTCTCCATGCTTCTCCACGCTCAGCCGCACCCCAGAGGGGTCTGTGTGATGGCCGACGACACGCGCTTGACCCGGTCACGTTAGTCTAAGAACAAGAAAGAAAGAAAAGGTTGGCCAATCCCAGCTTGCTTCTACAAGCACGTCTCAGGAGGCAGCACTCAGAGTGGACCTCCTAAATCAAGGGTGCTCAGTACGCCGATCACGATCGCAGATGTTGTGTGGGTAAATCGCACGGCATTAAAATTAGACGGAAGACTATCATCAACCCAGCGCAGCCAATCAGATGCAATCTTAGTCGTCAAACGCATGCGCAGACTGAGCAAAGTGCAGCAAAACTGACAAGCTAAGTTAGCGCCGATTTTTAGACCTTGGTTTTTTTTTTCTCTTAAAGGTAAGAAAGGGTATGAAAAAAAAAAAAAGAAAGGGTATGAAAATGAGTGGGGGAGCTGGACCAAGTAAGAAGACAAAGACGTATCACTTTCTTATGGAATGGGAGATTTGGGCACTATAAGCCGACATTCAGCTGAAGTCCAGAGCACAGGAGCAGTTCTGCAATTTACTATGTGCTACCTCCTTGACTGAATTATTCGGCTCTACTTATTGATGTGAGTCGGCCTTTTCCACATAAAGATCATTAAGTCCAAGTACTGTTCCACCATGATGGATGATCATTTGGAAGTGTGTTTGAGGCTGGCTGTCAGCAGCTACTGTCCAGACTATGCATCCCTGGCTCATTCCATTCAGTGCAAGTCCTCAGAGTAAACTCAGGTAATGACAAAACATGTGCATAGTTGATTGCGTTGTGCAATATGGACTCAGGTGGTTATGCAAGGTACATACACATATATTCTACATACAAAGAATTATGAATAAATGTAATAAAATATATATATTGCATTTTTGTGGTTGGTAGATCATTTTGACTTAATCATTTCATACATAGCTCGCATGCTGAACAAGTCTGAGCACCCCTGTCCTAAGTATGAGGCTCACTGGGTCAGCGCATACATACTGTACATCTTCTATACGTCAAAGGGCTCAGAGGGAGCGGTGGTTCCACACTTGGCTGCAATCTGCAAGGTCTGCAGTTCGAAACCATCATCTATCCGCTCCTTGGGAGAAAGACGGGACTGTCTGTCTACTCCAGTCAAAGAGTTGCAGTTTCAGAAACCCACAGGGACAGTTCTACCCTGTCCTATAGGTTCACTGTGAGTTGGCATCGACTTGATGGCAATGAGTTGTGCTTTGTTTTTATAAATCATCTCACTAAGGGCTCTTACAGCTCTTAGAACAGTCCATACATCAATAGTATCAAGCACATTTGTACATAAGTTGCCATCATAATTTTCAAAACATTGTCTTTCTACTTGAGCCTTTGGTATCAGTCCCCCCATCCTTGTGACCCCTTGATAAATCATAGATTATTATTTACTGTTATTTTCATATCTTATACCATCTGCTGTCTCCCTTCACCCACGTTTCTGTTGTTCGTCCCTCTCAGGGAGGGCAGGGTGTTACATGTCGATCGGTTCCCCTTTTCGCCCCGTTCTTTCCCCACCCATTATTGTTCCTGAGGAGTTTATCTGGCTTTGGCTTTTAATATCCCAAGTACTATGCTAGACACTGGGGCTGAAAGACGGGCTGGCAGCCTAGCGGGTGAGGCAGGCACACCACAAAGTGGTCCAGGTGCTTTAACCCTAAAGCACACTGGAGAGAGGGAGGGAGGAGAGAGGTGGGAGAGACTGGGGGCTCTTCGTTGTCCATGATGGCAGAAGGAACGACCCGGAGCTCTGCTCCTGTGGAGATGGCAGTCTAGGAAACCCCATGGGACAGGGCTGAGCACAGTCAACTGGACCGTGCATGAAAACAAACGCTCGCTATCCAGTGGAGAAGCGCAGGGTGTGGGGAGGAAGTGCAGCAGCCAGGCCCAGAGCGGCTCTGAGAAGAGATGGGAAGAGAGTCGAGAATGACTGCCAGGTTTCTGGCTTTGAGTCACCAGATCAAAGGTAACTCAAGGAAACAGATTAAAAAGTAGAAAAATTCGGGGATCAGGGTGAGGTGGCGGGTTGGTGTCCCTTGGGTCTGAGTGTGAAAGAGTCAGCAGCCAGTACAAAGGTGAGACAGTGGTGCTTCCATGGTTGAATTCTCACCTTCCATGGCCAGGTTCAATTCCTGGCCAGTGCAGCTCATGCTCAGTGACCACCTGCCTATCCATGGAGGCCTGCATGTGGCTACGATGAAGAACAGCTTTCAGTGGGGCTGCCAGGATTAGACATCAGACGATGAAAACCTTATAAATCACAACAGTGCAATCTGCAGCCAATCCTGGGGACGGGCCAGGACCAAGCAGAGCGCTTTGTGTGGGGATACCCTTAGCTGGCAGCCAGCAGCACCAAGCATTTGGGCGGGCAGTTGAATCTATGAGTGAAGCTCACCCAAGGAAAACCCATAGGGAAAAAGAGCCAGGCTTGGGAAGCGGCCTGAGCAACAACTTGGAAGTGACTGGCGGAGACACATAAACCGTCGACAACTGTTATGAAGGAACAACAGAGAGAGGCCTGAAGAGACCAAGAGAGAAGAGTCTCAGAGGGTCTTAAAGGACTGAGCAAGCCTTCCACTGCACACGGTACATGACAGGGCCAGGAGGCGCCACAGCCGGAACCAAGAGCTCTACCACGTTTGAAAGTATTCACGACGGTGCCCACACTTTCCACTTATCAAAAGCACCCCCACCCCAACATCCCATGTTTGGGTGCTGGAGAAGGGCTTTTGGGTGCTGGAGAAGGGCTTTTGGGTGACACTGTATAAGCTCCTTTATGCACTCGCTCCTCTGGTCTGTACCATTTTCACTGACCGTCACTGTTACGACTCTTGCTGAGAGCCTTGCAGGTCAAGCGGGGCCACCTGAGGGGGACGGTGAAGAAAGCAGGACTGGAAACGGGAGACACAGGGAGGAAGTGGGCCTGAGCAACGTCCCACTGTGCGGACTGCAATCAATGACATGGGGGGAAATGTTGATAAATTATTAAATGGGACACCCTGAGCTTTGCAAAACCTTCACAGGACTCACAATGAAAATGTAAAATGCCAAGACAGCCCGGAAGAGGCCGGTTTGACTATATATGCATGGCGGTCACCATGGGCGTGAAGAACAGAGCCAAGGCAGTGGACGAGTACCAGCCTGGCTCTTAGCCTCACCTGTGCCAGACCTTAGCGACTGGCTCTGAGCCAGCAGGCCTCAACACTCCCGCAGGCTGGAGGAGTGAGCTCTGAGAGGCCTGTCCATTGACCCCGTCCTCCAAAAGAA
This sequence comes from Tenrec ecaudatus, assembly GCF_050624435.1. Classification (NCBI taxonomy): domain Eukaryota; kingdom Metazoa; phylum Chordata; class Mammalia; order Afrosoricida; family Tenrecidae; genus Tenrec; species Tenrec ecaudatus. Next base: position 135,410,808 of record NC_134535.1, read on the forward strand.
TGAAACACAGTCTCCCAGTCACAGCTCATTCCTGGGGCTCCAGTCAATGGTGTCACCAATTTACCACTGGCAACCACAACTGGATTGGGACCTTGCATTGACAGGTGATTTACTGACTTGGGGTGGAGGAGGGTTGGGACTTGTCGATGGGCTGCCTCTATGAAGGGTGTACAGCAGTGATTCTCAACCTGTGGGTCGAGACCCCTTTGGGGATCAAACGACGGTTTCACAGGGGTCGCCTAAGACCATCCGAAAACACATTATTTCCAACTGTCTTAGGAACTGAGACACCGTTCCTCTATCCATCTCCAGTCGGGTCCACCCACATGCAGATACGCCAACATCCAAGTCCCTGGCGTGAAGACTGTTACCCATGCTACACCATGCTTCAAGGATAATTTGTCATTAGAAACAAATATTTCACAATATATCATGACATTGTTTTGTGATGAATCACTATGCTTTAATGATGTTCCATTTGTAACAATGAAAATACACTCTATGAGATATTTACATGATGATTCTTAACAGTAGCAAAACGACAGCGATGAAGTAGCAAGGAAAATAATTTTATGGTTGGGGGTCACCACCACATGAGGGTCGTATGAAAGGGTCGCGGCACGAGGAAGGTTGAGAACCGCTGGACTGTGAATAAAGAAGCGGCCAACTCTTCGGGGAACCAACCCCACGGAGGCAGTAGCCACCCAAGTCTGTGTGCTGACGAAATCGACTCTGTGCAGCTGAGCACCCCGCGCCAGTGGGACCCAGATGGACCCAGGGCTCTGAGCCAGCACGTGCCTCTCTCCACAGCTCACATGAAGACCAGGCGGGAAGCCGTGTCAGGGGCGAGAGTCACAGATGGATTCAAGGAACTGCCAGCCCCCAACATCAGCAGCCGCCCGGCTACTCCTGTGCCCTCAGTCTCAGAGGGCAGCTCTACCCTGAAACCCATGGCCTTGACTTCCCAGCCCCAACAGGCCACCTTCCCGTCAACCCCTGCCAGCCTCAGCCGCTAAGAAACACAGCTTGTCCCAATAGCCTCGAGGGTCGAGAGTCCTGTGAGAAATGGAGTTAACAAGGGCCGACACCCAGTTTCCCTTCAGTAATGGTTCAGTCCACGGAGCAGAGCAGCCGGCGATACCGAACATTTTTCCTTGCAAGCCCGGATTCATCCTAGAAATGAGTCAAGAGGTGGCTCAGGGTCCTGAGAAGGGCTGTGAAAGCCTTGTGAAAAGTCCCCAGCGTTGGCTTGGGGCAGGGGGGCTTTTCCTGGTGCCTTCCTTGGGGAGACTTCTGTGGCCTGTTGGTACACGGACAATGCCGTGCAACTCTGACCTGGCATCCCTACCCGTGTCCATAATTAACTTTCCGCCCAGCAGAGGCACGGTGTTTGGAAGTGGTTTATTTCCCCCAGTTGGATCTGTCTGTCCGCCTTGCGTCCGGGCAGAGCGCGGTTTTACCTTGCTCTTTCACAGCAGCGCGGCTACTTCCTGCCAGGCTGCAGGGCAAGGGCACCATGATGTCCTTGCGAGAAGGGATTCCAAGGGCCCCGGGACAGGCACAGGCAGGTGCAGGGTGGCACAAGTCCCTTTAGCTTTTGGTCTCCTGTTGCACGTGAGGGGCAGACTGACACTGTCTACCGAGGTCCTGACAGCACTGTGGAAAAGGGGAATTGGTGAAAGTGAGCAAAATGAGGGAGGGGATTGAAGTGAGGGCATGCCGTTGGGGAAATTGGTGCTGACAGACTAGCTGGATGCAGGGTGGCCACAAACCTTCCGTTTGTGACAAACACTGCACCCACGGGTCAATGAAAGAGGCGGTGCCAACAGTCCTAAAGCCTCACCCTGTTGTCAGGATAGGGACCTCTGGGGGGCCCGCCCCGCCAGCTCTAAGAGTGACCACTCTCTCTGAGTCGCAGTCTCGGAGATCCATAGGAGCGGCTCTACCCTGTCCTGCAGGCTCCCTGTGAGATGCAATGACTCGGGGAGTGACTGGCTCGTTCGGCTGCCAGGCTGGCTCGGTATGCACACCTGCCTACGTAATCATCTCAGGGTTGGCATCTCCGCCATCACTGACCGACCTGTGGACCCCTTCGGTCGCCGATGCCCTTCGATTCTGTGGACGTAAAACACACCTTCAAATTACCAGGTGGCAGCCACAGCCCTGGACAAACTGCAGAGCGACAGGCAAGTGTTGAAACGCCCAGTTGAAGGTATTTCGACCTTCAGGTCACTAATGACAACAGATAAATCGTGGTAGGTTGGTTCCTGGAACAATGGGGCAGGCACCCAGTGAAAGACTACACAAGATGAACTCCCTCGGGCTGCCTCACTTTTCCTACTTTGCAAGGCAAATGACACCCCTGCAGCCTGGCAGCTTGCTTCCATCTGTAGCCCTGCAGGGCCAGGGCTGTGGCACCGGCAGGCACGCTGACCCGCTCCCAGAGCAGCCAGGCAGGCCCACGGGAGAAGGGCCATTCCAGTGACTGTCGCCCACTTCCAGAAGGGCAACATTGCCCTTCAGTCCTAAAGGTCACCCCAGATCCTGCTGGCCCTGGCCTCTCCTGGACGTCACACATCCTGGCATGGGGGAAAGCCGGCATTCTGCATCACAGGAACTGAGAGACAAGGAACCTGGCGGAAGGAGCCCCAAATCCTGGGAAAGCAGAGGTGTGGAAGGAAGCCAGAAGGGAAGAGCCTGGGTCGGGAAGAGGTGACGCCAGGTTTCCAGGGCATCGGTGCAATGTCTGCCAGCTGACAGCACTGTGTCCCGTGGCGGCTGAGTGCTGACTCAGATGGCCTGTGCGTCGCGCCCGTCTGTGGAGCACACTGCTGGAGAGGTGGCCTGTGGGGCCTGTGCTGGAGCAGGGAGGGTTTGATGTTTCTGTTTACAAGTCACTGACTCACCGCTGGTTAGGAGAACACTCAATCTCCAGCTCTTGGAGTTGGCAGGTGCCTTTTTGTTTATTTTGGGTGGGGGTGTGGGGATGTGGGGGGTAAGAAACACAAAAAAGGGTTACAATTCATGCCTGTGGAAACAGGTAAGTTTGGTTCCTCTCTGTCCTGGTCCCTGCACTATCAGGCTACCAGCACCTGTGGACATTTTAGACTCTTGTACAGGAATCTAGGAAATGCTCCTTGCCCGGCCCCATCCTGTCAGGGCCAGGGCTCTGCAAAACAGAACTTAGAAGTGGGTTGTCGGAAGGCATGGCTGGGAATGCTATTTGGGGCGTGTGTGTGTGTGGGGGGGGCGCCCTCATGTTTTTAGAAATAAGGACCAAAATGCCTTGAATTCCTGACCAGTCTTTCTGCAGCCTGGACTTAAAATTCAGGCCAATCCTACAAGAGTGGTGATCTACTTCTGCTAAAGATGGCGAGCTAAGGAGACGGTTCTTCGAAAAAGAAGGGTTGCAAATGTACAGCTGCACAATCCCACTCACTGCGGGGGGCGGGCAGAGGCTACCTGTGTCCTGGGCCTGGCCAACCTGGCTGGCTAAGGGCCACTTTTTAAATCAGCGGAGCAATAGGGCACATACATGCACAGGCTCCATCCAAGGCTCTGGGCCCAACCACGCCTGCTCTACTCACCCAGCCACCCCCTCACTGCCATCGAGTTGATTCTAACTCACAGTGACCCTACAGGTCAGAGCAGAGCTGCCCTGGGTGGGTTTCCTGAGAATGTAAATCTTTTAGGTGTAAAACATCTCATCTTCTTCCCATGTGCTGGCTTAGGGGTGTTTTTAACGGGCAGAGTAGCGGGGCATGCACAGCCCAGGTGACACTCCCATGGTGCGCACCCGCGAGGGGCCCTGAAGCGCACATACTGAAACCGAGACGGCAGCGTCGGCGCGAACCTGGGTCTTCTTTTGTTTTCACCTACTTGTTATTATTGGTTTTTGTTTGAGGGGGTTTGGGCTTTATGTTTTTTATTTTTTGTGCGTCTGATAGTCTTTTACTGTTACAGACTTGTCCTTTGTTTTAAGTCCCTCTTTTATCACTCCACCTGACGACCACTGTCCCCACCTGACCCAGCCATTTCTGTACCTCCTGGAGCTACAGCTCGTGGACAAGAACCACCACCTACTCCAGAACCACCTGATCGACAAACAAACAAAAAACAGCACTACTTGTCAGAGACAACAGACAATGACAGCTCATACAAAGAACAAGACAGAATTGTGCAAATGACCAAGATATGGAAGCAAAAACCTTCCTGAGGAAGATATGGCAATAAACCTACCAAAAAATAATTTTTGAGTGATTCTTAGGTACTTTCAACAGATGCAAAAAATTACTCAAGAGAGCTATGGGGGGGCGGGAGGATTACAAATAAACTATAGGAGGATTTAAGTAAACACCATAAGAGCCATTTGACAAAACTAGTGAAAACTAAACGCCATACACTAGCCATGCAAAAGATCAATACTACGATATTAGAAAAAAATACAGTGAAAGAACAAAGCAGTAGAATCAAAGCAATTGAGGGCTGGAATAGTGAGTCTGAAGACAATTCTTTCAGTACTAAACTACAAGACCCACTAATAGTCGAAGAATTTGAGACACTATCAAGAGGAATAACATGCATGGTAAGAATTCCAGAACAGGTAGACAAAACCAAGCCAAAAAACACAGAGAAAACGGTCTAAGAGCTATTGGAAGAAACCGTGCTGAATTTCATAAAAGAAAAAAAAACCCACGTGAGACGCTAAATGAACCCCAAAGAGGATAGACGGCAAAGAAAACCACAACACACACAATGGAGATGTCCAAAATCAAGGACAAGGGAAGAATCCTGAAAGGGAAAGTTATCTACAAAGGGGAACTCAGAATACTGAGCTTTGTTTTTTTCACCTGAAACCATGCAGGCAAGAAGGCAATGGGATGATACATATAAAACAGGAAAGGAAGGAAGGAAGCCAAGCTTACATCCAGGCAAAACTGTCCCTCAAATATGATGGAGGAATAAGGGCATCTCCAGACAGACAATTCTAAGAAATCCATAAAATCAAGACCAACCTTACAAAAAAAATAACAGTACTAAAGGGACTTCTCTGGGAAGAGAAATCAACAACAGCAGACATCCACCTGAGATCAAGAGAAAAGGCACCACCATCCGGAAGTCAACCTAGTTATTGCAGTAATCAAAGTGCAACAAATTTACGAGACGGACAACAGGAAGCCAGCGGGGCCAGCCTGCACTGGAGAGGACTGAAAAGTAAACTGAGGGAATAATGTAGACAGCTCGACATGGGAGAGGAGAGGACAGCATGCAGACGTCAAGCGAGACCAGTCTGTTTTAGACTTGAAAGGAAATGGATAAAACTCATCAAAGTGAAAATGAGGAAAATCCCAAAGACCTAATAAACAGTAGAGCAACAGCACACACAAAAATAGTGATCTATGAGAAAATGCTTGGATAGACCCAACGGCTGGACGTGTGTGTGTGTGTGTGTGTGTGTGTCGGGGAGAGATAGGAGTATACCTATGTATATATATAGGTTTGATAGAGGACATTTGTATATACTTACTTTTGCTGCAAATATATCCATAAATGAGGTGAAGCATATAGGGGACAAAGTTATACAAATGTTTTAGACATAAGCAAACACCTTGAGGAAACGAGTTGCTAGGCCTGGTGGATCAAGATTACTATAGGGTAACCCCCCCCGCCTGGCAGAGCTTCATGGTACCCATTTTCCCTGCTAGATGAGCCTCCAGTAACTTGCTTTGAGTTAGTGCACCCAGTGGCGTCATCTGGAAGGTTTTTTCTGGTCACAGTGAATTTTTCTTAAAAGCAGTTTCACTCGAACCTTGGTTTTTGTGATATTAAATTTAAGAGAACAGCATGGGGCTGAAAAATTTTGTTTCCTGCTCAGGAAAAATGCCTCAAAATTAGAAAAGAGATCAGCTCCCTGGCAGGATAGACTGATAGGACACCCCTACCCCACCCCATGATCACGACCTTTATCCTTCATGTCTAGAACTGAGCCTACCTTCACACCAGCCCCTTCCCCTAATGTTAGAATAATCGACCACTTAAGATTGAAAGGGCAGTATGTGCCATGGACAAAGGTCAGGGCATTAGGAAAGAAAGAATGGGAAGCGGAAGCGGATACATGAAGGTACCTTGAGGGGGTTGCAATGGATGAGTTGAATCGGAATGTATGAATTGTTGAATGTAAAACGATATACAATCTGCTCTGCAAATCTTCACTCGAATCAGGCCACTATGGCCTGTGAGTGAGGCCTGTCCTCGGAGGGCAGTGAGCTGCCTGAGGTGCCTCTCACTCAGCTTCCCAGCTCCCGCACCACACTGCCTTCTTATCGCCCACCATTTTAGATAAGGTTCTTTGGTGCCTGGGTTTCAAGCTCAACATACCAGGAGAGCTGCCCAGGCATTGAAGATCTCTTTTCTTGCTTTGCATCCTCTTTAGTGTCAAACTGACACGCAGCAGGATGGAGAGACACAGGAAACCAGTCCCCGCCGTTATCACCTCCCCAGAGTACTATTCCTCTCTGGCACTCGCGACCGTCACTCTGCAGATATTATTTACACGTCCGCCTCCTCCACTCACTGCAGAGGGCAGGAACCAGGTCTTCAGGGCTATGTTCTGTGACATTAATGACAAATGCAGAATTTAACCTAGAAGTTCTTGGGCAGGGTGGGGGTGGGGGGTGGGTTGAATCCTTTAGCTTCCACACCTGAAGTCGGTTACGGCTGAGGAGAGTGGAGAATTTGGTGGGCATTACGGAGAAGCAGATTTCCAAAGTGCTACCAAAAAGCAGCATCTAAGAATGTAGTGTTGCGGTGAGTCGGCCTCGACTCCATGGCAGTGAGTCTTGAGTTTCAAGAATGCAGGAAGCAGTTTGGGTGGTGCAGCGATAAAGCACTCAGATGTGAACTAACGAAAAGGGTTGCGATTGGAACCCATCCAGTGACTCGGTGGGAGAAAGAACTCATGACCAATTCCTACAAACGTGAAAGCCAAGCCTCTACGGGACAGCTCTACTCTGTCACAAGGGGTCACTATGCATCCAAATTTAACTCTTTCACAAACAACAGGAACACAACAACAGTCTACCAGGACAGGGGGCGATATTCTGAGAGGCAAATGCAGCATTTGTAACACAACTTCTTCCACCAGTTTTGGAGGGTTAACTTGCTTCTTGGCTGTGTACTGTCAAGAGCTATGTGAACCTAAACCAGGTGACCAGTGGTTCTTTTCAAGCCTGTAATTCTGGAAGTCACCGACAGGGTCCTGATCCCCATGCTAGACCTTCTCTGGCTCCTGTTCCTATGCTCTGTGGACTCCCACACTTCATGAAAATTGGGTGGAGAACTTCTCCACAACCCAGAAACAGAGTCAGAAATGAATTATCCTCTGCCTTTTGGTTGGTCGACCCAAACAACCAGGAAAGCTTCCAGCATCAAAGCCGAACACCTAATAAACACATTCGCCCTAAAAGGACCCATCAAAAGCAGGACGTCCAAAAGAATAAAGCCTGTGGCCCCATGCCTTATGAGTACTTTCCTCTCAGCAAAGACTCCATATTACCATTCAGCCGTCTATCAGTAAGCCCCATAAAAATACAATAAACCAAGAAGGCTCATGCTAAAGAAGTGGCTGTTTTATAGCAGCGAAATCAGAGAGCTCAGTCTTGTGTTTCACAGCAAAGAAAAAGGTTGGGGAGCGTTCTTTGTTCGATCCCGCACTTTCCTCTCTTGCTTCCTTGCTTCTAGAAGGTGTGGTGATGGCACTGGGTGTGAGGGGCGAGGGAATAAGATGGGTGTCAGTGAGTCTTGCCACAAGAATGGTGTTGAGCTGAAAACAAAAAGACACAGGACCCCCATCAACAACGATACAAAGCTTCTTCTCCGAGAAAACACCAAATGGCGGATGACTCCGGTGCAGCAGGAGGGCCTGGAGGCCTGGGGACGGAGCTCGAGGCGGCTTCCAAAGAGGCTGCGGCAGCGGCTTGCGAGGACGTGGTCACGGTCGTGGAAGAGGCCGCGGAGCTCGCGGGGGCAAAGCTGAAGACAAGGAGTGGCTCCCTGTCACCAAGCTGGGCCGTCTGGTCAAGGACATGAAGATCAAGTCCCTGGAGGAGATCTGTCTGTTCTCCCTGCCCATCAAGGAGTCTGAGATCATTGACTTCTTCCCTTCCCGGGGATGGCTCTCAAGAACGAGGTCCTGAAGATCCTGCCTGTGCAGAAGCAGACCCAGCCGGCCAGCGCACCAGGTTCAAGGCCTTCGTTGCCATCGGGGACTACAATGGGCATGTTGGCCTGGGTGTCAAGTGCTCCAAGGAAGTCACCTGTAAGGTGACCGGCTGCTGTGCTGGTACAACTCATCCCTGCCCCCAGGGGCACGGGCATCGTCTCAGCCCCTGTGCCCAAGAAACTGCTGCTGATGGCAGGGATTGATGACTGCTACACGTCGGCTAGGGGCTGCACAGCCACCCTGGGCAACTTCGCCAAAGCCACCTTTGATGCCAGCTCCAAGACCTAAAGCTATCTGACCCCTGACCTCTGGAAAGTGACAGTGTTCACCAAGCCTCCCTACCAGGAATTCACTGCCCATCTTGTGAAGATCCACACCAGTCTCGTGCAGAGGACCTAGGCTGCAGCGGTGGCTACCACATAGTCAATTTTATACAAAATGTCATAAAGTGAATTGAGCCTGCCCCCCCAAAATAATGATACAAAGAACTAACACACTGACTGTTCACTAGGCGCCAGCGCCATGTACGGGACCCCCGATCCTATGAGATAGAATCTCTTCTCTCCAGTCTGCAGTGTTAAGAAGCCATTATAAAAAGTATTTAAAAAAAGCCTGAGATGCTAAAAAGCTCAGCAGAGTCCCACTCCCGCCCTTGGCTGCCTGCGTGCAGAACCTGCAGGTAGGGATACAGACAGGCGTGGTTGGCTGGCCGGCTGTGAAGAGAGCTGCCAGCTCCCAGCTGATACTGCAGTCTCAAGTAAATTTAGCAAGGATACACAAGACAGGATTCTTTTTCTGCTCACAGTTTAGCATTGTCTGCTCCTTTAAAATGGAGCCCTTTCACAAATGGAAGGGCAGTCTGCTCTCTCCCTATTGGTTACTGAAGGCTAAGCAACAAAAAGAGTACTAATATCGTGTGTAGCAGTCCGCATCCGCTACCAGCCTCTGGTACCTGAGCTACCAGCAACCCCCACGGCAAAGCATGTTCCAATCACTGAATCCATCCACTGAAGGAACTCAGGGGGGCAGCACGGCATTCGCCCAGCCACTATCTCTGGACTCCACCTGGAGCGACCCTAGGACCCTTAGGCCGAAACCATGGTCCCTAGTCACTCAGCAGACAGCAGTCATCCATCTCCACCAGGCTGCCCACCCAAGCTCCTTGCCCTTCTGAGGCTTACGGCCACAGGGCCTGCTTCTTCACTGTCTCCGGGTCCTGCTCAAACACCAACCACCTTAGCAGAGAAGCCTTCCCTGAAAGGGCACCCACCCATTTCCCCCACCACTCGTATCCCCTTACCCAGCTGCATCGTTTCCTCCGGCATGGGCCACCACCTGCCCAGATGCCTGGGGGAGCAGGCAGAATTCTGTTAGCACAAGAGACCAGCCATTATCAATGGAAACACAACGAGCGCTTTTAGGCAAGTGCCATCAAGCGGGAAAAGGAAACACAGAGTTCTACAAGGGCAACCCAGGTGGTTTCTGCCCAAGGGAGAAGATGTTTCTCTGGAGACCTGCCCCCGCCCCAGCTCACTTTCTGCCAGCAGACGAGAATGGGAGGGTTGCCAAGACCTGCAGGCAGGTCTGTTTCCAGCAGCCATGTGGTTTCAGAGTAGCTGTCCCCTATCAAAAGGCACCAGTTTCTAGAAAAGCACCCTGGGGTCAATGTCAAGAAATGCTACACAAACCCCCAGAGGGGCAGGGGAAGGACCCAGAACAGTTCTCATTTCTTGTGTGTGTGTGAGAGAGAGAGAGGGGGGGGGGGGAGAGAGAGAGAGAGAGAGAGAGAGAGAACGAGAACTCCCTGTCAGAAAACCGAGGATCTGAAAAGGCAGCACTTCTTCCATTCAAGGCAGGGTGAACAAGAGGAGCCAGAGTCTTACTGTGTATTCCACTGTCCACCAGCTTTGGGGCGGGGCTGAAGAAGTCCCATTGGTGTTAAATGATGCAGCTATAAAGGCCCTCTTGGTTCTGAGCATGGGGGAGGGGGGTCTCAACTCTCCCAAGCAATCCTTTTACAGCCCTACTGATCCTTAAGAAATTCTGGTGGGCTATGCAGTGAGCTGTCAACTGCAAGGTCATCGGAGAAAGATGAGGTCAGTAAAGATTTGAAAGTTCCTGAAACCTAAAGCAGCACTTCTACTCTGTCCTATGGGGTCACTCTGTGTCAGTGTTTACTGCTTCTACAGCCTCAGGGCTCCTACCCCTCCCTAGTCCTCCTTTCACTTCCAAAAGACCTTTGCCTCCCAGATCAAAGGACACCCTCCTCTTCCTGCTCTCCTCTGCTGGCCCTTCTCCCTTCCTCCTGCCTGCCTCAGGAGAGTTCCTTCATCCTAGAGGCCTTCCAGCCCCACCCCTCTTGGTGCTCCTGAATTTGGTTCCATCTGCCTCGCTATCAGTTTCCTTTCCCCTCAACCCAACAAGTTTCTCTTCCATCAAGCTTCTCTAACAAAAGGCCTTGCCCTCACACCCCACTCCCGTCCCCCCCCCCCCCACAAGCTACTGACCTCTCCCTTCCAGCTTCCTGAGCGAGTACCTATCAATTCTCCTCTTGCTGGCATGGCCATGACCGCCCATCTTTGTTGTTGCTAGTCTTTGCACCCTCTCCAAGCCACTACAACATCTGCGTCTCCATCACTCCATTGAGGCTGACAAGGACTCTCGATCTGAGAAAGGGCCACGTGCTTTTTCACCCTTGTCTTCTCTGTCCCCTCACTGAAGTGCTGCCTAGAAACTCTCCCCTCCCTCGGTTTCCGCAATTCCTCTGTCTCCTGCTTCTCCTACTGTTCTCACTACCCCTTGGCTCTCTCAGATGGCTTCCATTCTTACCTCGACACCACTCCTCTGTAAACGAGCTGACTCCTAGGTTTTAAACGTGTCTGACCATGCCCCTGGGATCCAAATGCTATTCCACATCTTCAGTCATTTGGCAGGGTTTCCAATAGAACACTGGGTTGCCTCTTCCTCCTCCAACCCACACCTCCTCCTCCGAGTTGAATGCCAGCATCATCCTACCCACCAAATGAGAGTGTGGGGGCCTCTCTCCACTTCTCCAGTCTGCATGCTCTCAATGCATGAAACCCAAGCTGACTCCCGTTGATTCTGTCTCTAGAGGACCCCTTTCTTCCCTGGCATGCTCTTGGTGCGAGCACCCAAGTGCTCTCGTTTGGACTGTTATAAGACTCTCCATCTTGACCTGTTTCAGTCCACCTTCCTCACTGTTGTCGGTGAGCCTCCACTGGAAATCCTGCGACAGCTCTCCCTCACCTTCAAATGCACAAAGTTCAAAGCATCTATCAGAATCTTCTACCAGTTTAATCTACTACGCTTCCAAACACAAACCACTTTCTCTGGTCACACAGAGTTTCTGGGACACATCATATTTTTATAAGCCTCCTCACCTTTGTTCATCTGCTTTTCCTGTGCCCCCTCATCTACATGACACACCTAATCACCATTGCACATGTCACCAAAATGACCCCACCTACTCCATTAGGCCCCCACCCCGCGCCCCCTCCCCCGGCAGGCAAAAGTCAAGGATGCATTCCCCTGCGCTTAGTACATACTTCCCTTTCGACACTTATCGACACTTTCGACAGCTCTGCAACGGTCCTGCTTGTGAGCCCATTAGCTTGCGTGGCTCTAGTTAGCAGGAAGAGCGTTTCCCTTGTGTACCTAGTATACACACCAGAGTCACGCAGGGACTTATTTGGTCCACGATGTCCAGTGTCACAAGATGACAGAAAGGAAAAGCATTTGTGCAATCACTAGCTCCTTATCACACCTTTCCTTCACTCATCACCTGCCTTGTTACCGTACAATCCACACGCACGACAACACTGGAAACTCTTCTGTTGGGGGTGGGACCCCGAGGTGTGAGGCTAGAGTAGTGCTGGCGGTGATGGTTAAGGGGCCGACTCGGCTGGGTTGTGATTCCCAGGGGGTTGGCAGTCACACAATGATGCCGCCACCCCCCATTGGGTGATAGTGTGGTCACCCTTCATTTTTAAAATTCATTTTAATGGGGGGCTGTATACAAAAATCAGTGTGATGAAAATATAGAGGGTGACCACCTCTGATCAGAAAACTGAAGAAGATCACTGTATCATTAGGTAAATGCCAGATGGCATCATAACATAACCGCCAAGCCAAGGAGAATCCTGGCCTGGCCTGCATGTGCTTTACCCATCTCACCTAGCATTCCTCTCAGCTCTCACCTTGGCACTTGCTACTTACTGCCTGCTGCGAGCCAACCCACAGGACAGTCCGGTAGAATGTTTTTGGTTTTGCGATGATCATCAATGCAAAATGCCAAGTGATGAGCGAGTTGACGAGTGTCTTCATGCACATTCCAGGGTGATAGCTACCTTTTTCCAGGAACCACACCAACCAAACCAACTGGTTGGTTCTGACTCACGGCGATCCTGCAGAGCAGAGATCGGCCCCTAGGGTTTCCAAGGCTGTCGGTCTTTTTGAGAGCAGACTGCCACATCTTTCTCCTGCAGGTACTAACTAATGTGGGGTTTGAACCACTGACCTCCCGGTGAAGTGGCTGAGCTATCACCACCAAGCCGCTGGGGCTCTTTCAGGTTCTGGGGCAGTAGCTCTCAACCTTCCTCAGGCCGCGCCCCTTTCATGCAGTTCCTCACATGGTGGTGACCCCCAACCATAACACTATTTTCACTGCCACTTCATCACTGTCATTTTGCTACTGTGATGAATCAGGAAACCCCTGTGAAAGGGATGTTCGACCCCAAAGGGATCTCGACCCACAGGTTGAGAACGGCTGTTCTAGGGAGCACCCATGGATAATGAGGGGAGACAGATGCCCAGGCTTCCCAGAGGCTTCTTCGAGATGGAATGAGAGGGCAAGAGAAGGAAAAGCAAGCACAGGCGCGCACACGTCCAAGGCACGCTGGCTTCAGCGCAGGGAAGGTTAAGAATGAAGCTATTTCGGGAGGCTGGCTGTTCATTCTCCAACAAGGTACATGTGCATCAAGCGGGCCAACCAAATCCGGCCCGTTGCAGACCGCAGAGCAAGTCGGGGCTGGCTGCTCCAGGGCTGTGCTTTCTCCAGAGAAGAGCTCGGTCGCTCTCTCTAAAGCCGAGCTACACCTCGAGTGCTCACCCTGAATCATCACTGGGGAACATATCTCCCAGACAAAAAAGCTGGAAATGGCACAGGGCTGAGACTGAACTCCGCTCCCGCCCCCCAAACAGACTTATTCTCTGGGGTTGAACTCTCCCTGGCTCCGGCCTCAGCCCCACTGGGCAGAAGCTTATCGATAGTCACCCCAGCAGCTATATCTCCCACCCCTTGGAGAAGGACACTGGGAAGACTTCCGTTTGCTTGGAATGGAAACATTCAGAAAAGGGAATCAAAACGAGTTTTTCTTTCTGAAGTTGAAATAATCCGAGTGCCCCAAAGCTGGCAGGCTCTGGAGAGTACAGCACACCACTGCCTGACTTACAACGCCTCCCTCCTGTCCCTGGCCTGACCCGTCAAGCTGTCCTGGAAGGGTCCTGATGTATCCCCCAAATGAACCCCCACCCCCACTTCTCTCTCTCCCAAAGATCAATTGCCAAAACCAACTGCCATGAGCCCACTGGGTTCCAAAATTCCAACTGCTCTGGGCTCACAGCCAGCATCCTAAAAAGTTTTCTTTTTCCTCCCCCTTAATGAGACTTACTCATCTTGATTCAGTACCTCTGAGATGAGCTGCTAGACACCCCAAGGGAGTACAGACACAAGTCCACATTTACCTTTGTCCTAAGAAGTCAGACCTGATGGCAGAGAGGTCTAGTGACACCGCCAGGCAGGCTTCTTGGGCCCAGCAGCAGCGGAGTTTCCTACTACAACCCATTTCTTGCCCACAACCCAGATTTCTAAAGCCCTTGCCTCATTTATTTCAGGTGGAGAGCTTCTAATAATGGGCCCGCTGGCTCTGGTGCATACAGGTAAAGGCTTTGGTTCACTCCAGGGACTGGAATCTAAAATCTGAGCGGACCCAAGTGCTCCCTAGGGGAGATTATAAAAGGTAATTTACCCAGTGGGACCATCTCACAAGCTGTGGCTTGAGCAAATCTAACTCCGGGGAGGCCTAGCTTGATGAGGAAGGCCACCAAAGGAGGTCACGTGCCCTAGCTGCAGGCAATACAGGACTTCCATGCCTGCAGGCCAGCACCACGCCCCAGGACCACACCAAATACCACCAACACTTCACCCGCAGGCCTCCTTCTCCAGACTGATGGCGGATGCAGGCTTTGGAAACACTCAGCACCTGGGTACAGGGAACTGTTCATGTATTCTGCTCAATTTAAAGTAGTATTCCATCCTGATACGTATGAGACATGGTCGATACAAAGACTTGGTTAAAAGGTCTAGACCAGCTTTACTCAACCTCTGGGTCAAACGACCCTTTCACAGGAGTCACCCGATTCATCACAGTAGCAAAATTACAGTTATGAAGTAACAATGAAAACAATGTTATGGTTGGGGGTCACCACCACATGAGGAACTGTATGAAAGGGTCGCAGAGTGAGGAAGGTGGAGAACCACTGGCCTAGCCTAAGCCAACCCGTATTTCTGAAGATGTGACAAGGCGCTGCTCTGGGCGCAGGCGAAACCAGTGTGAGGGCAGTAGCAATGAAAAAGATGGTGGCAGGGTGTCGTGTCCTGTGTGGCTAGCGCCCCTACAATGCAATTTAACCCACTCGTCCACATTAAGCCCCTTGACTGGAACAGACTTATGTATCAACCTGGTAAGTGACAAGCACTAACGTGTAACAGAGAAGCTGGTCGGTGTCGTTGCCAACACGGAAGCGCCCGAGGAGAAAGTCTATAATGATCAGACTGCACAGGGGGGGCGGGGTAAGACAGGTTCCCAATGCAGGGTCACCACGAAGGAACAAGCAAGAAAAAGCAGAAGAAACTCATGCCTGAATTGGGACCTCTGGCTTCCTAAGGGCAAGCGTAGTTTCTGTTTGCTGACGTCAATGGTAATTACAACCAGGTTGTTTGTATGTTACTGCATCCAACAGGACAGAGTGGTACTGGGGTGAAAACCACCAAAGAAAATCCATTGCAGTTGAGTCAGTTCTGATTCCCGATCACCCTAGAAGCACAGCGTGGTTCCAGAGGCGGTAAATCTTCCCTAACCGGACCGGTCCACCTTGCCGCCCTCCTATGGGGCAGGTGGTGGGTGTGAAATCTAATGCTTGTGGACTGTACCACCAGGAGTCCTTATTTGTGGTAAAGGCAAGAAGACCATTTTACGTCGTGGTTAATCACCTAGTTGATGTGGAGGAGAAAGCCACACAAGGAGGGTAAAGAAGCTCGGACAAGTGAAAGCATGATTTCACCACGGGGCCAGCCTCCTCTCACTGACCCTTCATGGTGAACTTCTGCGAAGTAGCTCAGATTGTAGGTGCCCCCCAAACTCCCAGTTTACTCTATAACCTGGGTGCCAGCAGGGCAACACCCGGCCCAAGAGCGAGTGGGTTGGGATGGGTAGGGGGTAGGGGATCATGGGTCTGAACAACAATGCAGATAAATGGGCTCTGGACCCATCTGGAGAACTATGCCTCTCCTAGAAACAGAAACAGGCTGGGCTTATTCCTGGCAAATGGTCCAACCACGTTGGGTGCTGGGTGCCCTGGGCAGAAACGAGTGGCAAGGAGCCAGGTGAGCGCCACAGCTGTGCCAAATGCCTGCCATCGGAACCACTTCAGGACTCAGCCAGGCTGCTGGCTGTCCCAAGGAGCAGCAAGCAGGCAGGCGGGAGCAATGGCTCAGTGCTTAGTATGGCAGGGGTGATTTTAAAACAACTTACGAGGTATACTTTACATACTTGGGGTGGATTGAATCACGAGCCCCCAAATAAGTCCTAACTTGTCTGGGAGATGATCCTCAGTATCAGGCAACAATCCTCCTCCATGTTGCGACCGGATGAGATTATCCTGTGCGTTTTATGTAAATGCTAACATCTATGATGTTAATGGTAGTTATCATGTACTCTATAAGATCCCGGGGTATCTTGAGTCTCTCTCTTCTGAATACAGAAGAGATTCAAACAAACCAGCAGAGATCAGAAGGTCTGGCTGCCACCAAGAGAGAAGAGGCAGGAGAGGGGCACATCACTTGGACCCCGGGCCCCTGTGCTATGAAACTCCTAGACTCCTAGAAGATCCCCCAGACTGAGAGACAGATAGACTTCCTCTACAGATGAAGCCCTGGATTTCTAGCCTCCTAAACTCTTTTGCTTTTTGACAATTACCCACGTGTGCTCCTGTACAGGAACACTAGAACACTAAGGAAATCAGGTAAAACCCATTTGAGTTAAGGGCAGGACCCAATGCCTTTGGTACATTCCTCCAGTTGGGCAACCATCACCACAATCCAGTCTTGGAACATTTTTCATCACCCTGGAGGGGATTTAAAAACCTCCCAAGCCCTAAAGATGATTACCGTCTAGCTGGGTTTAAGAGGCCAATGGCCACGAAGAAAGATGTCAGCATCCATTTGCTGTTGCCAATTTGGCAACACTGAGGACCACAGGGCAGGCCACAGAAGGAGGGGCTAAAGCTATCTGCATCTGCATGAAAGGCTCTCAGCCGGCTTGGCTTGGGGACCTGAAAACTTAAAACTTTTTAAAAGTAACTATTACTAAGAATAGTGTTTCTCAAACTTAAATGAAGAATCCCTTAATCTGTTTATGTCTTCTTGGCACCCCTCCTACAACAATGTCTGAGCAACACTATTGCACAAATCCCTTTTCACCAGGACAGACTTTGAGTCCTCCAGCCAAGGGCTCAAAATCCATGTCAGTGAAATTCTGAAACAGGCATTGTCTCTCCCTCCTGACAGCTGTAGGCTTTCAGAAACACGGCATAAAGTCCAGGCTTGTGAATCTCAGACAGAATCACCTTCTAAGTCACTGGTCAAAGAAAATAAAACTTTTTGAGGGTGGTGGGGGAAGGGGCACTGCTCTGACCTTTAAAATACATGTACATAGCATCTTCATGACTGAAGGTACCCAGGGGATTTAGAGGGTTTGACAGCTGTCTTTCATCTTAAGATGTTGGTCCAAAACTCTTAATTTTTTCTTCTTACCTAAAATGTAACAAGGGGAACCAACTGAAGGGATCCAAACCAGACCCAGTGCTGTAGACTGCCTCTGACCCACGGCGACCCACAGGGCAGAAGACAACTGTTCCCTAAGGAGGCCTAGAGCAGTGGTTCTCAACCTTCCTAATGCTGCGACCCTTTCCTACAGTTACTCATGTTGGGGTGAACCCCCCACCATAAAATCATTCTCGTTGCTACTTCATCACTGTCATTTCGCTACTGTTATGAATCAGACAACCCCGTGAAAGAGTCGTTCAGCCCCCAAAGGGGTCGTGACCCACAGGTTGAGAACCGCTGGCCTAGCGGATCCCTGGGGGGCTGGGGATGGGTTTGTGCTTACGCACTGGGCGTCCTCGATCCTCAAGCCAGCAGTTCAAAACCACCGTGGGAGGAAGAAGTGGTTTTCTACTTGGAATCCTACAGACGCAGTTCTGCGCGATGCGAAGTTCAGAGTTTGAGAGCACTTCCCAAACTACTCATCTTTGCTAAGGCAGACTACCTCATCTTTCTCCCACAGGACAGCGAGTGGATCTGAACCACCAACCTTCCAATTAGCAGCCTAGTGCTTAACCCATTGGGCCACTCCAGAAAAACAAAAACCAAGCTCCCTGCCATCAAGTCAATCCTGACTCATAGGGACCCTCTGTGGGCTTTCGAGATTGTAACTGTTTCCGGGAGTCAAAAGTCCAGTCTTTCCCCTGATTAGGACTCTGTAACGGAGCCCTAGAATACGGATTTTAAAATCAGAAAATTCAAAGGGTCAGAAGGAAGGACTAGAGGACTACGGCTTCCCAGCACATAGCCCAAACTGCTGGCAAATTACCCCCTTTTGCTGAGCCGGTTTCAGCAGGCTCCACTCTGTTGGGGCCTCCTGGCCGGGAAGGCAGGCCCCACAGGGAAGTAGAAATCCATTCAGTACAACCAAGAAGCCAGTCTGGCAAAAGCCATGTGGCTGGACAACAGAACTCTCTTCCCCGGGTTCTCTCCTGAAGCTCCAGTCCTCTGCCACATTCACACACAAGGAGGACCGCCCCCTTCCCATCTACCCCCAATCTGTGCCCTTGGCGTGCTTCCCTCTTGGTGACACTGCTGGACCTCGCCACCAGACACACAAGTAGCCCCCAACGCCAGGTCATGCAAAATGGAAGCCCTCTTAGACTCTTCCAAACCTGCCCAGCCCCCTGAATCCCAATTCCCAGTAAGCCCAAGGCCTGGGTGCCTGCTGCCACACCTTCCTGGTGTCCAACCTTCTCCTCACAGCCACACAAAAGTGGGGTGTGGGAAGTTAGCTATGCCTATACTGTGCTGAGCATGCAGTGCAGGTCATGGCCCCCTGTCTTCTCTAACACACTCCCCACCCCCCAACCTCTTTTCTAGCCGCATTACCTTGACTTTCAGTATTCTCTCTCCTTAGACTCATGCAGGAGCCTCCTAATTGCAGGCTTCACGCTTGAATTTCAATTCATATACTACTCTCCCCGAGTGATCTGTCTAAACAAACTTAATGATGACACTCCTACAGTTCAAAAGACACTACTCACAAGACTAAACGCCTAGGCTGCCTGCCTGGGACAAGAGAGCAGGTCCTGTCCCCACTCTACCCCCCTCACTGACTGACCCCCACTGCCCCGCACATACCTGGGGGTCCCGACATTTACATCCACCTATTGCTGCAGAGACCCGGCACGCTCTTTCCTGCACACCCAGTCTCCCAGTCGGAATGGGCTCCCTCACCGTGTCTGTGAGCTCATCCTCCGGGCTTTCCTGACCTAAGGCAGATTGCAAATGGGACCCTCCAAGGCTTAGCGTTCCCGGCATAGCTGGCTCTTCCCTCTGTTCATAAGCTCGGAGGACTGCGAGGTTCTCCCAGGCAGCCTCACAAACATTGCAATGTCTGCAGAGCGAACGATAAGTTTGGGTTATTTTCCAAAGAGCATTTCTTAGGTTTTGTTTGTGAAACCATGGAGAAACTGGGTTGTTGCCCAGCGATCCCACAAGGAGCAAGGGGCTTCACTGTGCAAACATGCCAGCACCCCCATCCACTGCCTGTCTTAAAAGGATAACATTTTTTTAAACCAGCGGTTCTCAACCTGTGGGTCTTGACCCCTTTGGGGGGTAGAATGACCTTTTCACAGGGGTCACCCGATTCTTAACAGTAGCAAAATGACAGTGATGAAGTAGCCACAAAAATAATGTTATGGTTGGGGGGGTCACTCCAACATGAGGAACTGTATGAAAGGGTCGCAGCATTAGGAAGGTTGAAAACCACTGCTTTAAACCAAAGAGCTGCAAGTGGCCAAGAAAAGTCTCCTATCCAGAATATATCAACGTACATAAATCAATAAGAAGAATCACACGCGAGATGAGAGAGATGTGACCGGGCACTTCACAAAGAGAAGATAAGATCAAGGTAAAAAACCTAGTTTACTAATCAGGGCGATGTGAATGATAATCATGAGATAGGAGTGTCCATGTGATACTCTATATCCACTAGGATGGCTAAATTAAAGACTGACGATATCAAGAGTAGACAAGGATAGAGACAACTGGAACTCGCAGAGACTGAGCTTATAAACCAGTACGACTACTTTGGAAAACTGCTTGGCAGCAGCACTTACATCCTAAAACTCCCCAACTCTATTCTTGGGACTACCCCTGCCAGAGAGGAAAGTCTATAGCCACTGGAAGTCAAGCACAAGGACGTCCATAGCTGCTTCATTCACAATACTGTAAAACGGGGAGTAATCCAAACGATCCCAGCAGCAGAATGACAGACACACTGGAGTTAGCGTTCTATAGTGGAATGTGATGGAGCAGTAACGGAATGAGCCGCTGCTACATGCAGCGACATGAGCGAGGCACCAACATGCATGGTGAGCAAGAGGATGGAACATTCCCATCGACGGAGGGGAGTCGGGTTTCACGATGATGAAAGCAATTGCTGTCTTCCTAAGTTGGGCATATATAAGATGAATTGGCAGAAGCTGTGCAGACGTAGTTACCACAATGAAGAGGGGCTGCAGAAGGCTGCATCTGTACCACGGAATACCTCCCATTGATTTGGAGGTTTATGGTCATGGTTTCAGGAAAGGGTTGACGGACTTGGAGGACTTAGGGTCATGGTTTCATGGGACAGTCCAGTTAATTAGTCTAATTGCCTGTTTAATTCAAGTGCTCATGGTCTTAAAAGTTTGCAGGCAGCCAAGCAAAAGGTATAATAATTAGGCTCTTGTTACCTGGAGCAACCGAAGAAAAGTAGTCAGGAATGGGATGATATGAATGCTTTGCTAACTGCCTCCATGAAATCTGCTTCCCTTTGCCCTGAGACCAAAGAAGTAATGGTGCACAGCCACCAAGCTGAACGCTGTGATCAAGGATTCTATAGAAAATCCTGATCATAGGTGGGGAAATGCAGAACGGAATTTCAAATTCTCAGACTTTGTACTTTCTGGAGCAATGGGGGGGGGGGTAAACCCCTGAAACTACTGCCCTGAGATACCTTATTAAATCTTAAATCAAAAAGATGCCCCAAAGTCTTCTTAAAACCAAGCAATAATAAGGACTATCTTTCAGGAGCCCAGGTGGCGTGCAAGTTGGGCTACGATCCTCAAGGTCAGCAGTTCACACCATCAGCAACTTCTTGGGGGAAAGACAGTGACAGTCTCAGAAACCCACAGGAGGTCACTGCCACGAGGCAGCATTGACTCGATGGCACTGAGTTTGTTTGTTTTTGTCTTGGACATTACACTCTTCAGATCCGTTAACATGGGATCAAATTGACAGCAGCAACTTCCAAGATTAGATGGGAATCTTAGAGGACAGAGGGGAGTTTATGTAAATGGGGGAGGAGCCGCTCAGAAAAGACGGGTGAGAATGAGGGTACAACTTGAAGAACGTAATCAGTGTTACTGAATTTTATATACAGAAACTGTCAAATTTGGTGTGCGTTCTGTGCATTTCATAAACACTAAGAAAGAATATCTTTAAGAAGATGACAGCTACTAACAAGAAAGAACACATTGCATGTCTCCATTTATATGACAGATCAAGGATAAGCAAAATTCAAATCCATGGTAAGAAGAAACCAGGCAGGATAGTGGCTACCTGACCGGTAGGGGGGAGGGGGTGCACGCAGGAAGGAGGGACGTGATCTGGCTGGCTGGGTTAGGCACGAGGCCGGGTTGTGCTGTGCCACCTTGGTGAAGCTAGGACTTTGCTTCTCGGAATCCCCAGTGGAGGTTCCAAGGGAGAAATGGTCAAAGGAGGAACTAGCAGGCCATTCCAACTACACTAAACCGTCCCCATTACACCATTACACTAAGGTCTGCGCAGGTGCCGGGGGTGGAGGGGTGTCCCCAACTTGCCCTCACTCTCCTCTCTGCATCCAGCTAGTTCTCCCTCAGTGCGGATCCTGCCTGACCTACAAGACCCGCCCAGGTCCACCACCAGGCAGGCACTTGGCCCTGTGGACCCAACTGGCCAGGAGCTGCCCAGAAGAGCGCCTCCCCCCACCAGTGTGCAGTCTGGGCCCAGGGTTTCAGACTTCTCGGGAACCTCTGTGTCATCTGCCCATGTCCGTGCTGCAGGAGCAATGGTGAGTGTGCTTCGGACACTTCCCACTGCCTCCCGCCCTGAGCCTTCACCTTCCTCCCAACCCCTCCCTGCCATCACTGCGTAAGCTCTCCAGCTCCTGTAATGCACCCTTATTCCCAAACATGCCAGTGGCTCTGCATTCCCTTGACTGATACAACGTGTGTGCATGAGATGTGTGCCGTGTGCAGAACATGCCACCCTCCCTTGAAGCAAACAAGAGTGAAGCAGCAATCAAACTGGTCAGGGGCATCTTTGACGTATTCGGAGGGGAGGAGGCCAAGGAGCAGCACGTGTGCACGCCATCCGCACCAGCCTCATCCCGAGGAAGGACGCAGCGCTGGACTGCTGGGCATGAGCCCTGGCAGACAGCTGGCAGTCCGAGGGGATGCGGTTCTGCCCAGAGCTGGAGCTGTGCGCTTCATAAGAAGTAAATAGGACCCAAGCTCCCTGCCTGGCAAGCCAGGCCCCTACCCCAGAGGGAGCCTTCTCCCCTGCTGGGACAGCTCTGTCAGTTCAGGGTGGCCCTGGAAGGCAAGGTGAGTTCAAGAACGCCATGCGTCACAAGGGGCCCGATGACAACAGGACACAGATGTGTCTCCAGCCCAGGCCGTGGCATCTAGAGTCTGCAGCCCAGGAGTCTCCTCCCATTCTCATCAGCATCCAGGTGTCCTTGTCTCCTGGCCTTTTATTTCAGCCAGTCATAATTTATTGGGTGGGTCCAACCCTATGGCGAGCTTTAAATTCACACTGTTGAATGAAAAGACAGTTCCTACCCTGGGGGCTGGGGATGGCTGCTGTTTAGTGGAGAATACAAACCAGAAGCAAGGAACGAACAAGCACACACTTTAGAAATGGGTATGGTTACGAGAATTAACCGGTTATGGTGACAGAATGACAGCTAAGTTGTTTACAGAGGCTTCTCTAGCCAAGTCAGACGCAGACGACGGAAGAGCCTGAACAGGGAAGAGCAAGTACAAGTTTCCCCACTGGCCAGTTAGCTGTCCATGACTTTCTCCCTCTGCCTAAGAGCAGAGTGACATCTGTCTGAATCACCACCATCACGTACGCAGGCTTTTCCAACAACTTCCATTAGACTGCCCCACTTAGCCCCATACAAGTCCATGAGTAAGGAAGGCAGGTGCTAAAAATAGAGGAGCCAGAGAAGCAAAATCACTTGTCCTGAGTCACATGGAAAGCTGCGTAGCAACCCCATCCCCACTCCACCCCCTTAAGGGTATCTCCATTTCCTCCCTCTGGTGGTGCACAAACAGTGCCAACTCCCAGTGACTGTGTGCACAGAGCAAAATGCCTCCAGGCCCTGCATCATCCTCAAAATGGTAGCTACGCTTAAGCCTGTGGCTGCGCTCACATCATTCAGGGTCACCCTTTGTTCATGCCCCTCGACTGTACCAAGTATGAGATCCTTCTCCTGCCATTGATCCCTTTGGATGACATTTCCATACATCATTGGGATGACGCCTGCCATCCTCACTCCAAGACAGATTTGTTCATTCCTCAACATTCTCATTCTTGACCAGCACAATTCCAACATAGCAATTCTCCCCACCCACCCCCTGCTTCCTCTGGTTTTCTTCATTCATTTCTTGGCTTTCACATGCATATGAGGGGATTGAAA
This sequence comes from Tenrec ecaudatus, assembly GCF_050624435.1. Lineage (NCBI taxonomy): Eukaryota > Metazoa > Chordata > Mammalia > Afrosoricida > Tenrecidae > Tenrec > Tenrec ecaudatus. Next base: position 135,434,385 of record NC_134535.1, read on the forward strand.
ATCCCAGGGCTTGGGTCAGGTGCACCTTAGTCCTCAAAGTGAAGTCCTTGCTTTTAAGATTTTAAAAACATCTTTGGCCACAAACGTGTCCCTTTGTTTTCTTATATGCTTAGTCTTCTGCTGTTATGTCCTTCTGCTGGCTCAGCAGTCCTCCAAGGGCATTAATTTAAATTGGATAATGCTCAAGTCTTGCTGCTTTCACTCATCTACTTCAGTCCCATACTTATAGAGAGGTTCAGTGCCAAGCAAGGGGACTGGGGGGGTGGGGTGGGGATCTATTGCTCTGAAAGGCAGAGTGCTTACTTCACATGGTCCACAAAGACCAAGTTCCACACACACGACTATGTTTGGAGAGGAGTAACGAGGGTCTTAAAGGCATGTGACTGGCCATCTAAGGTACAACTATTCGTCTCTCCTCATTCAGAGCAAAGAAACGTGAAGAAAATCAGAGGCCTGCAAACAATCTGCCCAAAGGATGAAGGTACCCGGTGAACTCTGGCTTCCAGGCCTGCGATCAGAAGAGCTAGATGGTGCCTGGTTATCACAAGGAACCAAATTACTCAAGGCCATGGAGTGGATTCTGACTCACCGCCCCTGTGGGTTTCCAAGACTCTAAATCTTCACAGGAGTAGAAACCTCATCTTTGTCCCATGGAGCCACTGGTGGTTTCCAATAGCAGTTACTGCGTAACCCACAACCGACTAGGACTTCCTGGGGCCAAATTAGTAGGTCCTAAATAGAGTAGGAAAAACATATGGAACAAAACTCAAAATCACCGAGAAAGTTTAGGACTTTGGAACTATCCCCTAGTTTGGCAGGAGGAGGTTATCAGGGGTTTACCAGCCATCTCTTGCTGACATACAGCCAGTTACTGAAACTGTCTATATAAAAATCGTCTCGCCTCTTCCTCATAGCCACCTATAACAAGTTTTATGAATCATTACACATACAAAAAAAGTGAAAGGGGAGGGTAATTAACTCGCCCAGCTAATAATTTAAAGATGACGAATTTCAAACTCAGGGATTATGTCTTACCTCGTTCCCAGACTTAACGCAGTCAACATATGAAGGAATCAAACAAACCACTTTCAAGAATCGTGATCAAAAGGGGACAAAGGCAGAACAGTCTGGATTATCCCCAACACCTCCCAAAAGACTTCGTGTCGAGAATGGAATACACATTTATACTTCTACAGGCAGACGACAAAACCCGATGGGAAAGGGAGTCATTTCCGAGCTGAGGCCACTCAATCATAACCCAAGATCAGTAAGGTTCCACTATGAAGGTTAGCAGCTCTGGGCCTCCTTGTGGGCGCTGGGTCTCCGGGGTCCCGTGTGTTCAGAGCTTACACTTGACAGACAACTCTATTGTGCTCTGGTGCCAAATACAATTTTGGACAAAAGCTTTGGGTGACACGATGAATTAGGAGGCCTTTGGTCTAAGACGATGCTTTAGTAACTGGAGCCTGAGAGGGCTAAATGGGAGTCTGGCACAGAACAGGGAGAGGCCCGTCTCAACTGTAAGTGAGCGCACTGCTCTCGCCCCAGTGTTCCCGGCTCGTGCACACATTCCAAGGACACTCAGGACTTCAGAGCAAAAGCTATGTGGGTAACATCACAGGTCACCGCCCTGGATGCATATCTGCCTGCTCTCCACCCTGCTTCCCCCTGGCTACCACGTACACAGCCCTCCACCCAAGCCCACTCAGCAAGCCACACACCTGGTGTTTAGAAGCACCTACCCAGAATGGGCGCATGTTACCATCTCACACAATGGCATGCGGGGCTGGGTGGCTGCCACGTGCCTTTGTGATCCAGATAGGTGGTCTGGCCCAGATGGTGAAACCAGCTCTACAGCGGTGAGCAGCCCTGTCTCTGCAGCTCTGAAAGGTGACATCAGACAACTACGGTATTTCCACAGGAAGCAGACAAATACATTCTCCACACAGAGATGAAAAGCTCCACTTGGCGGGAGAGGCCTGAGGAAACTAGGCCCCAATTTTAAGAGTAAGGTAGAGCACATGCCCTCCTCTAACAAGCCCCCCCCCCCACCCCTACAGCCCCCAATTCGTTACTGTCAGAAACTAGGCTACTCATCTCCCGGCACTGTGGGGACACTGGACACTCATTCAAAAGGCACCCGGCGCATCACCCAGGCAGAAGCATGTGCTACATTCACTGCTGCTATGGGCACTTCTGCCAAGTGGTTCTAGACGTCACTAATCACAACCGGCAGCCCTTCCGTGGCTCCTGAGCCAGACCCGGCCTCCAGATTGCCACCGCTGTGGTGCACGGGACAGCCTACCCCTGGAGGCCAGGCCAGAAGAAGGGCCAGGGTCTGTTCTGTTGTTTTCACCATGTCCATCTGCTGTCACGTTCATAGCTGACTGACGACATTCACAGGTCCTGCTAAGAGAAAGGACTCACTCGTGAATCGGCCTCAGAAGAAGCAAACTGACCCTGACGAACCCTGGAAAGCTGTACCACATGCTGTTAGAAAACCCGAATCACACTCAAAGGCCAAGGGAACAGGAGAGGACCAGGCCCATGAGCTCTCCCGGTCTGGTGGCCTTCCGGACGGCTGTCACACGCTTGGGAGTGAACGAGCAAAAATAAGCCCGTCAGAAGGAAAGATGCAAAGGTGGCATAAGCCCAAGCGGGTGTAAACAGGGAAGCAATGGTCGCCACAAGGGGCAGAGCCAGCAGGAAAGTGGGGCCGGAGGAGGGAATAAGACTTCTGTAGCTAAGCCTCCGCCACTTACAACCCAGTTTCGAAATCTGCTCTGTATCACAGGCCAGGCCTGGGCCAATTATACACAGAGAGCTATTTAATCAGGGTGGGACGAGTTTCACAAAAGCCAGCCTTCACAGAACATCACTAGGTAGGACAGCTCAGCCCACTCCGTCCCCATCCGTCAACAATAAGAGTTTGACACCTCCAGGGGTCATGGGACAGGTGGATTGGGAGGAGCCTTTATTATATCACACACCCAACTCACACTTGGCAGGCCCAGTAGGTGCTTGGATTTGCACCCACAGGCCCCACAATTCACCCTGCTCTGTTAGACTTGTCTTCACTTGTCCTTGCTGGTTCCTGGGGAAGGGAGGCTCAGGGTCCCCGCTTTTCTCTGGCCCCCTGTTCTACTAGGAAACTCATGCAGTCTTTGTCCAGGGAGATGCCCTCATTCGAGAGGTGAACAAAGGTCCACTGTCTGCCAAAGCTGAGCTGCCCGCTCATCTTCCAGGATGAGGGAGCTGTCCATCGGCCAACAGCTCCGAGAGCAGGCGTGGTCCGGAGCACCTACCCAGTCTCGTTTAGTTTGGCTGTGATGGTTGTTCTGGGAAAAGTGCCTTCAGTTTGCAAGAGGCCTAAGGCCTAGCCAAGCCCGCCAGAGACCCGGCCCCTCAGGTCTTCCCAGAAGAGACGGTGCTAGCCTTCTCTACATCTTGAGAATTCCCTACCTAAAGAGGGAAGGCCCAGACGAGTTGAGCTTGGAAGCACTTTTTCAAACAAGCAACAGTTGTCATTGTTGATAGAACTTGAGGAATTCTCTGTTCCTAGTACATCCACTTTTATTGGGGGGGGGGGGGGGGCGGGCGCGCAGATCACCATGCTCTTGATGTGTGAGAACTCAGGAGAGAGATGGGGAAATGGCGATTTTTTTTAACACCCTGAGATCATACATGGCAATCATTAGAGTCACCAACCATCACTGAAAACATACACTCGTGTGCAGATCCCAACCCAGACCAATCCGATCAGAACCACTGCCGTAGGGCCTGGGCACGGAGCAATGGCAAGTAAGACATTTTAAGCATACCCCAAGGTGAGTCTCACATGCAACCGGGACAGAGAGGAAGGGAAATTGAAAACAAATTTGGGGATGCAGCACAAACTGGGCTGAGTAATCCTCTGATTAGTCGTCTGTCTTCCTATGGGTTTTTTTCATCTACATCAAGTTACCCGCGGAGTCAGCAAGGCGCTGTTCCCCAGCCGTAAAGCAAACAAGGAAAGGAGCACTGCCCAACAAAAGAATGGGCAACAGTCCACAGAGCTCAAGGGAATGGAGTGCCTGCCTGACCACGCGTGCACGCGTGTGTGCTTTGTTCAGGAAAACGTAAGCCAGCTGTAATGCTGTCCCTCCTGGGGTGAAGCTGCACCACCACACAACTAAAGTTAGCCTGGTGATTGTACGTTTGCAGAGAGGCACCGAATTAAGCCCGGCCTAAGTGGGCGATGGGACACCATGTGCTGAGCGACTGCGGTTGCCAGGCTGGACTGCGCATTTCCCTTGGCCCAACAAATCAAAGGCATGGGTGCTCCGAGAAGGGTAAATATAGCCCAGCCCCACCAGGGACAACTCTGTGGGTTGGGAGAGAAGCCTGTTCCGTCCTCTGTCCCACCAACGATGCATCATGTCAGACATACCCACCTCTTCCAGTTTCCAGCATGCTGGGCGAGGGCTCTCCTGCCAAGCTTCTGAGAAATGGGCACCAGACAAGTGCTAACTCGGTCATGACCCTACGCATCTCAAGGGGGAAAGGTGGGATGGAAAAAGTGTGTCCTGGGGCTACATTTCTTTTTTGAAGGTAATGTTGGCGGCTTTGGTCATGAGTGCATACCAAATCTCAGGGAAGGTCTTCAGACAGTCAGAGACCTTGCCAAGTCTGAAGGGGCTGCTAGAGGGGCCCTGAGAGAGAGAGAGAGAGAGAGAGAGAGAGAGAGAGAGAGAGAGAGAGAGAGAGAGAGAGAGAGAGCACTTCACGTGACTGGAGATTCCCTGAAGGACGTGCCCTTTACACTGGGCTTCCAGGTGATCTGCACAGCTACAGGTGCCCAGTGTCTAGTGATTCCAGTCATTCTGCTGGGCAGCACGAGGTGGACGCAGCACACGATGCTAACAGGGCAGCCCTGCAGGGTTCCTGACTAGCAGCTACCGCTTGAGGAGATTCAGCCCAGGCCAGGCCCACTCTGTTGGCTCAGCAGACAACCCAATTGTTCAGTGATGGCCCAGTAAGGCCCAAAGTGAGAGGCGAGCTCATCTAGTCCACCCCCAAGTGGACTCACAAATAGGCTGTGCTCCTCAGCCCAGTAGGTCAGCGGCAACACTCGGAGGTCAGAGCATTTCTGAAATTCACACTCCAGAACTGTCACTGGAGAGCTTGGACACACCCCTTTGGTGAAGCACACAGACGGCTGTACCTTCCCAAGCTCTGCGAAGAACCAAGGAAAGACTGTCGAATATCCTAAAATCGACTCCTCGCCCTACCTTTCCTCGGGCCAGAAGACTACAGTTTCTTTGTGTTACAGAACGGACTGTGTTCTCACGAGAAACAAAGGCTCTTTCCATGTCTGAGACGCCCCCGACTCGTGACGCTGAGGTTGAGCTTTATGAATAAATCAAAGCCATTTGCAATCGTGGCTCTGATCCAACGGGTTCCCATCGCGCTTGCAGTGGGACACAAAAGGGGGAGGGCACTGGTGTGGTGTCTCCTTGTCTTGGGTCTGTCCCACAGAGAAAGCAATCAGTTGGAGCTCTGTCATGACATCATCAGCCACCAATCACCGCAGAGAAGGTGGAGCAGGTTCTCTCTCCAAAACCAATCAGGGCAGCTGCCAAACTGCAAAGGGCAGTGCAGGTGTGAGGTGGGGTTTTCCTCTGCTCTGCCTTTGTGCCGAACTCTAAAAGAAAGTGGGGAGCAGGGTAGGGCAGTCTTTCCGTGGAAAACTGTGGACGTCTGAAGCCCCCTAGGTGTGACCAGACCATGCAGGCACATACCTGTACCCGATCCCTCTTCGTCTCCCACCCCTGCCCAGACTGACAGTGGAAGCTTTGTTCCACGAGGCCGGAAATGGAATCTTCCTGCGCTCCCTGCCAAGGGACCACCAGCCTCGGGAGCACTGTCCTTGTGGTCCCAGGAGCGCTGGGGCGCACTCTCAGACAGGACTCTAAGGCAGGGAGCGGAGCTGGGAATCAGAGAAACTTGGCGTGGCTGATCCAGACATCAGTTACAATGTCTACCCATCCGACTACACAAGGGTTTGATTTGTGCGTCTCAGCGGGGAGGTTCTCCTGGCTCCGGTACTTTCATCCCGTTTTCCTCCCAGGGGAAAAAGGACCCACGACGACGACAAAACAGGCCACCTTGTGAGTGAGCTGTTTTACCAAGGCTGGGGGTGCTGGGGGCAGCGGGCACAGGCCTCCTGGAGAGTGGGGGCCAGGGAGAAAGATGTACAGAGCAGATACTGTTTACCATTGCGGCCAGGCTAACGTGAGCGCCGGCCTGCGCAAGCGTACTCTTACATTAAGTCCCAAACAATAAAGCTGGAGGCAGGGGGAGCAGGGCCAGGCCAGGCCGGGCCGGCCTCCGCTTGGCTCATGGAATGAGGGCAGCATTCCATGCAGCAAAGCTTGTCCCAGCAACGGTGTGTGCCAGCTCTCTCGGGAGTCCACCAGCTGAGGCTGACGGCGAGGCCTAGACCGGCATGCGCGGCTATGTGAGGAAGCACGCATGAGCACCTGGGCTTCTCGCAGGAGACAGCGCACAACAGAACACGTGAAGAGACGCCGAGGCTGCCAGGGCCCTCCTGTGGGCTTCCACGGCCGGGGCAAGCAGGGCTTGTGGCAAAGTGGACAAGGCTGAGGAGGGTCAGAGGGCTCTGATCACTGTTGCTCAGAAATCACTCTCCTTCCAACAGTCCTGGAGGCGTCATTTCCTGGAATACCACTGCATCCTTCTGAGCTTTTGAAACGATTAGTAAAAAACAAAACAGGAAAACTACCAAATGCCACTAAATAGGAATGTCTACTCATAAAATCCTGTGTCTTTAAAACAGTTTGACTGAATGTAAAATATTAAAAAATAAGCAAATCATTACATGATGTGATTACTTTTGGCCCATTTTCCAAGTAAATCTTTACGTTAGATTTAACCTGCACCCAACAGCTGACTACTGGCAATAATTAGAGGGCCTGGTGGCACAAAGGGTTAAGCATCTGGCTGCGGACCGACACTTGTGCACATCCAAACATCTCATGGGATTTGCTCACTTGGTGCGGAGGGGTAGGGTCACAGTGTCACGATGTATGGAAAGAACTGGTCTCACAGCGTGCCTAGTGCTTGGGCTCTGCTTCCTGGTTCATTGGACACTGCCTGAGGGCTGCAGCCTGGAAGGCCTAAGTGCTGTGTGTGCATTTGGAGCGACAGAGGAAGAGGAGGAAGATGTGAAATGCCCAGCTCATCACCTCCGTGGACAATGGAAACCAGAGAACTGCTTGGTACCTGGCTATCGTGATTGAATATTCTGATCCAAGATGCCGCCACAGAATCCTGATCAAGGAAGGGAAAATGCAGGACAGAATCCCAATGCTCGTGGCTTTCACACTTTCTGGAGCCATGGAGGGCGACTGAAGCCCTGAAACAGCTCTCCAGAGTTAATACTTAAACCAGGAACCCAAACGATCCCCTGGTGTTTTCTTAAAGCCAAACAGTTCAGCTGAACTGGTGAAGTGAGAGCTGCCTGGCTCTGTACATGAAGAGCGATCTCTGGGACATCCAATTGATAGTGGCCATTCACAAGATTAGACAGGAACAATAGGGTGGGGAGTTTATGTCGATCAGGCAGGAGCAACTCCAAAAAGGAGGGGGAGGTGGCAGCACCACTCAAAGAAGGTAATCCGTGTCAGCGCAACTGTGGGGTCTCCACAGCAGTAAGATCAATGAAATGTAAAGGGGGGAAAGGCCCGCCAAGAAAGCCCTGTGGGGCAGCACTGCTCTGTCACACGGGCCACCACAGGGTGGAGTCACCTGGCAGGCCCGACAACAGGAACTGCCAGTCCTAATTCTCCATGGCGTTGAAGACAGAGGATGCTAACAGTCTCTCTCTCTCTGTCTCTCTCTCGCTCGCTGGCTCCCGAGCGCTACCTTTCCCAAGACGCGCGTCTCGGGCGCAGGGCGGGAAGGTCCACCTCCGTTCAGCGAGGCCAGCAGTAACGTCAGACTGCCAACAAAAGGCTCCAGTGCTCCTGACGACTTCACCCATCAATGGACTTAAAAATATACATGAAGAAGCCACCTTGGGATCCGGGAGCCACAGTCCGGCCCACCCCCCGCCCAGGTGGAAACAGCGTCCTTGGCACACTCAGCCTCCAGCGCACAATACCAGCCCAGCCCTGTGGTGGATCTATGAGCAACAACAACAAAACAAACACACATACACACACACACGACCATACTGGGCCCTGGTTACACCGAAGAAACAAGAATTGCTCAAAGGCACCAAGAAGATCCTAACCCCTTCATAGCCCTAGATTTCCCCTAAATAATGCAAGACTCACATGAGGACTTCTGTCTTCTCCCCAACTACTGACTTCTTGAGACTTGAACTTCAGGGGAAGTAAGGACCTTGCCAGCAAGGGAGCGAAGAGGGTGCTGAGAAAGCAGGTGCCTTTCCTCTCCACACACACCGGCAAGCAGCACCCGCATACCCAGATCCCATGGGGTGCTCCCCACCCGCCACCCGAGAGCGGCTGACCACGAGCCCATGGACCCAACTTCCCTCCAGCCCAAAAGCTGAGAAGGAAGGGGTGAGAGAATGGAGGAGGCTATATTTAGCGAGGGACCAAGATAAAAGGAATGAAATGAGTCACAGAAGCCAAGCACCACACAGCTCTTAACTATCACTTGCTAAGTGGAAGGTCTGTCCACGAGCCACGTAAGGGCAGGGTGAGGGCTGGGGCAGCCTGCTGCAGCCGAAGCGCACAGCCGAAGCGAAGCCGAAGCCAGCTCAGACACACAAGAGCAACCACCATTAGCAATTCGCTCAGTCTCAGCCGAAGCCAGGGCAGAAAAATCTTCCTGGCAGACAGAAGGTACTGAGTACCAGAAGGACAGTGGGGCACGCAGGTCTCCAAGGCCCCGAGTAGGATCATCACTTTAGTCCCCTCTGGCTCTTGGGGACATCGAAGGGCGACACCCCCACCCCTCCCCCAGCATCTGCCTTAAAGACCCAGAGGCTATTTTTCATTTTCTTTGGCTAAAAAAGAAGGGTGGAACGAGGAGGGAGCCCAACCCTCTACTTAAAAATGGAAAAAAAAAAAAAGGGGGGGCTCATGGGGGGGGGGAGCGGGGAGGGAGGGGGAAAAAAGAGGACCTGATGCAAAGGGCTTAAGTGGAGAGTAAATGCTTTGAGAATGATGAGGGCAAAGAATGTACGGATGTGCTTTATACAATTGATGTATGTATGGATTGTGATAAGAGTTGTATGAGACCCTAATAAAATGTTTAAGAACAAACCACAATTCTTGAAAGAGCAGGAGGAAGGGCAAACGTAGCTGCCCTTATCAGAAGAGGCTTCAGAGCTCAAATTGTGACCCTCCTGCTCTGTGACCAGATTGCCTCCTGTGAGGAACAATGACCCAGGCAGTGTGCTCACTGAACAAACATGACCAGGGGTATTTCTCCCAAGTCACCTGGTAAAGCGAACACATCTTGCTTTCTATCTGAGAGAGAGAGCTCGTCGGAAAGGCTTCTGGGAAATACTAGATTCTACCTGAGTGACTGACCCAGCTGTGTGCCACACACAGGCGGGCCTGGGCCGTGGCACACAGTCACAGACGCACACAGCTCTAGACCTACCCCAAGACACACATCTGAAACCCCGGACGACTTGGGGAAAGCTCCTCATCTGGAACAAAAAACCAACGCAACAGGGCAGCGGCCACTGCCTAGGTGCCAGCCCACTGAGGTGCCATGCTGTGGAGCAGGGCTGCTCCCAGGGTTTCAGGCCTGCCATCTTTCCAAAGCAAGCTGCCAGGCCTTCCTTCTGAGGCACAGTCAACCTGCCAGCTGGCCGTCCGAATGGAGAGGTTTGTCTCTGTCTTCCTCGAAGAAGGATCGATCAATTTCTTTCTTCTGGGCTTGGTTATCACAGGAGGGCCACCGCTGATCTAAGCTTCCCTGGCCAGCTGTCTATTTTTAGACTCTGGTTCTTCCTGCCCTTTCCCCAGGGGATGCCCCTCCCGCTGCTCCTCAGCAAACCACACCGGCTAGGCACAGGGGCCCTGACTCCAGACAGGAAGGTGTGCTTGTGGGAGGCCCCTGCTGCTGCTTCTGCACACTTGGGTCTTCAGGAAAATTAGGCTGCGGAGTCTGGAGTAGAAGTGGGAGGAAGGGAAACTCCCAGAAGCACAGAGAGGGTAGAGGGCAGACTTGGGAAGAGAAATGCGACATGTGAACTGCCTGCGGCCCACCTAAGATGGCAGCAAGGCTGCTGTGCCCCATGGCTGGGTTGGCACCACTCCTCTCTGCCCTCTCAGGCTTGCTCCCAGGCTCCTGTGCCCAATCATATGGCATCTGATGTCCTCATGGGCCAGGTGGAACCAGCCAGCCATCCACTTCTCAACTCAACGAGATCACGGCTGCCTACTTGGTGGCCGTGAAGCCAAGAGGTTAGGTAGCCACTTCCTTCACAGAGCAAATAATTCACAGTACAAAAGCCCTTTAAGGAAAGGGGCATCCAGTGTCTGACTCCATCTAATCACCCAGGCACAGCCCTCGTTTCACTAAGCCTCATGGCATTATAGACACGAGGGTTGAAAGATGAATGGTCTTCATTTGGGTTTTATGCCAACCTCTCCTTACAAAAGTACAAGCACCCTGCATTCTCTGTGCACGCTGGGTGATTGCTGGCATATGAAACACGTGACATGGCTTCCAGCATCCCAGCAACATGCACACCACTAGTGCGACACACTGAATGCCAACTGGTGGGCAGAAACCAAGGGGTAGTCTCTCTCTTTTCAGCCTACCCAGGGTAGGCCTTGTGCCAGCAGGTGTCATGCCCTCAGCAGAAGTAGAAACCAATCTATTGGTGGAACTCTAGGCCCTAGAGGCTGGGGCAACATCAGAGCTCTGAGCTCCGGGTTCTCCAGCCTCTGGTCCAGCGCAGCAAACACCCGGCCACTTCTACTGTTCCATGAGGCCCACCCTCTTTTGTCCGGCTCTGATGTGGGGGCAACCCAGCACAATGGCCCAAGTGCCCCCAAACTCGTTCCCAGGGGTGGGAGGCAGTGGGAGAGCTGGCAGGAGGAGGGGCGGGCATGGGGTTGCCAAAAGCTTGCTGACTTGCTAGCTGGATTCCTGAGCGCTCCCAGGATAGCTATTTAGGTCAAATTCCACCTTTGGGTTGTTTTTTCTGCTTTTGTTGGTAGCAGCTCTGCCACGGCCACAGCCACAGGGTCCAGAGGCAACAACAGATGGCGTGGTGCTCAACGCCTCCTCCTCCCTCTTCCCCAGGCTTCTCAGACCAGACTCGCCTCTGAGACTGGTGCCCCGGGGGCACCCCGACTTTGGAACAATACAAAGGGACATGTGGTATCTACAGCACAACTCCCAGTAAGTCATCTCACTCTCAGTCTTGCTGTTTTTATAAGACAGACAGAGAAACGATCAGCAGGGCTCCAAAGGCAGTAACAAACTCGTGATGGCTGACTCCAGGAAGGCACTCATTGGTCCCATCGAATTCCCGTCGAAGGACCCCTTGGTTGGGCTACTAACTGAAAGTGCAGTGGTTCCAATCCACTGGCTAGCCACTCACTTGCAGGAGAGAGATGACGGGGTCCATCTTGGAAACCCTACACAGGGCCGCTAAGCAACCCGACGGCAGTGCGCGTGCTAACTAACGCCTGCAGTGGAATCCCCAGGGGTGGAAGTGGACTTGGAAGAAGGGCCTGCTGCCATCTCTGAAAATACAGCCACCAAAGAGCTGATGGCGCACACACAGCTCTCTCACCGACGTGATGGCAACCAGTCTCGCTGTTTTTACCTACGTCAAATGCCCTCGTGCTACCTTCGGAATCGCGTGACGCTAGGCTGTTCTAACGACCGGGCAAGTATGGTTTAGCAAGGATAACTAACCCCCCTTTGGTCACACACAGACAGGAGCCCCAGTGGCATAGCGGTTACCTGCTGGGCTGCTAACTGCACGGTCAGCAGCTCGAAACCACCAGCTGCTCCACAGGAAGAAAGATGTGGCTTTCTACTCCCATCAAGAGTCACAGTCTCACAGCCCACGGGGCAGTTCTACCTGTGAGTGGGTGCTGCCTCGGTGCAGCGTTGAGGTCACACGTGAAGTGATGGAGCAGGTGACGTGGTGCGGTGGAGGAGGATGGGCTGGCTCCAGGGCCCTTGTGCCTTCCTCAGATGTTGCCTCACTCCGGTCCTCACTTCACCATTTCCTCTTCTTCCAGGAGTGAAACTTTCTGTGAGACCAAGGCGCGGTTCTCATGCAGTTCTTGGCAGGGCGTCACGACGTTGATTAAGAAATGATTGTCGCCAGTTGGTGGCATGAGTTACGAGAGTAGAAAGCCTCGTCTCCCCCTCCCCACCAGCCCCCCCGGAAGAGCTAGTGGTTCTGAACTACTGACCTTGTAGTAAGCTAGCAGGCCAGTGCGTAACCACACGCCACCGGGTCGCCAAGGTTGAAAATGGAATCATTCCTACGCCGTCCCACAGACTGATTGCCAGGCTGGCCCAAGCATAGATTCCAGGCCGGAAGTAGCTTCAGGGGCGCATGCTACATAGGGGGCACCTATTGGGTAAGCATCTAGAAGAAGCATCCCTGGCTCCTCCAGGCCTTGGTGATGCTCGGCGGGGTTAAAGCCATGAGCTCTGGCACACACCCAGCCTCTGGCCAAGGAATGCTTCAGGAGACATTATTAAGTACTTGCCACCCCATAATGGACAGGAGAGGAAATCCCACTGTCAGCTACACCCCTGTGCCAGTCTGCTAACACAGGTCCCCTGGGAGAAGGGCCAGCACAGTGGTCTTTCCAACTGTGTCACCTGGCAATGTGGCCCCGCTTCCTGGCTGGGCCACTTCCGCTGCTGCCTTGGACGAAGTGGCTCTGCCCTTACCCAGCCCGCGCCTCAGCCACCAGAGATGAATGGCCAGACTGAGCAGAAAGGTCACTGAGATAACCCTGAGTGCACGCCGTGATCCCCAAGTAGTGGGTGGTGCGGGGGGGGGGGGGGGGAGAAGCACAGGATTCCGAATAGGGAGAGGTCGGAGCCAGGCGCTGCCATTGCATAAGCTATGTGATTTCGCTAAGTCTGTCGTCACTCCACTCCTGTAAATTACAATTCATGTCTCTCTACCTGACGGCCGTGGATTAGAAACAGATAGTGTGTGTGCACGGTACTTCCTGGGGTGTCAAGTACTACAAACACACAACTCCTTATTCCGAAGGGGCCTGGGAGAATGGAACCTCTTAAGAGGTCCTGTCCTATGGGAAGGGGTGTTCAAAACGTTTGTGGAAAAATGTCCTTTAGTCTTCCATTTTTCCCATGAATGCTTGAAGCCCCCTAGTACACAGAACTCATTACCCTTACTCTACAAAGGAGGGGGGGGGGAAGCTCAAAGTGAAGAAACAGTGGATGGGTTCAAGGTCAAACAAACCCAGGCCAGTCTGCTGAAGGTGACAGTGAAGCCCAATCTTTCTCTATGCCAGATCATTGGGGAGCGAGCTACTTCACTGTTCAAGAATCTGTATGTCCAACTCCTGTTGTCCAATACATGAGAAGCTTCGGGGAAACTGACTGGAGGGATGGGAATAACATTCCAGCATTGATGTATTGACATGATGGCTTTTGGGCCACACGACCTTGGATGAGACCTTTGTTTGGATAAGAATTCAGTTACCTTTTCTGTACAGGGACTGAGCTGGACTAGCTAAGTGATTAAACCTTCTGTTAGTGGCCAATCCCTAGTATCTACACCAGGTAGGAAGCTGTCCTGACTGAGCAAGAATATACGGCTCCAGCCTCCCCAGAGCCTTCTAGCAATATGGTTTTAATTTCCTAAGAGACCCAGGACTCTCCAGCATGTAGCTTACAAATCCCTGGTGGAAGAGACCATTAGTGTTACTTCTAGCTCGCCAAGGCATCGTAAGCTGGTGTCTTCCTCCTCAAAATGCCCACTACAATCCGTACCCCCCTACCCCTGCCCCACACTTTTAAAAAGGAAAATCGGCTACACTGCTGTAGTGGAAGAGCCAAGCTGCCCACACATGGCTGGGTGTTGGTAGCATGAACAAAAGGAGGGCGGAATCAAATACAAAGAACCGGCTCAACAGCCAACCAGTCCCCCAAAACCCACTGCCATCAAGTCGATTCTGACAGGGCAGAGTCCAACTGTCTCATCTTTCGCCCTCAGTGCCACTGGGGGAGTTGAACTGCTGGTCTGGCGGTTAGCTGCCTCACACATACAAGATACCATCAGGGCTCCCTTAGCCAATCACACACAGAAAAGGAAAAAAAAATCCGGGCTTTCATGATTTGTTAAGGTTAAGGCGAAATCCACAAACAAGTAGGTCCAATTACTGAAGGGCTAGGAAATGTGAGCTGAGGAGACCACCTGACGCTACGGGATTTACCTGATAAGCAGAAGAGCGCGATCAGTCGTGAAGACATCCTAGACGGATCCCAGGGCTTGAGGGCCAGGCAGAGCTCAGTTCAACGCCAACTCTGTGCCTTCCTCATTTGTGTGACTCGAGGCGCTCCTTGGCCTCCAAAGACAACAGTCTCCTTCTGCAGGAGTCTATAGTGTACGTGTGTGGACTGCCCTGGTAGGTAAGTGCTGGACTGCTGACCAAAAGGCGGGCAGGTTGAACCCAGCAGGCGAGACTTGGAAACCGTCTGGGGAGGTTCTACTCTGCTCTGTCCTATAGCGCACGGTCTCTTGAGTCAGAACCAAATGGGATGGCAATGGGTTCACATGGCAGTTACTGAGGAGTGGACAACAGAAGTTGAAAGCTACCATGATGAAGGGGACGCCACCTTCCAGCCCCAACACCCCGAAATGGATGACCATGTCCAACCCCAAGCCCTCCACTCAGTGAGTCTCACAAACACTAGCAAAAGACACTCCCTGTAAGTCCTGTAAGGGGCGCTGCTCTTGGTGAAAATCTGTCCTGGCAGTGTCCCTCCTTCTCGCCTCTGAACCAAAGAAGGAAGGGCTCTAGCTAGGTGCCTGAATCTGATCTGAAAGTGGATGAGAACATCGGCTAATCTCTCTTAATATCCCGAAGGCCAGACTCCAGAGAAACAGAATACAGATACTATCCCGCCTGAAATAACCTGACCACAGCATTTCTCTGAAACCAGCCCTAATCACAGCTCCCAGGAAGAACTGACATAGCACTGATCCCTTGACCTTTACCCTCCCCGACCTCGGAATTATATCCCAGCGAGGGCAAAGCCTACTCCATGTGCCAGGAGGACCCTTCCCCTCGCTGTGGGCAAAAGCTTACAGGTGTGGATGAACTCATGACGCCCCAGCGCCACCTCACCGCCCCCACCCCTGCCCCCCAATAATACAAGGCTCACTGGGAGCTGGAGAGGGGGCAGGGGGGCAGGGTAGCATGTGCAGGGATGGAGAGTCCAAGAGCCAAGAAACTACTCAGTCTACTGTTCAAGAAAAAGAATCCTTTCAGGAGCATTCTGGGAAACGTGTGGTTACACCAGTGGAACACAGGAACCCGATTCTGAGAGAAGGTGGGAATCTCCCTCACTGGAACTCAAGGCCCGCAGGTACCATCTCCACCCTTAGGACGGTGCCTGGTGCCTGGCCCGTCCGTGGTGGCCACTCCAACACAGACTGAGCGAATGAAAGGGAAGCAAACATCCTACACGGTGAAAGCCACAAGTCAACAAAGTTGGATTCAACTCTGGTTTTGCTACTTCCTAGCGGTGTGACTGAAATCAAGTCACTTAACCTCTCTGCTTCTCAAAACCTGTCAGAGCACTTTCCTGTTATAGATCAAAGGCAGTGCATTTAGTCACTCAGAATCCTGGTACATGGTAAGGACTCAATAAAAAGAGGCCCTGATGGTGCGGTGCATTGAGTGCTGGGCTGCTAACAGGTACGTCGGTTCCAACTCACCGACGGAGCATCTGGAGAAAGATGAGGCTGTCTGCTCCTGTAAGCATGTACCGTCTTGGAAACTCAAAGGCGCAGTTCGACACAGCCAAGGAGTCGCTCTTACTCAGTGCCAGTCGTTGGGCTTGGTTCCATTATGGACTAGGATCATCAGTTCTCTCCCTGACTCCCTCCTTCCAAATCCTCCTCCTCTGGGATGGAGAGAGACAGACGCGGGCACTGCACCAAGGATCAGCCACAGGTGTGCTTCCCCTTCCTTCACCTCCGTGCCTTTGTTCTGGTGAAAGCCATGCCCACAGCACTTCCTGCCACCCAGCCCCCCTTGACAAGGAGCCTTCCTTCTGTGTGCTCAGGAGAGGAATTGGCAGTGACTCAACAGTGCAGGCAGAGGAAGAAGCTTTTGTGTGTGCAGCAGGGGAGACAGAAGGCATGAGAGAGGCCCCCCAGCCGAGAGAGCGCAGTACAGCTGAAGAGCCAAAGGCAGTCTCCCCAAAACTCACTGAGCCCCTATGCCCACCCACCAGCATCCACAACACGCTCATTTCATTCTCGCAGATTAACACTCTCACATGCCACTAGCTGGGAGCAGCGTTTCCCGAGATAAACCCCACATTTTCCCTGACAGCTCCATTTGCTATGCATCTCAATGTGCCAGGGACAATTTCCTGGACAGCTTCCAGTCGGGAGTGGGAGGTGGAACAGGATCTCGTGACTGAAAAGCCCCAGGCGGGCATCCCAGCTGTAGGGTGAGCGCTCCAACTGGAAAAGGCCCACCAATCTCCAGGCCTGGCCTAAGCATGGGCTCCAGGCCTCCTAAGCACTTGGGGCCGGAGAGAATTTAGGAGTTTCCAACTTTTCCTCCTATCTCAAAACCACATGAGTGTGGGTGCAAAGCAGGGCTCCCGAGCGTCTGCCTCTTAAGGGATGGAGCTGCAAAGGGGGCATAAGATGTATGCCAGGTCCTCGCACTGAAAACCTTCCCGGGCTCAATCCAACAGGTTCAATGGACTGCCAGCTCACCTGACTCCCTCTGCTCAGGGCCCTGCAGTGGTGAGCTAGCTACACACCAACACCACGGCTCCCAAACAGAACAGAAGGCAGCCAGGGGTGGAAGGCAGAAGCCCAGAGACCTCCGAAAAGCAGCCTCCCGGGAGCCCCCGGGGCCTTCACCCCATGGCTGGGATCAAGATGCCGTCTGCAAAGGTGGGCACATGCTTGTCTCACTTGCTGGTCACCCAAGTGACACCTGCACCTGGGTGACTGGCTCAGAGAATAGAGACGCCAGGGAGAAACGGGGCAGCGCGAGGCAGTACCGGGAGGAAAGGTGTTACCAAGTACCTGTACTGAGTGCATGGTCACAGGAGGCAGGGTGAGAAGTGGGCGCACATGAAGCTGATGTGTCTGCTAACACACTTAGTAACTACAGCAAAGACCCCTCTCTTAGTGACAGAACTCCATTGAAGATAGGGGCGGCAGTGTGCTCAGTTAGAAACCCACAGGGGTCAGCCTCTCTTGGGGCGCACTGGGGCCGTGTTTTCTAAGGTCTGACCCACGGCAGAGGTAAGCAGAAGTGAGCCTTCCAGAAAATCTCCATCAAGGGAGTCCCCTCACGTGGGGAAGACATCATTTGTGTTTGCCCTGGCAACAGGAATCTGACGGCTGGAGCCCCAGCAGCTGTTTTTTGATAATGAGGTCAAAATGCAATCCATCTGCCCAGGTTGTAGTGAGCACTAGGCCAGGCTGAATTCTGGCTGTCCAACCTTGGAATGGAGCAGACTGCCGCTGCTGCGCTCGGAGACTCAAAGCCTCTGTCTTTCTAGCTGGAAGCAGCCGGAGCCCATGACTATGGCATTGCCAGAGCTGTCCTGGGTTTCTTTCACATAAATGGAAAAACACTCTCTCTTGCTTAAGGCAACTGAAAGGAACCCTATCCAATCCGTTAATCTTTCTGGAAGGCTCTACAATGGGAAGCTCAGCAGATCAAGCAGCACCTGGTCTTAGGAGGAGACAGGAGCAATGCTCCAAGGGCAGCTCATCAATGGCACCTCCTCACAGAAGAGTCTTCTTTGGGGGTTGCTCAGGTGGCTGGGTCCCGCTTCTAAGAAGTAGAGCAGAGCATTTCTAGGGGAGTTAGCAGGACAAAGAGCCAAGCCCCGAGAGATTACATCTTCCACATAACCCATACGTAGAACCTCAGGCTCCAATTAACTCAGCCAGGTGGCATGAGCTTTAAACGGACCATGGATAATACGAACTGATTCGATTTTCCTCACCCGGTCAGAATGATATGCAGCCCATTACAGTCCTATCAGCACTGTGATGCCAGCTTATTTCGAATTGTGTGTTATCTCCCTCAGCACATGTTCAGATCTGTCTACACCTCACCACTCAAGTCTGCCTTTACGAGGAGCTCAGGTGGCGCTGCTGGGTGGGCCAGCGTTGGGACTGCTAACCAGAAGGTCAAATTCACCAGCTGCTCCGTAAGAATCGACAGCCTCACAAACCCTACATGAGGTCACGATGAGTCGGAACCAACTCAATGGGAGGAGCCACCAGTGGGAGGGTTGCTTTCGGATCTCAAAGCACAGCTTGGCTCTGTCCACCTTCCACAAGCATCTCCTCGGCCAACCCAAGGCCTCCTCGTCCCCCTCCAAGCTGGAGCTCAGTAAGCAGACTGCCCCCCCGCCCCCACTGTGGGGTAAACCACACAGCCACTACATGGCAGCCAGCGGCACCAGAAGTAACCACAGGAAGGGGCTTCAGCAGTGGTGGCCCTGGTTGCAGAAAGGGCTCTTTCTGTTAGAAACGCATGGTTCTAAATGCAGCAGGCTCCATGGTGACGTGCAGTGAGTGCGGTGGGATTATTGGTTTGCTATTAAAGGAATGAATGTCCCCTGCTGGTCGGGGCCGGGAGCCCAGGTGGTGAAGTGGTTATGCACTGGGCTGCTTGCTACCCATGAGGTCAGCTGCTCGCAATCAAGTCAGTGGCCGGGAGTTTGGCTCTTTTCGAGTGGTTTGGTCTAGTAAGGATGGAATCCTTCTAGGACAGAAACAAGGATAAATACCGAAGGGGGAGGGGGCTGGGAAGGGTACAGAAGGGAGAAAAATGATAAACTAAATGGAAGACAGGCCTTATCAGGAAAGGCTAAAAGATCCAGACTCATTTGGCATGGAGAAGGGGGAGGGAAAAAACAGCTTCCAATACCTTCCCTAGCTTCAGATGCAGGGGCATTCCTGTGCCTCAGCATCAGCTTGGCACTCATTTGCTATTTGCTGACAGACCAGTGAGAGGAGAAAGACTGCAAGCCGCCCTCCAGGGTTTGTGGGAACAGATAGGGAGGGGGTGCAGGTGGCCACAGACAGGCTCTGGAGCCTCCTTACCTCAGGGCTAGGCTTTGCCAGCTCTCCTCCAGCATGGGGAGGTCCGCTCTTACTCCTTCGCTACTCAGCTTTCTCCCAAGCAGTGCTGCTCTCGCGACACCAGCACCATTGGCTTAACTCTCGCTTCACTAAAGGAGCCTTGGTGATGCTGTGGGGGCAGCACTGGACTGCTAACCTCAAGGTCAGCAGTTGAAATCCCGCTAGCCGCTCCAGATGAGGCTGTCTTGCTCCCGTAGAGATTTAGTCTCAGAAACCCTATGGGGCAGCTCTCCTCTGTCCTACAGGGTCGCTATGAGTCAGGACTGACTTGAGAGCAGGGCGTTGGTTTGGGTTGGGTTCCCAACTAGGCAGTGAACTCACTGGGGACCAGCCACCCCCATCTTACTACTGCGTGTGCCCCAGAGCCTGACTCCAAGCCCAGAGTGGAAGAGAGCTGCGTGAATGAAGCTGAGCCAGCAAGAGTTGCCACCGGTTTGCGCTGCAGGGGCCAAGCCAGGGGACGAGTGAGCCACCCGTGTCCTCACAGGGCGTTCGTTCTGGTGGGGACAACAGACCACAGGTGAACCCTAGGGTGTTCGAAGGCAACCCAAAGCTGGGCAGGAGGACAGGCAGCCCTGGGGGGTGGGGATGCCCTGTGAGGAAAGCGAGGGCAGAGACAAGAGCTGGGGGCGCAAGTCACGTGGTTAGCTGGTAGACAGGATGGGTGAGCGTGGACCGGACCGAGAGATGGGGCCAGGACGGTAAGGAGAGCCAGATTGTGTGGGACCTTGCTGGCCAACGCGGGGACCTTAGCTTTCGTTTGGGTGCAATGGGAACCACCATAAAGGTCTGAGCAGGGGATGATGCAGCGACATTTTAGCATGCATCGACCAGGCATCCAAGGCTCACAAGGGTGGGAGCAGGCAGACCAGTTTGGAGGCTGCTGTGAAAATCTAGGGTGCAGACGATGGTGAAATGGGTGTAGTGGAGGTTGTAGTCAGATTTTAGATCAAATTATAATATGAAGGTCTAGCTGACAGGATTTGCTAGTAATTAAGTTTATGTAAGGAAAGAATGAACACAAACAGGAAAGCTCCTGCTTCCTGATGGGTCCTACTGGAGGCAGATAGAAGCAGTCCACAGCCATGCTCATGTGCAAGAGACTCAGCCCCCAGCAGGATGGCCACCTGACCAGGGTCCTCTCCCATGCCCACAGGGACTGAACAGGCATCGATCTCAGATGCAGCTTCCCACCATACCCGTACCCTCACAGACTGCCCCTGGAGTAAGGTGCCCACGGCAGTCCAGTGGAACTCCTGATAGGCTAAAGCCCGACACTTCTCAGCAGACACTTCTCAGCAGACACTCCTGAGACTGCCTTCCCATGTGGGAGCCTGTGTGTTGCTGCAGGGAGCACCACATCTCCAAGGTGGCAGGAAGCAGTTCGGAACTGGCTGGAAATGGCTGAAGAGTTTAAGGGTCCGGACCCCTAAATCTCTCCATCAGCCATGCTAGAGCATCTCCTGTTCACAGGAAGGCCCCCAGCCAATACCACCTCCACATGACCCATCTACAGCTACCTCTCCGCCAAAGAACTACTAGGTAATCTGCATCACCAGGAGGTTAGCCCGGAAAACACAGCTTGTCCTTTTCCGAGCCAACCCAGACAACCCCGTTTCTGAACGGTCACGCCGAGACAGAAAAAGAATCCAAACTGGGACCGAGGCGGTCAAGTGCTCCTTACTGACCATTTTCTAGAGCCAGTGGCTATCGCAGTCTGTCCACTGTGGGAGACAGAAAGGTTTTCACCAGTTGTGCCCCCAAATATATGCCAAACCTAAGACACTGCTTGCAACACATGGTAAATGACTGTAGCGCATGGGAGCTAAGCTGCTTTAGAGGTTGTCTCTCTGAGGGTATCAGCCATTTAGGGCAGTGGTCCTCAACCTTCCTCAGGCCGTGACCCTTTCATATAGTTCCTCATGTGGTGGTGACCCCAACCATCAAATTATTTTCGTTGCTAATTTATGACTAATTTTGCTACTGTATGACTCGTCATGTAAACATCTGATATGCAGGATGTATTTTCATTGTTACAAACTGAACATAATTAAAGCACAGTGATTAATCATAAAACAATGTTATTATATACTGTGAAATATTTCTTTCTAATGACAAATAAATGAAATGTTGTCTTGAAGCATGGTGTAGCATGGGTAACAGTCTTCATACAACAACAGTGAACCACATTGCACCGGTAGCTTCTTTCTCACCAGATCAGCTATCTGCATGTGGGCAGACCCGCCTGGAGACGGATAGAGGAGCGGTGTCTCGGTTCCTAACACCATCGGAAATATGTGTTTACCCATGGTCTTGGTGAACCCTAAGAAAGGGTCGTTCGACCCTCAAAAGGGGTCATGACCCACAAGTTGTAAACAGCTGATTTAGAGCAATCAGACCCTATTGTCTGTCCCACCACAGGTGAGACCCACTCCCTGATGATAATAGTGGATTATTTCCCTGAAGGAGAGCCCAGAGACAAGGTCAAGCCATCACAAGGAGGGTCAAGGTTCGGTTGCCATCTTGAATCTAGGGTGTACCCATCTTGTCACATGTGTACCCCTAGTGCCTCCCCTTTCTATGTGTATACACCTCTAGCTCGGCCCTTTCCTGTCTCGCGTATGCCTACTGGACAGCCTCTTCCTGTTATGGATATGGTTATCTGTAATCAGGGGGGCTTGCACGCCCCCAAGTATATATAAGCCTTGGTTAGAAATATACTCTCTTTCTCTATGCGGACCTGGCTGACGAGATCATGGCCGTCCAGAGGTGAGCATGCTCCCAGGAGTTGTGTCCGACTCCTTCATTTTACTCTCCTATCTTCTATGACTTTACTATAATCTATTATATATATATATATATATATACACATACATATATATATTTATATAAAAAACACAATTGTGCCTACAGACCCTGCGGTGGTCAGAGGCTGATTTACTCTGACAGCCCATCAAGTGACTTCTAGCTGTGTACAATGGGCCCAGTGTACAGTGACCGTGCTGGAAGAGCACAGAGCACACAGAGGTAAGGCATCATTCCCATCCGCAGGACGCATGCAATCCAACCGAGGGGGCAGAGAGCTAACAGAAGTGCTACTGCAAGCAAGCGAACACTGCCTACGGTCCGAGGCAGGGCCACTGGCGTCAGATGAGCAGAGCAGAGAGGGCCCTCCAGAGCTGAAGAAGACGGAGAGGAAAAGGTCGAGGCAGGACTTGGCCTGGTCCACGGAGGGAGCTGAGAGGAGGCTGAGGAACGGTGTTGGCGGGCAAGGTTTCCACTGGGCGCCAGCGTCGGGGAGAAGGGCTGCTTGGGAGGTGGTCAGGAGAGAGGCTGAATGAGAATGGCTGCCATGAGGCTCGGGCATTCGAGAGGACAGTCAGCTAAGAACAGTGTCGTGATAACAGGTGTAGCTCCTGGTGCTGGGGGTGAGCAATTTCTAAAGCCATGCCGAAGGGGGAGAAAATAAAGCAGGGAAAAATAGGAACAACAATAGCAATAATCATTTTAACAAGAAAGCCAGTCTGCTACAGGGGTACACCATCAGTGGTTGGTTTCATTTATTTTACTATCTCCATCCTATTCAGGAGCAGGGAGGCCGACAAACATCTCTACATTCCAATCTGTAGCTTAACTTGATAACCTTTCTGGATGTCAACTGTTCTAAGGAAGCTCCTGTTAGGGAAACCTAGTCTGAGATAGAATGACAGCCAGCCCTCATGCTTACAATGGTAATTATTTTGCTCCTCTTGGCTTTACATAAATGGAGTGAGAAAGAGCTGAACATTCCTAACTACCTCAAGTAGGAAGGCATGACAGTTGATAATATGCCAATTTCCCCCAACCCTTAGATGCCATTGCCAAGTGCCATCTTCCCTCTAGAAAGCTGAGGTGAGGTGAGCGATGGGCTGTGGAGGGAAGGCAGAATTCCTCTGATAACCTGGCACGAAGCTGTGGCTTCTCTTCCATCTGAGGTCCTCCTGCCCTCAAAGTGCCCCGTCGACCCTACAACTCACTGCAAAAGACAGGGGGAGGGGCGCGTGCAAAACCAGGCCGTAATAGTCCTGAGCACAAGCACTGAGGGAGCCAGGGAAGTTACTTCCACCACATCCCAGCCTAATCCACATCCAAACAAAATACCACACAGGGCACAGCAGCCTTTCAAGGTGAAGTGCTTCAGAGGAGTGGCCTCTCCCACTAGGCAGCTGGCTGGGAACCACATGGGTCCGAGGCCCTAAGGATCTGTTTGAAGGGCACAGGCCCAGCCCTTATGAAGCCCTGGAGGTGCTGTGAGGTAAACACTGGGCTGCTAACCAAAAGGCCGGTGCTTCAAACCCACCAGCCAATCCTCGGAAGACCAGGCCGTCTACTTCCCTAAGGATTTGCGTCTTGGAAACCCTAAAGAGGGTCGCGGTAAGTTGGAATCAAGTAACAGCAGTGAGTTTGGTTTTCTGGGTGGGCTCCACCCGTATTGCATTTGTAATATGTGGCAAAATTGGAGCTCCTGCCCCAGATTTTAAAACCAAGGTACCAGGAAAGAGGTTATTTTGCAGACCAAGGTGTGCCAGACCCGATGTATTTTCAATCGCCTCATGCACGTGAAAGTTAAGACACTGAATAAGGAAGGCCGATGAAGAATCGATGCTTTGCATTATGGTGCTGCCGGAGCGTATTGAAAGAACCATGGACGGCCAAGAGAACCAACAGGTGAACTGGCAGGATGTCCTTAGAAGCAAGGATGGTGAAAGTTGGCCGCGAGTACTCTGCACACGTGGTCAGCAGACACCAGTCCCTGGAGAACTGCGTGCTCGGTAACGTAAGAGGAAAACCGTCCGTGAGATGGCCTGACACAGTGACGGCAACAATGGCAGGACCAGATGGTGTTTCCTTCTGCTGTATACCCGGGTCGCCATGAGTCAGGACCGACTCGTTGGCACCTAACACCACAACCACCAGTACAGAGGTGTCCCTCCAGGTCCCCTAGACAAAAACAAACAGGGGCCTCCAGGCCGGTCTGATGCCTATCAACTGTCACACAGGACGTTGCACACAGGCTCTTCTAAGTGGCATCACTGGTGCCGCTGGGACTCTGTGCTTCCATGAGGAGCCAAGGGAAAGGGCGGTCAATACTCCCCAATCAGCCTCTTCCCCTTGGCTCAAGTGAGAACGGGCGGAGAAGAGGAACTAGAGGAAGGCAAGGAGGTGCTACCACTCGGCCACTCTGCGCTGCAGCAACCCCAGCCACCCCCACCGCCACGGGCAGCCTCCTGCACACCCTGTGACCGCATTTTTATATGGCGCTGGTAGGGCCGAATATGCACAGCTCAATCTTTCGTCCCTATACAAAGTGACTCCTAGCCAGGGACGCCGCTCCCTGCCCCCACCCCATAGGACACTGTTGCCGGCACTAGAGGCCCCTACGGGTTTGATCAACTGCCCATAAGCTAATGTGTGTATTCAGGCTCCATTCAACACCCCCAGGTCCCTGCACGATCCTCCATTCTGGCAGGGAATGGGGTGCGAGGGTGCATCAAAGGGGTGCATGCCACAGGACTTTGTCCCTCTGAGAGATGGCAGGGCTCAAACCAAACCTATACCAGGTTTGGAGCCCACCTCAATGCTGCCACAGTCCACACTAGATCCCTGTCAGCATCAAGGTGTCATGGGTAGGGATTTGATCCACAAGCGGACTGTCCCTTTAAAGATGGCCAGCAACTTAAAAGCAGCTGGTTTCTGGTCTGAGCCAGTCCTCAGAAAGCAGCTCTCACTTCATCTACAAAGGACAAGGTCCGATGAGCTGAGCCTGGCTAACAGGAAGAGGGAAGGAACAAATCCCAGACACACAAGTGCAGGTTCAGGAACAAGGGGTGGAGGGCCGAAGCTCAACGTGGCTGGTCTGGGACAAGGGAGAAGAACTGTACCAGTCGAGGGACCCCAAAGCAGCAGAGAGCTCACGGAGGGGCCCTCTGAGCCACCCTGAGTGCTGGCGGGCCCAAGAGGGCCAGCTCCACCTCAGACAGGCGAGGTGGGGAGTCCTCACAAAGAGGAGGCTGAGTGAAAGCCAAATCTCCCCCTCCGGTGTGCCCTCCACCCTTCACTTAAACATAGAATTGCCATATGGTCCTTTTGAAAAGAAGAAAGCAAACATGTATGTGTACAGCCATGCAGGTGGTTCCCAAGAGCCAGAAAGTTGGATACAGCCTGGACAGACTAAACATGGTGCGGACATGCATGTCACTCAGCCTTCAGGAGCAATGAAGTCCTGGTGCCACCACAGCACGGATGGACCTGCCAGCAGACAGACATTGTACAATCACACTTGGACCCAGAATAGACCAACGTACTGAGGCCACCGCTTCCTCGGGATGACGGGGATTGAAAAGCTAGGGAAGAGGGACTCCTTGCTAAGGGAGCCCTGAGCTCCTGTGAGCGCGATGGGGACACTCTGGAAACGGACAGAGGTAATGGCTGTGCCCTACAGTGACTGCAGCTCGTGTCACTGGGCTGTGCATGCCAGAATCACTGAAACGGCAAATGCTAAGTATGCATTTATCACAATAAAGGGGGCGGACATCTCTGTACCTGAGAAAAGTCACGATTTATTCTGTATCAGAGAACTTTGAAAAGGAGTAAAAAGAGAAAACTATAACTAACTTCTACAATATGGCTACACACTCCACAGTAATGGCTACGCCTTTGAAAGACTCTGAAACTGACGCAGGATGGTTACAGGACATCTCCACACAAGGGTTAGGCACCCGTCCCCGGGCTTACAGGAAGCAGACTACCACTGCGGTGAGGGCGCTCAACGGAAAAACCAAACTCACGGGCCTCGTGGCAATTCCGACTCACAGTGATCCCATAGGACACGACAGGACTGCCCCGTGGGGCTCTGAGACAGTCTCAGTCTTGTCTCTCGGGGCAGCTGGTAGTTTCAAACTGCTGACCTTGCGGGGAACCACAACTCCAGTTGGGCTCTGTGATGACGACACTATTCATAATCTCGTGTACCAGGCATTACTTAAGAGCTTTCTATCTCATTGGTTCCTCCTTTAATTCCCCTGTTATAGATAAGAAAAAATGAGACAGAGAGGTTCGGTGACTTGCCCAAAGTTACTCAGAATGCGATAATAGTGGGCATTTAATCCTGGGACTCTGGACTAACTCTATTAAACACCCTCTGTATTTATATCTGCTATTACCTTAATCTTAAAACAAGACAAACCTTATTGAGTAGCTACAATTATCTACAAAGTATAGAGGGCAGGCAGAGAATTACAGAGGATTAGTTTATCCGGCAAAGGTCCCTCAGTGGTGCAGAGTTTGCGTTTGACCGTTTACCTAAAGGTGTCGGCTTGCACCCACTCAGCAGTTCCCTGCAAGGAGCAGCCTGGACATGAGCCGTGGTTGAGGATCACAGCCCTTCTCTAAGCCGCGGGGCCCCGGGGGCGGCAACCCAGTAACAGCAACCTGTCCAGCCACTCGTCCACATGGCCTCTGGCCTCCACATTCAACACTGGCCCACTTCACCCCACTCCAGGGTGGTTTGATCAACCAACCCCAGGCCTGTGGACAGACTTCTATTCCTGGGACCCACAGAGGGGCTCCGAGGGCCGCAAGAGCCCAAAGGGGAGAATTCAGAAAGAACCAGAGGGAAGTTGGAAGGCAACCACCCTGCTGCCAGCTGATACCAACACATTGCTCTTAAACAGTAACTTTATCTTTGGCTCCAAAATTAGAAAGACCATAACAGACCTATTATCAACGGCACCCTGGGTAGGTAGCCCCATCTCTCCGTACACTCTTCGTGAGATACTTTGCCTGCCTGACCCTCAGCTCCGCACCCCCACCCCTGCCCTGCTACCCATAGGCTCACCATCCCCCCCCCCCAGGGTCTTGGTTCATGGTCTACCTGAATTCTCTTTCTTCTCCACCTAGAAATATCTCAGACCCCAGCAGGAGACCCAGCTCCTTCACAAAGCCCCCTTGGCTCTTGCAGCTCTATCTGGGTAAAGCCATTTCCTCCTCCTCCTCCTCCTCCTCCTCCTCCGCAGAATCACACGATTTAATACTTGTTCATGTCCAAGCAGTATTGTTTGCTATAATTTCAGTTTCCCCAATGAAAGTTCCTCAGGAGAAGAGACGTGACCAGCCCCCAGGAGGGCGCGGGTGGATAGCAGACTGCTTCGATGCACAGGCCTGAGTCTGAATCCTGACTCGGCTACACGCTAGGCTGTCCGTTCCCGGTGAAGCCAGCTGCGGACAGGGGATGAAAACTGTAGCCACTTTATAAAGTAGAGAGCAGGTAGCAGAACAGGAAATATAGGATCTAGGAAGGAAAGCAAGTCTGTAAAGAGAACCAGGGCATGGATGACAATGACCCATATTTAAGGGGCTTACAAGCTAGTGGAGCAGTTGAGGCCACACAAAAACAACTGAAGAGGCAACACACAGGACATAAATAATAAATTCATGCTATAGTCGAGGGTCCCTGCTCGAGGTATCTGGTCCTCTTACCAGAGATTTCACAAGAGGGTGTCTTTGACGAACAGAAATGGACAGTTTAGGAGGCCTGAAGTCCAAATTTGGAGTGCCAGCTTGGTCTGGAAATTCCACTGATGCTGTTCAGCATCATAGCAATAGGCAGCCCCCACTGGCAGAGCACATCACTGGCCAAGAATCAAGCGAGTCTCCTGCGTGGAAGGTGAAGCCAGCTCTAGGGGAGGTCAGTCTGTACCTGTCTGTCTCTGTTTCTCTCGCTCTGCTCTGGGGGCAAGGCCCTTGTCTCTTTTCAGTTGCTTCTCCATTCTTTGCCATCTTCAAGTGGAGTGGCATTAATTAGTACCCCCACCACCCTCCAACTGTGCTTCTTTTGTTCTGCGCCTAATAATGCCCTTATACAGTCCCCAAATGATGTGATCACACTGCACACACTTGACACCAGCTCACTACCATAACGAAGGCCCTAGTACCAAGTGGAATGATAGCCGCAAGTCTAACAAGAGTACAGGCCCAGTGTCTTGAAAGTCAATTCTGGCTCCTGGCAACCCTCCAGGGCAGAGACCTGCCCATAGGCATTCCAAGTCCTGCAGAGAGGCTGGTGGGCTCAAGCCATGGACCTTCATGCAATCAGTGGGACACCCAACCACCGTGCCTGGGCCCCCAAGGTTCCGCTAGACACGGGGATAGGGATTCAAAATTCAATCCATAACAACAGAGAGAAAACACCTAAAAGTCAAGTAATGATCATTAACTCAATGACTTTTAATAAATTTGTATTTTGTAACTCGGAACATAGATTCCCCCAAAAAGTACAACACGTATTCACATATGAGAGAACCTTATTTATTCAAACTATAATGTCTGATGAGTTCACAAGCCTGGTCACTGGGCAGAATCAGCACGTACTCGAACACATACACTCTCTCTCTCTCTCACTGCTCAGACACTGACTGCAGGTTGATCTCACTATGAGGATCACTGCAGACACTCACTCTGATTGGTAACAGGGATTCAGAAGAGAAAGATGCTTGTGAAAAACGGTAAATAGGTCCAGGAAAGTCTCACCTGAAGGACAGGTCAGATTAAGTCGGGCAGGCAGAGGTGGTAAGGAGCATGAGCAAGGGGGAGAACACAGCAACAAACCCTAGGTCTGCCGTCGCCTGTGGTGAGAAGGTATTGAGAAGGACAAAGGTATCAAGAAGGAACAAGTTGCTGTCAAGTTCAGCCCTGCGTCACAGACCCTGACTCAAATCTCCTGACTCTTAGCCAGTCAAGCTTTCCTAAGCCCACCCCCTCCGGCTGTCAGGCAGACAGAACATGCTACAGTAGACATGGGGCTTGTAGTCACTGTGCAAGCCAGTTACAAAAGGACAGACACTTTTCACTTAGCGAAGAAGACAAGAACAGGCAAGTGTCAAGAGAACAAAGCTTCTTCGGGGTTCCCGGGGGTGGGGTTCAAGGTGGCAGGAATCTGCATGATGAGGAGGGCTGCAGTGTGGATCGTAGTAATTGCCATCAATAAGTGGCACACCTATAAAAACTTGAATTGACAATAGTTGTGGGAAAGATGTATTTACAGTGGTGGTGATGATGAAGATAGAGAATGAATATGGTGCCTAAAGTTGCTGCAATACAACCAGTTACCTCGTGGGATTTGGGTCCCTGGCACAGAGGTTTAGCGTTCTGGTTTCAAGGGACATCCCAGTCACGTGGCCCAATAGCAGGGTTAGTGCTTCTGTTTCACTTCCTACTTTGTTGGGTCCTCTTAAGGGTCTCCAAGCTTACGAGCAAAGTGGCCGCCCAAGGTGTAACAATTAGCCCCTGTTCACCAGGAACAAGAGGAGGAGAGTCAGGAATAAGCAAGAAGTGGGAAGGAAATGGAGTGTATGCTCATGCATTCCATGAGCCACTGTCTCTTTTACCACGAGACCAGAAGCACTTCCATCAGGGAACATCTTGATCAAAGGTTCCAGAGAAGAATCCTGACCATAGGAGAGAAAATGCAGAACAGAATTTCAAGTTCTCATGCAGAACAGAATTTCTGGAGCCGTGGAGGATGGATGAATCGTTTAAATGACTGCCTTGACATAATCTTTAAACCTTAAACTAAAAAACATTCCCTGAAGTTTTCTTAAAACTGAGCAGTAAAGTTTAGCCTAACTCGTTAAAGTAAAATAAAACTTAAAAGGCTCTAAAGGGCTCAAGTAGAAAATGTTTTGAAAACGACACAGCAACATGTACAAATGTGCTTGACACAATGGATGGATGAATGGATGCATGGATTGTGCCAAGAGCTGTAAGAGCCCCTAATAAAATGATTTCAAACAAAGAAAGAAATAAAGATTTAAAAGGCTCTGTTTAGAGCATTATGCTCATTTCCATCCACACAACAGCCAAGTCCAGCAGCAGAACAGCAGCACACGCTCCTCAGAATAATCAATCACTGGAGACCAAGAGTACAGCATCTGCCCAAGGACTAAACTCAGAAGGGTAGGGAAAGAAAGGGGGCTTGGTCACAGAAAGCACAGGGAGGCAGCGGAGTAAGTGGTGTTACGCTGTGGGGACTACAATCAGCAACATAAAACAAAACAGGTATGAATTGTCGAGTGGAAAAATGATTTCTCTGAAAACCATCACCCCAAACCATCATGGTAAAAAGTACCAAGAAACCATGGAAAGTTATGATATCTGTAAGAGATCCCAATAAAATGATTAAAAAAAAAGAACTATCTAGATGGGATCAAACGGATAATAGCTACTCAAAAGATTAAGTGAGACCCAGTGTCAGTGGGGGAGGAACAACTCAGACAAGGGTGGTGACAACCTGACAGGCGTCATCAAGGCCTCTGAATTGTACAGGCGGCAACTACTGGAGAGATGTAAGTCTTGTTGTGCATACTCTTTATCTAAACAAAGTGTACCGGAAAGAGACAAACCGATACAATACTATTTACCTCAAATCAGTGGCCAAAGTGCTTTCCTACAGTGTGGTACACAGCGAATGTTCAGCGAAGCCTCTCTATGCCTACTATACAACACCGTGTTCTGGGCTAACCAAGTTGTACCTCTTCCTCAACTATGTCTCGTCCTGGAATCGAGGACAAGGTGCGCAGGAACAGGGAAGGCAAGAAACAAAGACCTTTGCCACCCTTTTGTTAATCTTACTCAATTACATAGCTGGGAAAGAGATGAGGACTGGGCTGGGCACCCCTTGCAGTGTTGGGGCGCCAGGAGATGTGATAGGCCTCAATCAAGCAATGGGACTTCTGGGGAATTGGACAGAAGGGAAATATCAAGTCTTCTGTTTCTGAGCCTAACATTTGTTTTCTCTCTCACATTGCAAGCTGATGCTTTTTAAGAACTGCCCGTGAAAACATAAAAACAACGACGAGGAGCCGCCTTTGAAATAAAAGACAGCTTAGCCAAGAGATGTGAGCTGGCTCCCGGTGGTGGGGGCTCAGGAGGAGACGAAGCCCCTGAGAGCAGTGGATGCCTCCGCGGGTTAATCAAGTCGGTTTGGGGCCCTGGAGACGTCCACTTCCACGCTGGGTACAGCTGCACAGGCAGGGGTTAGAGATGGGAAACCGGCCCCTCTTCTTTCTTGGCAAGCTGGGACAGGTGGGGGCCACACATGGCTGGGAGCACAGAGTGGGGTGAACGCGGGCCGAGCACTCCGATCCCCAGGAGGTAGGAAGGGACTGTGACAGTGGCCTCCCTCATAGGAGGGCAGTCCTTCCACCCCCCCGCACCGCCCCCCAGCAAGTTCTGTTTATCTGCAGTCTGTGCCACTGTGCCGGGAGGGGGCTGGGAGAGACGGTCTGGTTACATTCCGTATGTTCATCCTGGCAGCCTGAGCAGTGGCGGCAGAAGGCACACTCTGGGCAAAGAAGTGGCCCAGAGGAAAGTCTGATTAATAATTACATTCTGAGTTTACAGAGAGCCCCTTTCTTCCCTGTGCTTTCACAGACATGACAGATAGCACCCCCAGGGACACGGGGAGGTGGGGGTACAAAGTCCCCCTTTTAAAGCCTTTTAAAGATGGGGGAAAGCCACACACCCATAGTGCTGGGCCCTGGGGGAGCCCACTGGCCCAGGTGAAATGGACTTTCGGCTGGTTTCCCCCCACTGGTGTAGCCGGTACACTAGGCTGCTTTCTGAAAAGTGATTCTGAGAGTTTGGGGGAAAGTAAGTATTCCAAAGGCTTGAAAATAAGTTTCTGGAACTCCACAGAAGGGAACAGCCCTGCCTCAGCCTCCCCTCAGTACAGCACGTTTGTAGGAGACGCCCAAAAAGGAATAAAGGAGTCAGGGGAGGAAGGAAGGAAGGAAGAAAGGAGGAAGAGAGGAAGGGAAGCGAGGGAAAGGTGAAAAAAAAAGCTCATGTGTTTTGCCTAGATCAAAAGTTTCCGCCGTTATCTACAGCGACGGGCGGTTCCACTGGAGGAGAACCTGCTGGTGGTCACTTTCTGCCGACGACGTCACCCAGTTAGCATCTGCTCTGAGCCTACTAGATCCAGGGCACTGTGCTGCCCCCCCCCCCCTCCATGGCCTGTCTTGGTGGATTCGGTCACAGTGTAAAAATGTCAACACAGTTCATACTCATGAGCTGAGCTAAGGCCTGGGATGAGAGTGGGGGCAGGACGTAAGTGCAGGGACTATGGCTAGGCAAGGCCTCAGTGATGAAGTGCTCTACTGCCTGCCTGAGGCGGGAGAAAGTTGCAGGGGCAGAAAGGAGGCCCTGGCAGGTGAACAGTTAAAAACACTCAACACTGACCAAAAGGTTGGTTTGAACCCACTCAGAGCTACTTGGAAGACTCAAACCCCACTGCCATCGAGTCAATTCCAACTCAGAGACCCCCTATGGGATAGGGCTGCACTGCCCTGCCCTGGGAAGCCCCACCCACAAACTCCTGATGGGATAGGGCAGGGCTGCCCTGGAACGCCCCACCCACAGAGTGGTGGATCTTGTGGTTAGGAGCCCAGTGTGTGACTCCTACACGTCGGACACCAAGCCTGATGGTCTGCTTCTGAAAGGGCCTTAAAAACCCAAATGGGTCCCCAAGAGTCCGAATCGATGCAACAGTGCCTGGGGTATTGGGGTCTCGGGCCGAAGAACACGCCACCTGGAGAAAGGCGTAGGGGAGTCATCCAGGAACCAAGTGCCAGTGGGGCGAGTCCACTGGGCACGGGAGAAGAGGACGGCGGGTAGGGGGTGCTGTACCATGCAAGGTCAGGATAAGCATGGTAAAATTCAGACAGAAAGACTCTGGTCTTTTTCTACACCTTTCTTAATCCGCTCCCGGCACAAGGTCTGCTTGTGGTCTGAACCCGCCCAGTAAGCTGCTCCCTGGGAGAAAGAGGAGGCTGTCTGGTCTTGTACAGATTTAGGCTCGGAAACCCGAGGGAGCAGTGGACTGCCGAGTAAGGCTGCTATGAGTCTGAATCAGCGCAACAGTAATGGGTTGGGTTGGTGGCTTTCCATAGTCCTCAGCCCGCCCTCATTGCAAAGGCACTACGAAAATGCAGGCTTAATTGAGCAAATCAAACAGGAATCAATGACTGTTGAGCAAAGGCAGCAACAATTCCAAATCCTGATCAACAATCTTATCATCTGGTTGGTTGAAAAAAGACATCAGAAGGCCCTACCCCAGCCCCAAACCCCCACCCCCACAGCTTGCAACCAGCCCATGTATCCCCAGGCAGCATCCGTGAACGCCAAATGAAGAGTCCCGGGCACACAGTTCACTGGAAGGGGGTACATATTCAGACAAAGGGGGTGGTGGCAGGTTTCCTAGAGAGAGTGAGACCCCAAGTGGGGACTGACAACTGGGGAGAATGCAGCTAAGCCAGCAGTTGGTGGAACACTGCAGGCGTTAGGGTAAGTGTGGCAGAAGGAGCCTGCCAGAGGGTGGGCCCCTCCCCTCTCCTCGGGCCGGCCCCCTAGCTGACACACTGGTGGGGGACGGGACCAGGAAAACAAGTGCAGGTGAAGCTGAGTGCTACAGATCCCAGCCAAAAGGAGGGAAGAGAAGGGGGTGGGGTGGGGGGATCCAAGTTGTTATAGTATTATGCAACCGAAATTCCATGCATAAGCCAGGAAATTCAAAGGTCACAGTTCCCACAGCAACTGTAACCTGACCCGTTGGCGTATGTAGTCTTTGGCACTGCCAGGCCCAGTGCACTCACAGCTCACACGCTGCTGCCACATACCTGCTGCTCAGACCCCCTGTGCTCTCTCTGCTGCTGCACGGGCTCCAGCACCTGGCAGGACTGGGCCCCGGGGGTGCTCTGCAGTCCCACTTCTTCTGAGGCAGAGCTTCTTTCTCCCTAACCCCTCTCAAAACTCATTGCTGTGGGGTCAAAGCCAACTTACAGTGGCCGCATAGGACAGGGTAGAACTGCCCCATGTGGCCACAGCAGGGGCTGGTGTTTCCAACTTCTGACTTGGCTGTTAATTAGTATTCACTCTGCCACCGGGCCATTTAACCCTAACTCCTGGGTGGGCTGTCCCCCAGTGCTCTGCTCACCTTACCTGACTGGATGGGCACAGCGGGAGAACGGACGTACACACATGAGTGGAGAGGTTGCTGCCGCCCTCTTCTCTTGGCAGCCCAGCATGGATGTGGGGAGATGCCGAGCTTCAAAGGGCATCATCAAGAAGGTGAAGAGATGGCTCACAGAATGGGGGCATTTTTGCAGAGCACCCGCCTAGCAGGACTGATTTCTAGGATAGGTAACTGAGCCCATGCACCTCCCAGGAGCCTTGCAGTGTGTCCATGTGTGAGGAGTCAGGGGCAGCCTGCACTGTGAGAGTGGGGCCAGGGCAGGGAATGAAGGGGACCCTATGGGCCTCATCCCCAAGCCTGGGATGTCAGTTAAAGGTATGGGTGTGCCCGCCTGTAACTGAAAGGACCAGCAGACGCCAAGCTTAGAAACTGTGAAAAGGGCCAGGGTCCCTAAGGTCTTTTTCCTCACGGTTCAATGAATGCAGCACACAGCCTGAATGACTCACTGCCCCCACCCCCCAAAAAAAAGGTTTCTGCCTCGCTCGGGGCCATGGTTATGTTAATAGTTGGAACCACAGACTGAGAGCAGGTTAAAAAAAATGCGTTTCTACAGACTGACTCTTCAGGTGAGCACAGGCAAGGAAAGAGCAACCAGGCTGTCAGAGTGAAGCCCAGCCCCCCAGGAACATGTCAAGAAGACTGGCTGAGAAGGGCCTCCAGGCACATCCCTCCACAGTGCTCTTAAATCCAGCAGTGTGGCTAGGAGAAGCAAACCAGTCTCTCCCACACTGGAATGCTCAATAATGGAAGACATGCTGTTAACCACATGGTCGGCAGTTCAAACCCACCTACCGCTACATGGGAGGACCATGATGCTGTCTGCTCCCATGTAGATTTACAGTCTCGGAGATAAGGTTGCTATTGAGTTGGGATGGATTTGATGGCCGTGGGTTGGGTTTGGTTCACTAGTGGTGATAACTCACTTCATTCAACCAAGGCTAGCTCTAAGTTACTGCTCTATTTGATAAGAGCAACACACAGAACAGTGACCTTGACTCCCGAAGGTGTACGCCACTGATGCGTGCTTACCATGTGCTGGGCACTGTTTTGTATGTTGTTCTTTTGAAACTTACATGCAAAGATTCCTTTAAGCCTCAGAATAACCCCATGCTACCTCCTTGTCTTACAGATGCAGATACAGGCAAGATTGAGTCATTTACTCAAGGTCGCATAGTTAAGTATTAGAAGATGGAACTGAACTAGCAGTGGATCCCGAATACCCACACTCAACTGCATCCCATCTGCCTTCAAAGGAGAGAAATCTGTCTCCCCTGAGAAGAAGGTGGGCCAAGATACCGGAGTTACGGGCTCCACGATCATCTCAAGTGGCTGCCAGGAGAAGTGGGCTTCAGGCTGACCTTGTGGTCAAATGCATGTGGAAGTGGCACAGAGTTCTAGAGAAGAAAGGGGCCAGAGTCATCCAAGCGGCCACCACCATCCACTATCCACTATCATCCACTCGATCCTCCCAATGGCATCTGAACAAGCCTGGTGGTGTGCTGGTTACTCCCTTGGCTGCTAACTGCAAAGTCGATGGTTCAAAACCACTAGCCACTGTGAGGGAGAAAGATGAGGCTTTCGATTCCCACAAGGAGTTACACTGGGTTTGGAGGGAACATCCTACTAGGCTCAAAATGTCCCACTTAAATTCTCAAAACTGTCTACAACTATAAAGACAGACCTTCTCACCTTCTTCACTGCTTTTACCTAGGCTTCTTGACTAACCCTTTTGTTTATTGTTCAGATGACATGCAAAGGGAAAACAAGTCAGCGCTTTCAAATTCATCCACGACTGGAATGGAACGCCTTCTACACAGAGCTAAAAGGAGAGAGAGAGAGAAAAATCAGTAGACAGGTTGGTGAGGAGGTGGCACACAAAATGCCCAACTAGTGTGGCAGGATTGGTGCTGATTGTGATTTTTGCTTTACTGGTTTCTGCATTAAAAAAAAAGTTTTGTGGTAAACATAAGTTACAAGGAGAGAGAGAGAAAGAGGCTAAGCAAAACTCTGAAATAAGCATATTTGCAAGTAGAGGCGTATACTTTCGTTATATATACACGTTAGTTGCTTAATGGCTATCTACATTCTTTTGGCATTGTGAGACCACTGTATTACAAGGCCAGCAAACAAAGCTGCCAAGATCACAAGCAACAGCATGCAAGATATTCCACCTCCGTGTTTGCCATTTTTTCTTGGCCTCTTCCTGCTGTTATCACTAGCACTGGTTTTGCTGCATTGGGGATTTGGTTGGTTACTTATTTATTTTTAGTGAGTTAAATGATCTTACACACTAAAAAGGAGCGCCGGTGGTGCAGTTTAAAGCTCCCATCTATCAACCAATCAGTTAGCAGTTCAAGCCCACCAGGCCATAGATCCCCAAACTTATTTGGCCTACCTCCCCCTTTTCAGGAAAAGTTATTCAGTGGCCCATGAGCAATTAAAACACTTTTGTGCTACACCCCACAATCCAGGGAGAAAAGCACAGTCATCTGTTTTTACAACCTCCCCTGGCTTGTTCCAATGCCCCCCAATGAGCAGCGTAGCCCACTCTGGGAAACATGGCCCTTGCTGGTCTATGGCAGAAAGATGAATCAGTCAATCTTCTGAGAAGATTGACAGCCATGGAAACTGTGGGGGCAGTTCTACCCTGTCTTCGAGGGTCCATAGGAGTTGGAATCGGCTAGACGAAAGGGCTAGGTACCAGCAAAGGCCCCCGGTGGGCTTGTTGCCTCGTCTGCAGCAAACAGTCCATACTGACGTCACGGTGTCATGGGGCTCAAAGGAGGTGACAAAGAGAACATTACTATGAAAGCCAAAGGTCTGCATGTTTCTTTGAAGCTCGCCAGAGCAATTCAGGCAGACAGCTGAAAAAGTATTTTGTAGAGATTTGGACAGGAAATAAACAGAAGCTGTTGGTTTTTCCTGGTCACTTGCCTACACGCAGTTCTAGTTATTAAATTCCCTATCTTGATATCTTGGAGCAGTATGAACAGAGCTAACAGAGGAAAACAGCACTGCCCGGGCTAAGTCCAACCTCAAGCTGTTACCAAAGCCTGTCCCAGTCAAGGTGCTCAGCAGTCTTCAGTTTATGGTCTGTTTGCTTTTTTTAATCAGCTGTACGGCGAGTGAAATGCTATAAAGAACATATGTGCTCTACCTGGCTTTCATTGGGTTGTTAAGTTTCTATAAACTAACACAAAGTCGTCAGACAGGAACTTCTGGGGGTTAAAGGTTAGGAGACTGGCTACAGACTGTTCAGCTCCAGAAACACCTGAGAGCAGAGAGACATCAGGCAGTGGACACTTGGACATTTAATAAAAGACTGACAAATTGGACATCAACAAGGTTAAAAACATTTGTTTCCAAGGACCCCATCAAGAAATGTATGCAAATACATGCAAATCGCACATCCGATAAGAAATGTATGGTAAACATATGCAAAGAACTGTTACAGCTCAATTGAAAAAAAAAAAGATAAATAAACCACCCTCAACTACTATTAACAACCACTTCCTGGGTGGCTTTGGGAATTATCTGTAGTCGCAGACTTAGTAATGCTCTAAAAATGAACTCCAGCCAAAACGACAAGGTCTAACAGTGCTTATGGGCGAACTACATGCTGTAGTAAAGCCGCTCTGACGACAACCCGTGTTTGGATCACAAATCGTGTCAAGCTGCTTCTTTCTATGTTTGCCACGCTGCCAAAGTGAAAAGCTGACGTGACGTGAGCTCGCCACCACCACGTGGAGTTGCGGTGGGCACTGCATTTTCTGAGATCAAACCGCGCCAGCCTTATTTTGGGAACCTTGATGCAAGAAACTTTCCGATTTCAAAATCGGTCAAACTATGCACTGGGGCGATTTCCATCTCCCCTCCAACGAGGATGATGAATCTGCATTGTAATGATATGCGCTGAGGCAAATATCAAGAGAAGAATCTAACAGAATTCTAGACATGCTTCCAAGCAATAAATATGCTCAATTGAGATCATATGCTTGTGAACTACAGGATTTGGCAAGACCTGTGCGAAAATAATTTTCAAACGTGAAATATGCAAAGTATGTGCAATCTCATTACAGATCAGCTTTGACAGATGAACAGAGGTTCTGATGATTGGGAACACTAACGCTGAACTGGAGTAAGCTGTTAGCTCCTCAGAAACAATTCCGCTCTTATTAGTAAGCTTGCAAGTTAAAAGTTATAGTCAGACGAGCCAGGCAGGGTGCAGGGTAGCAACGATGAAACATGTAACTTTCCTCCAGTTCTTAAATACTTCCCCCCGCCCCCAACTATCATGATCCCAATTTCTACCTTACAAATCTGGCTAGACCATTGGTACAGATAGGAACTGGAAACACAGGGAATCCAGGATAGATGATCCCTTCAGGACCAGTGGTAAGAGTGGCGATGCCTGGAGGGTGGAGGGAATGTGGGGTGGAAAGGGGGAATCAATTACAAGAATCTACATATAACCTCTTCCATGGGGGATGGACAAAGGGAGACGTCGGACAATGTAAGATACAAAATAATAATTTATGAATTATGAAAGGCTCTTGAGGGAGGGGGAAGTGGGGAGGAGGGGGGGAATGAGCTGATACCAAGGGCTCAAGTAGAAGGCAAATGTTTTGAGAATGATGATGACAACAAATGTACAAATGTGCTTGACACAATGGATGTGTGTGTGGATTGTGATAAGAATTGTACGAACCCCAAATAAAATGATTTTTAAAAAGTTACAGTCAATTAACATATATTAAATTTCATCCATACAAATGCTGTGGAAATTTAAAACCAGAAAGCAAATCCATTTTCAAAGCAGGAGTATGTTTAAACAGATGATAATACAAACAGCTAATACGCACATGAAAAGATGGCCATCACCAACAGTCACTGAAAAAACACACAACCACTCGGGATGGCTGTGATAAACAAGAGACGCCATAACAAGTGCTGGAGAGGACGGGAGAGATTGAAACCCTCCCTCATTGCTGGGGGAGTGTAAAATGATGCAGACACTGTGGAAAAGCCTGGCAGTTCCACAAAATGCTATACATAGAAGTATACGACCCAGCAATCCCACTCTAGGTCTATACCCAAGAGAAATGAGAAAAAAAAACATGTTCAGGCAAAACCCGGTACATGAATGTTCGTAGCAGAAATATTCATAACAGCTAGAGAGCGAAAGAAACCCAAGTGTCGAGGACCTGATGCAAGGGGCTTAAGTGGAGAGCAAATGCCTTGAGAATGATTGGGGCAGGGAATGTATGGATGTGCTTTATACAATTGATGTATGTATATGTATGAACTGTGATAAGAATTGTATGAGCCCCAATAAATTGTTAAAAAAAAAAAGAAACCCAAGTGTCCGTCAACTGAGTAGAAAAACTGTGATATAGCTACACAACAGAACATTACTCTGCTCTAACTGGAAATAAAGCACTGCTATACATATGCTGTGCTATGAACGAACCTTGAAAACAACATTACGTGAAAGCAGGAATTTTTCTTAAAAGCCTGTCTGCTGTATGACTGATATGAAATGAGAAGAGACAAAACAAGAGACAGAAAGTAGATCGGTGGTTGCCTAGGGCTAGGGGATGGAGTGAAGTTGGAAAATGGGGCGTGATTGCTATGAAAAAGGATTTATCTGGGAGTAATAAAGGTTTTCCAAAATTAATTTTTGTGATGACTGCAACTACTGTGAATATATTAAAAACCATTGAATTGTACACATTAAGTGAATAATGTGGTCATAAATTATATAAAAATAAAGGGGGCTAAAAGAGAAATTGAGGACAATCATCCATGTGTCACTGAATTCTCCTAAGTAGCACAGGATGTGGGGTGCATGAGAAAGCCCAGAAGCATTACTATTAGGGTTCCAGTTCACACAGCTGGTGGGAAACAGCTGGTCAGCGGGCCATAGATGGCCTGTGAAACCACCAACACCAGCTAGCACCCTGTTCTCACCAAGAGAAACAGTCCCAGCCATTCCAGGAGGCGGGAGTTAATGAAATATAGCAGGTTAAATTTTAAGTTGGTAATTTTGTATGGCTTGCGAATGACATTATAAATAATTCAAAGAGCCCATGGCAGAAGAAAGGTTTCCCACCCACCTTACCAGCACAGGTCCATACAAACAAACAAGCAAGCTTGTCTTTGTGATCAGTGACCGGCTGCACAAAGTCTTCTCAGTAATCTATTTGTCATAGTCTTACTAGGGGACCTTCAAAACAGTCCGACAGACAATGGCCTCCAAGGGGAGCTGCTGTATCAGTTCAGCTCAAAGCTGAGAGGTCAGCTGAGAAGGTTATGGTGACGGAATTTGAGATCCCAAAGAGGTCATGTCATCTCCTTTCTCAGAGGAGACCAGATGACCACAGGGGCTGATAGGAAAGTTTTAGGAAAACGGCACAGATAAGGTACCCACTGCCACTGAGCGCACTCTGCTGCATGCAGCCCCGCAGGTTTGGGTGAGCGTAGCTTGTGATGGGAGCAGACCCCAACTTCCTTCTGGGGAGAGGCTGGTGCGTTGAACCACTGACCCGCGGTTAGCAGGCCAGGGCTTCCCCAACAACACGGTCAGGGATCATGGTGAGATGAAAGGCCAGGAAAGTTACTCTGCGAATTTTTTTTTCCTATCACGACGCAGCTGCTCATACTTCAAAGGCAGCAAGGGTTGTCCTAGGAGAATTCTGTTGGGAAACCTTATTCCATCCACCCTATGACCCGGCTCTTGCCCCTTCAGACATCCTTCTGTCCCCCGACTCAGGGACATTGAGGAGGATCACAATTTGAAGTCCCTGGAGGACGCCAAAACTGCCGCTCTGGCGTGCTGTGAGCGGATGCGTGCAGAAGTCTTTGGGGGAGGGTGAGAGGTAGAAAACACCACCTTCAGAGATGGCCAGCCCAGGAGGAGATAGGTCAAGAAATAAGAGCTTCACATCTTGATGTATTTGTTTAATAAAGGTTGCTATGGTTTCTGTAGCTACACTTTTTGACTTACCCTCGTACACTGACATGAAATTAATACTGGTAAAACAAAGAGAAGCGTTGAGCCTTTTTACCAAAGATTTCACATGGCCCCCAGTAACTTCTGGGGGACAAGCCCAGCATACTGGACACAGGAGGGACCTCTAGAGTGCTCAAGGTCCAGCACTCAGCTTCTCTCTCTAAAGTCTCTTTAAGCCTGGATTAAAGGATGCTTTGCTGGTAGGTAGAAAAAAGCAACGCACATTTCTCTGAGCACACAATGTGAGTTCTTGGTCAGGAGCCAGAAGGAACAGGAGCGAAGTACGGATGCAGTCCCTCCCTAGCTGTCCTGAGTTTGAGGGTGACTGGTCATTGATGAAACGAACAAGTACTGTTTGATGTAGTAAAGAATGAAGATTAAGCAAGAACTAGAGGAAGTGGGGTTCTTTGGCCAAAATTGTGATACTGGGGTCCCATAAGTAAATTATTAAAAACTTCCACCCTGCCTCGTGTGAATAGTCTTGACCAGCCAGCCTTCCCCACTGGATAATCAGAGCACCCTCTGCACTGTGGGTGGTCTTTCTCTTCACCGCGGCTGCCAGGCATGCTACCAGTGTGTACTACCCAGGGGCTCCCTGTGGGTCTACCCATATATGTCTTATAAATTTGCTGAGACGGAAAGACAAGTAGCATGCCACTACAAACAGCAACAACCACACTTACTGTGAAACACTATGAAATTCCTTGTGGCAAACTGAGTCTCAGATGGCTTGCACAGGTTTTAAGTCACATGGGTTTTATCTAAGAATCTATAGTTTGAACGAACTAGCAGAGCAGGGTCATTGTCCTGTAATGCCAGTCAACGTTGTCATCTGCTGTATGGAGTGAAACGGGGTGTGCAGAGTCCGTGCGAGAGTGTAAAGAAAAGGTCAGGGAATTTCCCGGGCGTCCCTCTTAGAGCAACTTTTAAGCTGGCATAAACACCGGTTTCCAAACGCTGGGAGAGAATTTCTTACTACATTGTGCGTGTGTGTGTGTCCGTGCGTGCTGTTCACAATGGAATGACTACACACACAAACGCTTTCGTGCTGACACTAGTGTCCA
This sequence comes from Tenrec ecaudatus, assembly GCF_050624435.1. NCBI lineage: Eukaryota > Metazoa > Chordata > Mammalia > Afrosoricida > Tenrecidae > Tenrec > Tenrec ecaudatus. The sequence continues at coordinate 135,476,888 of NC_134535.1, forward strand.
CATCTTCTCACCATTTTCTAAGGCAGCGGTTCTCAACCTGTGAGTTGTGACCCTCCTTTGGGGGTCAAACGACGACCCTTTCACAGGGGTTGCCTGATTCGTAACAGTAGCAAAATGACAGTGATGAAGTAGCAATGAAAATAATGTTATGGTTAGGAGGTCACCACCACACGAGGAACCGTCTGAAAGGGTCGCGGCCTGAGGACGGTTGAGAGCCACTGTAAGGTAACCGTCACACAGTCTACCCTGCCTTGTAGCACCAGCTGATGTGCGTGGCGTGAACACTGCCACCACAAGCAATGCCAAGCTCCCACCTAGCCATCACAGAATAGACTTGGAAAGCGATACCATTCTGCAACACTCCACCATACAGCCACACAGGCCTAAGAACATGGCTAGCAGTCCCCGAGTTTGAATATGCATTAGCTTTGTTTTTAATATTGCTTTTTAAGTGTGTAAGCTTACACAGTTAACTTTTAAATTGTTAATGACTGTATTTAACAATTCGCCACTGGTTCATTACTATATTCCCAAAGCTTAGCATAGCTAAATGCTTACCGTATATACTTGTGTATAAGGTGAGTTTTCCGGCACATTTTTAATGCAGTCTCTGTGGCAAAATTAGGTGCCTCAGCTGATATTGGGATGGGCTTATACTCTTACTATACTCGAGTATATATTATATACACACACACACACACACACACACACACACACACACACACACACACACACACGGTATTGTGGCAACAATGTAACGTACTAGCGCACGGGCTACTTAAGAGAGCCTTAGGGTTGTCCCATAGCTGGCAATTTGGGAAACCAGAGAACTGCATAATCGTCCACATATCACTTTAAAGAGGGAGAGGGGGAGTGTCTTAAGATTTTACAGAAACAAACTCAACTATAAGGCATCTCCCTTTGATAAATCTTCCCGGGGGTATTTCTCCCACAAGAACACTTAAGCAGTTGGGAAGTGCATTTTAAATCCTCAACAATCTGATGTGGTCCAGCACTCTGGGTGGCATGATTAATGGGCTGTTCCTCAGAGCTCCCAAGTTCTGGCTTCGGCTCCGGAAAGAACAGAGCCCGACAAGCACCTTCAGGCCCAGAGCGTCCTGGGCTGGTACTGGGAAGGGCTGGGAACTTCCTCGCCGGCTCCTTGGCTTTCTTTGAACTCAGCTCCTGTCTTCTGTATCTACTCTACTTCTTTTCACATTAAGGACGCCACAAAAGTCACTGCCGTTGAGTCTACACCAGCTCGCGGCAATCCTAGGGGACAGAAACCAAGATTTCCAAGGCTGTAAATCTTCAGGCAGCAGAAAGCCTCATGTCTCGGATTAACTCACCTCAAAGCCCATGAACCACTCAGCACACCGCTCTAAGTGCTGGGGCACGCTGGGCACAAAGCAGTGCTCTCGAACCTCAAAAAGCTTCCTTTTACTGGGGAGACACAGAAAGTGAAAGGTGTCTTTGTCAGACCCTTATACACACGGCAATGTGGCACCGAGGTTACGGGTTGGGCTGATAACTGCCAGATCAGCAGTTAGAAGCCACCAGCCGGCCACTCTGTAGACAAAAGACTGGGCTTTCTACTCTTCACGGGGGGGGGCGGGGGGGGGGAGGACGGTCTACCCTGTCCAACAGGGTCGTTATGAGTTGACATCAACTCAAGGTCAGGAAGTTTTAGAGACTGTGTTTATGTTATGCCCGGTATTAAAACTACACCCACTGTCATCACACGGATTTCGACTTAGAGCCACCCTCTAAGGAAAAGCAAAACTGGCCCCTGTGGCTCTTTGTTGGGCCAACTGCCACATCTCACCCGCTTCCCCAGGGTGGGCTGGTCGGCTTGAACTAGACAACTTGGTTCCCGGCTGGGTGCTTTACCACCACACCATCAGGGTTTCGCACGCATTTTATAAATATTAATTCTCTTAATCCTCATAGAAATCATGATTTAGGTATTGTTTTCTAGTTAAATAATTTACCCACGATCCCACAAGGTCACCTAGGGGACACATGGTGACAAGGAGTTCTACCCCAGGCCACCTGGCTCCAGGTCGGCTCTGATGTCTCCAACCACCAGAAAAATAAAGCCCATTGCGGTCGAGTGGATTCCGTTTCAGAGGACCCTGCCCCACGGGGTTTCCAAGGCTGAAAATCTTCTGGTGGGGCTCGGGTGGGCGTCAGCTTTGGGTGAGCAGCCAAGCCCTTCACCGCCAGGAGAACATTATGCGGATCACAGAAGAGCACTTAGGAGACCACTGTGACCGGGGGTGGGGACCAAGACAGAGACTTTCATACCCCAACTTTGGAGACTGCCCATGGGGGAGAAGGAAGGGGAGATAAAGCAAGGGCTAGATTGGTCACGGGTGCTAACTGGGGTGTTAGGGAAGACAGACACATCGTCCACTAGACCAAAACCCTCACTGCCAGCAAATCAGTGCCGACTCACAGAGCAACCCTACACAACAGAGAAGACCTGCTGCTGTGTGCCCACAAGACGAGCCCTCGTGGAGCAGAAAGCCACCACTGGCCTTGCGGCGGCCAGTCCAATGGATAGCCCACTGCGCCAGCGGGGCTCCAAGTCCACAAAGGTAGAGGAGAAATCCAGGCATGGAGGGGCTGGTTAGTAGTTTAAGCAGGCAATTAAATACAAGGCTGATGATCTGAAATGTAGCCCCCACTTAATTTCCAATTAAAAAAAATGGTTCTACACACACACGAGATACAACAGAACATAGAAAGCAGGGTGAAGGGAAGTCAGAGTACTTGGTGAAGCGGACAAGTTATTTTCAACTTGGTGGGATGGACAGGTTCCAGGGAGAAAGTGGCATGAGCAAAGGCATGCAGGGCTATGGTAGCTAAGTGTGCGGCATTGGAGGGAAGAGAGCTGCGGGAAGGGGGACCATCTGTGCAAAGGCTCTAGGGCAGGAGGGCGCCAGGAATGTCCTAGGGGCAGTAAACCTGCCCAGACAGCTGGAGTGGAGCAGCTGAGAGGCAGAATGATTTAGTGTAGGTACTTTAGAGAAACAAATCCACAGAAACTCATGTATAAGAGTTTTATATAAAGGTTAAGTGTGCATCAAGGAAAAGATTCCCAACTCAGTGCTGCCCAAGCCCACAAGTCCAACAGTAACCCATATGTCCAACACCAATCCAAAAAGTCCTCCTCCATATCTCACAAAACAGACGCAATGATGCCGACTGCAGGAGGAAAGCCGAGTCAGTGAATGTGTAAGCATTTCAGCCCTGGCAGGGGTCTCCACACGGCTGCTCCAGAACCCAGGGCTGCATCGGGGTAGGTCCATGTGGCTTCTCCTCAGGGATGACTTGCAGGAAGTCAGCCTTGCCAGCTAAAGCAGGGAACTGGCTAAGGCAGCTGCACCCTGGTCCGACCACCAGAAAGCAAGAGACCTGAGAACTTGAAAGGCTAGGCTCACGGAGCCATGTATCCCTCTGCCCTTCAAACAACCCCACCTGTGTTTGTCGGCCAGGTTGGCACCATAAACTCACTACCTCAATGATGATGGCCCACAGGGCAGCAGGACCCTCGCGTGTGGTTGTACCAGATTCCCCATCTTCCTGATGGCCAGGGCTGTTCTTTTTGTATTTATCTTGACCCCAAGAGTGCAATGTAAGCTAGCACAGCACGGCCTGTGACCACTGCTCCTTAGGATGCTTTTAAGTGGAGGCTTCGGAATCTGCCGGCCTTTTTTGGAGATTGCACACACTACGAGGCCCCAGAAGTCAAGCAAGTCTCATCCGAGTGGCTTCTGCTATCGCTCCCATCAGCCCCTCTTACACGAGTGGAGAGCAATAACGTCTACCTGGGTTAAGGGTGCTGCTATGAAAACATCAGTCTGTAAATGGCCCTTGCATTTTAATTACGAGCACATCTGACAAATTTTATACTCAAACCGTACCCCCAGCATACCCGTTAAACTGGTGGCTAGCCACATCCTTCTACTTGACCCCAGATCGCACTAGCAGTTTACAAACGTAAAACTGTGATACAGGACCACCCAGCAACTCACCTGGGCTCGGTGTGCAGCAGCGGCAGAATCAAGGTGTTCCCGCCTGGTGAAAGAACAGGGCATACAGAGGCGACTTGCCTCTCTACCCTTCTCTGTGCCCACCCCACCCCACGCCCAGCACAAGGCCTGAGAGAGACCCTGACCAGAGTCCCTGAGAGCCTTCGGATTTCAGACGTCTACGTCTCAATCACAAGAACATGCTCTTGGAAGGGCACAGTGAACTATCCCAGTCACAAGCCGGTGGGCTGAAGTCAGAGAAGCTAGCTGAATGCAGTGAGTCACCCGCCCAACAAACACAGAACCTTCCCCATGCGCCGCTCCCATCATGTGCAGAATTTCCAGACCCCCATTTGCTGTAGTTCCATGGGAACCCTGGAAGCTATAGATACTCACGAGCAATAACCATTAGCCACTTCTCTATTTCTGGTTTTCAGTCTTTTAAAAGTAGCAAACCAAAAGTCCTTTTTCTTTCCCCCAAGTTCAAAAATGGTAGGGCGCCTTTTACTCCCATTTTATTTTTGGCATAAACAACTCCAATTTATTTCATTTTCCAGATTAAGCCTTGGAAGCCCTGGGGGCGGGAAGACACGGGGGGGGGGGGGGGGGATCTATCCACAGACCAAAATGCAGCCGAGAGGAGGGAAGAAGAGACAGCGGTGGCTGCTGCCCCAAGAGCCAATGAACTCCCTCTGGAAGGAGGCTGGAAATGGCAGGCGACTGGTGTGTGGTAAAATAAAGGATTTCCTGGGTGGGACAAGCCTTTAGGGTGCTTGGTTGCTGACTGAAAGGAAGCTCAAGTCTATTCCAAGATGCTTTGGGAGGAAGTGCATCTACTTCCAAAACATCGGCCACTGAAAACCCTACAGAGCATAAGACACATGTGGGGTCAGGTTGAGTGGGAATCTGTGGCCACTGTGAATTAGTATGCAGAGTGCAACCTGCCCCTGCCCTCTGGCAGCTTAGCAACTTGGGACAGCAGATGGCCCTTTAGCTGTGGGGCTGCCCTTCTTTTTAAGGGACAGGGAGAAAGATGGGGCTTTCTACTCCCATCGAGAGTGGAGTCTCGGAAACCCACAGGGCCAGCTCTAGCCTGTCCTATAGGGTCGCTGTGTTCATCAGGGGTGTCTAGAGAAACAAATCCAGGGACAGTCATTTGTGTATAAGAGAGAGCTTTATATCAAAGAGCAATTGTATATTAAGAAAACATCCCAGCCCAGTCCAGATCAAGTCCGTAAGTCTGATGTTAGCCCTTATGTCCGATGCTAGTCCATAAATCCCTCTTCAGACTCACACAGCACATGCAATGATGCCAAATGCAGGAAGATCACAGGCCGGTGGGTAGAAAGTTGTGTGGATCTAATGCCAGTAGAAGCATCTCAGTGCTGGCTGCTCCTGCTTTCTGAGTGGGACTCCTCAGCAGGAAGATGAAGCAGAGAGAGAAGGTGGTCCTCCTCCAGGGAGAAAGGAAGTTTCCAGAATCCTCATGAGAAAGCCATACCCACAGTCAATCATGCTATCACCTGATTGACAGGCTAGATCCCAGCCCTACACTTATTTATCAGTTGATATGAACTTATGTAACTACCAGTCACTATGAGTCAGCATCAACTCGATGGCAGCAAGTTTGGTTTGGGTTGTGGGGTCCGCTGGTCCCCACAGGGCAGCCCCAACACGAGCACTGGAGGACGCACTCTGGAAGTGTGGGTCCAGTGCTGCGCAGGTACCTGGGGTTATACGGCTCTTAAAGGGAGCCACAGTATCGTTATTTACATACAAGGAATCTGGAAGTCACCAGTATCAGAAGGGTGCTAGATTTAAAACCAACAGTCAGATAACAGCCATGCACTGTTAAGTTCCCCAACGTTGACTGACTACTCTGTGCTATGGAAGAGGGCACCCTCCCCAAAGTTGTCAGGGCAAAGCAGCAAGATGCTGCCGGCATTCACGAGGCCAGAACGCAATGCACACACGTACAAGGGGAGAAGAGGAATAATACAGCAGAGGTGCACAAGTTGCAGGTATGGGGAGGGGGCCAGGCTGGGAAGGGAGAGCTAGCTCCTACTACTTACTTGTGGCAATCATTTTTTTTTTTTAAGAATTAAAACCAGACTAGCCTAAGGTAGCCAGAGATGAATGATGTCCGAACTCTTCCAAGATGCAACTCAGCTTCAACCCCCACCCCCCTACCCGCCACACACGCATCCCTCCTGGAGTACATGCCGTCACATCCCTGGGTTCTGCAATTCACTGAAATGGCCCAAAGCTCACGAAAGTTTCAGGAAATGTCTCAGGTGGCACTGGGTGCTGTTCAGTCCCAAATCCGAAGGTCAGACTGAGGTGGGACAGATGGGAGGGTTCAGAGCCAGAAGCCAAAGATGTCCAAAAGCCATAGCAAGTCCTCTCGCTTCTGCCACAGCTCCCTCACTTTCCAGGGGAAGGGATGATGTCTGGAACTGGAGGATGGCACCATTATCCATCCAAGGGACACAGTGGGGCCTGGTCATGCCTGGCCCTGAGGTGGGATCTTGAAGATGTCATCAGGGAAATAGAGGGCAGCCAATTCACACCCTCGACTAAAATTCCCTGCCAACTCAGAGAACCTATAGGACAGGGTGGAACTGCCCCTGTAATTTTCCTGGACTATAACTGTTGATGGGAGTAGAAAGCACTGTCTTTCTCCCAAGGAGGGGATGGTGGTTTTGAACTACAGACCTTGCAGATTGCAGCCCAACACATAATCACCATGTCACCAGGATTCCTCCCCTCTACTAAAGTCAGGTCTCAATCCCATCTGATTCCTGTTCTTTGATAGAGAATGCCTTCCAAAATGGGACTATATCTACAGGCATATGAAATTCAGAATCTTAATATACACACAAGGCACTAAGGCTGGAAGAGCCTATTAATTGACTAAAATCATACTCTCAATTCTCTGCAGATGTGGAAACTTACCAAAATAAAGCCACCCTCACAAGGACCTCGTCCTGCATTCCAGCAAACAAGCCGGTCTGCGGGAGCTGGCCCTGCCCTGTGTGCGTGGAAGCAAGGCAGCACAAGTGACTGTCTTGGGGCAGGAGGGATGTCTGAAAGCTACAGCTGAGTGTTCTCCAGAACTGAGTCCAATCCTTGGACCAAGAGCGCTCGGAAGCTGCTCTGCCTCGGAGCTGCAACCTTATCTGGGGCTCTCCCCTCTCCTCGCCTCCCCTAGCTGATCAGTGTCCTCATTCCAAACTGGCCCTGGCCTCAGCTTCTCCCTTCCAGGTGCACTGCTAACCCCCAACTCCAGATCCCGGACCACAGCTTGGCCCCAGGACAGAACCCAGCCTGCAGGTTTAATGAGAATAGCCTTTCCATTTTTTAAATGGTTGAAGGAGGAAAAAACAAAAGAGATTATGCTGGAACAAGTGAACACTCTTTGAAATTCACATTCGGTGGGCATTGATGAAAGTTTCACCGGAGCACAGCCTGCCACCCTCACCCATTTCAGCACTGCTTATGGCTGCAGAAGCGCCACCAAGGTGGAGCTGAGTAGAAGCACCCGGGACCGGCTGGCCTGAGAAGCCAAAATATTACCTACCTGTCCCTTTTCACAGAAAGGTTTGCCAACCCTTTCACCGCTGGTCTTCTCTGACTCATCTCTCCAGCCAGCCCTGATTAAACCTGCTGCTGCTGAACTCGAACTCATAGTGACCCCACGGGGCAGAGGTGAACTGCCCCACAGGGGTTTCAGCACCTGTAAATCGTTATAGGAGTAGATAGCCTCACCTTTCTCTGATAGAGCAGCTGGTGGGTTTGAACTGGTGACCACTCAGTACTGCAGCCCTTAATCTGCCGGGCTACCAGGACACTTCCACCAGATTAACCTAAAATACTACTTCCACTCTGTTGCTCTTTGTCTTTGAATAGACTGGACAATCCCATTGCCTACTATTCCAGGAAGCAATCAGGCCAAATGAATAAGCTTGCTTCTCAAAAGTCACACCTTGGCTCTTGTAATTCTGATTTTTAGGAAACCCCCGGAGCCTTTAGCTGCCAGCCTGCCACTAACATCTTTCCAAAACATTTTCCGGCGGCTCCTGCTCCAGGAACACGGCACAGCTCCCGATCCTCGTGGCCCCTCTTCCCACACGGCACTGAGACCATCTGTTTGCTTCTGTCTCCTCAGCCACAGCAAGATGCCAGTAGGCAAGCACCATGCCTTACTCACCCCAACACCCAGACACCGCCTGGGGTTTTTGGTGAGGCAAAGAACCAAGACAAGCTCACTGCCACTGAGTGGACTCCAACTCGCAGTCACCTCAGAAACAGAGGCCAACTGCCCACTGTGGATTTCCCAGGCTGTAAATCTTTATGGGAGCAAAAAGTCTCGTCTTTCTTCCAAGGAGCAGCCTGTGGTTTTGAACTGCTAACTCTGAGGTTAGCAGCCCAATGTATTACCCACACTGAACTCAAGTCCAGGGCGGGCAGCCAGGCAGGCCTCCTCACTGCCTTGGAATGCTGCAAGCTCACTTTCCACCAAAGCTTTTGCTTAGACCAGCCTCCTCATCCTGCCTGGACAGCCCTCCCAGTGACTCAGGCCACCATTCTGATTGGGTTTGAGTCCCAGCACTCCTGTGTTGCATGTCCGGGACCAAGATCCTGACACCTTTGTGTCCTCATCCATAAGGAAGGGGATAGCAAGGCATCATGCAGCCTGTAGGGTAGAAATGCACAGGAAGCAAATGAACTAGGGCTTGGCTCCTGACAGTCTTAAAAAGCACCCGTCCTGTCTTGGGGTCTTCCAAAGACTGGACTCACTGAGGCTGTGCGTTTCAATATTTCATCCCTCTTCTCTCCTGTTACCCAACTGTCTTGTAGAGTCACTCTCTTTCTTTTGAAGCAGGTAGGTTTCCCAGGAGCAGGGGCCAGGTCACAGACTTCTTCTGAACCTGTCCCCTGTCCTAATGATCAGTACAAGCCATGGAAGACGGCTAACATGTAGATAATGAACACATGGCTGAATACAGGGTTCCAGGAAGTCTAAGAGGTGCTAGGAATGAGAGCAATGGGGAACTCCAGGAAGGAGGCAGAGGGGGAGGGGAGGGAGAGCAGGAATTGGAGGCGGACTGTTAACAGTCGCCTTCTCGGTAGGCTGCCAGCTGCAGGGTCAGCAGTTCGCAGCCACCAGCTGCTCTGAGGGAGAAAGAGGAGACTTTCTGATGCTGTTGAGAAACTCAAAGAGGCAGTTCGAGTTCTACTCTATCCTATAGGGTCACTATGAGTTGCAATCAACTGCCGGCAGCTGGTTTGGGGTTTGTTTTTTTGGTTTGGGCTTACTGAAAAGAAAAGAGGTTAGCTTTTAGTCGGAGGTGTGGGGAGAGAGAGCCACTGGGGGTCTGGCTGCTGAGTAGAGAAGGGTCAGAAGGGAGTCGTCGAGGAGCTGGTCTTCTTTAGGGAAATACTGCACAGAAAGCAATGGACGAACTGTGCAGCAGAGACTAACGCGGGCGGGCTCCCCTGGAGCTCACCTAGCTGAAAGGAAACCCAAAACCCCGGATTACATTCCAAGGGCTATAAACACAGGTAATGACAACACTCGCTAACACTTAAGGCGCTCACCACGTGCCTGGCGAGTTCTAAGTGTGCACACGAGAGGAGGGTAAGCAGCCTCGATGTGCCATCCATCGTGCAGAGGTGGAGGCGGAAGCCTGGGAAAGTGAGGTCACACACTCAAGGACACTTGCTAGTGAGCTGTGAAGTCCAGTCTGGCTCCAGGGCCCATGCTCTTATCTACTGCACATCTCGTCTCTTGTGCTCCAGTTTCAACCCCAAGCGCACTCCGCTAAGTCAGACTCACGGGACCCCATAGGACACAGGGGTAGTCCTGGGCTATCAATCTTCACAGACAGCACTGACACAAGTAGGAATTCCAGAACGCTTCAGTGTACTCCTGCCTGCAGTGTTCAAACACAGCCAGGGGATGCTGAGTGGTTTGAAATCTGCAAAGATCTGCATGTCTGGATTGACTTCATGTTCTACACTTTCTATCTAGGTTCTAATAGCCACTGCAGTGGCTACACAGAACGCAGACAGAATTCGTGATTAAAGAGTTTATTAAGAAGTTATCAAGTTGTACTGCCGGCGGGAAATGCTCAGGGTTGCACTGTCTATCGGGACGTGTTACAAAGTTCTGTCAAATCTAACAGATGCCCAAGGAGCACACGTTTGGGCTAAGCTACAATGGCCAGCAAACCCAGCCCCTGCACAAAAGCACTCAGTTTAACTTGCTCTGTGGGTCGACAAGTCCATAACTCTGGCTCCATGTTCTGCTGTGCAGGGACCTTGGGTCCAGAGGATGTGCTCCAATCGTGGTTCTTGCTGGTAATGAGATCCCTCCTCCTGCTTCTCAGAGGGCTCATTGTATGCACGGCAGAATGGCACTCCAGGGAACCCTGTTCTGAATTACTCACATGCTAATCCTTCACCTTTTTTACCAGCCCCTTTCAGAGAAGGGTCGTTTGCTGGGAGCTAGAGACTTTGGCTCCAAGAGCCACATTAAATCATTCACTGCCCCTGCAGTATCTTTTCATGGTATTTATTCCATCTATATGCTGAGAAAATAATCTGAAAGGCCAGCCTATGTGTAAAAGAATGTGGCAACAGGATTGGAGGAAAGCTTATTAATTGCCTGCAATATGCGGATGACACAACACCACCTTGCTCGCTGAAAGCAAGGAGACCTTGAAGCACATGCCGATTCTGATCAAAGATTACAGGTTTCAGGACAGACTGCAACTCAATGTAAAGAAAACCAAGATCCTCTCACAACTGACCACTAGATAACATCGCGATTAACAGAGAAAAGAATAAAGTTGTCAGAGATTTCATCTTGGCCATGGAAGCAGTGGCAAGAAATCCACTGATGTGTTTGCGTTGGGCATCTGCTACACCAGGTCTCTTTAAAGTGCTGAAGAGCAAAGAAGTCACTTCTAGAACTAAGGACTGAAAATACCCCAACCAGGGTATCTTTATTTATTTTATTATTTTTAAATCATTTTATTGGGGTCTCTTACAACTCTTATCACAATCCATACATACACCATGTCAAGCATGCTTATACATGTTACCATCATTCTCAAAACCTTTTTTTTCTACTTGAACCCTTGAGCTCATTGCCCCTCCCTCCCTCCCTCCCTCCCTCATGAACCCTTGATTTTTTTTTTCAAGTCTTACCATGACATGCCACCATGACTCCAACCAGCTGACTCCCTTCACCCACTTTTCTGTTGTCTGTCCCCCTGGGAAGCGGTTATATGTAGATCACTGTGATCGGTTCCCCCTTTCTCCCCACACCTTCCCCTTCCCCTCCTGGTATCGCTACTCTTGTTATTGGTCGTGAGGGGCTTATCTGTCCTGAATTCCCTGTTTCGAGCTGTTATCTGTACCCATGTACATTTTCTGGTCTAGCCAGATTTATAAGGTAGAACTGAGGTCATGATGGGGGAGGGGGAAGATGCACTATGGATTTATCAGGAGACCAGTCCCTGGAAAAGGACATCACGCTTGGTAAAGTAGAAGGGCAGCAGAAACGAAGACTGTTCAGGAGAGGGACTGGCACAGTGGCTGCAACAATGGGCTCAGCAGAACAACTGTAGAGTGGGCATGGGCCCAGTCAGCCTTTCATCCTGGTGCACACCAGGGTCGCTATGAGATGGCACTAACTTGACCGTACCAAACAAGAGCAGCAACTCGTTAGGGACGCAGGCTGCTGCATCTTTCTCCCACAGAGCGGCGTTGTGGGTTTGAAACTTCCACCTTACTGTGCTAGCAGTCAAGCACTTTAACCACAGTGCCACCCTAGAGTCCTAATCCAGTTTAGCCAGCTGGAATTGACTCCATGACAGTGGGTCTGGTTTGGTTTTATTTACCAGCTAGCAGGTACCCTGGTGATACAGAGGTTAAGGTGCTTGACTGCTAAACTAAAGGTCTGTGATTCAAACATACTAGCCCCCCCCCTGCAGGAGGCTCCTTCTCCCATAGAGATTTGCCTGCTGGTGTAGTGGTTACTCAGTGGGCTATGATCTGCATGGTTGACAGTTTGAAACCAGCTGTAGCTCTGAAGGAGGAAGACTGGGCTTTCTACTCCCCTACACAGTTACAGTCTCAGAAACCCACAGGGCAGTGGTTCTCAAACTTCCTAATGCCTCGACTCTTTCATGCAGTTCCTCATGTGATGGTGATCCCCCAACCATCAAATTATTTCCATTGTTACTTCCTGTCATTTTGCTACTGTTATGAATTAGGCAACCCCTGTGAAAGGGTCGTTCAATAGCCCCAAGGGGTCACGACCCACCAGTTGAGAACCGCTGCCACAGAGGGTCTCCATGAGTCAGCATGGACTGGATGGCAGCTGGAGTTAAAACCGATGGAGCAATTCTACTCGTCTTTCCGGCACCGCTACGAGTCAGAATGCACTCGATGGCCGTGGGTTAGGACCAGCTGGAGCCTCTGGGTGCTGCAAACAGCGAATAGTCTCCGCTGCTAGCTGAAAGGTTGGACAGTTCAAATCTACTCAGAGGCACCTCCTTAGATAGGCGTGGTGATCTACTTAAGAAAAACCAGCCATCAAAGAAGACCACAGTTCTACTCCCGGCACACATGGAGTCACCTAAGTCACAGCCCATCCGATGGCACTGGGTCCTTGGTTATTCGGCAGCTGCAGGGCAGTGGTGGAACGCCCACCTTCCATGTAGGAGGCCTAGGTTCAATTCCCAGCCAATGCACCTCACGTGCACTCACCATCCATGGGCCAGAGGAGGCTTGTGTGATGTCACGATACGGAAGAGGGAGCCCTGGTGGTGTACTGGCTAATCCCCAGATCAGCAGTTCAAAGCCACCAGTCATTCCACGGGAAAAAACGGAGGCTTCCTGCTCTCGTCAAGAGTTACAGCCGCAGAAACTCACAGGGGCAGTTCCACCCTGTGAGTGGGCATCACCTCGGCAGCAGTGAGAGAACACGGAAAGGTTTCGGTGGAATCTCGCAGACTCGTGTGGAGCACACTAGGAGGAGGGTCTGGAGAACTACTTTCGGCGAAAACCCAAACATCTGACTTCCAACCAGCCATGGGGCTACCAGAGGGCCGGGCAATATTTAATCCCGTGGTGCAGGGGCCGCCATGCACCTCTGCAGCGACTCACCACCAGTGGTCAGCTAAGAGCCCCGGGCAAGTCGTCTAACCTCACTAGCCCAAGGTTTACTGGCCTGTCAAAGATATCCCGCACTTGCCTTCCCAAATCTGCTGATGGTCCAGTATTTATACTCCTACTCATTTACTCTACGATCGGGACGCAATCTCGATGCCACTGTGCATTCCCCTGCCTGTGGCCCAGATCCAACTGTTTGGAACTTATCAGTCTGCAAAAATAGTCTTGGGCGACAAGCACAGACGGGAAGGAAGCAGTTGCACATGGCAGGAGGCAGGGCAGACGGAGATGGTCCAGACAACTCCTGGCATGCAAATAAATACTGCATGAGCAGAAGCTGGGCTGGCGGGCACTGCCAGGACACGCCCTAACCCACAGCCCACGGCAGCACCTGGCCCTGTCTGCCACACCAGCAGACCCCATGGCAGGCCCTGGAGGCTGAGAGAGCAGAGCCCAGTCACATCTCTGGCTTTGAGGCTGAGTGTGTGGCGGTGGTCAATGGGGAGCAGAGAGGGCAAAGCAGGTACAAGTGACAGGCAGTCATTGCTACCAATGGTGGAAGTTCACAGATTGCCGCCGGGAGTTGTGTAAGTGCTAGGACTTTTCCATTCCTTAAGAAGGAATCCTGGTGCAACATTCCTTTAATGTGAAAAATCGAGAGCAGAAAAGTACACACTGTATTTTGGGTAGGAATCTGCATTTCTGTACAATGAGTTTAAGCTGATGAATTCTCCAGTGGCCAGAGAAATCTTCTTTAGCAGTGCATGAATGGAGCCGAAATGATATTCAATTGAGTCAACTCAATTCCCTCTAGCAGGAGGCCAAGGTTGGAAGCCATCCACTTACTTAAGTGTCTTCCATTCGAATGACCTGATCAGGGTGATCCAGAGGTTTTGGAAAGTAAAACTGTAAGCACAAGCAAGCAGAAACTGCCCCACTAAGCACATCCAGCAGCAGCGAGTCCTAGCCGGCCTCTTTCTACCAACGCATCAGCTTCCAAAGACAGCACAGGACAGACAGCTGGCACGGGAATGACGGGGGAGGGGGGGAACGTGGACGGGAAAAGCGCCAGTCTGTTGGCCAACATCCTCGACAAGGTCATGACCAAGTGGACCCTGAACTGCTCTTGCTCGAGAGGTCATCATTCCCAGCCAATCACACATTCCCATGGCCAGCACTGCTCCCCCCCCCCGGGGGGGGCTCCTTGGGGCCACAGGGAGGAACCTCAGAGCAATCCTGTGTGTAAAATACAAACATTCCAGAATCCACAGGCAGACGGGTCAGGCACAATCTAGGAATTCTCAATCATCTGCACAAGACTATCAAAGCCAAACAGTGACTGCTTTGTCGAGACCATTTTTAGCACAATAGGGGAAAAAAATCGAGACACAAAATGCTACTAGTTGGTACAATTTGCTTACGGCTCCATATTCAGGGTGCCCTGCTCAGTCACTTACAACTTACTGCAGCTGCGTGCATTTGTGTGCCTGTAGAAACGCAGGCAGCCGGCAAATGGTGGCCGACTTACTTATCTGGCACTTATAGAGAGAGCAAAAAAACAACACAGAGCCAGTAAATCGATTCTGACTCACACAGACCCTGTATCAGGTTTCCAAGAATGTAACTCCTTACAAGAGCTGACAGCCTCATCCTTCTCCCACAGAGGCTAGTGGACTTGAGACACCGTCCTGCAGGTGGGCAGCCCAATGTCTACCCCAAAGCCCCACCAGGGCTTCTCAGGTAGTTGAACCCAATCCAAGACTATAGCCTCTTTAACCTCTCAGGACCTACATCCTTATGTTCCCTGTCTCCCAGGGTGGCCAGCTCAGGGGCTTCTTCATGTCCCACCCTCCCTAACGGCTCAAAACCAAAAATAATCGATTATGACTCACAGCGACCCTACAGGGCAGGGTAGAATTGCCCTTGTGAGTTTCTGAGACTGTAGCTCTTTACAGGAGTAGAAAACCTTATCTTTCTCCAGAGTTGGCTGGTGGTTTTAAACTGCTGACCTTGAAGTTAGCAGCCCAATGTGTAACCACTACATCACCAGAGCTCCTCCCACCAGGGATGAGGCACACTCAACTTAAGTACCCCTGCGCTGAGTCAATTCCCCTCATAGGGACCCTCCAGGGCAGGGTGTAAGTGTTCCCTGGGGTTGCTGAGGCAGAGAGACTCCTCTGGGCCCTGTGCAGCTCCTGGTGGGTTCAAAGTGCCCAACGTGTAACCCACTGTGCCGCGAGAGTCAAAGTACCCAGGAAATGCCTTGGCACTGATTCAAGTTGCCAGCTCATGAGTTTATGTCTCAGCCTGAAGGCGGTCCGGGGGCCTCACTGGTCAAGTGCTGGGCTGCTAGCCGATCAACTGTTCAAACCTCCCAGCCGCCCTCAGGGGGAAAGACGAGGCAGGCTGTTTCTGTGAAGAGCTCCAGCCGCAAAGTCCAATGGCACAATTCTCCTCTGTCCGTCCTTCAAGGGGTGCTAGGAGTCAGAACTGACTTGTTGGCAGTGGATTTGGGTCCAGTGTTCTTTCCTCCCCCCCGTGCCGCTTCCTTTTGCTCTGTCGATGTTTCACCTTACAGCCTGGTGCCTAAACACACGGGACCTGGAGGCACCCAGCCTCCCTCCGTACCTTACCTTAGTGGATGCCCTGCCAGCCCTTGGCCTCTCTCTGCCACCCATCTGAAGCCAGATAGATGTCTGTGGGCAAAACAAGGACTCCGTGGCTCAGAGTAACTAACACCTGTTAAGACAATTACTAATAACAGTGCACAGGCTCCCACTGGTCTCCAGGTGCCTAAAGCCCCAAACAGAAGGCTGTCGTGTTTGCCTCCCTAGCTCTGCAAGGCTGGATTTGAGAAACACCTGTGTTGGAAATGAACTGACACAAGCCCACACCACCAGTTAAAATCCTTCCCCTTTTCTTTTTCACAGGGAAATAAATGACTCTGACCACACGTTATGACCAAACTGGGTAGCCGGTTCTATTCCAAAAGTTCATTTGACAATTATAAGCAGTGGTTAGGATCCCAGACTAGCTCGTTAAAAAAATAATAAAAAGCATCTATAAATATAATAGCTCAGCTGGGGCTATGAGAGGATTTGCCCCTGTTCTAAGGTCTTGGGAATCAGAAACCCACAGCACAGAAGGCAGCGGGAGAGACGCCTCTCCTGGGAGCAGCACTCTCCCACCTCTCTGGGTGCAGCCAACCCCCAGCAAGCTGTGTCTGTACTGTCCTGAGGGCCCCTCTGGGAAGCCCACCAGGCCTGGGTCTTCCTCCAGGTGCTCCACAACGACCTCCTCTGGTGTGCCCCTCAGATATGTGCGTCTTCAAGGAACCTGCAGTTAACCTTGAGGGGGGAGGGGTGTGAAATTGGGGGCAGGAACAGACTCGTGAGGAAGGGGTGGGGAACCACCATCAAGTGGGCAGATAACCCCGAATCACTATCATTTGCCATCCTACGTCAGTGTCCCTGTCCCTTGGCTGGCCCCCAAGAGCTCAATCCTGGAACCCGTGAAGAGTTCAAATCCTGACTTCAGCGAATCTCTCAGCTCTCTGTGCCTCCTTTTCCTTGCATGTAAAGCAGGGACCCTGACAGTCGTCCCAGCTGCAGACGTGGATGGGATGCTAATGCGGAACAGAGCCTGGCACGCGGTGTCTGCTCCTCACCGTCCTGCCTTGCCAGCACACATGCAGCTGTACTTCTCAATCACAAGCAGTCAGGTGGTGGAGTTGGAAGCTGGGGGGCGGGGGTGGGGTGGGTTCCGGAGGGCTGAGGCTTAGCAGGAATACAGCCACCACAGCAAAGAGGCAAGGTGGGCAGAGAGGGTGGGCACAGCTGGGACCACCCAAAGCCCCCCTTTGCCTTTCGAGTATTTATTATTCACTTGAAACCAGTAAGGGAAAGCCAAGACTGCTCCCCTTCCTCCCCCTTGCAGTTCATCAAATCCTTCCCTGCATATTGCAATGAAATGCACACCTGCTGTTGACTCGGCTGCCATCACAGCAGTCCTGGGTACAATAGAACGAAGGAACACCGCCCAGTGCTGCACCATGCTCACAAGTGGACACCTGTAGGCATTGGTGGTGCCCTGGAAGAAAGGCCTGGTGTGGTAGCTACATAATTTCATGTCAACGTGTTAAGTAAGTTATAAGGATCTACCCTGTTCATCAGGTCATAGCCAATGTGCCTCTGTGTGGGCATGGTCTTCTCTTGAGGATTCTGGGGACTCCTGTCTTCCCCCCTGGAGGCAGGACACATTCTCCCTGGGAGACATTCCTGTTGACAAGCCACATGGAGTTACATTGATGGAGCCAGGCCCCTGGAGCTGAAGGAGCCACATGGAGACCCACCCAGCTCTGAGATGCTTCCACCACCACTGGATCCACAAGACTTTCCACCCACTGGCCTGTGATCTTCCTGCATTCGGCATCACTGAATGTGTTGTTTGAGTCTGAAGAGGAATTTATAGACTGGTATCAGACATAGGGGCTAATATTGGACTTATGGACTTGATCTGGACTGGGCAGTTCTCTTAATAAACAATTTCTTTTACATAAAGTTCTTTCTCATGCACACGAGTGTCTGTGAATTTGTTTCTCTAGTCTACTCGAACTAACACACACGGCCGCCTATGCCTGAAAACCTGGCCACTGGAAAGCCTGAGGACAGTTCTACTCTGACACGAGTGGGGACACCAGGAGTCAGCTGGCGTCTCCAGCCTCATCTCATGCAGAAAGACGCTGTGTCTCCCGAGTCTCACTCACTCACCACACACGCCGGCTGCTTCCTCGTGTGGGGCAGATCCCGCACTAGCAACACAGAGGAGTCAGAGCTTGGGCAGCCAACAGGCTCGGCTGTTCCTCGCAGAGGCTCCATCACCAGTACAAACTAACAGT
This sequence comes from Tenrec ecaudatus, assembly GCF_050624435.1. Taxonomy (NCBI): domain Eukaryota; kingdom Metazoa; phylum Chordata; class Mammalia; order Afrosoricida; family Tenrecidae; genus Tenrec; species Tenrec ecaudatus. Next base: position 135,495,008 of record NC_134535.1, read on the forward strand.
CCTTCTGTCCCACACCCCCACCACACACCGTGCAACCTGATTACTGTTACCTTCCACTGCCCGCCACCAGCCACTCTGTGGGACAAAGACGGGGCTTTCTCCCGGGAACAGTCTCGGAAACCAGAGGGGCAGGACCCTGTGGGTCTCTCTGAGTCAGCACTGACTCAATCGAAGGCAGGGAGTCTACTCTTTCTGAGCAGCGTAAGCGGCAGCGTTTCTCGCTCTGAGGAAACCCCAGTTCCCCCAGCAGGATGCACAAGGCCAGTGAATTAATGGCAGGGCTTGGGGTGAAGGTTTAAAGCCCTCCCTAAGAAAACAGGTGCCGCTGAGCCCCGCGAGGACAGGGGGCATTGTTCCTGTCCACTGACGTTAACCCAGACACCGTAATACCTGACACCCCTCCACACACACCCCCACCCAATCCGACAGGATTGGAGTTGGATTCTGAAAAGTGGCTGGAGGGAAGGGGAAGCCCAGAGAATGCGGGTACCTTTCAGAACAATGCCCCCACCATTCCCACAATGTGCTGCATTATTTGTGGACGCTAAAGACCGAAGCAGCAAAGCGGAGTCCAATTTCTGCACTTTGCCATCTGAAGTAGAGCGGAGAGCCTTATCTGCCGCACAGATTCTAGCCGAGGGCCTCCAGGTTTACGGTTTCAAACAGCAGCTGAATAAAGCCTGGGCACTAGAGATGGCCCCTTGGTGAGAGTATCACAGCCCACCTTCCATGCTGGTCCCTATTCTCTCCAGCTGGTCTCACGCCCACTGGGTTCCCTCCCCAAAATCAACATATCTAGGAGGAAGAAGAGAAGGATGGGGGAGGGGGAAGAGAGCCTCAGGACTGCTGTGTCGGACACCACAATGCTCCAGACCTCCAGGCCCCCTCCTTCCCAGGTGGCTCACTTTATGCCCAGAAGCGTGGCCACTACAGTGAAGCCTGTGAACCACCACTCCCCCGAGCACTTTCACTTATCACCGTCAGATGTGAACAATCATCAGGTTCTGTTCTGACTGTGGTGTGAACGCCAGTCAGCGCACAGCCAGACAGTCAGCAACTGAGGAGGTGTATTTCACAGTCTCCAAATACAGCTATTTTCAGTTCTGATGATTTTTTTCCTAAAGGAACAGCCCCTTCCCCTGTCCACAAAGCGGTTAGAACTAAAAAGAAAACCCTCGAGACAATCAGAAAGACCAGGCTTTCTGGTCTCATAAGAGCCCGGTGGAAGTCCCGGTCACCATGCCCCTCACTCCCCCTTCTAAACTCATCCGTGTGGCTCAAAGACAGAAAGGCGTACAGGGTGAAACGCTGACACCAGGGAAGGCGAGCTCAATAGAACCTTCAACCGTGGCAGGCCGAAGGGCCGCATGTGCCCAGGGAGAAAGCTCAGAAGGCAGGAAGGGCTGGGGAAGGAGGACGGTGAAACTGGTCTACGCAAGGAGGGGCAAGAGTGTGCTGTTGCATTGTGGGGACTGCAATCATTGTCACAAAATGTCTAAGAACTGTGGGACACACCACCACTTTGCTCTGCAAACCTCCCCCCAGTCACAGAGAAGAAAGCCTTGGAAACTGGGGGGCGGGGCTCCTACATCCCAAGGGGTCACTGCATGGAAATCAAGGGGACAGCAGTGTGTCTGTTTGTCAGGCATGCTCTGTTGTTGCTGATAGCGGGCTCCGGGTTGACTCCTACTGGTGGTGACCCCATGTGTGTGGTGTGAGAACGGCGTTCCATGGGGACGCTATTCTTTTGGGTCCTCAGGGAACCAAAGGCTGTGGCCTTTTGGGAGCAGGCGCCCAGCTGGTCTTTTAAAGCACCTCTGGGTGGGGTCCAGCTGCCAATCTATATCAGCTATCAGTCAAGGACTTAAGCGTTTCTGCCACCCAGGGACTCCTTGATGTTGTTGCTGTCTTCTTCGGGTCAGTTCTGACTCATCATGACCAGATGTGCCACGGGGCAAACCCTGGCCCAGTCTTGCATCAGCTTCACCCTTCTGAGGTTTGAGCCCGTTGTTGAAGCCACTGTGCTCACCCTTCTCTGGGGCGGGCAACCCCTTTCTGTGGTTTACCCAGCACGATGTCCTTCTCCAGGGACTGCTCGCTCCTGATGACATTAAGTCCTTCACGTTAACACAAAAATGTTTTTTTCTTCCTTCCAAGATTAGCAACATGGAAGGAACACATAATTCACATGCCGGTGCAGTCACTGACTCACTTGAAATGGTGAGGTAGTCACAATATCTCCATTTCCTCAGGCGACCAAATGGGAGCGCTAGACTGCACTGAACTTTGGGGATTCCAGAGACAACAGGTGGGACTCTATGAGAGACCAGGTAACAGATACAGGGCACAATGACTATTAAAACACCACACCCAGTATTACAGGACGTAAAGACCAAAAAAAAAAGAAAGAAACCTACCGCTCCACAGTGATGCTTCTTACTCTTTCTTTCAGCAAAGTGAGGCCTGAGAGCCTTTGAACCTGTCCCCTTGGAGCCTGCTGCATTGCACATGGGAGAGGTGGTAATGGGCTGCTTGCTGGTTGCCGGAGGCAAGGCAGGGCCCGCAGAGCTAAGATTTGGCCCTGCCTGTCGGTCAGGCCTCACCCTCCCAGAGGCAACGCTGGGTGCCAGCACCAGGAGGAATGAAGAAAGGCTTAGGGTTTCCACTTGGACATGAGAAACCAACAACCCAGATCCTCACCCACAGGACGACTTCACAGCTTCAGGGCCAATTGGGACCCTTCCCTCTGCTGTCTTTTCCAAGGTGCACACCATCCTTTCGGAAAATATCCAACACACCAGGCCAGGCGAAAGAGTTCACTTTTTTTCCTTGCTTGAATTTTGGGTCTAGAGGTCTGAGCTTTATTTTTAATTGACCATAAAAACAAATATGGGGGGGGGGGAGTTGAGTACTGGAGGTCAGGGGTGCGAGGAGTGAAGGGGGAGAAGGAAGGCAGCTATCTTCCTAAATGAAGAAGAGAACATGTAATCAAAACAGTGTTAAAATGTGGCGTTCCCAGGCCTCCCAAACAGAAGGAAAACAAAGTTACTGGGGTTGGTTGTGCATCTTTGGTGAGCTAGGCAGTAGGCTAAGTACCCCGCCCACGCTATCTGCAAAGCCCACTTGTCTCCCACACCTAGCCAAACCCAAACAGTTGCTGTCAAGTCGATGCCAACTCATAATGACTCTGAAAGGACGAGTAGAATTGCCCCTAGGGCTTTCAACACTGAAAATCTTCACAGAAGCACACCGTCACATCTCTCCCCAGCGAAGCGGCCGGTAGATTCTGATCAACAGTTATCTTGGGGTTGGCAGCACAGCGCTGAACTACTGTGCCAGCCTGGAAACAGGGCAGAGTCAACCCTGAGTGGCAACCCTCCCAGAGGCCGGTGGGAGGAAGAAAATCACAACCCGGCGGCCAGGCTGCAGATATTCACTACGCTACTGCCGTGAACATAAAAAGCAGGCGTGGCTGAGGAATCAGGTCTGGGTTCTGAGCCATACTCTTCAAGAGGAGCCGTGTCTTTCCCACGACTCTGGAATTAACCATCAAAACCCGCTCATTTATCATATTTACTCGACGAACACACAGGTTTAAAATTCTTTCCGACCCAGAATGCAAGGGGAAGAAAAACTGCTGTAGGGCTAAAATAATCTGGGCCACATTTCTGACCCAAGTACACCTGACAATCAAACATGGACTTTACAGTATCATCTGACAGGTTCTTCACAGGAGGAAGCAACCACGCCAGTAACATACACATTTGCAGAGCCAGCTGATGAGAGGGCCAAGCTTCCTAAAGGCAGCTGTGACTTCAAGGAAGATGTCTCTCTCTCTTCCATATAAAACCTAACTCTTTTTCACCCCTAGGGTGCAAGCCATCATCCTAAATGACTAAGAAACAGTGAGATGAGGCCAAACATACAATGATGTTGAAATGCCATTCTCGTCATCCACATCCCACTAAGAACAATAAGCCCTTAAAAAAACGTCTGCAACCCAATGCCATCCTTCTGCATTCACCCACTTCACGTAAACCGCAATTAATGTCTATGTCAAACACCACCATTAAAAGACTATAAACATCGCTTGTGTTCTTGGAAATTCTTTTCTCTGCAAGCCGACTGGGAAGTAAAATCAGCCAAGATGCATCAAAGACAGGCGGTGCAGAACCTCGCTGGAGGGGCCGGCCGGACCACGTCTTCCTAACACACCATCGTCCAAGAGCTGGTCAGGTTCTAATCCATGCCAGGCTGAGAAGCCAGAAACCTGGGATTCTTAAGGCTGTCACCGCCTCTGGCTCTCTGCTGAAACCAGAAATGGGTAGACGGCTCCCGGAGGGGATTTTTCAAACGTGGAACTTCTACCGCCGCACCCGGCCTGCTCACAGGACCATCATCTCCATCATCTCGTCATGCACTTGGGGATGGGTGGTTGTTGGTTTGAGAAAGGCTGCTCCCGCCACCTAGCCCCCCACTCCGAGGAAAGGGGAAAGCATTCAACGTTCCCGCAGGGGCCCTAACCGGAACGACCGGAGACCAGGGGCAGGCAGGCTGGAATCCGCTTCTTCGTGGAGCGCTTGGGCAGGTCCAAGGACCTCCGGCTCCAGCGAATGCCAAGTGGCCCCGAGAGCTGGGGCTCGGGCGCCAGGCGCTGTGCGCAGCCCCCTCCCCACGGCTCGCGACCAGGTCGCGACGAGTTCCAAACGTCTGGGGCCGCACGTCCAGCCCAAGCCCCCTCCCTCCTACGCGCACAAGGCGCTGGAAGTCTGCCCTCACCACGGGGACGCGCCCAGCCCGACGGGCGCCCGCAGGAGGTCACGGCGGGGGTCGGCCGCCGAGAAGCGCGGGCCGGGGGCTTCCTCCCCGAGCCGACTGCGCCCAGAGCGGACGCGCGGAAAGGGGCCGCCAAGCGCCCGCGGCGGGTCCCGAGCCTTCGGGGCGCCGGGCAGGAAGGCTCACAGCCGGACGCCGGGACGCGCGGCCGCCGGCTCCCGACCGCCCCCCCAGCAGCCCCGAGCCAGCGTAGGGGCCCGGGAAGCACTCCCCGCGCGGGGCGCGGACGGGACGCGCCTCCGGGGGCGGTTGGCGCCGGGCTAGCTCCCAGGTCCGGTCCTCACCTCCACCTCATGCTGGTGGTGCCCTCGGCGCCAGCGTCCCCGTGGCCCGCGTGGGCGGCCGAGCCCAACCCCGGGCTCCCGCAGCCCCGCAGCCCCGAGCGCCAGGCGGGCGCGGGCTACAGCGGCAGCGGCGGCCGCAGTGGGAGCAGGAGCGGCGGCGGCGCCGCCGGCGGCTGGGCGGGCACATGGGAGGGCGGGGGCTGCGGCCCTCCAGGCCGGACCAACGAACCCCAACGTAGGGGGCGAGGAGCGCAAGCGCACCTCCGGAATGGGCACGCGGGGCGCGTATTCAGAGACCCCGCGTCTCCTTACCAGCAGAGCCGCTGCCAGAATCCTGGGGGTCATAAACAAAAGGGGAAGACACGCGCAGTCGCCGCCCCCGTCGTCGCGGCTACCCCTCCTGCACGGCACGCGTGGTACATTCCTCCGGGCTCCGAGGGGGGGCGGGGCGAGCGAAGCGTTGATTGGCTGAGGCTCTTGGAAGAGGGCGAGAAGCCACACGAAATGGCCAATGGAGATTCACGGTGGGCAATATCAAAGCCGGCCCGACGGAGGACACTAGAGGATGCGCTTAAAGGGGACTTATTTGTTGCTCTCCAGAAAACTGGGAAAACAACAAAAACAAATACAAAACACCCCTTCACTGTCACCCAGTCAGTACCACTCCTTGCGACCCTACAGGACAGAACAGAACGGCCCCCGAGGATTTCTGAGAATTTAACTCTTTAAGGGAGTACAAAGCAAAGCCTTGCTCCCTTGTTGCTCTCAGAAACTGACGCCAAAATAAACTAGAATGTTCATTTCTGAACCCATCCACGTGAGAGATTAGGGTATCCTCAAGTGTTCTGAGAAATAGCTAAGCGAAATCATAAAGAGATTGGATCAGATATAGCTGATAATTTAACTTCTCTGCCTCAGTTTCTTCATTCAAAAGTGGGGCTGTTGAACAAGAAATGATCCCTACTGGTCTTTCGATCTCTAATATGTTTTGATCCTATGATCTTTTGTGTGAGACAGCAATCTTTGCATATATTCTTCACTTTGGGGGAAACATGTTGGGCTGCCAACGCAAGATTTCTAGTTCAAATCCACCAGCGCTCAGCGGAGAACACAATGAGATTTTTAGTCTTGGAAACTTTGTGACTCCATGGCAGAAGGTTTGGTTGGTTTGGGTCGATCGTGTTAAAGGATCTTTGGTTAGAACTATGAGGTCTTCCTACACTCAGCTTTCATCCAGATTATCACCTCCACTCCAGCAGATCAGTATTCTTTGGGGAACTCTCCCATCTTGAAGTTCAAGATCACTCACTGCCAGTGAGGCAATACTGACTCATTATCAGAGTTAAACTGCCCCTGTGGGGTTCAGAGACTGACGCTGTTTAGGGGAGTAGAAAGCTTTATCTTTGTCTCTGAGTGGCTGGTGGTTTCACACTGATGACCTTGTGGCTAGTGCAGAAACCTTGGAACCCAGTACCCACTAGGGTGGAGCGAGTCCCAACTCATGGAGACCCTGGGCATTACCTTCCTCCTACTTCTCACAAATCACCTTCTCCTTTTCCTGCTCCCACATTATCCGATGTTTCCATGAATAATTAACCTGCCTGTTGAACTGTCGGAATCCTTGATTTTAGCAACAGACCCCAGCCCTCTGTGGAGTAGCTAAAGTGCTCTTCTCTCTCTTAAGTTTGTAACATGACATTCAACTTGGTGTGACCAATTGTGCCTTCAGTCATACACCCAACAAATCCAAAGCCTTACAAATAGGGGGGCGGGGGGAGCAGTGGGTTTGATGTTGGAGCTTAAAACAAGGTAGTCAGGCCAACTTCTAGGCTATGGAGCTTCAGACCCAATCTACCTTCTTAATCTGGGGATTTTTCAACCTTCCACCATCTGATTATTCACTCCCATTCACTTCCAAATTACATCAGGTGTTAGGCTATGCTTTCTGATAGTGACACTTCCCCTGGCCTGACAACTTAGTCACCACCCATTATTAAAAGGGTTCCAGAAAGTGCGGTCCTTCCCTGAAACTTACGACACGCCCGTCCCATACATTTTGCGTCCCTTCACCACAGCCTCGATTCCCCGTGCTCGCTACCCCAATATGCATGTCATGTTGACAGACTAGTGTTTCCCTCTTTCATGATGCACACCGATAGCAGCGGGGGTTGACACTGACTTAGTGCTTGTTAGTTACTATCAGTTGTGCCAGTTACTGTTTGGAGGTGCTTTGAAGGCATCACTTCAGTTCAGCCTCCCATCAGCGCTATCAAATGCCTTCATCGTGCCACTTTATGACGAGGAAACCCAGGGTCTGAGGACTGATTTGCCCAAGTGCACTCAGATGTCTCATTTCAGTGGCCACTCTCGTCCTCCCATACAATGCCTAAACCCCAAACCAAGCTTGCTGTCACTGAGGGCGTTCTGACTCATGTTACCAAGTAGAACTGTTCCATGTGGTTTCCTTGGCTGTAATTGTTACAAGAAGGACACCTGGTGGGACACATATTAAATACTTGCCTGCTAACTGGAAGGTTGGCTGTTTGAGCCCACCCGGTAGCTCGGAGGGAGAAAGACACCCCCCAACCTCTAAAATATGAGAGCCCTGAAAAACCCTCAGAGGCTTTGCAATTCTGTTACATGGGTTGCCTCCATGACACTTAACCACTAGATGATCTTTATGAAAGCAGACTGCCAGGCCTTTCCTCCGCCATCCAATGTCATTCAAACCACCAACCTTTAAGCCATTCCCATTGAGTTAATTCAGACTCATAGTGACCCTCAGTACTTTATAACAGCAGTTCTCAACCTGGGGGTAGAACAAACCTTTTACAGGAGTTGTCCATTTCATAACAGTAGCAAAATGACAGTGATGAAGTGGCAACGAAAATAATTGTATGGTTGGGAAGTCACCACAACATGAGGAACTGTATGAAAGGGTTGTGGCATTAGGATGGTTGAGAACCACTGGTCTATAGGGTTTCCAAGGTCTTAAAAATCTTTACGGGGACAGAGAGTCTCATGTTTAGCCCTTGGAGTAGCAGGTGGGTTTGCACTACTGATCTTGCAGGTCCAACACTTGTTGGCATTGCTATCAATCTTTCTCACTCATTGCCATTGTGTCTACTGTAACTCCTAGCGACCCTAGACAAGTGTAAACCATTTGTGCTTCCCGGGAATCTTCCTGTAATGCAATACCCCCTCCTTCGAGTGGGAGCCGAGGGCCTTCTGTGTACCTATTTTGCATTAAAAATCCCTGGCACTGAAAAAAAAAAAAAGTTTTTTTAATTTAAAGAACTTAACCATAAATAAATAAATAAACCTATAGCATTTCACACAAAAGATACAATCTAACAGACATCATGTTTTGGAAACTTGTATCTTTTAAAGTTTTATGAACTTCCACAGCCATAATATCATGTCATCCTGGAAGCGCCATGTGAGGGGGGAGGAGCGGCTTGTTTACAGATGAGGAAGGAAACTGTGGCTCAGAGAGGCTGACCAATTTGGCCAAGGTAGCCAGGCTGGTAAATCATGCAGTTGGGTTTTCCAAGTGGCACATTCTTTCCACTGCAAGCCTTGCCCTGGGATGGAACACAACCTTTTTCCTTTTTTTTTTTAACCGCACATGTAACAACTAGAGAAGAGGCATAAGCAACAAAGGAAACAAAATAGCAAAGCCTCTGCCATGACCTGGGAGGATTATGCAAGAAGTCCTCTCCGTGGACAGTCAAGAAAGACCTTCTAAAAAGAGGGGGAAAGCATTCTGTATGTGTCTTTTTACTGGCTATGTGTTTATGTTCTGTCCTGGAGATTACCATCTTTGACACCTCTGGGAAGTTCAATAGCAAAGGACAAGAAAAACTGCTTGTCCCCCTCCCCACACTCCTGCCCACTGCCCAGTGGTTGAGGAGCAGGGGCGGGGGCGGGGAATCGGTGCCCATCATCAGAAAGGGCCTCCAGGAGCGGTGGTGCTGCCTATCAGTTTGCAGAGATCCTGGATTGTTTCTTAGCAAACTACTCTCTTCTTACACAGCCTGGAAAATACAGGCTGGGCCAATGGCATTACTTTTTATAAACTGCTGAAATCCCCCAGCACAGAGGCCGACATGTTGACAAACAGAATGGGGAGTCAATGAACTTTCAACTCGGATGCAGAAGCCGGAGCAGAGGTAATTCTGAAGTCAGTATTCTGAGTCACTCTTTGCCTGTTCGTATTCCACTCCCCTTGGCTTTCCCGTCTTTTCACATCCCCAGGAAGTTCTGAAACCTCTACATCTCAGGTGCTCTCTTTATGCATCTAGACGTGTCGCTGCCCATTCAACAAATGAACAGGTACACAAAATGTGGCCTAGACATTACATAGACTATTACTCAGCCTTAAGTGAGAAGTGAGTTTCTGATACACGGAACGACATGGATGAACCTTGGACACATGATGCCGAGCTTGGCTGATTACCAAAAGGTCAGAGATTTGAATCCATCAGCCACTCTGTGGGATTGAGACATGGCAGGCTGCTTCTGTGTTTATAGTCACAGAAAGCCACAGGGGCACTTCGACTCTGTCCTACAGGGTCTCTGAGTCAGAAACGACACCATGGCGGTAGATTTGGTCTTGAGAAGGGTCAAGGAAGACTATAGGAACTTGCTCTGCTAAATGTAGAAGGAAAAGCAATTGGGGGTGGGGGGTAGGGGTGATTTTGAGCACTTCATAAACAAATTTCATCACTGAAAGCAAGGAAGGTGTGATCGTAATTTTCATGCAATGCCTTAATATGTTAAGCAAAAGATGAATGTGTGTAACTTGTACTTTGAGCTGATATTTGGATAAAAATTATCTTTTAAAATGGTGTCAGGACAATGGATGGATGTATGGCTTGTGATAAGAGTTGTACGAGGCCCCAATAAAATGATTTTTTTTAAAATTACAGCCAATGAGCCGATACCAAGGGCTCAAGTAGAAAGAAAATGTTTTGAAAATGATGATGGCAACAAATGTACAAATGTGCTTGACACAATGGATGGATGGAAGGATTGTGATAAGAACTGTAAGAGCCCCAATAAAATGGTTTAAAAAATTATGTCAGGAATTTGAACAGGGGCACCATTTCAGTGCTTTCCCTGAGTGCTATTTTTTATAGCTACATCTCTGCTGAGTCCCATGCGTGCTCACGCGGACACACATACACACACACACCCCTGCCTGTCCCAGGGTGTCAGCTGGACCCACTGTGTCTGTGGGGCCGTTGTACTCGTTCTGAAGGAATAAAGACATCACTGTCCCGGAAAACAAAACAAAGCAAAACATTATGCTGAGTGAAGTAAGCCAGCCACAAAAGGACAAATACTGCTGGATCCCATTTTTATGAAATCTCTAAGGCAGGCAAATGCAGAGAGGAGAGCTAATACGCATAGCTGGAGGCTGGTGGGAGGGGAATGAGGAATTATTGCTGAAGGGATCATGAATTTTGGAACTAGATTGTGGTGACAGTTGCACAATACCATGAGCATAACACAATGCCACCGAGTTGTGCACATCAAAGTGGTGGAAACAGCAAATATTTATTATGTATATTTCCCTACAATAAAAAAAAGAAACAGAAACATTTATTGGGCACCTACTGTGTGTGAGTCTAGAACTGTCAGGTCTGTAAGTTTTTTTCTAATGGATCTTGTACAAAGCCTGTAATTGCTAAATAGATGAAGTAGATAAACCTCAAGCCAAACTTGATAAGGAATAATTATTCTGAGATCTTCAAAAGGTGTGTGACAGGATATATCTCCAGGTAACCACACAAGTTTCTGCTGGAAACAGGGCTTTGAATGGGTTCTTTTGGTTCAGACTAAATGATAAAGTGACATCAGAACAGACCCAAAATTATAAATTGTGGCTGTACAGGAACAATAACCAGAGCAGAAAAAGATATGAGTGAACACACTGCTAGAAATGAAATTCCCTCTTAGAAAACAAAAAAACAGTGCAACCAAATCTCTTGATCAGTAGAGTTGGACACAATGGAGGCCAGCTCAGACATGGTGACCAACCACAGTTCTTTGGATGTGTGTCTCTCTCCACTGTCCTAAAACTTTCCAGCCTTCCACATCAGACTCGTTAGTTTATTGTGCCAACCTGGCCAATAAACACATGTGGTGTTAATTGAAGGGCAGAGATATAAATGGCTCGGCGAACCTTGCCTTTCTAGTTCTCGGGTTTCTTGCTTTCTGATGGTCGGACCAGGGTGCAGCTGCCTTAGCCAGTTCCCTACTTCACCTTGCAAGGCTCATTTCCTGCAAGACATTCCTGAGGAGAAGCTTCATGGACCTACCCAGATGTGGCCCTGGGTGCTGGAACACCTGTGTGGAGACTCCTGCCAGCGCTGAGATGCTTACACACTCACTGACTCAGCTTTCCTTCTGCAGTCAGCGTCGTAGTGTGTGTTTTGTGAGATGGAGGAGGACTTTGTGTATTGGAGTTGGACATATGGGTTAATGTTGGACTTGTGGGCTTGGATAGCACTGGGTTGAGATGTTTCCTCGATGTGCATTTAACCCTTATATAAAACTCTCTCTTATGTATGAATTTTGTCTTATTCATCTGTTTCTCTAAAGTAACCAGACTAACACAGATTCCCTATGCCTTTTTAAAGTTTTCCATTCCAGGGATTTTACCTATAATTCTTTCCATTCCAGTTATCATTCCGGTACAGCAGCATTTTACAAATTCATGTGTTCTAATTTCACTGCCTTGGACATTAGCTGAATCTTTGGGCAAGCCTGCTTGGAAAGCGCGAGGGGAGGAGAGAAAGCATCGAGCTGCCTTCTGGGAGAAAGTCAAGGTGATGAAGATGGACACGTGTGTTTGCAAAGAAGATGGAAAATAGAGGCTATCCCAAGATGATTTGCTTGTTAGAAACAATGTTTAAACTGTAATCGGACCATTAGAAGAGCTGCAGTATGTTTTGTCTGATTTTTAAGTTAAAAAGATATTTTCTGAACCCTAACCCTAACCCTAACCTAACCCTAAGTCTAAACCTAACCCTAACCATAACCCCTAACCCTAACCCTAACCCTAACCTAGCCCTAGGTCTAACCCTAACCCTAGGTCTAAACCTAACCCTAACCCTAGATCTAACCCTAACACTAACCCTAACACTAACCCCAACAACAACAAAAAAGATATTTTCTGATTTCTAAAGTAATACAAGGTCATTGTAGAAATAGTTTGTATAATAGAGAAAAGTATAAGTAAAAATTACCCATTACTTACAGCAGCATGTCACTGCTGTTACCTTGGTGGATATTTTTGTGTGTGTATTTTCCCAGGTGTGTGTGTACAGAGTTTCGTGGGCATCTCCTTAACAACATTTGATCGAACTTCTTTGCAATCTACTTTTCTCATGAAAAGGAAAGTTTGTGATGTGGTTGAATGATTGAATTGTATGCTATGTGGATCATATTCTAATACAACTGTGAAAAATAAAACAAAAAGACAATTTAACAAAAAGGAATGAAAACAAATAGAAGCTTTGTTATTTGGCCCGGCATTGTGTATTACTAGAGAGCATGGTGCTAAATGGCTGCACCAGTTAGCTGTACCTTAAGTAGCATAACCCAGATCCTGTGTAAGTTAGCAAGGTTATTCAATATCATGTGTCACCACAAGGATCGTCTGGATCTGCAGATGATGAGAGTTTTTTCATGACTTCCTTTAGAAGGAAAATTGCTTGGTCCGAGGGCACTGAGCACACATTGCCAAATTGTCTTCAGGAAGTTGATCCCAATTCACACTCCCCACCCACCCCACCCCACCCCACAGCCAAGTACTAAGAAGCCATTTCAGCAAACCCAGACAGTTCTCATCTTTTCCAGCCCTTGACAGTTGTTTTAAAAAAAAAATACTCTTGTGATTTTACTTATCTTAGGGGGTGTTTTGGTTGGTTGGTTTTCTTTTTAGGTTTTGTGTGTGTGTGTGTGTGTGTTTTGTTTTGTGTTTATTTCTAACCTATCAAGGGGATAAGTATAATTCTCCTTCCAAGTTTCCTGGGATTGAACGACATAATGAGCAGTCCCCCTTTCCTCCATTCAAGCACCCTTCCAGCGAATCTCAACCAAATGACATGGGCGGCATAGTAGAATCTGCTCAAGCTATCAATGACCAGACTAAATTCAGTGCCATTTCCCCTGAACCAGTGAAACAGGGGAGGCAGAGACGGCTCAAAGCAATACCAAAACTACAAATGGGAACTTTGAAAGGTTAGGAAGCCTTTCCGGATGGGAACTTTGAAAGGTTAGGAAGTCTTTCCAGAGGAGCTTTTCCAACAACGAGGAGCTATCACCCTTCTGGTTTATATTTGGTATTGGCTAGAACTAGGAGTCTCTGGGTGGCACACGTAGTTAAGTTCTCAACTACTAGCTGAAAGGCTGGCAGTTCAAAGCCAATGTGGAAGAGAGGCCTGGGCATCTGCTCCCCAAGGTTGCAGCCTGGAGAACCCTATGGAGCGTTGTTCTACTTCCTGACACACAGCGGCTCGCTGTGATGGCAACCAACAAAAACAACAACCACCACCACCACCACAGGCCAACATGAAAATGTTCCTGGTGGCACAAGCAGTTAAGCGCCAGCAAGTGAGCTCTTCAAGCCCTCCCAGGAATGCCTCGAAAGACCGGCCTAGCAGTCTGCACACATCGAGTCAGAATCAACTCACCTGCAATTGTGTTTGGTTTGGGATTTTTTAATATTTAAAATCAGTGTGGATTTAGGCACTAACACCCCCAGTGCTGTGATGCCAGAGAGAGGGAGAGCAGTCCATCTATACTGTTCGTACGCTCGTTTAGTTTTCTTGTCTCAGCTGTAGTGAGTGTTCTGTTTGCATTTTTGCTTCGTGTTTACCTGTGCGGCATCCCCTCCTCTCCGATGGTCAGAAACCTGATTTCCCATTGGACCATGGTTCTCAACCTTCCTAATGTGTGACCCTTTCATACAGTTCCTCATGTTGTGGTGACCCCCCAACCATAACATTATTTTCGTTGCTACTTCATAACTGTAATTTTCTACTGCTATGAATCATAATGTAAATATCTGATATGCAGAATGTACCAGGTGACCCCAGTGAAAGAGTTGTTGGACCCCGCAAGGGGTTGCAACCCACAGGTTGAGAACCACTGCATAGGAGACATTGCCCATCCCTGACCTCTGGCCTTGCAGTTTAGAGGTACTTGTCCAGAACCCCAGCTATAAGCATTGTTCTTATTCTTGTGAGGTGTAGTTGAGTCGGTCTTGACTCATAACACAACAGAAGCAAACACTGCCTCATCCTGGGTCATCTGAGTCCATTGTTGCAGCCGCTGTGTCAGTCCATCCCCTCGACCGTCTTCCTGGTTCTCACGGACCTCCTACTTTAAGGACCATGGTGTGTTTTTCCAAGGACTGGTCTCTCCTGATAACACGTCTAAAGCATATGAGACAGACTCTCTCCACCCTCGCTTCTAAGGCCATTCTGATGGTACTTCTTTCCAGACAGATCTGTTCATTCTCCTGCAGATCAAGGCCTAGTCAATATTCCTCATCAGCATGACAATGCAAAAGAATCTTTTACTTCATCGACTTTGCCATTCGCTTTAGCAACTCTACAATCAAGAGCAAGGTTCAGAGTCTCTTCTGGCACCTGCTTTGATCTTTTCTTTCATTTCTTTGTAATCGCCTTTTGCTTTCTTTATGGATGATGGTTTGGGTATCATCCCGCAGCTCACCAGGCTTCCTGCCAATAGTGTTCAGTGAATCACATCTATTCTTGAGGAGCTCTCAAATTCAGTGGGATAAACTGAAGGTCATAGTTTGGCTCTGGTGGACTTGTCATTTTCTTCACCCTGAACTTACATCTGAGCAATTACCCCTGGATCTAAGCATAAAGTCAATCAATATACTTCCTACCCCTGACCCACAGTGATCGTTTCAGGACTGGACACTCACTACTCAGAGGCAAGTCTTCTGGGAAATAGGCTCTGGCTTCCTCCTCTTTGGTTTTGATGTGGGATACAGGTAGCTCTGAGAACTAGCTACCTTGGCCTTGTGAGTGGAACCTGCCTAAGAGTGGAGTCAACCAGAAGGGATGAAGGAGCGAGGGCAAGCTGGATCTGGTCACATCAGTGAGTCCTGGAGCAACTCATGGGAAGCCAATTTCTATGACGCAATAGTTGTTTGTTTGTTTTTTCACTTAAACCAGGTTTGATAAGTTTTCTGTCATTAGCAAAACAAAAAAAAACAAACAAAGAATGCTGACTGACACACGTTGTCTCGTCCCTTTTAAGCATTCATCTGGATTGATGTCAGGACCGGAGGAAGACTCACTAGCAACTTGCAATATGCAAATGTCACAAAAACTTGAAGTGTTTACTAATGAAGCTCAAGGAACACAGCCTTCAAAATGGGTTACACTTTAGCAACAAACAAAATCCTCCCAACTGGAGAAACACACAGCATCCTGAGGCATGGAGAACAGATGGACGTGGTCAAGGATGTCTTTTGACTTGGCTCCACCAGCAATGACCACAGAGACAGCGGCCAGGAAATCAAAGCACTTGCATTGGAAAACCTGCTGCCCAAGACCTCTCTAAAGTGTTCAAAAGAAAAGATATCCCATTGAGCACTAAGGTGTATGACTCAAGCCACGGTATTTCCAATTGCCTCGGATGCAAGAAAGACAGAAGAATAAACTCTTTCAAGTCATGGCATTGGCAAACCAATCAACCAATGAATACACCGGGGACTGCCAGGAGAATGAACAAACCAGTGTCGGAAGTACTCTTTAGCGCGAGGATGGCGAGACTTTGCTGTCTGTCTTGTGACGTGTGGCACTGCCCCCTTTGGGTTTTCAAAGCTATTCATATTTAAGAAAGCATAAAGTTTCATCTTTTTCCCGAAGAGCAGCTGATTAGTTCAAACAGCAGGTGCTGCAGTTAGCTGCCCAGCGCTTAATCCTCCACGCCACTGGAGTTGCTGATACTAGTATAAGGTGTTATTCATAAACTACAGCAGAAACCAACCTCCTGGAACTTAGCATCAACAACTCTGCTGCTGGTTCATTTCATCACGGTCCCCAGGAGTTTAAACTGCACTCAGGGAAAGCCAAGCTATCTGTCGGATAAGGTTCCCGGGGTGCCTTGGGGAGACTCAGAAGCCAACCTTGTGTATCCAAAGAATAAGAACGTCAAGAGGCAGGAGCAGAGTGATTTGGTAGAAACTCACTTCCCTGGCTACATTCTCTGCCCGGTAGGAACACTGAAGACATGAGGCCTTTGAAGGTTGGCTTGCCCTCCCTGCCTTTCTAGACTGAAGACCTCGTATGGAAGCACCCTTGACTTCTGGAAGCACGTGGGAAGCTTGCTTGGACTGGGATGTCCCAGAGCTGGAAGAAATCCCCTAGGGAAATTCTGGAGCTTACTCCTAGGCTAATACCTCATAGTGTAGTAAGGAAAATAGAAAAATCGTATTTTCTAACTGATTTGCAAGTTTTCCTCAAATTATGAGATGGGAAGGAGTCCTGGTGGCATAGCGGGTTCTGTGTTGGGCTACCAACCACAAGGTTAGCAGCTTGAATCCACTAGTCATTCAGTGGGAAAAAGATGAAGCTTTCTATCCCAGAAAGAGTTAAAGTCTTAGAAGTCCACAGGGACAGTTCTTCCCTGTCCTATAGGGTTGCCATGAATCGGAATTGACCTAATGACAGTGAAATTTTTTTATATATAGAAAAGCGGAAAAGAGCCAAGGTGGCAGACTGAGCTCTGGAGAGTCGCCAGGAAATACAGGAAAGCTTGCTAATAGGCCTTTCCTGGACTGACGGATTGACCCCGTGGGCCAAGAATGGGCTCACCAGAGTGAGGCTTCTGAAGATGGCACAGGACTGGGCAGTGTTGCATTCTGTCGTCAATAGGGTCCCGGAGTCAGCACCAACTCAATGGCACTTGACCACAACATGTTTTCATGTGCAGCAACACCTAAAACATTGCCCACATTTTAAAAAAATGTGTATGTGTATATTTTTCCCTTCCTGTTCTGTTGAGACTTAGTGTCTTGGGACCCAGGCCTCGGTCTCTGTGCCCACTCAATGTTAATATCCACAAAATGTATTGAAAATGCAGTTTGGCTCCTTCTGCAGGGAAGAAACCATCAGCTTCCCCACCCTATTTCCTTCTGCTGTTCTCCACATCGCCCTTAAAAATACGGAGGTCAACCTCAACCTTGCTGGTGCGAAGGTCAAACTCAGCCTAGCGGGGGTTCTACAGTAAAACCACTGAAATCCAGAATCTGCAAGGTGGGTGCGATTGTTACATAATCTGGTGTCACCTTCAGACTTAAGAGTGAAGGGTGGAGTTCAGCCTGTCAATCAGGTCACACCTTGATGACCTCATTTCAGAAGCACCATGGAGATAAAGGACTTGCTGGAGGCCTGACACACAAACACTCCCCGTAAGACACTCCTGTTGACAAGACACATGGAGCTATGCTGATGGCAGTCAGAGACTTGGAGCTGGAGGAGCCACGTGGAGACCACACCATTGCTGAGATGCTTCCACCACCACTGGATCCTCAAGACTTTCCACCCACTGGTCTGAGATCTTCCTACATTCGGTGTCATTTCATGTGTTGCGTGAGTCTGAAGAGGAAATTACAGACTGGTATCAACATATGGGTGAATATCGGACTTATGAACTTGATCTGGACTGGGCTGGGATGTTTTATTAATATACAATTACTCTTTTATATAAAGCTCAGCTCTTTCTTGTACACATATGAGTGTCTCTGGATTTGTTTCTCTAGCCAACCCAGACTAACACAGCAGAAAACTATCAGAGAGAGAAAACTCAACTATCTCCCACTGAAACGAGCGCTAGAAAAGTGGAAAGCCCGCCTCGTGTCATATGTGGGAAAAGAGACATGATGCAGAACAAGGCAAAGCCATCGAGTCCCAGCTCTCTCTCGTTTCTCTCGGTTTGAATCTGACTTACGTGACATGGCTCTGTTTTCAGTTGCACCAGAAAGAGAAAAGCGTTCGGGAAGGGGAGTGAGAAGGAGGGAAAGGGGGACATGGGAGAGACAGCAGATGATAGTGCACTCCTAGGAAGTAGACTGGAGGTAGAAGCGGCCCTGATAAAGCCTCCTAAGGGAACTAACATGCTTACAAGCAACAATTTAGCCTTCTGTCATTGAAGAGAAGTGCACAGGACGGGCCTTGCTCTCTCTCGCTGCCCCTCCACCTCACCAAGCCTGACGCCCTTCTCTAAGGACTGGTCTCTCCTGAGAGCATGTCTAAAGGACAGGAGGCAAAGCTTGCCCTCCCTGCCCATAAAGGGGCATGCTAGCTGTACATCTTTTTCCAAGACAGATTTGTTGGTTCTTTTGGCAGTCCTTGGTACTTGAATATTCTTCGCCAGCACCATGATTCAAATGCATCCATCCTTCTGCCATCTTCTTCTGGTACGGAGTGAGGACGTATAACCCACCCACTGCTCTCCAGTTGGCTCCGGTTGATGGCAATCCTATAGGGCACAGGGAGGCACCCGGGGACACATTGGTTACCGTTGGACAGCTAAGCACTGCTTGCGGCTAACCACTGCTCAGCTGTTTGAAACCACCAGCGACTCTGGTACCGAGTGACAACCTAAGAAACTCCCAGAGGCAGTTCCACCTTATCCTTAGAGGGTTGCTATGAGTCAGCATCAACCTGGTAGCAGTGGGTTTGGATTTTATAGGGCAGAGTAGAACTGCTCCCAAGCGCCCGTGCGTGCAGAGTGGCTGGTGGCTTCAAACCACTCACATTGTGGTTTGCAGCCCAACCTTATTCATCCACCAGGACTCCTTTAATACCGCGCCCTCCCTCGGCTCCCTTTGAGAGCCCGTGAACTTGCATTTGATTCAAGTCTCTCGTGCCTCTCTTCTCCTCCTCGATGCGCGGCATTGCTCAGGGGACTGAGAGCCAGACCAAGAGTAGTTAGACACAAAGCGTGGCCTCCAGGAGCAGACCGGAGGAGAAGGAGCGTGACATGGTAGGTGGCAAGTGCTGCCCCCGGAGCCTGTCTGAGAGACTAGGACACCGGGCGGTGTTTGAGTGGTCGATTTCATTATGGTGAGTGGGGCATGGGCATTGCCAAAGGGGATCCTCTTTCCTTCCGGCCCTGGTTCCCGTCTGCAAAGAGCAGAAACCCCTCTTTCAGGGGCTGTCCTGCGAAGCATATCACAGCCCCAGGGGAGGCGGAGTTAGAAAGAAAGAAAATTGGGAAGGATACATTCTAGCATGGTATCACCTGGGTGGGTAGAGATACGGGGAGGGTCTGAGGTATTATGAATTGATCTTCTTTTGGCTAATTTATGTTTGTTTTATCTTTTATGGGGGTAAGGGAGAGATGGGCAGATATGGAACATGTGCTTTTGAAATGAGAACAAAAAAGAGATGCAGATTTTAAACAACACCCCACCCCCTCAGCCCATCTCTAAACAGGAAAGGCAATGGGAAGAGCATCCGGGTCTCTCCCAGCCGTCCTGTGCTTTGGGCCTGAGGAAAGGCCTGGTGGGGGCCGCATGTGACCCCTCTGGGTGCCCGGGGAGAGAGAATCCTTCTCCTTGCCAGCCCAAGGCCTGTTGCAGTTGGGAGCGGCAGCCATGCCCTCACCACCACCCTACTTTCCCCCATCCTGAAGCCGGCGGTTCTTCCCCGACTCTGTCTGATAACTCACTGCAATGGCTGCCCAGAACTGACGGACAGCGCTCACACGGTTGGGGGGTTCAGTTTTCCTTCCACAAGGCAGGGTCAGAAAATATTAAGAGAATAGTTAGTCTTTTGTCCATCAGTGGTACTGCGCCTCGGCCAACAGCCAAGTAAGTGTCTCTTTCTCTGGTCCTCCGCCTTTCAGTCACGTGGTCCCTTGGCCGATCTCGGCCTCCACGGGCCAGGAAGCCAGCCCCTGCTCTGTGTCACAGTCTCCTAGTCCCAGCGCTGCTCCTCTGGTCTGCCTCCTGAGTTGGCCTTTGGTCTCACCAGGGCAAGGCCTCTGACACTTCAGGCAGATGTTTCAAGCATGTTCCACTGGTGGCTTTTCCTCCTCGATGGTCCTGGGAATTAATTCTCTTTGCCCTGCTTCTTAGAGAGCTCCCTTACAGCCAGGGGAGGGGCAACTAGAATGATCAATCCTCCTTGTTTGCATGATCCCCCTCCGGATCATTTGGTGGAAGATACAGAAGCATGGATAGAAGAGCCAAACCGGGACATGTCACGTCCACACATCTGGGTAACCATGATCGCAGGCCTTGTGTCTGGCCAGTGTTTGCTCCTGCATGAGAGCCCACCCTTGAGACAGCACCAGGAGCTGCGGGGCACTCTCTGTCAGCGCCTTCAGAGCCGCCCCTCAGCCTCTGAGATAGTCTAGGTCCCTAGCCTTATCAAAAAGAGATTTTTTTTTAATTTCATGGAACTCTTTGGAATTCCTGAGAAATAAAATGGCAGTCCTGAGAAGAGACTGGGGACAGAAGAGAGCTGGCAGCCACTGGGAAGACAACGGCAGAGATGCCACTACTGATTTCAAGGGGTTGATGGAGCAAATTGTTTTTCACTGCTATGGAGTTTGCTCTAGCTCCTAACCACCCGAGGCACAACAGAAGGGAAATTTTTAATAATTGTATTGGGGGCTGTGGTATTTCCATAACCTGCTGTCCATTTGACACTATTAGGGGTGAAGGGGTGGAGTCTAGCCTGTCAATCAGGTCGCAGCTTGATGACTTCATTTGAAGGCCCAAAGATATAAATAGCTCACTGGAGGCCAGACACGCACACACTTTGCTTGTCTTCCTGTTGACAAGCCACATGGAGAGCCTGATGAAACCAGAGCTCTGGAGCTGGAGGAGCCACGTGGAGACCCACACCAGCGCTGAGATGCTTCCACCACCACTGCATCCACAAGACTTTCCACCTGCTGGCCTATGATCTTCCTGCATTTGGCGTCATTGCTTGTGTTGCATGAGTCTGAAGAGGAAATTATAGACTAGTATCTGATATGTGGGCTAATATCAGACGTATGGACTTGATCTGGACTGGGCTGGGATGTTTTCTTAATATGCAATTGCTCTTTGATATAAAGTTCTCTCTTATAAACATATATGTCTCTGGATTTGTTTCTCTAGTCTACCCGCACTAGCACAGGGGCTCTTATAGCTTTTATAACAATCCATACATCAATTGTATCAAGCACACTTGTATATAAGTTGCCATCATCATTTTCAAAACATTTTCTATCTACTTGAGCCCTTGGTATTAGCTCTTCTTTTTTCCCCTTCCTCCCCCACTCTCCTATCCTGGTACACCCTTGATATATATTATTGTTATTATTTTCATATCTCTCATCATCTGATGTCTCCCTTCACACACATTTCCGTTGTTGGTCCCCCTCAGGGGGTGTGTGTGTGTTATACTCTAATCCCCTTTTCTCCCTCTTCTCCCCCCACCTTCTGTACCCTCATGGTATCAATACTCCCATTATCTGTCCTGGATTCTGTGTGTTGAGAGCTCTTCTCTGTACCAACCAAATGAAATACTATTACCCAGTCTTGCACCATCTTCACAATCATTAGTAGGTGTTAGTCTGGGTACTTTAGCAAAACGAATCCACAGAAACTCATGTATAAGAGAGAATTTTATATAAAGGATAAGTGCACATCAAGAAAACACCCCAACCCAGTGCTGCCCAAGCCCACAAGTCCAACATTAACCCATATGTCCAACTCCAATCTACAAAGTCCTCCTCCATCTCACAAAACAGACACTATGATGCTGACTTCAGGAGGAAAGCTAAGTCAGTGAATGTGTAAGCATCTCAGCACTGGAAGGGGTTTCCATACGGCTGCTTCAGCACCCAGGGCTGCATTATGGTAGGTCTATGGGTCTTCTCCTCAGGGATGTCTTGCAGGAAGTGAGCCTTGCCAGCTGAAGCGGGAAACCGGCTAAGGCAGCTGTACCCTGGTCTGACCATCACAAAGCAAGAGACCCAAGAACTAGAAAGGCGAGGCTCACTGAGCCAGTTATCCCTCCACCCTTCAATTAACCCCACATGTGTTTATCAGCCAGATTGGCATAATAAACTAACTCAGTAGGCTCAAGTGCATTGCCCCTTGGGGGGGCCTTCTCATCTAAGGGGTTCATGTAGCACTACGAAAGGACAATCGCCTATTGTGGTCCATAGGGTTTCCATTGTCTCACTCTTGGATATAGATTGCCAGGTCTTTCCTCCTAGTCTGCTTACTCTGGTAACTCCACCGAAACCTGTCCACCCTGGGTGACTGCTAGTATTTGAAGCACCAGCTATCCAGCTTCCAGCATCATAGCAACACAGGAGTCAACAACAGCCACAACAAGCAGGTGGTGGCACCTCCTGAGAAGCCTCCTTAGACACCTGGGAGGGCAGAGAAGGGGTTACAAGCTGAACTGAGATAACCCAGTGGAAATTGGTCTGAAAGTCTGTCACATAAACTTGAACTTCTCCACCAGCGTGTGACCAACGAGTTTGGTTCCTATTGATGCTCAGAAGGATCAGGTCTACAAGGCAGGGCCAGAGTGGCCAGAGTACCTTGTCAATTCTCGCCAGGGTGCTGGACAAATAACATTTTCTATGGGTATCGGAGTCCTGAGATAGGAATTCAAGACCCACTCTTACACTGTCCTCTGTGGGTCTGCCACCACTGCCTTCAGGAGGCAGTATGAAAACATGCATCTCCAGAGCTGCTCCTTTGTGCCAGCTCCTGCCTCAGAAGCTGGACTTGTATTAGCATCCCGGTGGGCATCGGAGGCTTCTGTCCATCTGGCATCTATGCTCTCTTGCCCGGTAACAACACTCAGGCCTTCTTGTGACAACCATGCTTTCCTGGGCCTCCCTGGGTGGTCCACAGGGCTAATGTGCTCAGTGCCAACTGAAAGGTGAGGGATCGAGCCCACCTACAGGTCTGATTATAAATTTCCAAAAAAGCATCCATCGAAACCCTCTGAAGTCCAGCTGTACACTGGCACACCCGCGGGTGCCAGGAGGCAGCGTCAACCTGACACCTGCTGGTTCTTCCTCCCTCACCAGGTGCAGGTCAGGTGGGAATGTCACCCTGCTCCCCATCTGTGTCGTGGGCTGCACAGGGCCCCACCCCAGCTACTCAGAACCAAGTGCTTACAGAGGGGAATGTGACCGCTAAGTAGAGAGACAGCGGTATTGAAAATAACAGGAGTGGGCTCATTCGATCCACAATACCCCAACGAAGGAAACAATGCTTTCTTCTCTAGAGGCCCCTGAGCTGGGCTGGTTCTTACTCTTCAACAGGCTGTTTACTGTCCATTCAATTACATGTCCTTCCAATAGATTCCCCCTACCCTTCCCTGCAGGGGAGCCCGAGTGGCAGAGTGGGAGATGCACTAGGCTGCTAACCACAAGGTCAGCCGTTTGAAACCACCGGCTGTTCCTTCTCGGGAGAAAGATGAGATTTTCTACTCCCAAACATTTCCAGCCCCAGAAACCCACTGAGACAGTTCTACCCTTCTGGTTGCAACCAAGGAACCGCAGTGGGTGTGGGCTCTTACCCTCTTAAGAACCCAATTTTTGCATCAATATTAGCTCCATTTGAATGTAAGGAAATGACGTTTTAGGAGTTAAAAAAGAACAAACTTTCCACTGCTATTGAGTGCCAAGGTCAGAGTTTGAACCCAGGTCTGTTTGTGTTTGGCAAGGACAGCCTGGTGGCGTGGCGAGGACACGTGCTTGAGAGAAAGAAGAGTCCAGATGTGCATTTCCCTGCTATCCCGCACAGGCCGAGACCAGGCCACGCCATCTCTCGGTGGTGGTAGCTCGCTCTAAAGGAGAGAAGCGGGAATAATGGTACAGTTCACAGAGCAGTTGGGGGTTGTTGATATACATGAAGGCACCTGGCCTATTTAATAATAATAATAATAACAATAACCCCAGACAAATCCATTGCCAGCCAGTTGGTTGGTGCAGACGCAGAACTGAACGACTCCAGAGCGTCGCAAGCCTGTACTCCTTCCCAGAAGCAGGCAGCCTGTCTTCTCCTGTGGAGTAGCTAGGGCGTTTGAACCACTGACCTTCCGCTTATCAGCCCGATGATTACAGATGTGCTTAATCATGGTTCAACATGTCTTCCATAAATGTTCCCGCCTCTTCCCACCTGAAACAATTATCTCTATATAACGTGTTGGCATGAAGTCGATTCTGACTCGTGGCAACCCCATATTTTCCAGGGCTGGAGAATCTTCAGGTAGACGGTCACATCTTTCTCCTGTCGGGCTGCTGGTGGATTTGAACCCCTGACCTCTGAGTGAGCCACGATCCACTGAACCACTGCCCCACCAGGGCTCCTTTACTGTTACCCAGCAAATCAAACAAAAATAACTCGCCCTTGGTCTGTCCAGAGATGACGGGTTCTGACGTGATCCAAGTATAGTCTCTCACGCACAGACAAGAGAATGTTTGAGGGGTGGGGGTGGGGGGATGGGACTTAGACCTCTGCCCCTCTCCCATCACTCTTTTTACTTTTTAAAATGTAGGGCTTTCCTGGACTGTGTCTGTGGAAGGTCTACCAGAAAATTCAACCGTCCTTTAGAAAAAGGATGCATCTAATCTGAAGCTCCTCCCAACATGCTTTTGGAGAAGAGTAAGAAGTTTTGTTGTTGTTCTTTTTAAAATAAAATAATTTTGTTAGGAACTCTTACAGCTCTTATCCCAATCCCTCGATCCACCGTATCCATCACATTTGCGCATCTGCTGCCATCGTCATTTTCAAAGCATTTTTCTTTTTACTTAAGCTCTCGAGATCAGCGCCTCTTTTTTCCCTCCCTCCCCACCCTCCACCTTCACAGTGATCTCAGTGAGGCACAGCAACACAGGATCCTTATCTTGAGGTGACACAACCCACCAAAGGTTATGGAGAAGGCAGGAATTACATGCTAGGCTATCAGATCTGAAAATACCATTGCCCCCAAGAAAGAGAACAGGTTTTCCAACTTGTTGGTTTGGGTCCTGCCTCCACATCCTGCCCCTGCCACCACCCCAACCCCCACCACCCACTTCCCTCTTCAAAAGGAAACGCACCATCATTTAAACATCTGCATTGGGCAAATTTCAAAGAACAATTTCCCAGAGCCCTGGCATTACACAGCTCCCCCCTAAGAGGTGGAGCCTATTTACCAAAACAACCCCCGCTGCCAGTTAGTTGATCCGGACGCCCCCGCAAGTCTTTCCAGGAGCAGGGAATCCCATCTTTCTCCCTGAGCCCACAGTGTCCGCAGAGTTCCTTCGCCTCTTTACAGTATCCTCATGATTCTTTTAATGGGAAACACGGGAGTCTCCAAAGACATCTTGTCTACGTTGGAAAAATTAGTCTCTCCATCATACACAGCAAAGGGGGGAAGGGTGTTTGTACCAATATTTCAGATCTTGCTTCAGAGATGAATTCCGATTTTCCCAGAAGAGGTGATTGAGGAAAAGGTGAGTCAGAAGATGGTCAGTGGGCGCGTCGGTGAACAGAGATTCCCAAACTCCCTGCCACCGACCAGGAAGTGACCAGTGTGACCATCTGCGGCACGTGAAAGCCAAGGGGGACTGCGTACAGCTGGCACAGACTCACTCACTCATCATTCTCGTCACGCTAGTGATGTTTCTGGTTTCTAGAAGCTGAGAAAACAGCCTTCTACATTGTGCTGGAGTCATTTCTGGGATTTCCCTCCTCCTCCATATTCATTTCTTCTCATCATGGCGGTTTTATTTGAAGGCTCTTTGTTATTGGAAGGCAACACACGGATTCCTGAAACCGCAGACTCACGGCTAGCTCATGGCTTTAGTTCCTGCACGCTGGCACTCTATCCCCCGTGCGCACAGATGAACTAATGTTGCTAACCTGGAGCTCATGCTATCTTGAACTCAGTTGTCCACTTCCTCACGGATTTTTGCCTCCCGGGTTTGCTTCTACAGCTTCTGGAGTGAATGCAAAAGATTCGATTTTATGGTCCTACTAGCATTTTGGAAGCTCTCTTTAACGCTGGAAGTTTCCACTACTTCAAGTTTTCATTCCCAGTCTAACTAACACAGTGAGGGATCTCTTTCTGGCATTTGGAATTAAAAAAACAAATAAAATTTTTTGAAATGATCTTAATAGAAAAAAAAATCCACATCAAGTTTTCATTCCCAGTCCAACTGAAACAGCAAGGGATCTCTTTCTGGCATTTGGAATTAAAAAAAAAAAACAAATAAAAAATTTTGAAATGATCTTAATGGAAAAAAAAATCCACAAGGGACTACGTTTCACCTCTCTCTAGGTAGTATTGCGTTACCTTCCTCCCAAATTTTAGAAATGTGTCATGCAGCCTTACACATGTGCCACTGACACCACGGCTGTGCGTGACTGCTCCCCTGCAGGTGAACGACGGTTGGTGCCTAGCCCGCTGTGCCAAAGTCAAAGGGCCTGGGGATGCAACACGGCAAAGGTTTTAGCCAAGGAAACTCTGGAGCAGTTCTCTGACGTAACACGTGAGCTCACTATGATTCAGAACCGACTCGATGGCAATGGGCCTGGCTTCTGTGTTTTTTGCAGTGCAACCTACAATAAACAGTGTGATCTTACAAAAACCTTAATCGCAGCGTGCTATTGCTTTAAACAATGGCTCCTCTTTACAAAGACATAAAACTGTTCAGTATGGAAACACGGGTATCATTTACACGTTTGAAATGTTACAAGAAACAATTGCAGAATGCAGGAGTCGTGCCTCACACCATACACAAAAACACATCCACCATGGATGAAATGCCTGCACATGTAAACTAAACATTTTAAATTCCTAGAATTAAAAAAGAGGCACAGCGCTGGCACGGCTGGCTTTTCACACTTGGTTGTCTAATATAATAGCGAAAGTACAAACCAAAAAATAAATGGGATTTCATGAAAATGAAAAACTTTCTTTTCATCAAAAGGCTTTACCAAAAAAGCACAAAGACAAGCCACTCACTGGGAAAACATTTTTAGAAAGATGCTTCTATCTGACCCTACAAAAATCTAACTACCAAAATATCCACAAAACTTGGACAACGTAGCCACAAAAAAGACCAATCATCCAGCCATAAAAAGGGCAGAGACGTGGATAGATGTTTCATCAAAGAGGACATTCAAATGGCCACCAAACACATACCAAGATGCTCGGCGCCATTAGCCACTGGAGAGAAACGAATCAAAACCACCGTAAGATGCCATTGCACTCCACCTGAAGGGCGAAGATGAAAACCAGCCTCCACCACACCTGGAAATAGCACATATTGGTCAAGAGGTGGGGAAATCGGCAGCCTTACCCATGGCTGACGGATGTGCAAAGTAGTACAGTTGTGAGAAACATTGTGAAGACTCCCCCCAAAAACTAAAAATAGAACTAGAACTACCCTTTGACCCGGCAATTCAACTCTAGGCAGATGAGGGTAAGTAAAAAAAATAGTACTATAGGAGCGTAGAAATCTTTATCAAACAAAAATATCTCAACATTGGAGGATCGAAGATAAACAAGTGGCCATCTAGTTCAGAAGCAACAAAGCCCACATGGAAGAAACACACCAGCCTGTGTGACCACGAGCTGTCAAGCATCAAGGACCAGGTATCAAGCATCAAGGAATAAAAAATCATATCATTGTAAATGTGTGAGTGCAGAGTGGAGACTTAAAGCCCATCGGCAGCCAACCGGACACCCCCTTACTGAAGGGTTGTGCGGAGGAGAAGAGCCAGTCAGGGTGGAGGGTAGCAACGATGAAACATATAACTTTCCTCTAGTTCTTAAATACTTCCCCCCCGCCCACACTGCCACCTACTATTATGATCCCAATTCTACCTTACAAATCTAGCTAGACCAGAGGATGTACATAGGTACAGATTGCAACTGGAAATGCAGGGAATCCAGGACAGATGACTCTTCCAGGACCAGTGGTGAGCGTGGCGATGCCTGGAGGGTGGAGGGAATGTGGGGTGGAAAGGGGGAACTGATTACAAGAATCTATGTATAGACTCCTCCCTGGGGGATGGACAGCAGAGAAGAGGGCAGGGGGAGACATCGGACAGTGTAACATATGACAAAATGATAATTTATGAATTATGAAGGGTTCATGAGGTGGGGGGAGTGAAGAGGGAGGGAGAAAATGAGCAGCTGATATTAAGGGCTCAAGTGGAAGGCAAATGTTTTGAGAATGATGATGGAAACAGATGTCCATATGTGCTTGACACAATGGATGTATGTATGGATAGTGATAAGAATTGTACAAGCCCCAAATAAAACGACTTTTTAAAAAATCCCAACATGAAGCTACTGTTTCTTAATGTGCCTTCTATGTAAGTCCAGACATTTCTGAAGGTGATGTTTCCATCTCTCTCCCCCTCCCCCAAAGAATTCTGCATTCTTCGATTTATGCAATGCCATTTCCCTACATATGCCATTGGTACCTTCTAGGAACTCAGTTCATGTTCTTTTTAAAAATGTCCTCTAAGTCTGGGGTACAAAAAGAAGTCTCAAGGGACAAGATCAGGGCTGTAGGGTTGATGGGGCGAACTTCCCCAGAGAAATTCTCCTGATACAGGTCTCTTGCAACCTTGGATGGATGAGCAGGTGTATTGTCATGAGGGAAACAATTCTCTGGAGCAACTTTCCCGGCCTGCTTCTCATCAGTGAAGTCTTGCGTTTTCTTCGGACTCTTCCCACTAAGCTCCAGTGATTGTCCTGTGTCCTTTGAGAAACTCTACCAAGGTCACGCCTTTTGGCATCCCCTCTCCCAGACAGTGGCCAAGGCTTCTGAGCTGACCTTTCTGCCTGACATCCACTGGCCCAGCCGAGCCACCCGGGAAGTCACAGCTTTGTTCAGACTTTGCTCTCTGGATTATATTGATAAATATAAGATTCAATAAAATTTGCCCTATAAAATCATCTCCATGAGCAGTGCTCTTGCTATAAAAACTGATGGGGAAAAAATGATCTCTCTCTGCTAATTTTTGTGTAACATTTTTGGCACCCATTGAGTCAAAAGCTCGCTGAGGCCAGTTAAGGCTGAAAATGCCAAACCATGTATGGTAGTTGCCTAACCTGGTGCCACCGTGAGAGGATTATGAGTGAAGGGGTGGAGTCCAGTCTGTCAATCGAGTCATAGCCAATGAGGCCTCTCTGTGGGCATGGCCTTCTGCTGAGAATTCTGGGAAATCCTGATGTTCCTCCCTGGAGGTGGGAGAAACTTTGCCTTTCAGCTCACTCCCTGGCGTGGGTGAGTGACTATCTACTGCAGCCGACAGGACACATGGAACCATGCTAGTGCCCGGAGCTGGAGAAGCCACATGGACCTACCCCGACGCAACCAGACCGCTGAAGCTGGAGAAGCCACGCAGAGACCCCTGCCAGCGCTGAGATGCTTACAGCGCCACTGGATCCAAAGACTTTCTACCCCCTGGCCTGTGATATTCCTGCACTCAGCTTCATTGCATGTGTTTCGTGAGTCTGAAGAGGGCTTTATAGATTGGTATCGGACATATGGGCTAATATGGGACTTATGGGCGTGGACTGGGATGTTTCCTCAATATTAAACTGCTACTGTATACAACTTCTTTCTTAGTCACATATGAGTTTCTATGGATTTGTTTCTCTAGTCTACCCAGACTAACCCACCATGTAAAGTCCCAACTTCAGCAGCTACTGCACCAATGGGTCAGTGGTGATTTTATGCTCTTTCACCAGTTGATGGTCTTTCCTTGCTTGCTTCATCTTTGAGGCCTTCCCCGTGTTCCTTAAGATGCTTCACTCATCTGAAACCTGTTGTTTTATGTGGACCAGTAAGCCTAGAAACTTTTCGCAAAGCTACAAGGATTTGGGGAGATGATCTCTTGAGTATCATTAAAATTTTGATATTAGCGCAGATCTCAAAATTGTTTTTACCTCGGCACAAAAAAAGTATCCTTGAGGAGTCCGAGGGGAAAAAAAAAAGTATCCTTTGTCTTTTGAAGCTAGCCTAAAAAGATGAAGTGTTTTACTGAGGGAACACGCCTTCAGTCTTCAGCTGACCTCGGAGAAGTGTTGAAACGTGTTTTTCTTGGGATAAACTCACACATCTATAAAGAGAAAACCCAGTAGCAATACTTTTTGTCAAACCTTTACATACCCAAAAGATTTAAAAGTAGAGGTTCAAATAGAGACTCGCACCCCCATGCTCACTGCAGTATTATTCACAGCAAGGAAGAAAAAAACAAAACAAGACCTCACTGCCATTGAGCCGATTCTGACTCATATCGGCCTTAGAGGACAGGGTAGAACTGCCCCTGTGGGTTTCCAAGACTGTAACACTTCATGAGAGTAGAAAGCCTCGTCTTTCTCCTGAGGAGCTAGCTTGTCGTTTTGGACTGCCGACCTGTGCTTCGACCCAACTCATAACCACCAGGACCCCACTATTCACCACAAATGAGCCAAAATCCATCAGCAGATGAGTGGATAAAGAAAATGTCATCTATACCTACAACGGAATACTGCAAAGTCAGCAGGAGAAAGAGTCTTACTACATGCTACGGGATGGCTTAGAACCTGAAGATAATGCTGCGTGATATAAGCCAATCACAAAAGGACACATATTGCATGAGTCATATAAACAGACAAGAGAAGACACGTGTATAAGAATGGTTGCCAGAGGCCAGAAGGAAAGAGGAGCTAAAGGTGAAGAAATATTTGCACTAAGGGTGGAGTTGCGATGGGTATAATTGCTGTTAATAAGTGTGCACTTGTAAAAAGTTGAATTGGCAAAAGTTGCATGACAGATCTATGTGCAATGATGACCACAGGAAAAGACTAGCTGCCAGGGCTGCATGTTTACTACCAAAAACCTCGTGGGGCTCAGTTTGTCGGTTTGGAGGTTTAGGGTCATGGCTTCCTGGTACATCCCACTTGATTGGTCTAATGCATGCTTAGGACTTTTGTTGGACTCCTAGTTCGCTGTGTAATACCTCACCTCGGCTCTTAAAAGCTTGCTAGCAAAGCAGCCATCCAAGGAACAATTGCCTGGAGCAACAGGGGCAGAAGGGATGACAGACATAAAAGGAAAATATGGATGAGCCAGTAATTGCGCATGCCTCCTTTGACCAGAGGAGCTGGATGGTGCTCACTGCTGTTATTAAACATTTGGGAAGAATCCTTATCAAAAGGGGGTAAAATACAGGGCAAAATTTCACATTCTCATGGATTCCAGATTTCCTCAACCCCTAAAACAATTGTCCTAATATGATCTCCCCTCCCCCCACCCCACCGCCTCTACAAGGTGATCTTTAAACCAGGTCTTCAAATCAGTTCATTCTGGTTTGACTTCCTGCTGAGAATTTTAATTTTAACCTCAGTTATACCGAATCCATTCTGATTCTGCTTTGTATCTTAAACCAAGATTACCCCCTGAGGTCTTCTCAAAACCAAACACTAGTTTGACTTAACTAATTTAAAAAAGTCTTCCTTGAGCATTCTATTCTTTTTTAAATTTTTATATCATTTTATTGGGGGCTTGTACAACTCATCACAATCCATACATCTACCCATTGTGTCAAGTACATTTATACATTTGTTGCCCTCATCATTCTCAAAACATTTGCTTTCTACTTGAACCCTTGGTATCAGATCCTCATTTTTTCCCTTCCCTCCCTGCCCCCACTCCCACACAAACCCTTGATAATTTATAAATTATTATTATTTTGTCATGTCTTATACTGTCTGACATCTCCCTTCACCCACTTTACTGTTGTCCATCCCCCAGGGAGGAGGTTATATGTAGATCCTTGTGATTGGTTTCCCCTTTCTACCCTACCTTCCCTCCACTCTTTGGTATTGCCACTCTCATCAGTGGTCCTGAGGGGTTCATCTGTCCTGGATTCCCAGTGTTTCCAGTTCCTATCTGTACCAGTGTACATCCTCTGGTTTAGCCGGATTTGTAATTGGGATGATGACAGTGGCAGGGAGGAAGCATTAAAGAACTAGAGGAAAGTTGTATGTTTCATTGGTGCTACACTGCCCCCTGACTGGCTCATCTCCTCCCTGAGACCCTTCTGTAAGGGGATGTCCATTGCCTAGAGATGGGCTTTGGGTCCCCACTCCTCACTCTCTCTCATTCACAGTGATATATATTTTGTTCTTTGATACCTGATCCTATTGACACCTCATGATCACACAGGCTGGTGTGCTTCTTCCATGTGGGCTTGGTTGCTTCTCAGCTAGATGACCACTTGTTTATCTTCAAGCCTTTAAGACTCCAGATGGTAGATCTTTTGATAGCCGGGCACCATCAGCTTTCTTCACCACATTTGCTTATGCTCCCATTTGTCTTTAGTGATAGTGTCAGAAAGGTGAGCATCATGGAATGCCAGTTTAATAGAAGAAAGTGTTCTTGCATTGAGGGAATACTTGAGTGGAGGCCCAATGTCCATCTGCTACCTTACTACTAAACCTATAAATATATGCATATAGATCTATTTCCCCATTGTCATATATAAACATATTTACATATGTACATGCCTGTATTTAGACCTCTATGAATGCCCTTTGCCTCCTAGTTCTTTCCTCTATTTCCTTTTACTTTCCTCCTGTCCCACTATCATGCTTGGTCTTCATTTGGGTTTCAGTAATTCCTCTCAATTACATTGTCCTTGATCACGCCCCACCAGGCCTCCTACCATTCTACCTTTTAAGAACTAGTACCTACATGAACTCAATAAGAGCAACTTGAAAAACTAGATATTGATTTGATGGGGCGATGAGTGTATGTTAAGAGAAAGGAACAATTCAGAAAAGGTGAGAGGGTGAGGGTGGTTATAGACCCGAAGATTGTCACATAATGGTCTGTGTAGAAACTGTGCAGCTGGTTATGTTCTAGGCTCTATAGCCTCAACAGTCAAGTAAATGTAAACATTCAAAAGCTATCAGGAAGCAAGACGGATACAAATACAATAATACAAACCATTTATATCGTGATTGCTACTGATGAACACATGCAAGGAGGATCAAAGCTTCAGGGAAAAGGGAATTAAAATAGAATATTCCATAAAGATTTTGGTCTGTGAATTTGATCATCACATTCCCTCATCTGAGTGACTGTCTCCTTATGGACTGTGAATGGGGGGGGGTTCTTCCAATGTGGCTTATTGAGATACAATTTACATGTAATAAAACATGTACATTTTAGTGTGCAGCTCAATGCCACTTAACAAATTCACACAGTTACAGAACATATCTACCACCCTAAAAATTTTTCCTCTGCCTCTTTAGAGTCGATTTCCTCCCTACCCCCTACCACCACCTCCACCTTCCGCCCCAAGCAATCACTTATCTGCTTTCTTCATGGTTCTGCCAACCCCACGGTATGGTGGAAGGGGAGCCACACGCTATGTAGCCAGGCATGGCAGCTTTAATGTTTCAAATATCAATTTGAAAGGCTTTGCTTTTCGCAGTGTGCAAAACACTTTATTCAAGGACGGGCGCCCTGGTTCTACATGGGGTTGCGAACCACAAGGCCAGCAGTTTGAAACCAGCAGTGGATTCCCCAGAAGAAAGATGAGACTTTCTACTCCTATAAAGAGTCACAGTCTTGGAAACTCGGGGAGTAGTTCTACCTTGTCCTATGGGGTCACTAGGAGTCAGCCTGGACTGGATGGCAGGGAGTCTCATTTGAATCAATCTGCAGAGAACAGTCTGCATTTATTTTCACGAGGAAAAAAATCTTAAGAAATTTAGAGCTTTAAAGATGCAAATCTCTCTGCTTCTCCCTCAACACAACTCCCCCTCCTTTTCTGAAACCCATTCCTAATGTAGGAGACAGTAGTTACTTGTTATCTATAATACAGTAGAGATCAATATTTCCTCTATTCTGTTCGTTCCTCAAGCTTACAGAAATTCAGATCTTCCATTTGAATGACCATCTCCCCACCTGGGAATAATCAATGGATCTAAAATATGTCGAATGTAACTTTTTTGCTAGCTTCTCTGGAATTCGACAATCTTTCATGTTGATGCCACTCTACTTCAAATCAGTGTCCTTCTGACCATAACTTACAGGAAGGAACATATTTGTATCATGCCCCACGAACACTCTCGCATACCTAAAGTGAACAAGACAAGTTGCAGGAAACAAACATTCTCCGGCATGACACGTGATACCCTTGGGTCTCCCTCACCGATTGCCATCAATGGCACGGGGTGGGGGAGGGGGGTGGGGGTTGCACCTCCCTCCTCTGGTTTCTCTATTGCCACGAGGCAGGGCTCAGACAGGCCTCCACCCTCCAGCCCTCCTTACCGGTTCAGGCACAGCTGTTCCCCAGGACACTCTGCCTCTGTGCTGGGCTCCACATTCCTTTCAAAGGTCACACAGACCAGACTCAGAATTAAGCAGGTAGATTAGGGAATTTACTAGGGCACCACAAGTCAGGATCAACACACAGTAAGGATATATATAGGCGCTGGTTCACAGCATCGCCGGTCCTCAGCTAGCAGTCAAGTGTCTCTCTGGCCCTTAGCATCTCAGCCCCATGGTGCCTTGGCCTTTGCCTTCATGGCCAGGAAGCCAGCCTGTCACCTGCTGCTCTACCTCCCGGTCCCTTAGTCTTAGGGCAGATGGGGAGAAGGTACCCTATGGTCTCGGCACTGCTCTCTGAGTCTCCAGGCCGTACATCGGGTGTCTGCGGCTGCCACCACTTCAGACAGGGAAATTGGACGCGTCTTGCAATGGTCCTGAGATTTCTCTCTGTGTCCCAGCTAGCTCTTCTATACTGGGGAATGACTTTGATGCAGGTGTGGATTGTGTATTCCCACCCCCCACCCCCACTCCAAAAAAAACCGAATGAACAAAACATCCTCCACTTCATTACCATGGAGTCAAATCCGATTCCTATTGACCCTGGAGGGCAGGACCAACGGAGGGCGAGTTTCCCATACTGTGACTTTACAGGCGCAGACCGCATCATCTTCCCCGCCCCCTCCCCCATGGAGCAGCTGGTGGTTGGGCCAGCCAACCATTCCCCCAAGGCAAATGAAGGATGGTGTCTTAAGTGTCCTTAACAAGTCTTAAGGAGGCCCCCAAGACATCAAGGGTGTGACACCCTCTACTGAGGTCAGGACTCAGCCCCACCTTAATCCTGTCCCAGAGAACCCCCTCCAAACGGAATGATAGCCACAGGCCTGGGGTCTGGATGGGTAATCCTTCACATCAAGAATTATGACAAGAAGGGCCAGATGAATGGACTGCATCTCACCTAGTCTGCTTTGTTTTTTAGAAAGTCTGGCCGTGACCCAACAAACTGGTTTTATGATGCACTGATTCGTCACCAGAGTTGGAAAAAAAGTGCAAAGTGAGGGTTTTAGTAAAGCATCGCAGCTTCTCTGGCATTCGCCCCTTAGGCGTGGGGAGCGGCTGGGCATGAATGGAGGTACATGGAACATGCCAGACCAACTGGAAGTTTCCCCTCAGTGGCCTGTGGAACAGACTCCCAGGCTCAAAAAGCAGACGGTGGAGAGTGGGCAGGGAGGAGAAATCAGATGGAAGGTTGCTGTTTCCAGTAGACGGGCAGCCTCTAAAGCAGTGGTTCTCAACCTGTGGGTCTCGACCCCTTTGGGGGTTGAGTGACCCTTTCACAGGGGTCGCCTAAGAGCATTGGAAAACACATCTTTCCGATGGTCTTAGGAACTGAGACGCCGCTCCTCTATCCGTCTCCAGGCGGGTCCGCCCACAGATGAGTACCCGGCGTGAAGATTGTTACCCATACCACACCGTGCTTCAAGACAACATTTCATTGATTTGTCAGTAGAAAGAAATATTTCACAATATATGACTACATATTGTTTTTGTGATGAATCGCTCTGCTCTAATTAATTTCCATTTGTAACAATGACAATACATCCTGCCTATCAGATATTTACATGACCATTCATGAAAATCATGTTATGGTGGGGGGTCACCATCACATGAGGAACTGTATGAAAGGGTCGCGGCCTGAGGAAGGTGGAGAACCACGGCTCTACAGAGTTTGTCTGGGTGGCCTGCCTTGTGAGGCGAATCAGATCTTGAGGAGCCTGCCAGGAAAGAAGATGCAGGAGCCTGAGGCAACAGAAGCCACTGTGGCCAAACCTCCTGCTGGGTAGGGGCGAGTGGGGTGGCGCATGCATGGGGCCTGCAGGAAGGCCAGGGACCACCTGGGGGAGGTCCAGGTGGGGGAGTGAAGGCACTGGCCAGGCGCCCAGGCTGACTAGAGAAGAGATCATATCCTGACTAGAAAAGAGAACAACAACCGACGGGCAGACTGGACGTTGCTATAATGTCTCGGGCTGCTTGGGTTGAGGAGACAAGCCGGAAGAGAAGGCATGTCTGGGTCAGCCCCTGGGAATGCGGCAATGAGTAACTGGTAAGGCAGCATGGGAGCCGTGGCCACACTGAGGCCTGGGCATGCTTTGGGTGGACTGTCTGATCTTTAAACAGTGTCTTCAGTCTCTTGCCTGTTAATGATTGAACCTTGCTGAGCATACACTACTGTCCATTAAACCTGGCCACCCAGGAATTCTTAACCCTTTCTGTGTCCAGCCAAAGGTACAGCAAGGACCATAGGCGGCTGGGACTACGCAGATGCGGGGCCAGGTTGGGAGCGCACACGTTCGTGTGTATTTACAATCGGCACGTCTCATGCTCAGAGGTTTCAGGCCTGACCCAGTTTCCTTGAATACCCAAGGCAGTATTAATTAACAGCTTCATTTCTGCCTCCCCCTGCTTCCCAGCATGTACGACTGCTCGTGAGCAAGATAGCTTTAGACACCAAGGATTAAAGTAACCTCTAACAAGTGTGCCCCTCCCCCCAGTCTGCAATAGTGCTTGTGGGTAGGAGTCTGACCCCAGACTCAACATTTCCAGGGAAACTAAGATAAGATTCTTCTAAGGCTTAGGGGGTACCCCGGCCATGAGGACCAGTGTCAGGATAATGCTGCATAATTCTAGGCGATTTCATTACTGTGCCCCCTCCCTTGGTGTGCCCTCTGCTACGTCCTCCTTTGAAAGCATCCAGCCCCCTGCAGTTAGGGGGTGGCACTTTATACATGCCCACAGGTGTGGTACCCAAGAATCAAGGTAAGCACAGGTTGCCTTGTGCTTATTTACTAATCCTTAGTGAACAATTTAACTTTTTTCCTTTTAACCATGTAAAAGAGTCTGGCATCTATCTTTCTCCCCAACCCCACAGCACCTTCTTACAGAATCAAATCATCCTTTACAAATTTATAACCCCTAGCTGAAGTGGAGGAGCCCTGGTGGCACGATGATTATGCATCTGGTTATGATCCGAAAGGTCAGCAGTTCGAAACCACCAGCTGCTCCTCGAGAGAAAGACTGGGATTTCTTCTTCCCTAAAGAGTTACAGTCTTGGAAGTCCACAGGGGCAGTTCTACCCTGTCCTATAGGGTCACTCTGAGTCTGCAGTGAGTTTGGTTTGGGTGGAACAGGAATGAAGTAGCCAGTGAGCAAGGGCTTCATTGTGCTTATTTACTAAATAAGTATTTGTTACTAAGTAACAAATAACCCACTGCCACTAAATCAACTCTCAGATGACCCTGGAGGACAGGATAAAACGAACCTTGTGGGTTTCTGAGGAGCAGCTGGTGGGTTTGAACTGCTGACCTTCAGGCATAACTAACTATACCATCAGGGCTCCACAATTAAGGCCCTGACTACCTTGCCTATTGAGACAATCTGCCCCTGCATGTGATTCTGATTTTTATTAGCAGACGTAAACAAAGCCCGACACGCTCCTTTTCCACAGCTCTGGAGTACGAAGCATCCCATTTCATGTAGGGACAGAGTCTATTCTGAGAGAGAGGCTCCCAGCCTCTTCGGAAACAACACCTTTATCCGGAGCCTCTTAGAGCAGTCCAAGTCCTCGACAGCCTCCTCTGCCCGTAGCTTCTAGGTAGCCAGGATGTTATCGTTAGCTATGTCCCCTCTCTCCAAGAGGAAAGACGCCCTGGTAGCCAGTGGCTAAAGCGCTTGGCTGCTAGCTGAAAGGTTAGCAGTTCAAATCTACCAGCTATTCTTCCAGAGAAAGATATGGCAATCTGCTTCTATGAAGATTTGCAGCCTTGCGGAACCTGTGGGAGCAGTTCTGGTCTGTCATATGGGGTCATTATGAATCTGGCGATGGGCTTCATTTTGGTTCTTCAACAATGGGCTATTTGACAGGTCGAGCCTTTAGCAAGTGCGCGGAGGGGTGGCCCGTGTGGGGCAGAAATCTCGTTAGCACTCATCCTGGTTGTTTAGAACAATGGGTTGCAACCGCAGCTGGAAGAATCGTCCCAAGCAGCATCCCAGCCCAATGAAGTCTAAATATGAGGGTGGGGAGGTGGAGGGGCAAGCATCAGGTTCTTTTAATTATTTTTCAAGCTCCCGAATATTCCAATGTGCAGTCAGGGCTGAGAACCAATTCATAGGATTGCAAAGACCCCGCCGTCAACCTTCCATTTTAACAAGAGTTAGCTATTTGCTTGACAGGAATCTTTGTTAGAATGTCATTGTCCTGAGCTGTCACCCAGTTAGTTCTCACTCACAGAGCAGAACTGCCCCCAAGAGCGTTGCCAGGCCTTTCTCCCGTGGAGCTGCCTGTGGGTTAGAGCCACCATCCTTCGGGTTACCAGCCAAGTGCGTAACTGTCCTTGCAATCATGAGAAGTCTAAGCAGCTGCTCACAGTGCTAGATCATTAAGGACGGTTTCTGTTTGTTTGTATTTTGAGCAGGGGAAGAGCTGTCAGGCCAAGAGAGGAATCTACACACAGAACATATTTTACCTTGCAGCCCTAATCATTCGGCTCGTGAACCTCTCCCGGAGGAGAGCTGGTTTTCCCTTTGCTTCCTGGCAGGAATGCATGTGACCATCCTTTTGTTTAAAATCCCCCAGAGAAGGAAGGCCCTGGGCTCCCTCCATTGCAGTCTCTAAGCTGACGCCTGTCTCCTCTGGGGGTCTGTCTACAGGGCTGGGTGTACAAGCACTGGTGCCTTCTACTGGGCTGAGATCAATTCCTCTCCCAGCGTAACAATTGTTTCTTCTGGCTGAGCTCATGGATTCATTTCCTTGAGCTCACTGGAAGGGACCAGGCTTTGCCAAGGGCCTCCTGGCAGCCCTCTGGCATCTGGCATGCCACTCACTGGCTTGTCTGGGAATGGTATGTCTTTGATGGCAGGGGAGGAACAGAAAGCAGATTGGGTGAAAATGGTTGGGAAGCCGGGCCCTGCTGTTTCCCTAACAGGGTATGGTTGTGCCTGTTTGTGAGACAAGGCATCTGACCCCCCTCCCCCGTAGGGTGTAACCCCGTAATTGAGACTCGGAGACTGGGGGTGTCATTCCCACTGGTAAAGAAAGTAGAGCATGGAAAGGAAGTGACATTCGAAATGCAGGAATACCAAAGCAGTCAAAAGGAGACATGATTCCCAGGCGTAAGCAATTTAAAGATGCGAGTTATTGTTATTATTATTAAAGGCCCTCAATCAGGAACTATCACCGGATCATTCCAGAGACTCGGTCACCGAAGGACGACAGCTGGTACTCACCCAGTCGGGCTCCAAGCAGCATCTCCGCCATAGGCGGGCAGCGCGGCCGCTGGGGCCCTCAGTGCTCTGTGTACAGGTGCCGCTGCTGCTATGGCTGCGCGCATCCTAAGTGCCGGCACTCCATGTTCCAGCTGCAATCCCTCAGGAGGTTTGCTCCGGAAGCTCCAAGGTCCCCCTCCTATCACTGCCTCATCCCTTCCCCCTGGGTCGCCTCAGTCTGGAGGTTCACGGTCAATGCAGCGAGGTAGGGGTGAGATCCTGCGGAAGGTTGTTCCCGGCCTCCGCCTGCGGGTCTTCACCGCTGCATCTGAACCTGGGGCTGGAGAAGTCAGAGGAGCGAGCCGGCTGCAGGCTCGTCACGGTTGCCACGGCAACCAGGAGCCGGCAACTCCCTGGGAGCCGGTGGAAGTCTGCCGCCAAGGAAAGGTAACATAAGCAAGCGATGGCTCTCCCCTGAGTATCTGCGGAGCCACACGCGGCTTAAGGGAAGTGGGGTTCCTAAGATAAGTGGGGTGCCATCCAGAATGTCTGTCCTTCAGGTTCAAAATCAAGGCCCCAAAGGAAACCATCCATCCTTCCCCCTTTGTCTGTCTTCTCCAATCCCTCCCTCCTCACAAATGGCAGCCTGTTGGAGGTTTGGGAATTCCAGCATTTCTGCTACAAGCAGTATGAGAACAGCATGGCCGGCAAGTCGCTTAGCCTCTCTGAGTGGTGGCTGAAATGTCCACAGGATAAAGGACTTGAAGTTACTTTATGAAGGGGAAGGGCGCTACCATGCAAGGAAGCTGTGGTTCGCATGATTATTCCTACGGAGCCCTGGTACCACAACACTGAAGGCTAGCCGTGCCCCCCAAGGGTGCTGATTCCAGCCCACCCAGCACGGCTCTCTGCCCTTTTTACATTCTTGGGAGCCCTCTGGAGCAGTTAGTTCGACGCTGACCTGTAGGGCAGCTAGGAGTCAGGATGACAGCACTGACAGCCCTGTGGCGATGGCGACACTGCCCACTCATGCCTGACTCACTGGACGAGGCCGTTAAAGTCCCGAGTCCACGTCCTTCTCCCCATTCTGGGAAAAGGCCCTCCTGCAGCGGAAGCCTTGGGCTCTTTATAATCCCAGTGTTTGGAGCTGTGTTGGGCCCTCTAGGATCCCTGGCCTCAATGGGAAATCCTTCTGAATCTGTGTGGGGGAAGCAGACTGGCTCCGGTCAGTGCTCCAGAAGGTGGACCTCGGCTGGCGACTCCGTGAGAGGGGCTGTTGCTTATCCCTATTGATTCTGCCGCAATCACAACCCCGTCGGCTGTGCTAATTCGTTTTTGGTTCACGGTGTCCGGAGCAGAGCTCAGATAATCAGACATGTGGGGGCTTCGCCCACTCTGGAGTTTCCTCTTCATCCCTCTGGACACCCACAAATGTCCCACCTACGGATCGGATCCTCAGTCACTTGCTTCAGTTCTAGAATACAAAAAAAACCCAACAAAAACCCAAACTCCTTGCCACCGAGTTGTTTCTGACTCTCACCCTAAGGGAGGAATCCTGGTGGCACAGTGGGTTATGGGTTGGGCTGCTAACCCCAAGGTCGGGAGTTTGAAACCACCAGCCTCTTAGTAGCAGAAAGAGGCGGCTTTCTACTCCCATATAACTTCGCCTACTATCCTGTCTACCAGGAGGAAGATGAGGTTTTTCTATTCCAGTAAATATTTACAGTTTTGGAAACCCAAGGGCAGTTTGTGATTAGTTCTAGGGTAAGGGGAGAAAATGCACATTTTCTGAGCTCTGGTAATGAGCGTTAATCCATCTACTCCTTCCTGTGACCTGTGAGATTTTGCCTCACTGATTTACAAATGAAGACCATACAGCCCAAAGAATACATGACTAACTTGTGTCAGGTTATAATCACAGCCCGATAAGCAGACTGAACTTCTCACCCAGTTCCGTTTGCGACCATAGCTGAAAGCCAAGGCTGCCGTCTGGATATGACCCAAATGGGTAGTACCAGAAAGCTTCCGGAGCTGTCCCAAGTTACTGATAGTTTCTTCCACCTCAAACTTTATTGACTTAGCCTTTCACTTTAAAAAATAAACAAAATGTTTTGAAACCTTGAAGAATATAGAATAGCCCTTTAAGAGTAAGACCATCCCTAAAAGAAAACCTTAATTCACATGAATGTTTCCTCTCACGTCTTTTCTTTCTATCTTTAAGCTAGATTAAGATAAGAATATATAGGCATACACATACACAAAGGGCCTTCAAAAAGTTCATGGGAACGTGGAATTAAGAGAGAATGGGATTTTCCCAAGAACTTTTTGAAACATGTACACAGTCTTATGAAAAATTTCTCCTCCATTTAAGGATTCTTTAAAATGTTATTTTAAATGCTACATAATAGTGCATCATAGGACTGTATCACAACTCCTTTTTTAATTGAATATTGGAGTTATTTCCATCAATTGTAAATAACTTAAAAACTTTCGTTCCCCAGATAAATCTTGCCCATATTTGTGAATATTTCCTTGAATGGAGTCCTAGAGGTAGAATATTGGTTCAGAGGATAGGGAATATTTTTCTTTTTACTTTGGTTGTGAATTGAATTAAGCCTTATAGAGCAAATCAGTTTCCCATTCAACAAGTCGTCCACATCTTAGTTCAGGTCGCTCAGTGCCAGCCCCACCACAGACCCTCACCTGCCCCACTTCTCCCCTATGTGTCCCGAGTTCCTTCTTCCCACTTTCCTCCTCCTTCTGATGTGGCTGCCCTTTGACCTCCAACATTTGAGTACTCTGTGCAGCACTCACCTCCCGGGTGTGACTGTTCCCCTTATAGATCTGCTTCCGGTTTGGCTGGAAATCGAGTCACCGAAGTTGGGTCAACTTTTGACCAGTCTCAGGAGTCCTGCCAATCTCACTCTGATCTGTAAGCCTGGCCTTTTCCATGATTTTGAGTTTTGTTCCATATTTCTCTCCCACTCTATCCGGAACTTTGGGATGTGATTCTTCTCAGAGCAATTGGTAGTAATAGCTGGGCACCATCTATTTCTTCTGGTCTAAGGTCATAGAGGCCGATGCTTGTGTTTAATCATTTTTTGGAGGCCCGTACAGCTCTTATCACCATCCATCCATCTATCCATCTGTCCATCCATCCATCCATCCATCCATCCATCCATTGTGTCAAGCACTTTTGTACATTTGTTGTCATCATCATTTTCAAAACATTTTCTTTCTACTTGAGCCCTTGGTATCGGCTTCTCATTTTCCCCCCCTCCCTCCCTCAGGAACCCTTGATAATTTATAAATTATTATTACTTTTTCATGTCTTACACTGTCCAATGTCTCCCTTCACCCACTTTTCTGTTGTCTGTTCCCATGGGAAGGGGTTATATGTAGATCATTGTGATTGGTTCCCCCTTTCTCCCCTTACCTTCCCCTTACCCTCCTGGTATCGCTACTCTTATT
Source organism: Tenrec ecaudatus (assembly GCF_050624435.1). Classification (NCBI taxonomy): domain Eukaryota; kingdom Metazoa; phylum Chordata; class Mammalia; order Afrosoricida; family Tenrecidae; genus Tenrec; species Tenrec ecaudatus. The sequence goes on from NC_134535.1 coordinate 135,538,216, forward strand.
AGTCCTGAGAAGTGTATCAGACCTGGATTCCCTGTGTTTCCAGCTCTTATCCGTACCCGTGTGCATGCTCCGGTCTAGGCAGATTTGTAAGGTAGAATTGTGGTCATGATAGCGGCGGGGAGAAAGCATTAAATAACTAGAGGAAAATTGTACGTTTCATCGGTGCTATATGAAGGCCGATATTTGAGTGGTCCTTTAGTCCACTCAGCTAGTTGTTTACACACTGCTGCCACCCTTCTTCTTCTTCTTCTTCTTCTTCTTCTTCTTCTTCTTCTTCTTCTTCTTCTTCTTCTTCTTCGTCCTTGTCCTACAGAGAGACCGACCAACAGTAGCATCGTATATGATCACTCACGCGCTTTAACGACTCCCTCCAGTCACTACTCACCAAAGTAAGATGTAGAATATTGTCCTTGTGGGAGATGCTGTGTCAATTGACCTTGATTCTTCTTGAGAGGGATAGGAACCTTTTAAAGATTCTCTAACTCTTCTCTCTTCTAGGAGCCTTGGCAGCATCATGGTTACACTTCGGGCTGCTGACTGTGGGGTTAGCAGTTTGAAAACACCAGCCACTTCTCAGGGGAAAGATGAGGCTTTCTACTACTGTAAAGAGTTATTGTTTCAGAAGCCCACAGGGGCAGTTCTACCCTGTCCTTACATGGTCACCATGTATCAGAATCGCCCTGGAAGTGAATCATCCTTCTCTCCAGGGGACTTTCTGACTCACTGACTCCTCAAGGTGTGAACAGTCCCACTCCACTCACACCTTTCCTCACACCTGGTAGGACATGCCTCTCATTTTGCATTTATGTTGGGAGGAGGCCTGGTGGCGTTGCCCGTTGCATGTTGAACTGCTAACCACTAGGTCAGCAGTTTGAACCCACCAGCAGCTCTGAGGGAGAATAATGAGGCTGTTTTCCCTTGTCGATATTCACAGTCTCAGAAACCCACACTTGGGGGCTATTCTATAGGGTTGCTTTGAGTCAGAGTTGGCTCTCTGACAGTGGGCTGTTGCACCTTATAAACTCTTTGGAAAATGAGAGTTGGCTCTTTGTAGGTGTTTGTTTGCTTGTTTGTTACAACAAAAAGAATTATTCTTCACTCTAATCCTCAATGTTTCTTTTATTATTGAAAATTCCTTATACCCTCCATGCAAAAGATGGGGGTTAGATTCCTGGCCAATGCACTTAATGATCAATCAACAACACATCAGTCATTGGAATATTACAGGTGCCTGTGATGCTAAACGGGCTTCATTAGAGCTTCAAGACTAAGAGAGACTAAGCAGAAAGGCCTGGATAATTGTGGATTAGGTTGCCAGGAGTCAGACGCTAACTTGACAGCTAACAAGAAGCAAATAGTAGAACAGGTTTAGGGAGGAAAAATTTGAGACAGAACTGATAAGTTTTTCAAGGTCCCATGGAAATCAAAGATGCTGGACTTAAATCTTTACGCTTGTTTGCTGCTGACTTTTTTTTTAACGTTTTATTAGGGGCTCATACAACTCTTATCACAATCCATACATACGTCAATTGTGTAAAGTACATCTGTACACTCATTGCCCTCATCATTTTCAAAGCATTTGCTCTCCACTTAAGTCCTTGGCATCAGGTCCTCTTTTTTCCCCTCCCTCCCCGATCCCCCCCTCCCTCATGAGCCCTTGATAATTTATAAATTATTATTTTGTCATATCTTGCGCTTTCCAATGTCTCCCTTCACCCACTTTTCTGCTGTCCATCCCCCAGGGAGGAGGTCACATGTAGATCCTTGTAATCGGTTCCCCCTTCCCAACCCACTCACCATCTACTCTCCCAGTATCGCCCCTCACACCCCTGGTCCTGAAGGGATCATCCGCGCTGGATTCCCTGTGTTTCCAGTTCCTATCTGTCCCAGTGTACATCCTCTGGTCTAGTCAGACTTGCAAGGTAGAATTCGGATCATGATATTGGGCGGAGGGCTGCGGGGGGAGGAAGCATTTAGGAACTAGAGAAAAGTTGTATTTTTCATTGGTGCTATGTAACACCTTGACTGGCTCATCTCCTCCCCTAGACCGCTCTGCAAGGGGATGTCCAGTGGCCAACAAATGGGCTTTGGGTCTCCACTCTGCACTTCCCCTAAGCACTATGGTAAGATTTTTTTTTGTTCCCCTATTCACTATGGTAAGATTTTTTTTTTTTTTGGTTCTGATGATGCCTTATACCTGATCCCTTCGATACCTCGTGATCGCACAGACTGGTGTGCTTCTTCCATGTGGGCTTTGTTGCTTCTGAGCTAGATAGCTGCTTGTTTACCTTCAAGCCTTGAAGACCCCAGACGCTATACCTTTTGATAGCCGGCACCATCAGCTTTCTTCACCACATTTGCTTATGCACCCATTTGTCTTCAGTAATCGTATCATGGAGGTGTGCACCCAATGATATGATTTTTTTGTTCTTTGATACCTGATAACTGATCCCTTCGAAACCTCATAATCACACAGGCTGGTATGTTGTTCCATGTGGGCTTTGTTGCTTCTGAGGTAGATGACCGCTTGTTTATCTTCAAGCCTTTAAGACCCCAGATGCTATACCTTTTGATAGCCGGTCACCCTCAGCTTTCTTCACCACATTTGATTATTCACCCGCTTGGTCTTCAGCGGTTGTGTCAGGAGGGTGAGTATCATAGAATGCCAGTTTAATAGAAGAAAGTATTCTTGCATTGAGGGAGTACTTGAGTGGAGGCCCAATGTCCTTCCGCCACCTTAATACTAAACCTACAAATATAGGCACATAGATCTATTTCCCCATCCTCATATATAAATATATTTGCATATGTACATGCCTTTATCTAGACCTATTTAAATGCCCATAGTCTCCCAGCTCTTTCCTCTATTTCCCTTGACTTTCCTCCTGTCCCACTATCATGCTCAGTCCGCACCAGGGTTTCAGCAATTCCTCTTGGTTACATTACCCTTGATCATGCCCTACCAGGCCTCCCACACCCTTCTCACCACCGATTTGGATCACTTGTTGTTCCCTTGTCCCTGGGTTTGTTAACACCACTTCCCCCACCTCCCCCTCTCCCATGTCCCCGCAGAACTGTCGGTCCCATTGTTTTCTCCTCCAGATTGTTCATCCAGCCTATCTTATTTAGACAGACCTGCGGAGATAATAACATGCACAAAAACAAGACAGAGCAAAATCAAGCAGCAATATACAACAAAACAACAGCAACAACAAACCACTGACATTGAACAAAACAAAACACAACAAGAAAGAAAAGTTTGTAGTTAGTTCAAGGGTTGTTTGTTGGTCTTTAGGAGTGTTTCCCAGTACTGTCTGTTGGGGCACCACGCTTGGCCCCAAAGTCCAGCTTTAGCATTCCCTGGGGACCTTGCTGCTCCATTCCCTTGCTGTTCCGCTGCACTCCCCCAGTGCTTTACCTCTGTGTGGTGGGATCAGGTTGGGTGCAATTCCCACACTGTGTCTCTGGTGCTGTCCCCTGTAGGGCTATGGGTCAGCGAGGGGCGTCATGTCTCATAGTGGGGCTGGCTGCTGCTGACTGTTATGGTGAACTTAACCCCATCCTGGTTATAAATAAGCTGCCCTTGTTTCCTCTGATCCTTGTGTTTAGCATTACCAGGTGATTATCGTCCTTGTTGGTTAGGTGCCGTTGAGTCTACTCCAGCTCACGGAGACCTGATGGGCAACAGCATGGACCATTGCTTGGTCCTGCACCAGCCTCACGATGACTGATGTGTTTGAGTCCATTGTTGCAGCCACTCTGTCCATCGTTCTTTCTCTTTTTCTTTTTAAAAATCATTTTACTGTGGACTCATACAACTCTTATCACAATCCATACATACACCAATCATGTCAAGCACATCTATACATTCGTTGCCCTCATCATTCTCAAAACACTTTCCACGTGAGCCCCTGGTATCAGCGCCTCACTTTCCCCCCTCCCTCCCCACTCCCCTCCTCATGAACCCTTGATAATTTATAAATTATTATTTTGTCATATCTTACACTGTCCGACGTCTCCCTTCACCCACTTTTCTGTTGTCCATCCCCCAGGGCTCTTTCTCTTTTTCATCGCCCCTCTAATTTACCAAACACGATGATCTTTTCCAGGGACCGCTCTCTTCTGACTGCCTGTCCAAAACACTGGAGTCGCAGCCTCATAGACTTATTGGTGTTGTCATGGGGGCTTGGTTTTGATGGGAGAAGCTGGAGTAACCTTTCAAAGGTTGAAGATGAGGCTGCTTGACTCCCCCCATGTGGCCAGGGCAGAGTATACAGTCCAGGACTGTTCCCGTCTTCCTTGGGAGAAGAAGGCAAAGGAGAGAGGATGCAGAGGGAGGGTGGAGGTGGAAGCAACACAAATCCAGGGTATCTTCAAGCTCTTTAAGAAGCATTTGTTACACTTCCGCCGAGGAGTTTAAGGATCTGTTTCCCTCGAGGAGGTCTGGTGGCAATTCCAACTCGCCCGGCAGCTCCATGGGAGAAACGTCTGGTGACATGCAGCCTTGAAGGCCTCGTAGAGCAGCTCCGCCCTGTGGCATGGGGGTCATTACCAGTCAGAGTCAGCCGGACAGCCTGTAGCAACATTTCCTTTGATTCATTAAAGGATAGCTTCTAAAACTAGATTAAGCCAAGATGGCTTTTTATTCTTGACTAAAGGGCTACCAGGCTTTTGCAAAAGCTGAAAGGAGTGGATAGGGCCTGGTGGCAGATCTGCCATGAATCCTCTTATTCAGCTTTGTTAGAGTGAGTGAGTTTCTGAATGCAAAACTGTACGGTTGAACACTGATGTCACTTAGGGTATTGCGGAGCTAGTATTTCACCAATAAGTAATGACAATATTTATTGCCCTCTGTTGACAAAATACTTGTAAACTTCTGTAGCTTTTCTCTTGCCCAGACAAGAGTTGTATAAAACTTCAATGTCTTGATTGATGTGTGATTGAAGGGATTTACTATGTTCCATTTCCTTAGGGGAAGGCCTGGACTATAAACTTGAACCCCAGGTAATTGACACAGAGTTGCTTTGAGCCACCGAGTCCTGTGGACTAGGCATTGAGCTACTAACTGGTAGATTGGTAGTTCAAACCTACCAGCCTCTCTGAAGGAGGGAAAATGAGGCCGTCTGCTCCCACAAAGATGTAAAGTTTCAGAAACCTGGAGGGCCAGTTCTACTCTGTCCTATAGGATGCAATGAGATGGAATCGACTGGATGACAGTATGTGTGTCAATCCGCGTGAACTAGAGAAACAAATCCATAGAGACTCATATGTGAATCAGAAAGAGCTTTATGTACAAACCAGTTGAATATTGAGGAAATATCCCACTCAGTTTAGTCCAAGCCCATAAGTCCAATATTAGCCCATATGTCTGATACTAATCTATAAAGTCCTCTTCAGACTCACGGAACACATGCAATGATACTGGATGCAGGATGATCACAGGCCAGTAGGTAGGAAGTCTTTGGATCCAGTGGCAGTGTAAGCATCTCAGCACTGTCAGGGGTCTCCACGTGGCTTCTTTAGCACTCATGGCTGCATCAGGGTAGGTCCATGTGGCTTCTCAGGGATGTCTCACAGGGAGTCAGCCTTGTCAGTAGAGAGTGAACAGAGAGAGAGAGACAGAGAGAGAGAGAGAGTCTCTCCTGTATCCAAAGAAGAAAATGCTGGAGTTCCCAGAATTCTCAGGAGAAGGCAATGACCACACAGAGGCCTCCTTGGTTAAATCTTGATCGACAGGCCAGACTCCACCCCTTCACTTGTAATCCTCACATTGACATCATACTGTGTAACTATCACAGTATGTCATAAACGGTGCCCTGGTGCTTCTGTGGTTGATTCGCATTGGGCCGCTAATCAAAAGGTTGATGGTTGGAACCTACCAGCCTCTCTGTTGGAGCAAGATGAGATGATCTACTTTCGCAAAGATCTACACCTGAAGGCTGGGTATTGACTTTGTTCGGCACGTCATCAGTGCAGAAGATCAGTCCCTTCTGTAATCTCCTTTCTAGTTTGGAAGGATGTTTCCTTGACTATACAAAGGCATTCAGCCATTAGAATCACAACAAATTATGGATGACATTTTGAAGAACTGGAATTTTCATGGAAATTCCAGAACACCGAATTGTGCTCATGTGGGACCTGCACTTAGACCCAAAGGCAGCTGTTGGGAGAGAAAAAGAGGGCAGTGTGTGCTTTAAAGTCTGGATAGATGTGTGTGTCAGGGCTTCATCCTTTCGCGAGATTCAGTCTGTCTGTCTGTGGAGCAGCTGGGCTCTGAAGAAGAATGCGGCCTCAGGATTGGAAGAAGACACACCCACAACCTGCAATATGCAGGAGGCGGCTTGCTGAAAGCCAAGAGTACTTGAAGTACTCAGTGATAAAGACCAAAGCCCCCAGTCTGAATCACACCACCACATACAGAAAGCACAAGTCTTCACAACGGGACCAATACATATTTTGATAACCACCGAAAATCCTGAAGTTGTCCAGGATTTCATTGTATTTGGCTCTCTAATCAATGCCCATGGAAGCAGCAGTCACGAAATGAACAGACGTGGTGCCGTGGGTCAGGCATCGAACTAACTGCAAACTTGGACTGAACACAGGAATGACCCCGCAGGAGAAAGATGAAGCTCTCTGCCCCAGTAAAGCTGGAGGATCTTAAAAATCTTATATTTGCCGGGAGGTGAAATCAATGCAATTGCAGTGGACTTCCGGGGTTTATTTCACTGGAAAAACCCCACTACAAAAGACTTCTTTTAAAGTGTTAGAAAAAGAAAAAAAAAAGTCCCTTTGAAGTCCGGGTGCAGTTGGCACTTTCCACTCGCGACACAGACCTTTCGAGCTAGGCAAGGAACCAGGAGGCTGAAGAAGGATGGATGCACTTGAATGACGCTGACAGAGAGTAGAGACCATGGGCCGTGGACTGCCAGGAGGGAAAACAAGTCTGTGTTGGAAGCAGTACAACCAGAATGCTCCTTAGAAGGGCAGGTGGCAAGACGGCCTCACTTATGCTGGGCAGCTTCTCAGGAAGCAGCAGTCCCTGCAGAAGGCCATCATGTGGAAGTGCAAGGTCAGTGACCAGGAAGAAGACCCTCAGTGAGGGCCTTGCTCTGGTGGCAAATGCTTTCTTTAAATGAAATCTCCTGTAGAAGCCTGCCCTACAAGCCTCTTTGTAGTTGTTTAAAGTAGAATGTCTCTTTGAAATTTGAGAGAATTGGAGGTGGGGCACAAGGCAACGGGAAAGCTTCAGGGCTTTATGGAGCATGACTTTGGGTTGTTTGACTCGTACGTGGTTTGGCCAGAGCCATGTCACTTGAAACCTGGGGAAACTGAGGCACACTGGACTCCAGGATCTGTTCAATGTCCTATCTCTTATACCGCATAGTCCCTTTTCCAACTCCGGAGGAAGACATAAAAAGACCAGGGATTCTAAAATGACGTTTTCCCCATGTTTCCTGGAGGAGGGCCTTACCTTCTCCACTCGATCCTGGATTTGCTTTAGAATGCTATGACACAGTTCAATAAGAGTTGAAAGAAAACGGTGATGGGAAGACCTAACTGGTTAGAAAACTGCATCCAAAAATGCAAAATTAAAGGCAAAACTCTCACTTGCGTGTGGCGTGGGCTAGTAACGCTGCCTTTTATTAGCAATCTGGGAGGCAGAAGGCAAGCAGATTACATTTGCAGGTGACCGAAAGCTGAGAAAGACAGCTGATGTGATACGTGACAGGATAACTATGAAGGATGGCTTGTCAGACAGGGAGGAGAAAGACTGGGCTTTCTATTCCTGTAGAGTCACAGTCTCGGAAACCCACAAGGGCAGTTCTACCCTGTCCTGTAGGGTCGCTGTGAGTCAGCATTGACTTGATGGCAGTGAGTGCGTGAGTGTCTGGAATAGGTGGCTAGACATGGGACAGTGGGATTTAATGTGAATAAATATGATGGGTTTCCCTCTTGGTTAAAATAATCTATTGCTCAGTCCAGGTCTGATTTGACTAACGCGCACATGAAACAGAAGATGGGAGACTTAAGGCACCCACAGGCTCAATTTGAGCTAAAACAGCTAACGCAACCTCGGGCTGTATTAAGAGAGAATCACCTGCTATCACAGGAAGTGACCGGCCAGAGGGACCTTGATTAAATAGAGCCCATTTCCTAGATCACGGGTCCCACAGAAAACCAAAAGAGAAGAATGTGCTGAGCATATTTGAAAGAACTCAAGGAAAAATCCAAGCCTCGAATTAAGATTTTGAAAGATTCTCCAGGCAAAACACTGAATGATGCAGGAAGCATCGAGAGAAGATGGAAAGACTATACAGTCACTGTACCAAAAAGAACTAGTTGACAGTCCCCCATTTCAGGAGGTGGCACACGATCAAGACTCAATGGCGGTGAAGGAAGAAGTTCACTGAACGCATTAGCCAAAAAACAAGGCTCAGGAATTGGCGGAATATCCATCGGAATGCTTCAACACGCTGAAGAAGCACTGGAAGCCCTCACTCGTCTGTGCCAGGAAATTTGGAAGGCAGTTACCCGGCCAACCGACTGGAAGAGATCCATGCTGTGCCCATTCCAAAGAAAGCCACCAACAGAATGCTCAACTATGGAACAATATCGCTGACATCACACGCAAGTATAATCGTGCTTAAGATCACCCATCAGCGGCGGCGGCAGTCCACTGACGGGGAGCTGCCGGAGTCCAGGCCACCTTCAGAAGAGGACGTGGAACAAGGGAGATCATGGCTCATGGCAGATGGTTCTTGGCTGTAAGCAGAGAATTCCAAAGAGATGTTTACTTGTGTTTTATTGACTAGGTGGACCAAAATTAAAGTGGATGACCTTGAGAAGAAGGGGAACTCCTAACACTTCATGGTGCTCATGTGGAACTTGTACATGGATCAAGAGGCAGTCATGAGACCAACCACAAGGGAATACGCCATGTTTTAAAAGCAGGAAAGGTGTGCGTCAGGGTTGTCTCTCTCCAGCACACTTGTTCAATCTATATGCCGAGCAAATCATCACAGAAGCTGGATTAGATGAAGAAGAGTCTGGAATCAGGATTTGAGGAAGGCTTATTAACTTTTGGGTGGTGGTAAAATACATAATATATTATCTATGTATTATATACTTGTGTATATGTATAAATCATATATTGGTGTGAGTATATGTTACAAAACCTTGGCCATTTCAACCTTTCTTACATAGGCAATTAAGTGACATGAATTACATTCACCATGTTGTACCGACATGACCTTCCATGCTGTGAAGGACGGCGTGACTCTAGTCTGGACCAGCACCTTACACACTTTCCAGAATGTGCTTGCTCCGCTCTCCATCCATGCCTCAATTCAGTAACATCAATTGCCTTCATCAGATGACACAACCATTGCCATTTAACCTGTTTCCAAATGTCCTCATCGCCCTTCACAGAAACGCTGGCCTGTCAGCATCGATGCCCTTTCCCTCCTTCCACTCACCCGATGTTACTCCTAGCAAAGGATGGTCTCTATGAGTTTCCTTATTCTAGATACTTCATTTGAGAACCCTGGTAGTGTAGTGGCAACACATTGGGCTGCTAACCACAAGGTCAGCAGTTTGAAACCACTAGCCACTCCATGGGAGAAAGACAAGGTTTTCTACTCCCGTATAAAAAATGACAGTCTCAGAAACCCACAGGGACAGTTGAACCCTCTCCTATGGGGCCACTATGAGCTGGATTGACTAGATGGCAGTGAATTTAGTTTTTGGTTTGAGATATTTCATATAGATGGGATCATCTAATATTTGTCCTTTGGAGATTGATTTATGTCCTTAAGCAGAGTGTTTCCAAGGTTCATATATTCCTAGCATGTAGTAGAACTTCATTTTTCTCGGTTAATGAGTAAATTACATTGCACGGATACATCAGGAGCCCGGGTGGCCCAGTGGCTAAGGGTCGTTGGTCGCAATTAGCTTCTGTAAAAACTTACAGCCTAGGAAACCCTATGGGACTGGTCTGCTCTGTCCTACAGGATTGATGTGGGTTGGAATAAACTCAGTGGCAATAGGATGGTGGGGTTCTTTTTGGAGGTTGGTGGTGCAGATACACTAGGTTTTATTTGTTCATTTCTCTGTTGATGGATCCTTGGGTTGCTTCCACTGGGTACGTTCAACATTGGTTTACAGCAATGCACAATGCTACACAAGCATCTGTTTTAGTCCCTGCTTTCAAGACTTGTGTATATATCTCGTATACTCTGCAGTGGAATTGCTAGTGGGAGTCCTGTCAAACTTTTTGGGGAAGACCCATGACTACTGAGGGTCATGATTGCTGCCTTAAAAGATTGGGTGATTGTCCATAAAGAGGTGACAAGTGGCTTCTCTATGTTACTCCATGGGGCAGAAGTGGAATCGTTAAGAATGAAGTTTAGCGGGAGATGGATTTCGCTCAGTGTAAGAATTTGTCAACATTACTGGCTCACCAGAGAATGGTCTGGAAGTATGCTCAGAGAAATATGGAGGACCGTGCACCATAGATCTTGTTGGAAGTTAAGATTTCTTTTTTTTTTACATTTTATTAGGGGCTTACACAACTCTTTTTTTTTAACATTTTATTAGGGGCTCATACAACTCTTATCACAATCCATACATACACATGCATCAATTGTATAAAGCACATCTGTACATTCTTTGCCCTAATCATTTTCTTTTTTTTCCCCTTCTTTTTTTACATTTTATTAGGGGCTCATACAACTCTTACCACCATCCATACCTATACATACATCAATTGTGCTTATACAACTCTTATCACAATTCATACATATACATACATCAATTGTATAAAGCATATCTGTACATTCGTTGCCCTAATCATTTTCTTTCTTTCTTTTTTCTTTTCTTTTTTTACATGTTATTAGGGGCTCATGCAACTCTTATCTCAATCCACACATATACATACATCAATTGTATAAAGCACATCCGTACATTCCTTGCCCTAATCACTCTCAAAGCATTTGCTCTCCGCTTAAGCCCTCTGCATCAGGTCCTCTTTTTTTCCCCCTTCCTCCCTGCTCCCCCCGGAAGATAAGATTTCTTATGGAGAAAAATAGACCTCTTTTCTTCCAGGTTGAGAGAAAGACAAGACTTTCTACTCCTGTAAAACTACAGTCAGCTTTGCGCAGTGGCAATATCGTAGCCAATGAGGTTTACCCGAGGCGCGATTATTGCTAATTGGGGAAAAACAAAGAAAAAAAACCTTTACAGTCTTGGGAACCCATTGGGTCAGAGGTTCTCAACCTGTGGGTCGCGACCCCTTTGGGGGCCAAATGACCCTTTCACAGGGGTTGCCCGATTCCTCACAGTAGCAAAGTGACAGTGAAGTAGCAATGAAAATAATGCTATGGCTGGGGGTCCCCACCACTGAGGAACTGTACGAAAGGGCCGAGACCTTAGGGAGCTTGGGAGCCACTGAGTTCTACCCTGTCCAGTAGCGTGGTTATGATTTGGAATCAGCTTGACTACAGGGAGAATTTTTGGTTTTCGGGTTTGTTTTTTCCCCTAAGTACCCATTAATGTGAGTCTTCATTGCTTAGGTTTGCTTGTAGTGTGGTCGATAATGTGGTAGTAAGGCCCCGAAGCATATTAATCTATGTTTAAAAAACAAATCAAACCACATACAATTTTAAGTGAAAACTTGAATCCCGAGCATCCCTGGGGAAATGCGAGTTGCTGCAGGATTTGGGCACTAAATTAAAATCTAAGCTCGCTCACAGTCGGCAGAAAGAGAAATGTGGGATGCTATAGCTTCTTATTGATTACGAAGAGCAAGCCTCCACTACCATCTGTATTCGTATTGACCTTGACTTCCCAACGGGCTCATAAACACCTTAATGACAGGAAGCCAGCTCTGGATTGCATTTTAGCTCCAGCACCATCTATCACAATATCTGAATCAGTGTAGGTATATTTTCAATGAATTGCATGTCTTAAAACTGGGATAAGATCCCGCCCCCCACCCCCTTGATTTTCTCTCTGGGTCTGCTAAGAGGAATGTCTTGGCGAGGTTGTAAGTCATAGTCTTGGAACGAGATAATATCGCTCCACTGCCATAACCTGACCTTGGCCTTTAGTAGTAAGCCCCAGGCCGCATAATCATATCTACTGACACCTCGGATGTGTTTGGATTAGGTTTCTGTCTCCACCGCAGTGTGCTGGGGACGCTGACTGTTGTAGGACACTGCCTTTCTCCATTGTTCCCAGAAAGAACAATAACCAACATGTATATGGCATGTCTTCAGAACACAAGCATCATTGTAAGCCCACTGAATCCTACCAACAGCTTCATTCCATGCCTAATGATTGATTGATTGATTAGCTCTCCAAGTCCCTGGATGATGCAAAAGACTAACTTGCTGCTAACAGAAGGTTGGCGGTTTCAGTCTACCCAGAGGTACCTCAGAAGAAAGGCTTGGTGATTTACTTTGGAAAGATCTGCTGTTGGCACCCCAGGGAGCACAGGCCTACCCCGACACACACGGGGGGCCCCATGGGTCCAAATCCATGCCATGAGCTCTAGTTCTTCAGGTGAAGACATGGAGACAAAAAGGGTGAACTGACTCACCTAAGTTGCTAAGAAGTCCTGGGGCCAGAATGTGAACAGAGCATGCTTGGCTCCAGATTTTGCTCCCTTAGCTTGAGCATCCTGCTGCCTGATGGGCAGTCAATCAAGCCATGGGGGAGGGGGTGGGTAAGTCTGAGGGGAGCTCTGCCATCTCAGTAGCGAGATGCCAGGTGGTCACTGGTTTCCTCCATCCCCTGGAAACCAGCTAAACCCCCGAGTGCCCTTCCCCAGTCCAGGTTCCTGCAGCTGGCCTCTCTCCAGCCCTGCTGCCACGTCTGCTTGGCTCAAGGCTTTGGATTGGCGGGCACGGCACCGAGAGTGAGCTCGGCACCGAGCTCCAGGGAGTGACTCGCAGCTGTTTGCAGTGGTCTGGTCACCGCCTAGCTGGTTTTGTGCTGCTTTGCAATTCCTTCTGTGGGAACCCCGCCCCCTCTGACTTCAAACCCCCCCCCCCCAAATGCCAGCTGGCATGTATTTATTTTTAATTCAACATGCATTATAAAACATTCAACTCTGAGGATTTATCGATATTTCTTCTCCCTTGGGGTAAACACATGGGCGGCAAGGCTGATACCTGAAAGGGCAGTTTGGACCCACCAGAGGCAGTCACACGTGTACAGCCCTGGAGCCCCTGGGGACACATTGCCCTCGGTCCGCTAAGGTCACTGTGAGTTGGAATCGACCTGATGCCAGTGAGTGGTAGCAGACTGTTTAGAGCTACCCCGGGGGTGGCAGAACCAGACTTGCTGCTACATGCTGGGAGGGGCAGCGCTCTCCACCTGTGATCTCAGGTGCTCTCTGATGACGCCATCCCTGGGCAAGTAGGCAGAGGGCCAGGTAGGAACCAACCTTTCCTATGGCTTCGCCCGAGTCGGGGTGGAAAGGGCAGGCCTGTGCTGGCGTCTCTTGGGTCTGCGACTGTTAGACGCAGCCGACTGTGCAGGTAGGAAGATGCAGAGGTGTGTTCATGGGAATCATATCCTTTATGTGTATGCTCCCACGGTCAGGAGTCAGCCCCTTTCCTTCATCCTAACCAGCCCATCTCTGGCACCAAGCCCGGGTCTGCAGTTGGATCATCTCCACACTGGTGAATATCCTCTATTATAGGAGGGCCCTTAGGGCTGAGGGGTGGGGAGAGGCTCTTTGGTTTGAAGCAATGAATGAGTGAGCACACCCTCTCTCCACCTGTGCACAAGAGCCTGCACGTCTAGACCCAGCAAGTGCTTTCCACAGCCTTAGTCTAATCCCAGACACACAAGCCAGACCAAGCTCAGATGTATAAGGTCACAGAGAGCACCCCAATCAGTCATTCCTGATCTGGCCCTCTCACAGCGTGGCAGGAGCAACCAGGAGACAGGACGCTAAGGACGTCCCAAGAATGCTCATTGCAACACCGTGACAGTCGTTGCCAGACAGTGGAAACGATCTAAATGTCCTTCAACACGTGCAAGGAGGATCACAATACACTCTGTGCGCACGGTGGAATCGCCTCTGCGAGAAAGAGCGATGAACTCCTGACCTGCGACCCACGTGGAGGAACCTTGAAAACATGGCACCGAGTGAAAGAGAGCAGCCCCCAAGGGACAAATACTGCATGGTCTGCCCATAAGTTGGCTTTGACTCAGCCACACCTCACATACACAATAACCCTAAGTGTATGTTAACTTTGATGAAATGACTTACAAAAGAAAAAGACTGGTACAGTGATCTATAACATGACGATTGTTGTCAACGTCACCAAATTACACATGCAAAAATTGTTTAACTGGCAAATGCCTTATGTCTATTTTTAACACACACACACACACACACTACTTTTAGACCTGGGTAAGAAGACCTGAGATTGAATGCCAACTGTACCAGCTATTAACCATGTGATGCTGAACAATCAATGAACTTCTTGCAAACATAACTCTTCTTATCTGCTGTGTTAGGTCAGGTTGACTAGAGAAACAAATCCGGAGACACCCATATGTGGGTAAGAGAGCAATTGCATATTGAGAAAACGCCCCAGCCCAGTCCAGATCAAGTCCATAAGTCTGATATTTCCCCACATGTCCATTACGAATCTATACATTCCTCTTCAGACTCACACAGCGCATGCAATGAAGCTGAATGCAGGAAGATCACAGGCCGGTGGGTGGAAAAGTCTTGTGGATCCAGTGGCAGTGGAAGCATCTCCAGGGTCTGGCTGCCATCAGTGTGTCTCCATGTGGCTTGTCAACAGGAAGGAGAAGTAGAGAGTGTGTCCCCCCTCCAGGGAGGAAGAGAGGAAGAATCCTTGTGAGAAGGCCATGCCCACCAGGAGGCGTCTTCAGGTTGGGATCTGATTGACAGGCCAGACTCCACCCCTTCTGTCTTTCTATCTCCAAGCTGACACGAGATTATGTAACTACAAATGGGAATGAAAATATCAGTTTCCCTCACTTCACAGGAGCATGTGAGTATCAGACAACATGAGGTATATGCAAACACATGAAAAACTGTGCTGGGGAACTGTAAACCTCCACTGATTTTAGCTAAAATAAACCATAGTTTCAACAGCTGATGCCTCTACTCAACTTTTGAGTGGAATTGCTTGTAACCAGTTGAGGTAGTTTATTGTGCCAACCTGGCCAATAAACACAGGTGGGGTTAATCGAAAGGTGGAGAGATAAATGGCTCAGTAAGCCTAGCATTTCTAGTTCTCGGGTCTCTTGCTTTCTGATGGTCAGACCAGGGTGCAGCTGCTTTAGCAGTTGCCTGCTTCAGCTGGCAAGGCTGACTTCTTGCAAGACATCCCCAAGGAGAAGCCACATGAACCTACCCTGATGCAGCCCTGGGTGCTGGAGCAGCCATGTGGAGACCCCTGCCAGCACTGAGATGCTTACACACTCACTGACTCGGCTTTCCTCCTGCAGTCAGCCTCATAGTGTGTTTTGTGAGATGGAGAAGGACTTTATGGATTAGTGTTGGACATAGGGGTTAATGTTGGACTTGTGGGCTTGGGCAGCACTGGGTTGGGATGTTTTCTTGATGCTCACTAAACCTTTATATAAAACTCTCTCTTATACATCCATTTCTGTGGATTTGTTTCTCTAAAGTACCCAGACGAACACACCAGTGAAATGGAAAGCTTCGATGTTGTCCCCACACTACTTTTCTATGTTCTTCCCCAGGCAGGCAGGCAGGCAGTCAGGCAGAGATTGGGAGACACCGAAGGCTTGCAGGGAACATCCTGAGGTCCAGAAGAAGCATCTATTGGGTCTTATCCATCACAGTAAGGCCCAGCACACTGACTCCGGGGTTGGCTGGAGACAGGCCATCTGAGCCCCAGTAAGAGGGCAGTCCTGGCATCACCTTCAGGAATTCAGTCCACATGAAGCAAATGTGATCTCAAGCTCAGTTTGGAGCCAGGACACATTAACATAGAGGATGCTGGTCCTTGGGTCAGTCCCCTCCAGAGGATACGACTTCCTGTGTAGGGCAGCTGAGAAATCCTTGGTCACGTTTGACTGGCACTGACTGATGAAGACCAAGGAAGAAAGCCTTCCGTGTGGCTCACACCTCAACATAAAGAAAGCAAAAATCTTCACAACCAGACCTCGAAACAAGATCACGATAAGCGGAGAAAAGAGCAACGCTGTTGAGGATTCCCTCTTACTTGGATTGGGAATCAATTCCATGGATGCAGCAGTCTGGCAATGACATGATGCGTCGCATTGGGCACATCTGCTGCACAAGGTCTCTTTAAAGTATTAAAATACAAAGAGCACTTTGAAGGCTGAGGTGTGGCTGGCCCAAGGCCTGGTGTTTTCACCAGCCTCCCATGCCTGTGAAAGCTGGACAATGAATATGGAAGACCAATTCTGTTAGTCTGGATACTTTAGAGAAACAAATCCACAGACACTCATGCATAAGAGAGAGTTTTATATAAGGGTTAAGTGCGCATCAAGAAAACATCCCAAGCCAGTGCTGCCCAAGCCCACAAGTCCAACATTAACCCATATGTCCAACACCAATCCACAAAGTCCTCCTCCATCTCACAAAACACACACTATGACGCTGACTGCAAGGGGAAAGCTGAGTCAGTGAGTGTGTAAGCATCTCAACGCTGGCAGGGGTCTCCACACGGCTGCTCCAGCACCCAGGGCTGCATCAGGGTAGGTCCATGTGGCTTCTCCTTGGGGGTGTCTTGCAGGAAGTGAGTTTTGCCAGCTGAAGCAGGGAACTGGCTAAGGCAGCTGCACCCTGGTCTGACCATCAGAAAGCAAGAGGCCCAAGAACTAGAAAGGCGAGGCTCACCGAGCCTCTCTGCCCTTCAATTAAGCCCACCGGTGTTTATTGGCCAAGGAGGCACAATAAACTTTGACCTATATATGACCGATGAAACATTGGTGCCTCTGAATTTGGTCTTGGGGAAGACTATTAAATGCACTATGGAATGTTAAAAGAATGAACAACTTTGTCTCAAAAGAAGTACAGCCAGAATGTTCCTTAGAAGTGGAATGGGAAGACCATCTCACATACTCCAGACTTGCCATCGGGAGAGGGCAGTCTCTGAAGGAAAACAACATGCTTGGTAAAGTATAGGGTTAGTGATAAAAAGGAAACCGCTTGTGTTAGTCTGGATGGACTAGAGAAACAAATTCATAGATGCATGTGTATAAGAAAGAACTTTATATAAAAGAGCAATTGTATATTGGGAAACATCCCAGCCCAGTCCAGATCAAGTCCGTAAGTTCAATAATTGCCTACATGTCCAATACCAGTCTATAAATTCCTCTTCAGACTCGTGCAACACATGCAATGATGCCGAATGCAGGAAGATCACAGGCCAAGTGAGTGGAAAGTCTTGGGATCCGGGGGTGGTGGAAGCATCTCAGTGCTGGCAGGGCCTCCACGTGGCTCCACGAGCATAGCTCCATGTGGTTTGTCAGCAGAAGATGAAGCAGAGAGAGCGAGCATGGATCTGGCCTCCAGTGAGCTATTTATCTCCGTAGCACGAACAAATGAGGTCATCAAGCTGCGACCTGATTCACAGGCTAAACTCCACCCCTTCGCTTTTAATAATCTCAAATGACACCAGATGATGTAACCACCACACTGCTCAATGAGATGGGTTGCCACTGGTTGCCACAATAGGTTCACCCGTAACAATGACTGTAAGAATGATACGGGACTGGCCAGTGGGTCTCTGTGAGCAGGAACAGAGTCCAACCACCTACAACAACACATGACAGTCTCTGTGTGGAAGTTCAAGGAGCAGTGGTTGTCTGGATAGGGGAGCTGGGGTCTGGGGGGCAGAGATTTTTCACTGGTCATACTTTCATACATTTGACACCTATGAAAAATGACCGTACAGCTGTACCACCCTGGCCAAATAGATCCTTGGAGAACCTCAATGAAATGATCTGTCCCTAGAAGCAAGTGTAAAAACATTGGGTTGATATTCTTGTTAATTATGTTTTGTGGGGGTACCTCGTCCCTGGAAATCAGAGATATAGGGGCTGGGCAGAAGAGGACACAGCCCCAGGGTGCAAGCTCAATGGCACCCAAATGACATTCTGAGGTACCACCAATACCTGCAGTACCTGATGCTGCAGCCGAACAAGAGGGAGGGAGGTGGGTCGGCCACTCTCAACTTCTATTCTTTAAATTGGAGGAAAGCCCTGGAGCTCAGAGATTGCCTCCAGGGTGCTCCTTAAGCCTTTGTTGGAAAGTTGATCAATGATGCTGTAGAAGAGAGTTATAACACTATCCATGTGTCTCCTGAAGTATAAAATCAGTACAAAGATAAACTTGTTGTTATGTAGTTGATTTCAACACATAGCATTCGACTCTGTAGGACGAGAGTAGAACCTTGTAATCTTTTGCTTGCAGAGTACAAAGACAATTAAAACAAACCAAACTGGGTGCCTTCAAGACAATTCCAACACACAGCGACCCTAGGACAGGATGGAACAGCCCCTGTGCCTTCTGAGACTGTAACTCCTTATGGGAGCAGAAAGACATCTCTTTCCCTCAGAGCAGTTAGTGAGTTCGAACCACCAACCTTGTGGTTAGCAGCCCAATGAGTAACTAACTCACTGTGCTACCAGAGCTCCTTGAGTACAGTTCACTCAGTCACTGCCATCAAGATGATTTCGATTCATAGAGACCCTATAGGACAGACCTGTGACCGTGGGGGCGGGGGGGGGGGGGAGTAGAAAGGAGTGGCTGGTATTTTGAACTCCTGGCCTTTTAGTTAGCAGTCCAATGTCTAATCGCTAAACCACCAGGACTCCTTCTGAGTACAAAGGTTCTAAAGAATGAATAGCCTGATATAACAAAAGTAAACAACAATATAAAGACAAGAAACTAAAGATTAGAAGCAGGACAAGAGAAAGGGGACTGCGGTGACCCGCCCAGACAACAAATACGCAGGGCCTGAATGAAGAAGTAGGGTAGGGAGGGTAGGGTAGGGAGGGTCGGAGGTCTGGCATTAAAATGGGCTCCCCTAAAAACATGTCCAAAGAACACAGACAGCATCTCACCGTTCTTGCTTCTAAGGAACATTCTTGCTGCTCTCTCAGGATGGCTTTGTCTGTTCTTCGGGCAGTCCATGGGAAATTCCATGAGAGGGACTGACAACAAGGACCGTCGGTTAGGATATCCGTGTCTGGAGCAAGTGGAGCTCTCAGGTCCTGTCTGGGGCTGCCCGGGGCTGGCTGAGGGCAGAGGGCATGGAGACAGGCTGCTGCATGGGCATGCGACTTCCTTTCGGAGTCCTGAGAATGCTCGGGGACTGCATCGTGGTGAGAGTGGCACAACATTGTCAATCTCCTCAATGTCACCGAGTTGTACAGCTTTAAGTAGTTGAAATGATGACTTTGATGTTGTGTGCAGTTGGCCACAATTTAAATAATACCATGAAACAAGAGTAAGATTGGAGCTAGATTCACCAGCTTTAGTAAGAAACTGGTTTATGTTGGAAAGCAGGGGTGAAAGTCATAGAAAGTAAACCTTTAAACCAAACCCACTGCCATCAAGTCGATTTTGACTCATAGCGACCTCACAGAACAGAGCAGACCTGCCTCTAGGTTTCTGAGGCAGAGTGCCTCACCTTTCTCCCTTGGATCGGCTGGTGGGATCAAACCACTGACACTCTGCTGCACTTAACCACATGTGTAACCCACTTGGCCACCAAACACCAAACCCAAACCCACTGTCACTGAGGCAATTGTGACTCACAGAGGCGGCCCTAGATAGGGTTTCCAAGGCTGTAAATCTTTATGGGAGTAAATTCCCACTTGATAGCCTCGTCTCTTTCTTAAGGAGTGGCTGGGGAGTTTGAACTAATGACCTTGGGGCTAACAGTCTTAAGCTTACCAAGCACTGCCCCTAGGCCTCTTCTTCACCATCAGGACTCCTTAAAACTTTAAGATTCTGTGGGAAAGGCCGGTTCTCTCTCTCTCTCTCTCTCTCTCTCTCTCTCTCTCTCTCTCTCTCTCTCTCTCTCCCTGTATATGTGATTTGTCAGAGCCACTGATACTTTTTTGGGGGGAGTGGGGGTGGGCGAACCTATTTCTCCGACATCATGTGCACAACTGACTGGGTTGATGAAAAGATTCACCGTTCTCTTAGTAGGCATGATGTGTATGAGGGTGAGTGTGTGTGCATACAGGGGTGGGGGAAAGGGGTGGAATAGGTGCGTGTGTGTGTGAGGCAGATGGACAAACAGTCCAGAGTAGGGTGCGAGGTGGTTTGTTGCATAACTCAGGGTAAGGGTCAGGGAGAGAATGCTTTGGTGGGCTTTGGTCAGCCTCACATATGGTAAGAATAGAGTGAGCACTTCTCTGTCTCTGTCTCGCTCTCTCCTTTTCCTTCAGGTGGCTGTGCAAAGATTTTACCACGTGATTCGGAAAGCACAACGCTGAAAGCCTTGGACCGTGCCAAGAGGAGAGCGTAGAGAGACAAAGGCCGGAGCCCGGGCCAGTCACCTGCCAGGAACCCCCGCCCAGCAGCACCCCAGGAACATGACAGCGAGACTCCAGCACCATCACATTGCTCCAGGGTCAGCGCTCTGACTTGGAGAAGAAATCCTCCCCCAGCCCCCTTCCCAGCCCTCTTGCCTTCGCCTCCTGCCTCCTACTAGAGGAGACGCTCTGCTGTTGCTGCCTGGGGTCTCCAAGGCCACCTCCACTCTTAGTGGCCCACTGTCCATAGCGCTCTAGCCTGTAATCTTTATCGACACTGATCGCCTTGTCTTTTTCTTTTTTTAATTTATCTTTTTTAATTAAAAAGATTGTAATAGTCTTATTGACATTTAACTCACATATCATGCAACACCGTGGTTCAAACATATATACATTTTTAAAGTTGTGTAACCAAGGCTCTTACTTGCAGAGCCTCTGGGTGACTTTGAACCACCAACCTTTCAGTTAGCAGTCAAGCACTTGACCATGACACTGCCAGGAGAATGGAGGCTCAGGAAACATGCTGGTCTTTCTCTTTGCTCCTAAGGGGTTGAGGGGTATGCTTATAGGCTGGGTGGATTTTCTGGAGTGTGCAGGCTTTGAGGCTACCGGAAAGGAAAGGAGAGCTTATGGAGGGTGAAGTTTGAAAGTTCGATCTGACGGTGGGACTTGAACACCGGGACAGCTTAGCCCAACTTAGACTCCCGGTGTGCACAGCACGACGACATCTCGGTCTAACTGTGGTCCTTTTAATGTGGTGCCTCCCTGCCCTTCTCGACTGACCGCAGCTGCTAATGATCTTCTGACAAAAGCAGAACCAATCTTTCTTCAGACTCTGTCTCCCATCCTCACAGGCCCCTACCCTCACCCTGTCCCTCTGCTTCCCCCTGAGGCCTCAGCTCCCCTCCAGCCCTAAAGTCTCCAGGACCAGATCGGCAACACACTTCGTGTGCACTCTGAAACGGCCCGTATTTACCTCCCTGAAGCTTGACTTCTTTTCATACTCAGTTCTACCCACCCTTCCTCTCAAAGATAAAAGGGGTTTAGTGAAAAATTAAAAGAACAAAGAGGCACTGTGATCATGAGGTTTTATATGAGCATGGCCAGGCCAGGATTGTCGCATGATATCATCTAATACAGGATGGCCAACTCCATGATGGGCTCTATTGTGAAACAGCCGCGTGGGTGTGGGGAGAATGGAGTAGTTGTTTGTCGTCGTCGTTGTTGTTAGGTGCTCTCCCCTCTGTTCTGACTCAAAGCTACCCTGCATAGAACGGAACAAAACACTGCCTGGTCCTGCACAGTCTCCTCACAATCGTTCTTATGTGTGAGCCCGTTTTGTAGCCACTGTGTCAGTGGATCTCACTGAAGCATTTCCTCTTTCTCGCTGCCCCTCCACTTTACCCAGCATGTTGTCCTTCTCCAGGAACCTGTCTCTCTTGATAACATGTCCCAAGTATGTAAGACAGAGCCTCGTCATTCTTAATTATAAGGAGCATTCTGACTGTACGTCTTTTATTATTATTTTTAAATGTTATTATTTTTTTTACATTTTATTAGGGACTCATACAACTCTTATCATAATCCATACATATACATACATCAATTGTATAAAGCACATCCATACATTCCCTGCCCCAATCATTCTCAAAGCATTTGCTCTCCACTTAAGCCCCTTGCATCAGGTCCTCCTTTTTTTTTTTCCCTTCCCTCCCCTTTTCCCCCTCCCTCATGTGCCCCTGGTAATTTATACATTGTTATTTTGTCATATCTTGCCCTATCCAGAGTCTCCCTTCCCCCCCAGACTGTACGTCTTTTAAAACAGGCTGTTGGTTCGATAGTTCGTGGTACTTTCAATATTCTTCCCCCAGCACCACTGTTCAAATACATTGGTTCTTTGGTTTTCTTTAATCAATGTCCAACTTTCTTCCTTCATTTCTTTTTTTCTAACATTTTTTGGGAGCTCTTACAGAGATCATAACAATCATGGTTCAGTTAGATCAGGCATAATTGTACAATTGCAGTCATCATTTTCAATACATTTCTTTCATCTTGAACTCTTTGATATCAGCTCTCCTCTATCTACTTCCTCCCTGACCCTACCACCCCCTGAACCCATATATCATATATATATATATATATATATATATATATATATATAATTTTGCCATAAATGACACCATCCTATGAATCCATTCACCTAAAACTCCGATGTTCTTTTCCTTCGAGTGGGATTATGCAGTCATCATTGCTATCAGTTCCTGCCCCCTTTCCTCCCCCTCTCTTCCCGTATCTTCAGGGAGTCATTACTCTCCTTACTGTTTCTGAGGGGTTATCTATCTTGAATTATCTATCCTGCATCAAAAGATCTTGATTGTACCCATGTACATAAGCAGGTTTGGCAAGATTTGTGAGATAAAACTAAGGCCATGATAGTAGCAGGAGGAAATTATAAAAAACTAGAGGGATAGTTGTGTGTTTCATCAGTGCTCTACTGCACCTTGACTATATCATCCTTTCCATAATGCCCTTCTGTCAGCGGAAGCCAGCCCCTAACACATCATTACGGGTCCGGTAGGTGCAATTGTACAGCGATAATAAGTAAAGATCATAGTAAAGTTATAGAGAGCATGAGAGATAGAAGGGAAGTATTGAAATAAATGGAGTCAGACACGATTCATGGTAGCATGCTCACCTCAGCCCCACTTGATGGTCCACATGGAGGGAGAGAGAGTTTAATGCTAGCTCAGGCTTTTTATATTCTCTGGGGACATGCAAGCCCCCTAATCACAGGTGAGGACATACATCATAGGAAGTGGTTGTGCTATAGGTAATACAGTAATGAGGGGGTGGTCTAGGGAAATACACGCAATAGGAAGAGAAGGGATTGGGGGTATACATGTGACAAGATGGGCGGACCCTAGTTTTAGGATGGAGGCCTAACCTTGGTCACCCTTGAGCGGGTTTGACCTCTCTGGGGTGTCCTACCAGGAAACAGACAACTACTATCCTTATCAGAAGGGAGTGGGCCCTATTTGTTGTGGGATAAACAGTGGTGACTGCTTGGTCTAGGTGGTTGATCGCTCTCAGGGAGAATAACCCCTGACCTACTTCTGATGACCTCCAAGTGTATGGTCATTCGCAAGCAGCTGTTTGAAATATATTTGGGGGAGACAGCTTGGGAGAAATCCGTCTGTATCCCACACCCTTCTGTGAGGAACTGTCCAATTGTCTTACACGTAGGCTTTGGGTCTCCACTTTGCTTATGTTCTTTCATGTCCATTTGCTTGTTTTTGAACTTCTGATACCTATTCCCGTTGACACTTCATGATCACACAGACTTTTGTGTTTCTTCCATGTGGACTTTGTTGCTTCCCTGCTAGATGGCCGCTTGTTTACCTTCAAGCCTTTAAGACCCCAGATGCTATATCTTTTAGTAGCCGGGCACCATCAACTGTCTTCACCACATTTGCTTATGCACCCATTTTGTCTTCAGCGATCGTGTCGGGAAAATGAGAATCATACAATGCCATATTATTAGAACAAACCATTCTTGTACTGAGGTACAATTTAAGTAGAGGCCCAAAGTCCATCTGCTTTCTTATTGTATTTACTTACATATACATACATAGATAACAACACCTATCTTTACATATATACATATCTATATTTAAACCTATTATCTAATTTTTCTTCCTTTTTGTTTCCTCTATTTCTCAGTAGAGTACATCTCAATTGATCAAACATTACCAGGGACACTACACCCTCCTCCCCATTGGCTTTAGGGACCTTGCTATTCCCCTTGTCCCTGACTTATTGGCTCACTGCTACCCTCCCCCCATGTCCTCCTTCCTCATGTGCCCCCAGAACCATCAGTCCCGTTGCCGACTCCTTGAGATTGCTTATCCTGTCCATTTTATATAAGGAGACATCATTAATGTCCAACTTTCACGTGCATCTGAAGTGATTGAAGATAACATGGCTTGAATCAGGTGGACCTTAGTCCTCAAAGTAACATCCTTGATTTTAAACACTTGAAAGAGGGGTTTGTGCGACAGTGTGCCTTTGTTTTCTTGACTGCTGCTTCTATGAGTATTGATTTTGGATCCAAGTATGGCAAAATCCTTTATAATTTCTATCTCTTTTCCATTTATCATAATGTTACCTATTGGTCCAGTTAGGATTTTGTTTTTCTTCCTATAATCCAGCTTTTCTGATCATTTGCTCAGCATACAGATAGAATAAGTACGGAGAGAGGATAGGATACAATGCTGATGTGTACCTTTCCTGATTTTAAACCATGCAGTATTCCCTTGTTCTGTTTGTGCAACTGCCTCCTGATCCATGTACAGGCGTCTCATGAGCACAATGAAGTGTTCTGGAATTCCCATTCTCCTTACAACTACCCAGAGTTTGTTATGATGCACGCAGTAGAATGTCTTTGTATAGTCAATGAAACACAACAATGTCAACATCTTTCTAGTATTCTTTGCTTTCAGTCAAGGTCCGTCTGACTGCAGCAATGATATTTGTCTGAATCTGACCGAGCCTCTGGCAAACTCCCTTTCAAAGTACTGCAACAACTGTTGTTGGATGATCTTCAGCAAGTGTGATAGTTTATTGTGCCAACCTGGCCGATAAACACAAGTAGGATTAACTGAAGGGCAGAGGGATAAATGACTTGGTGAGCCTCGCCTTGCTTGTCTCTCGTTCTTTAATCATCAGACCTGCGTGCGGCTGCCTTGCTTGTTTTGTGCCTCAGTTTAAAGGGGTACACTACCTGTGGGATGTCTCGCCTGTGGACTGTGTCGCTGTAAGTTGAGGTCCCTTTAAGCCCACACGATTGGAATGTTCATCTCTGGAGCTGGGGACCGACAGTTGATGACAGTTGGGGACCTGCCTTGCTGTTTGCTGCTTGGATATATATAGCCCAGCTCTCTCTACAGAAGGGGACTGGCAACTGGTGGCTCTCAAGCCTTGAAGGACTGCTAGTGTCTCACTGCTTTATAATTTAACTGTTAATTTCTTCTATTATCTATCTGTATATAATTTAACGGTTCATTTCTTGTATTATATATCTATCTTTATAAATATATTTATATATAATTACTAGCAATCTGGTTTGTCCCTCTAGAGAACCCTGTCCAACACAGCAAGATTTTACTTGCATGTGATATGAATGCTATTGCTCTATATTTTTGGCATTCTGTTGGGCCATTTTCTTTAGAACAGGTACAAATATGGATTTCTTCCAGTCAGTTGGCCAAGGTGCTGTCTTCCACATATCCTGGCATAGATTAGTGAGTGCTTCCAGTGCTTTAACCAGCTTGTTGAAACATCTAAACTGGTGTGCTATCAATTCTTGGCTCCTTGTTTTTGGCTAATGTTTTCAGTGCAACTTAACCTTCTTTCTTCAACATCATTGGTTCTTGCCCAGATGCTACCTATTGCAATGGTTGGATGCCAACTCATACTTTTTGGTTCAATGACTCTCTGTAGTCTTTCCATCTTCTTTTGGAAGCTTCCTGAATTTTAATCCAGAGAATCTTTTGCTCATAGAATCGTTCGCTTTTGCATCTCCACACTTGACTTTTTCCTTGAGTTCTTTTAGTTTAAGATATACTGAACACGCTCCTCCTTTCTGATTCTCTAACACTACGCCTCTGCACACTTCATTTTCATTCTTTTACTTTGTTTAATTGAGCTGCCCTTTGAAACCTTCTGTTCAGTTCTTTGACTTCATCATTTCTTCCACGCACCGGAACCGCTGTATGATTAAAAGGACATTTCCGGTGTCCACTTTGATCTTTTATTTCCTCTCATTTTAATGATCTTTTTTTACCTTCATGCATGATGTTCTTGATGTCACACCACAGCGCATCAGGTCTTCTGTCATTAGTGTTAAATACATCACATCTGCTCTTGAGATGGCCTCAAAATCCAGGTGGGATAGTGCCAGAGATTAGCCCATCAGATCGGAAGGCACTCAAAATATGATTGAGGGAGAGCTGCCTTCTCAAGTAGAGTCGACTGTATTGACACAGTGGGAGTTGAACCTGTGGGGGTAAAGCCTTCAGAATCTTTGTTTGCTGACGGGCGTGACTCGAAAAGAGAAGCAGCAGCTGTGAACATCCACGAGTAGTTGGAACTTGGAATGGACAACGTATGACTCTAGGATTATTGGAAGTCATTAAAATTGAGATGGAATGCATGAAGATTGATATCGCTGGCATAAGCGAGCTGAAGTGGACCGGTATTGTCCATTTTGAATCAGAAAATCGTATGGTCCGTTATACCAGTAATGACACAATCAAAAGGGATGGAGTTGCATTCATCGTCAAAAAGACATTCCACAATCAACCCGAAGGACAATGCCACCTGGAATAGAACAATGTCTATGTGCTCTCCAGGAAATCCCAGCAACTCAACTGTTATTCAAAGGTATGCACCAACCACGACAGCTAGTGATAGAGAAATTGAAGGATTCTACCAGTGTCTTCTGTCTAAAATTGATTAAATATGTGATCCAAATGCATTGATAATTATTGGCGGTTGGAATGCAAAAGTTGGAAACCAAGAAGAAGGAACAGTAGTTGGAAAAGGTGACCTTGTTGATAGAAACAAAGCTGAGGATCACATGATAGAACCTTACGAGACCAATGACTTCCTTGCACATACCCTTTTACAACAACACAAAAAGCGACTATACACGTGGAATTCTCCAGGTGGAACACACAGACATCAAATTGACTCCATCTGTGGGAAGAAATGAGGGAGAAGTTCAATGTCAGCAGCTAAAACCTGGCCAGGGGCTGACTGTAGAAGAGACCACTGACTGTTCACATGTGGGTTCAGGCTGAAGTTGAAGAAAGTGAAAACACGTGCCTCAGAGCCAACATATGCTTTGAATCTATCTCACCCACCTTTTAAGATCAGCGAGGAAACAGGCTCCTTAGTCTGGTCCCATCCTTGATGAGATTTCATGAGGCTTCATTCAGGATGGCCATGTGTGGAGCTAGTGGACTTCAGTGCTAGATTTGCTCCTTCATCTGCTTGCAAGACCTCCTGTTGATGCCAGGAGTCATCACTAGACTGCCAGCCTTGGATTCATTCAGTTGATCTCAGCTTCATTCAGCTCGATACCCATCCGCCTGCGATCTTCCTCCTGCATCTTTCTGCTTCTTGTTCATCAGCCGCTGCAATTATAGGAGTCAGGAGAAGCCTTCCACTTATATCTAACCCATGAGCTTGAACTGGACTGGACTTAAGTCACTTCTGCAACTGTATGAGCCACTTCCTGATAGAAATCCCTCTGTGTGCGTACACGTACTAATATCACAGGTTTTGTGACTTGCGGGAACCCAATGTAACACAAGTATTATTATTGCCTAAAGTAACAGCTGTCTGAGCAGCAGTAGGACAGTTGTTAATGATTTTTAACAACTATTATTTTTAAGGTGGGAGACTGAGCTTTCATTTTCTTATGACACATCCATCTTCTGGCCTACACTACTTGCCAAATATTACTGACACCCAATAAAAAGCCAAGTTTTAATTGATAAACACTTATGGCTGTCATTTACTTTCAAGGTGATAAACTAGACCAACATCAGAATTACTATTATGTACTTTTCTACTAGGTCAAGTTCACGTTCAACTCTTTTAAGTATTATTTTGGAGCGTATAAGTGAACATGAAGTACTAAGTCGTTGAGTGGAAATAAAGATCATGATAGTGCCTAATATCTTGCTATGTCTTCTTGGGTAGATGATTTGGTTTCCTCACCCTTATATTTAAGGCCTTTCCAGCGTTCACAGCCATCAAATCTCTAGCAAATGATGCACTTCTCTTGGGATAACACAGAACAACATCATTGCAAAACCTGTTTTTGTTCCACCGAGAGTTGGTTCTGACTCAAGGCCACCCCGTAGAAGGCCGAGTCACAGCGTGCTCCTTCGGCTTTCATGGGTGGGTTTTCAGAAGTAGATTGGCAGGCTTTTCTTCTGAAGTGCCTCTGGGTGGGTGAAACACCTCAAACCACTTAGTAAGAGCTCCACACCTTCAGATAACCAAAGGGTTGAGGTCAAAAGGACAGCATTTGTCCCAGGGGGGAAAATCAGAAGGCTTTGGAAGGCAGGAAGGAAGGATCAAAGCAGACAACACAGGAGCAAGTGGAACAAGTGCTGGTCCGCTGTGCAGGTAGCCAGCCGTAAAGGAAACGAGACATGTATGAACTGTTGAATAGAAAATTGCTTCAAGATGCTTCACAAATTAAGATGGGTCTGGGTAGCTTTCAAGGGTGCTTCCAATCATGTCAATAGAGATACTTAATTTAAAAGGAAAAGAAACCCAGGGATCCAAAGGGTCAAATGGCTGCGTTACAATGGAAGTCCTTCAGAAAGTTGGTCGTTGCCTAGATTTCTGCACAAACAAGGAAGCTCAAGGGGCTCTAGCACCACCCCCCGCCCCCAGGAGAACACGTCTCTATTGGCCAGTGCTTTTCAACAGAGAACATTGATTTACAGAACAGTCCAAACCAAGATCAAACTCACGGCCATCGAGCCAATTCCATCCAACTCACGGCAACCCTCTGGGGCTCCAGAATAAAATTGCCCCAGGGATTTCCAAGGGGGTGAGTCTCTATGCGAGCAGAAAGCCTCATCTGCCTCCTGAGGAGCAACCGGTAGGTTTGAACTACTGAGCTGGAGGTTAGCGGCCCAACGTGTGACCTACTCCACCACCAGGGCTCTTAAGGGTAACAATAGCACCTGTGGAGTGTTTGGCAGTCTCTTGAAATCCCAAACTTCATCATCTAATGCTGGTAGCCTGGCCTGCCTACAAAGCCAGCGCTCACATCAATTTCTTTGGTGGAAAGATGTGGGTGCTGTGACCTGTATATTAGCTGCTGAGAATTAATAAACAAGGAGAATATTTTTCTCCAGCATCTCAGAATATTTAACATTGGTAGCTCTCAACTTTCCCCTGTGGGAGTGCATTTAAGGTCCCAGAAGCCAGGGACCTAGGACCACACAGGAAGCCAGAAGCTCAACTAGAGCCAAACCTCGGTGATGATTGATTCTCCGGGCCGGTTTATATTCCCTCCCTTCTGCGAAATCCTGTGGTGCCTGGAACGTGTCCTCTGACCCTCTCATACCCCATTTCTTTCTCAAGGGGATTGATTCCTTTCATCAAGAGGCCGGCAGATGCCCTTGCTGTCCTTCCCATTTGCCGTGCTCAGCAGACAGGAAACGCAGCTTTCTGTTGGTGTTGCTGTTAGTAGATGAAGCTCCTGGGACCCCTATTATCTATCCCCTCCCGACTCCCCGTACTCCTCTCCTTTCTCAGCCCTCCCATGTGTTATCTGCCTTATGATAGGGTCTTTAATGGAGCCCCTTCCAAGAGTTTCATCGCCACCATTTTTGGACCCTTTCTGAGAATTCAGGCAGGGCTCAGGCAAAGCAGGCAAGCAAGGCCACAGCCAGAGCAGAGCAGGACGAGGAGGTGTGGTTGTAACAGCTGAGGCCTGGGGCTCAATCTCTATCTCTCAAGTGCCAAGCCCAAGGAGGCCACCATCAAACCCTCTTTCTTCTCTTTTGAAATCTGCTTCTCAAAGAGCAGGGCCATCAAAGTCCACACTGTCCCCCCTCCTGTCCCCGCCCCTCCCCAGGTCACCTTTCTTTGAAGCCACGATAAGCCCCCTCCACGGAGTACATCTCAACCACTTGGAGGGGCAGAGAAGAGATCTCCACATCCGCCTGGCTGCCACGTGACCTGAAGCCAGATCACAGGGCCAAGGTGTATCCTGAAGGACTCTGGCTGCAGGTTAGTCTTTGGCGAAGTGGTTTCGGGAGACCCCTATGTCAGCCTGGAGTTGCACTGTGCGGTGGTGGGATGCTCTGGAAGTAACCTGGCACATTTTAATTCATCCGAGTTCTCGGAAGGGCTTCCCCAACGTCTGCTGTTGTCCTGCATGGGTTGAGGTCATTGAGCGGGGGGCTGAGTGAATGAGAGAGGGGAGAGTGGACAAGAACAACCGTGCCCTCTGAGAGCCGGTGGAAATCTGGGTAGCGGCATGGTGGCAGGGAGCCATAGCTCCAGGGAAGGGCAGGCAGAAGACAGGATTTGAGTTGCCTTTTAGGGAAGCAGGCTTACCAGCAATTCCAGTTTTAAAAAGAACTTTGCCAGCACAGATCCAGCGTTGGCTCCTTCCGCTTGGAATGCTCTGAGGACACGTCTTCGGGATTCAACCATGAGCCTCTCCAGTCACTCCTCAGCCTCCCTTTTGTGGAAGCCAGTGTGGACGCATGAGTCCTGGGCTGGGGTGACCCCAAAGGCCACAGAGGAAGTCTGGCCTCAGCATTGGGCAAGGCCAATAACGATGAATAACAAGCGGACCTTTCCATTGTACAGGAATGTGGCTCCCATTAGTAGAGGGGAAGGAAGTGTCTGAAAGTCCCCGTGACCTTCCTGCTTATCTGTTGGCCAGCATCTTTCCCAATGTGCTCTTCCCGTAGGCATAGTGACTGCGGACCGCAGGAAGAGGCAAGCTGGTCAGGATGGAAGGAAACTTTCTTTGGCTTCAGAAGACAGTCCCCCTAGAAAAATGGGAGCTTATAGAAAATGCCTGCTGTTATATTTTACTGGTGGTACAGGCTGGGCCCTCAGTAGCCTACAAAAAGACAGTGCGTTCTGCCTTATTATTCGAGCCATCGTGGGGCTGTATTCAGGGCGCACGGTCTCTAAGTTAAAGACGGATACAAAGGTGCAGGGGTTATAGCTGACCATGGTCTACCTACGGCACCACGAGTGCCTGTAATCTATCTTGTAACGCTCAGTTCCAGCCCTAGGCTCACACTTGACCTCTCCTGGGAAGCTATTCAGTAACAGGTCCCATGACCTCTGATATGGGTAATACGCTTTTCTATAGCATGATTTTGACTCCAAGTTGAGTCATATCTGTCTCCAATATGTGTCATAACTAAATGACAATATGTATCATTTAGTGTCATAACCAAAATGATATGCCTTGCCCATTTTGGACACCCTCCTCTTCCCTCACACAACCATCCAGTGCTAGGCACACAGTGGATTATTCGCGAAGCCCCCTGCTCCGCTGAGATGAAGCAACTGGAATGACCGCACAGCCAAACCTTGCCCAAGCCCCACCGCTTCTCCCACCCGCTGGACTCTACTTCCCTTGTGAGATTCGCCCTCTCACCTGACAGAAGACTCTCATCCTGCATCTCCAGCACGCCAGCCCGGGCCTGTGCTTCAAAGGCCGCTTCCTCCTGGAACACGTTGTGCTTCACGGAGATGCCGCGGGTGGTCGGAGGAGCACGTCTCTCCAGGTGGACCGCCTCTCCACCACGGGGACAAGCCCTTTCCTCCACTCGGGCTCTGGGCAGCACCTCGTCTCTTCCTCTCCAAACATCTTAGCTGCCCCTCTCCTGAATCATTCGCCATGAAAGCCAGATTTGACATAACCTTAGTAACCAACATTTCTAGCACGCTGACTCCTTTACACGGGTAAACTCATTTAATGTTCACCCTAGCAGGTGACTCCATCTCTCTCCCTCAGAGCGGCCGGTGGGTTCGAACCGCAGCACACAGACCTTGTGGTTAGCCACCCGGTGCTTGCCCAAGAGCACCTCCAGAGGTCCCAGCAAGTAGCTACCGAAGCTGAACCACACTGGCTGCCCTCAAGTTGATATGGACCCACAGAGACCCTACAGGACAGGGTAGAACTGTCCCAGTGAGTTTCCGAGACTGTGACTCTTCATGGGTGTGAAAAGCCCCAGTTTTCTCCCAAGGAGCGACTGGTGGTTTCAAACTTCTAACTTTGCAGTTAGCAACGCAATGCATAACCACTATGTCACTGGGGCTTCTATAAAGTAGATAGATAGCTCCAAAAAAAGCAAACTCACTGCCACTGAGTTGATCCAAACTGATAATGACCCTCTGTCTAGGACAGAGTAGACTGTCCCTTTGGGTTTTAGAGATGAAATAAAATTCTAAAATCATTTTATTGGAGGCTCTTATCACAATCAATACATACATACCTATGCACATTTGTACATATGTTGCTGTTATCACTTTTAAAACATTATCTTTCTACTTGAGCCCTTGGTCTTGGCTCATTTCTCCCCTCTCCCACCCTCTCTCCCTTATGAACCCTGGATAATTTAAAAATTATTATTATTTTCACATCTTACACCGACCATTGTCTCCCTTCACCCACTTTTCTGTTGCCCTCCCCCCTGGGAGGGGGTTGTATGTCGATCTTGGTTAGTGGTTCTGGGACTAAATCTTTATAGGTGTAGACAGTCTCATCTTTCCTTCACAGAGCGGCTGGTGGGTTCCAACCCTTATCATGTGCTAACCCACTGGAAGAACTCTGAGATCCATAAGCAGGTATTGTATTTTAAGGACAAGGACAATGAGGGACACAGTCTGAGGAACTTGCCCAAGGCCAACTGATTAATAAGTGGCAGAGCAGGAAGGGTTGATTGCTGGAGGGCAGCTCAAGCAGCCTGGCTCCAAAGGTGTTCTTAACTCCTGTGCGCAGGAGATGGACCGTACCTACTTTTCCTGCCATCCCCACTTGTTCCTCACCCCTTTCCCAGCAAAGCTGCTCAGGGTCTGTATCGACTGTCTCCATTCCTCACTAGGCATTCTTTCCTCTCCCTCCACTTGGCTTTTGTTCCCACCAGCCAATTCTAGTGGCTCTTCGCAAGGTCACGGCTGACCTATATCTAGCCAGAGCCAGTGCTTATTATCTGACATCATTTTATGTGACCTCTGTACAGGAGCTGACCCAGATGATGTTCCCTCTCTCTAGGCTTCCCTGGCCCCGCCCCACCCCTGTTTTCCTCCTATCACACCAGCTCTAGGTGCTCGGCTGATTCCCCTCCCCTTCCTGCCCCAGGCTTTGGACCTTGTCTTTTCCCACATTCATCCTAGGGGATCTCATGCAGACTCATGGTTTAAATACTACAACATGCTAATGAATGTCACAATTTGATCTTCTGCCTGACCTGTCCCTTGAGTTTCAGACTCCTATAAATCCAGGCCTTCCGCAAGTCCCTCTCTTGTTGTTCAATAAACATCTCAAGCCTCACAGGTCTCAAATAGAACACTTGGCATTGGATGCAAAAAAAAAAAAAAGATTACCTGATATGCAAACATCCACTTCATTCACAATAAAAAGTTTAACAACAACAAAACCTAAAAAAAACCCAGAACCTTTGGTTCCCTCCCATTGCAAACCCATTTCTATTCTAGTCTTTCCACCTTATTAAATGGAACCGCTATTAGCCCAGTCACTCAGGACAAACACCTAGGAGCCAACCTCAGCAAATTAAATCAGCAATCCCTCAGCTTTACCTTCAAAATGCAGCAACACACCAACAAAACCCACACTCTTCCTCTAGTTCCTGGAGGCTCCCTCCACCCCGCCCCACTATCATGACCCCAATCCTGCTTTTCACTGTGGGCTAGGCCAGAGCATGTACACAGGTACAGATAGAAATGGGCATAAGTTAAGTAGTGATAACATGAGGGTGGGAGAGGAGAGGGGACGAAACCATGGGGGAAGGGAGACTGTGGTCAGTGTAAGATATGAAAATAATAATTTATAATTTATCGAGGGGCTATGAGGGTGGGAGGGCAGAGGGAGGGTAAAAAGAGGAGCTGATACCAAGGGCTCATGTAGAAAGAAAATGTCTAGAAAACAATAATGGGCACGGATTGTTATAAGAGCTGTAAGATCCCCCAATAAAATGATCTCAAAAACAAACACAAAAAGCGCAGCAACACAGTGGACCACTGTGAATAACCGCCCAAAACACCATCTTCTCTTCCTGGGACCGCTGCCTCAGACGACGGGTTTTCTCATTGCCTTCCTCTCTCGCCTCCCTCCGCTCCCCCTCCGTCTACGGCACATCCTGTGTCATCTTTCTGAAGTCGACACTGCACCCCAACAATCTTCTGCTTAATATTCCCCAAGAAACCAGATCCCCGTCCAGCCTATCAAGCCCCTTACTACCCCGCTACCCCTACTCGATAGCCAGTCTCCCTCTTTGCCTTTGAGATGCTGGGGCACTACCCTAGCAACGTCCTTCCCCCGTGCCCCCACCCCACCCCCTGAAGATTACCAAGCTCTTTTCTGACTCTTGCTGCTCTTACCACCTCCTGGCAGCACTCTCCTGTTTCACAGTCACCTCCTTCTCACCGTCAGCTTGCATGACGCCTGCTCAGACAGGCTGCTCCAGCCTCTCGAAGGATCCCTCAAACCACTTCCCATCTCCATTATGTTGCCTGAGTCCCTGAGTATAAGAAACCCTGGTGGGTAGTGGATTATGCATTGAGTGGCTAACTATAAGGTTAGCAGTTCAAACCCAACAACTGCTTCACATGGGAAAGATGAGGCCGTCCACTTGGAAACCGTAGGGAGCAGTTCTACTCTGTCCTGTAGGGTCAGAACGGACTAGTGGGTTGGGTTTGTTGGTTTTGCTGGAGTCCCTGGGTGACGCAAAGAGTTAACATGCTCAGTCACTAATCAAAAGGTTGGAGGTTCTAGCTCACCCACAAGTGCCTACGAAGAAAGACTTGGTAGGCTACTTCTGGAAAACCAGTGCTCGACCACCCTGTGGAGCGCAGCTCTGTCCGACACACCTGAGACTGTCGTGAGCTGCAACCGACTCCATGGCAAAGCTGGTGGTGGCAGTGACTAGCAGCTATCAGTACGGGCATGATGGTTTGGTGTATATTCGTATGTTACCTAAGGAGCCCTGGTGGCACAGAGGATCCAGCATGAGGCTGTTCACCACAAGGTTGGCTGTTCAAAGCCACCAGCCTTGATGAAGGGAGAAAGGTGAAGCTGTCTGCTCCCGTGAAGATTTACAATCTCAAAACCCAAAAGGAACCATTCTAGTCTGGTTGCTATGAATCAGAATGGACTCAGTGGTATTTTAAATATATATGCTGCTCATGTCTAACCAACCCTCCTCCTGCTAGAAACTCCTAGTGCCAGGGGCATAGTTTGATGCCTGCTCTATTCCACCCCTGACAAAAATCCTCACAACAGGACCAATAACCACTATCATGATAAATGGGAGGTGACGGGATTGCAATTGTCAAAGATTTCATTTTACGTGGATCCACAATGACTAATCAGTGGTCATAGAAGCAGCAACCCCCCACCGAAAAAAAAATCAAATGACACATTGCCTTGGGCAAGTCCACTGCAATAGATCTCTTTCACACGTCAAGACCTCGTGTTGAGGATTGTGGTGCACCGGACCCAAGCCGTGGGATTTCAATGGCCTCACATGTCTCTGAAAGCTGAATAGTGTTGTTGGTGAAAAGTGTTGCATATCCCGGGAACTGGAGCTGCGAGGTCCCCAGGGAATGCTGAAGGTGGACTTTGGGGCCACGGCATGGTGCCCCAACAGACTGGACTGGAAAACACTCCTAAAGGCCAACAAACGATCCTTGAACTAAATAATACTAATAATAGACAACTCTGAATTGGAAAAATGCAGCCAGAATTGTCCTCAGAGGTCGGAAAGGTGAACTCCATCGAATGTGCTTTGGACAGGTCATCAGGAAGGACATCAGCCTTGGGAAAGCAGAAGGTCCGAGACCAGAGGAAGACCTTCAAGGACATACAGTGATCCCGTGGCTGCAGCAGTGCACTCCACACGGCCGTGAGCAGGGGGGTGCGGCGGCGTCCTGCTCTGCGGTCGCCTTACACTCGGCGGCACCTGACAAGCGCGACTCAACACTGTCGGCTCTGTAGCCGGCACCACGTGCTGCTGGGCTCCGGTTCTCTGCTGGTTCCTGCTTCACACAACAAGCATGCCGCCGGACAAAGGAAGGCCCGGGCAGCGGAGGCCGTGGGCTTGTTCAGTCTTTTCTCTCCAGGCCGGTGGCCAGTTCCGGGCTCTCTGCTTCTTCCTGGTTTGGACCCCCACTTTGCTTGGTGTAGGGAGGCCGTTGGCCAGTTCAGTGCCAGGGGCAGGAGTGGGTAGAAAGGGTTGAGGGCAGCAGACCAGTGAAAACACAGGCCACAGTCCCAATGGATGGTGTCAATTCTTCGTGACTTCAACTGCATTTAATGAAGGCAGAAAGGGGCTTGCTGGAAGCAGGGCTTCACACCGGTTTACTCAATGTGACAGCCTCCCCTCCCCCTGCCCCCCCCCACCGTGCCGATCATCTGTATAATGTGCATAAACCCAGATGCAAGATCCGCGGGCAGTTCTCAAGAACATACACAAGAATCTCCCTGGGCTCTGTAAGAATCAGCCGGCCACCTCGTTACCAAGCAGGGCTGGAAATGCAGACTCGGAGCAGGGGCCGCTGAGCGCGGAAGCTGCTGGGAGGGCTGGTTGGAAGGCCAGCTTGTGGGCCGTGTTCTGTGTTTGCTCTCATTTCTGTTCTCTTCCAAGCTTCAATTAAGGGAGCAACAAAAGATCCCTATCAGGAGGCCAAGTGTGGTGATCTCATCAGCTAAGACAAATATATGGTTTTTTCTAGTTGTATTTATAGAACCCTTTCTTGTTTTCTCAGACGACCTTGGCTGGCATGGCCTTGTTTACCTTCTCGTCATCTGGAGTTGCATCTGGTGGGCAGCGTTTTCTCCCTCGCTCCCAAGCCTCCTTGGATTCCCAATTCCGCTGTAGCCCTTCTCTCCGTTTTCATCTGTGGGGGGCCTTTTCAGCCCAACCATATGTCATTTCCAGTGATCATGGTGGTGATTGGTGTTAGTAAGGAGTGTCCGCCAACACTGGCTTTCTCTAAACGCTTGGCACTGAGTCGTCATAGCAGCATCTCGTCGCCCCTGCGGGCAGAAGGGGACTTGGCATTCCTTACCTCTTTCTGTCAGTCATATGTCCTGATGTCAGGCCCTCCTGCAAGGGGGAAAGTGCGGACGGACCCCCAAAGACCTCTGCCTAATACCTGACTGCCTTCTGGGGGCATCTGACTCCACACACTCCTACAGTGAGGCATCCCCCCCACACACACACACTCATTTCAGTTTCTATCCAGTTAATTCTGACTCACGGTGACCCCGAGTGTGTCAGAGTAGAACTGTGCTCCATGGAGTGTCACGTGGCCGACACTTGAGAACCAGATCACCAGGTCTTTCTTTCGAGGTGCTTCTGGGTGGACTTGGATCTCCAAACTTTTGCTTAGCAGCAGCACCACCCACCGACTCCTATAATCAGAACTGAGTCTAGCTCAACTGGGAGTTGCTTGCCAGCTACATTCTCTTGTTCGTAGAGGCCCATTAACCTAGGTACCTTCCG
This sequence comes from Tenrec ecaudatus, assembly GCF_050624435.1. Classification (NCBI taxonomy): domain Eukaryota; kingdom Metazoa; phylum Chordata; class Mammalia; order Afrosoricida; family Tenrecidae; genus Tenrec; species Tenrec ecaudatus. The sequence continues at coordinate 135,576,063 of NC_134535.1, forward strand.
TCAGAGCCAGGAGGATGGGGCCCTGTAAGCTAGGAACATACTGTCCATTGCTGCAGCGTGGGAAGGGCTATCCAGGAAGCAGGATGAGACAGGATGGCCAAACTGAGTCAGGTGGTGCCATATAAGGAATTTTCTTTGGTGCATCTCAGCTTCCCCCAGAATCATAATTTCCCAGCAATGTATTCTCCGTAGGGACAAATGAATTTTGGGAAGATGAAAAAAAACCCCACCCCAAATGTGTTACTTTTTCTGTATGATGCACATACATACATACCTATGGTTCAACCCCAGATGCACAGTGCATCTTTGGCATTGAGGTTTCACAGGGGTGCAGGCAGAGCTGACAATTAGGACAAACATATTTAAAAAGCTTCTTCCAAAATCAAGCCTACGGTCACTGAGCTTGTTTAGACTCATAGAGACCTTAGTAGGCTAGAGCAGAATTTCCCCCTGTGGGTTTCTGGGGCTGTAAGTCTTTAAGGGAGCAGAAAGCCTGACCTTCCTCCCATGGAGAGGCTGATGGATTCAAACTATTGACCTTGTGGTTAGCAGCTCAGTGCTTAACTCATCACACCACCCAGGACTCCTCTAAAGGGAGTGATCATGATAACCATTTTTGGAGATGCTGACCTGGAGTCCCCAGAGATGGCTGTCTTGGGCTGTATTCTTTCTTCTCTCCTGATCAAAATTGGCTCTCATGTTGCTCACCCTCCCTGCACCATTGCCGAAGACAAAATGGGTGCATAAGCAAATGTGGTGAAGAAAGTGGATGGTGCCCAGCTATCAAAAGATATAGCATCTGGGGTCTTACAGGCTTGAGGTTAAACCAGCGGCCAATCTAGCAGAGAAGCAAAAAAATCCACATGGAAGAAGCACACCAGCCTGTGTGATCGTGAGGTGTTGCTGAGACTGGCTAGCAGGCATCAGACGACCCAAAACAAACAAACAAGAAAACCCATATTGTTGAGAATGAGGGGGTGGGGGGTTGGAGCAGAGACCCAAGTCCATCTGTAGACAATAGGACATCCCCACACTGCGGGGTGTCACAGGGAAGGGATAAGTCAATCAGGGTGTGGTAAAGTACCGGTGAAACACAATACTCCTCTGGTTCCTTGAGGCTTCCTCAGCCCCCACTATCATGACCCCAATCCTGCCTTTCTCTGTGGTTAGACTGAAGCATGCGCACAGGTATAGATAAGACATAAGAGCTCACAACACACGGAATCCAGGAACATGAAAGGGAGTAGCGATACTAGGAGAGCAGGGGGAAGGTGGGGAGAGGAGGGGAGAAAAGGGGAACCAATCTCAATCATCCACACATAAACACCCCCCACCAAGGGGGATGAAAAACAGAAACCACAAAGGAAGGGAGGCAGCGGTCATTGTAAGATATGAAAATAATAATCACTAATAATTTATCAATGGGCCATGAGGATGGGGGACGGGAAGAAGAGCTGACACCAAGGGCTCAATAGAAAATAAATGCCTAGAAAATAATGATGGCAACATATGTACAAATGTGCTTGATTCAATTGATGTATGGATTGTTACAAGAGCCATTAAGAGCCCCCGATGAAAAGTTTTTATTTTTTTAAGTTGGCTTTCAGCAAAGGATGGCAAACCCACCTCCCCACTACACTCCAAATGACTGATCCCAGTGGACTGTGGCGCCCTTGCAGGCCTGACCACGCCTTCAGTAAGATAGGGTGCCGCTCTCCCAGTGAAGTTGTAGGCTTTGGCGAGCAGAGTGGGAGGGTGGTGGTGCTGGTGCCTTTTGAAATGGCTGGATTCGTTGGCTATTTCTTTCAAATAGGAAATGTGGACACATTGTCTGCCAAAAGATCTTTTAAAATTGCTTTTAGATGGAAGAGGCTTTCTCTGAACTGTGCTTTGGAAACAGAAATGTTGGAATTTCTAGGAGAATGGAAGGTTTATGGCAAACCGGAAGTCAGTCCCCCCACCACCAAAAAAAAAGACCAAAAACATTTTATTAGGAGCTCTTACAGATATTATACCATTCCATAGTGCTATCACATCAAGCAGTGTTGTACAATTGTGGCCACAATCAGTTTAGAGACCCTTTCTTCCTTCGTGAGCTCTTTGATATCAGCTCCCCGTTACCCACCTCCCCCCACCGCACCGTGCCCCTCAGGAATCCTTGGGATGTTTTCTTCGTAGGAAATCCAGAAAGCACACGGGGCCCTCTCGGTGTGCCTGAAACTGGGGCTTGAGACTTCAGACAGCTTCCCTTCTGCAAAAGGCAGCTCTCGGGACTGAACGGGCCCAGATGTAGGTGAGGTGACTTTGGTGTGTGTGTGTGTACACGTGTGCACATGTGTCTGTGGGTACGTGTCCACAAGTGTGTCCAGAAAGAGGACGAGCCTCTTGCCGTCCCGGTATCACTTCTGTATACAACCTAGTGCAGGGGCAGTAGCATGAGCCTCACCACGTCCACTTTGCACTATGGACACACTGGGCTGGCCCTGTGTCTGCCTGAGATGTACTGATAAGAGTATCACGTGCAAGGCCCAAGGGCCCTGAAGTCATCCTCCCACTGTTCTTGGCTCCAGCCATGCTCTCACGCTGTGACCCGTGTCCAGTGTTGGCTTTATAGCTAAAAAGAGACTGGGAACCATTGGCTAGGGTCCATATAAGAACGAATCAAGTGACGAAATGTTTGGAAACAGGTCCTACGCAAAACTGCAGTGGGCTTGCTTATTAGACTAGAGAAGCAGCAGGAAGAAGTTATTCAGTTGGGGAGTTGTGATGAACTCGTCCCCGTTTGTGCAGTGTTGGCTGGAGGCGGTTCTACATACTGCGCATGCTGTATTGCTCTCGGCCGAGAAGCAAATAGAAGAAAGCTGCAGCCTGACCTGCAGCTGCAGATATGTGGAACAAACATGGAAGGAGTCCCAGGGTGTTGCTAGGTATTAGTCCTGCAGTGTACTTTCTTTGTTTCCTTCTCTGGAAAATGTAAAAGCAGACCAAAATAATTAGCACATCAAGGACGGTGTTGCTGTGACTTTGTGGGTCTGTGTAGAAGCCAGAAAGTACAAGGAGGCTTCAAAAAGCTTGTGGAAAAAGTCCATTATCTTTCCATTCCATTTTCCCATGACTTTTTTAAAGCGCCCCCCCCTCGTGTGTACTCCTTGTTTTCTGAAAGGGTCTGATTTTAGAATGACTTCCTCTTGTTCTTTTCATCCTGAAAAGGCCACGTGGCTGAGTGAGTGGCAGCAAGGGGTGAGGATGTGCTGGCCCTGGCTCTGCCCTGCGCTGACTTGCTGCCCTCGGACAAGCCTCGCTTCCTCTTGTATCATGTAGTGATGATGAGAGCTTTCCTTCTTTTTATTTTAAATTTTTTTTAACATTTTATTAGGGGCTCATACAACTCTTATCACAATCCATACATATACATACATCAATTGTATAAAGCACATCTGTACATTCTTTGCCCTAATCATTTTCTTTCTTTTTTTTCTCCTCTTTTCTTTTTTTACATTTTATTAAGGGCTCATACAACTCTTATCACAATCCATACATATACATACATCAATTGTATAAAGCACATCTGCACATTCCCTGCCCCAATCATTCTCACAGCATTTGCTCTCCACTTAAGCCCTTTGCATCAGGTCCTCTTTTTTTTCCCCTCCCTCCCCGCTCCCCCCTCCCTCATGTGCCCTTGGTAATTTATACATCGTTATTTTGTCATATCTTGCCCTATCCGGAGTCTCCCTTCCCCCCTCCCCTGCCGTCCCTCTCCCAGGAAGGAGGTCACATGTGGGTCCTTGTAATCAGTTCCCCCTTTCCAACCCACTCGCCCTCCACTCTCCCAGCATTGCCCCTCACACCCTTGGTCCTGAAGGTATCATCCACCCTGGATTCCCTGTGGAGAACTTTCCTTCTTATTTCACAGATTATTAGGCACGTCAAATGACATGAAAAAACATGAAGGTGTCTGTGGCAGTTAGATGTTATGTCACGCATGTACAGGGGCGGGGTCCGAGCGACCAATCAAGTCACAGCTTGAGGTTGCTGCTTGGGAGCGTGGCCTTTTCTATAAGAAAGACAGCAAGGAATTCGCTTCCTCTCTAGTCCTTCACCTTCCTCCTCACTGGTACTCTGTGCCTGAAAGTCTGAGGACTGCTCCGGCTATGCTGAACCGGACTGGGACGTCTTCTTGATATAAAATTCCTCCTCGATACGGGGTCATTTCTGATACATATGTAAGTGTTGCTGACTTTGTTTCTCCAGACAACCCAACACCGTGTCCAAGGAAGTGTCCGATGCTGTACAAGTACCGGAGTGCATTTTCATTTGGTCCCATCACCTTCCGATCCTTGATTAGAGGCGGTTCCAGCTGAAAGTGTTGAGTGAATGTGGAAGCCTGGGGAGTCCATTCATTTGAACACCCCACCTGCGTATCACTCATCGACTATCCATGTGGCAGGTCACTTCCCCTCCCACCCCACCCCCAAGACCATTCTACTGGGAGCTCTTCCTGCTGTTATATGATTCCATCGCGCAATCACGACTACAATCCATTTCAAAACACTTTCGTCCTTCTTGAACTCTTCGATATCAGCTCCCCCTTAACCGCCCGCCCCTCCCGCACCATGCAAGGATGACTCAGATAGAGGGCATGGCTCTAGGAGCGGGACAACTCAGAACATATAAATCAAACTCATAACGACTCCAGAGGATGGAATAAAACTGCCTTGTGGGTTTCTGAGACTGTAACTCGTTAGCTCTTTACAGGAGTAGAGAGCCTCGTCCTTCTCTTCTGGAGCAGCTGACGGGTTCCAACCGTTGACCTGGCAGTTACCAGTGTAATGCATAATCACTGCGCCACCAGGGCTCCCTGTGACCTCATCCAGTACCAGTGTAGGTGTTGCTGAGAAGATATGTTGCAGATGTGCTAACACCTGCAATCAGCTGACATTAAGGAAAGGAGCCTATCATCCATAATGTGGGCGGATCTCAGTCACTCAGTTGAGACCTTCGAGGCAAAAACGATGTTTCCCAGGGAGGAAGAAACTAAGCCTCAAAACCCGGTGGGCGTTTCCAGCCTGACAGCCTACCCTATAGACTTCACACTTGCCAGGCCTCCCAGCCACACAAATCAATTTCTTAAGATAAGCATATTTATATGTGTAATATGTATGCACATGTATATGTATATACACCCACACATGTGGGATACAGAAGGATTTCTCCCAAGCTGTCTCCCCCAAATATATGCCAGACAGCTGCTTGGGAATGACTATACTTGGAGGTCATCAGAAGTAGGTCAGGGGTTATTCTTCCTGAGAGCTATCAATCATCTAGAGCAAGTAGTCACCACTGTTTATCCCACAACAAATAGGGCCCACCCCCTTCTGATAAGGATAGTAGTTGTCTGTTTCCTTGTAGGAGACCCCAGAGAGGTCACAAGGATGACTAAGGCTAGGCTGCCATCTTGAATCTAGGGTCCGCCCATCATGTCACATGTATACCCCCGATCCCTCTTCCTATTGCATGTATGTCCCTAGACCAACCCTTCTGATTACTGTATTACCTATAGTACAGCCCCTTCCTGTGACATATATCCTCACCTGTAATTAGGGAGCTTGCATATCCCCAGAGAAGATAAAAAGCCTGGGCTAGCATTAAAGGTCTCTCTCCCTCCACGTGGACCACCAAGCGGGGCAGAGGTGAGCATGCTACTATGAATTGTGTCTGACTCCATTTATTTCAATACTTCTCTTCTATCGCTCATGCTCTCTATAACTTTACTGTGATCTTTACTTATTATCGCTGTACAATTGCGCCTACCGGACCCGTAATGATGTGTTAGGGGCTGGCTTCCCCTGACACACACACACTATTGGTTCCATTTATGGAGAACCCTGAGTGATACAATGCAGAAAAGTGCGTGCATGGATAGGACAAGAGGGCCAGGTGGGAATAGAAATGTAGGTACTTCCCGCTGGTTGGCTTTGTGTGTGTGTGTGTGTGTGTGTGTGTGTGTGTGTGTGTGTGTGAACCAGGAGGCTAGGCCATATGAAGGTGTGTAGGCTCAGGGAAGGGCTGGAGGAGTTGAAGAGGGTGGGCAGTTGAAAAGCTACTGAAGGGCCAAGGAGAGAGAAGCCACTAGGGAAACACAGAAAGGCTCCAAGATGGGCTGAAGGCCCATTAACTGTTAGGAGACCTCAGTGTCATTAAGGATTCAACTTAGAAGAACACCCCCCCGCACCCCCCAACCCCCACCCCTCACCCCGGCAACTCTTCCTGTAGAAACGGAGACCAAAACATCAAACCACATCCACTGTCACCCGGTCCATTTCAACCCCTCAGCAGCCCTGTAGAGGGGTCCTAGGCTTCACCCCTTATGGGAGCAGGTGGCGTCATCTTCCCCCCCTTGGGGGCCAGTGGTTCTTGCAGTCAGCCTCCCGGTACCTCCCGTACCGCAGCGCCAGGGCTCACTGCTGACTTGGCCGGGGAGGTTAAGCAAGGTCAAAGGATGCTGCTGCTGAGTGAGCTGACCAGACAGAGTTGAAAGGAAGACCTGAAGGACCGTAGTCTCGGCTGGGACGTGGAGGCAGAAGGGGCTGGCCAGCAGAAATGGGGTGGTGGTTAAACGAGGGGAATACGAAACACAAGAAGGCAGGACATGTGGGAGCTAGGGCAGAACCATCCCTGATCGTCGCCAGGCCCACGACAGGATGTTGAGATGGGAACCTGGAGGCGTATAGAATGGAAGGTCTCTGAATGTGAGGCCCAAACCTGAGAGGTTTCTCTCGTGGCTTTTAAACTTTGATTATGATCCACAAGCAAAAAATACTGTTTACACCGTGAATTAGCACATCATGTATGTCTATAGACTATTGAAACAACGTATGCCTTGTTATTGACAATATGTATTATATATGTGTATCTTACTACTAAATTACCCTGCCTACATGTGAGCTCTTGATAATTTATTTCTATTATGTATCCTTTAAAAACAGGCTGCTCTCAATCCTTTCAGTCCATTTCCCTACTGGGTTCTGATCTGAAGTCTGTAAGCAAATGGCCTGGTAGCCAGGATGACAGGCTACTTGGCATAGAGTAACTGGAAGATTAGGAACTTGGGTCCAAAGTCTTTGATGAATACGGAGGGGCTAAGGCAGGCATCCTTAAACTATGGCCCGCGGGCCACATGTGGCCCACCGAGGACATTTATCCGGCCCGCCAGGTGTTTTAGACCGTTTTTTTTTTAACTTCAAAATAAGATATGTGTAGTGTACATAGGAATTTGTTTATAGTTTTTTTTTAAACTATAGTCCGGCCCTCCAACGGGTCTGAGGGACAGTGAACTGGCCCCCTGTTTAAAAAGTTTGAGGACCCCTGGGCTAAAGCATGGTTTCACACATGGCTTAGAATTTCGGCACCATCTATTAAGTAAAGGTCCAAAAGCCTGTTTGTTTCTAGGGGAGATAAGCTAAGTCCTGGGTGCTCAGATTACCCCATTGTCTGCGGCTGGTCTGGGCCTTTTGCTTTCCTTGGATTACTGGCAGTGAACATTCCACCCCCATTTTTATGGTCCCAGGGAAGGAAGCGCCTTCAAGCCCATCCCAAGACGAGCCCTGTGTGTGTCTGAGCAGAACAATGTGCCAAAGGGATTCCGAAGGCTGGTCTTTGGGAACTAGCTCGCTAGACCTTCCTCCTGTCTCTGGGGGACTGGAACCTCCAACCTTTCCGTCCACCCTTGAGCACATCAGCCATGTACACCACCCAGAGACTCCCTCTTCGTATTCCAGGAGCTCACCCTGGGGGCTAGGAAAGGAGAGGTAGAGGATGGGGCCCTCAGCCGTGGGTGACTGAGACCTCTGTCTGGGAGAGCCAGTGTCTGGGGAGATGGTGGGCTTGGGCTCAGCCCTCATGCTGGATGCTGGGGTGTGCTTCGCCAAGGGAAGAGTCCGGGGTCCAGGAAGCAGTGGCGATTTAGGGTCAGGCCCTCCCCCTGAGTGTGTGTGCAGGTGAAGGAGAACGGGGACAGCTGGATGGCCTTATGAGGGTTGGCATTGTCTCCCTGGGTCACTACACCTCCAGCGATTTCTGTGACACATTAACCCAAGGGGCCTGGGCAGCTGCAGCATTCTTTGTGAGCTCATCTTCGTGGCATCTCCACAGGGTGCGATCTGAAGGGATGCCTCTCACTAGCAACGAGAACAGGAGCAGGGCTGAGGGAGGAAGATCAGCGGGACACTCATCTCTGTACTTACCAGCGCTCCCTCTGCCCTCACTGGACTGACCATTACAGAGACGATGTGGATAAGACCCAGCCGCTGCTGTTTGAGGGGTGGCCTGAGATGTGGGTTAGAGATAGATAGGGGTTAAATTATGTCCCCCCAAATCCTTGATGAAAGTCCTAAGCTCGATGCTCCTGGTGCCAATCCCATTTGGGAATGGGATGTCTTTGCTATGTTAATGGAGCAGGGTTAGCATCGGGTATGTCTTGGGTTCTCCACTTGAGATAGAAAGGAGATTAAACCAGTAAGTAGAGCAGAGACAGGGGAAGAGAGATACCATGCTGCATGAAGATCATCCGGGAGCTGAAGCTCAGAAGAGGCAAGGACCAGCCCCCACGACCAACAAAGGGTCAAAGGCTTCCTTCCCCTAAAGCCCTACATTCGAAATCTAACCGCCTACATTTAAGACAAGACATTGCTATTAGAGCCACTTGCTTGTGGTACTTCTCTTACAGCAGTGTGCCAAACCAAGCCAGACTCACTGCCATCAAGTCCATTCCAACCCATGGGGACCCTATGGGACGGGGAGAACTGTCCCCATCAGTTTCTGAGACAGTCACTCATTACAAGTCTCCCCGATGACTGGGTGGTTACCACTGGGCTGCTAGCCATGAGCTCAGTAGTTTGAAAACACTGGCTGCCAAAGCCTCAACTTCCTCCCATGAAGCTGTGGGTGGTTTCCAACTGCTGGCCTGGAGGTCAGAAGCCCTGTGCTTAACCCACCGTGCCACCAAGGCTCTGCTAGGTAACCAAGACAGAGGGTGGCCAGACTGAGCAGGGCACTTGCCGAGGCCCAGCGGTGAGAATGAGGAAAGTGGAATTGAGACTATGTGATCTGACCCACGAATCAGAGAAGGCAACCACAGAGGAGGTTAGCGCGGAGCTGTGCCGGGGGCAAAAAACGCACCTAGACCACCCCTCTGAAACTCTGTGATCTGGAGTTACAAACACACCAGAATGTCAGGAGACTGCAAAACCTGACTTGTTTTTCACTTTATGTCGCTCATTGTCCCGTGACAGAAAGTGCTGTAGTTATCTTAGAACCCTGTGAAGTCAGGTGATCATTTACTCCCCCCCCCCCCCCACACTGCTTAGTCACACTGCTCTGGACTCCCTTTTCCTAATACCCAAGGAGCCCCTGGCTGGTGCGAATGGTTAGCATTCTCAGCTGCTAACCTGACAGGTTGGAGGTTGAAATCCACCCAGAGGGGCCTCCAAAAAGATCTATTGAAAAAAAAAAGTCATCCACTGAAAACCCTGCTGAGCTCAGTCCTACTCTGACACACACGGGCTGCCAGAGACGGAGTCAGCTCTCTCCCCAAACCACCCCCACAGCCGTGAGTCAACTCAAGACGACCCTACAGGACAGGGTTAGAATTCCCCCTGCGGGTTTCTGACACGGTGTCTCTTTATGAGCACAGAAAGCCTCGTCTTTCTCCCACAGAGCCGTGGGTGTTTGAACTGAGAACCTTCCGATCAGCAGCCCGATGCGTAACCCCTCGGCCACCAGTTGGTGGGATTTCCTTGACAAAGGTACTGAGAACCAGAGGGGTAAGTGACTTGTCCCACTGGACCCAGTAAAAGAACCGGGTGCTCTGGCACGTGTGGGCTCTCTCCCCAGCTCTTAGGCCACTTCTGTAGGCCCAGCCCTCTTCTGGGCCTGCTTCTCACCACACAGCCTTCAGGGTTCTTGCTTTGTTAGAATAAACGGCCCTAAGCGGAAACCCAGACACTGCCCTTCACAAGGGTTGGTCCTTGGCAGCAGCGCTGTGGGCCTCACCCATGTGCCTGAGGGCACCGAGAGCTCACCCTCCTCAACCCACTTCTGGGAAGGGAAGGGAAGGACCCTCGACTAGACTGTTCCCCCCCCCCCCCCAATTCAGTTGGTTCCTCTCTGGGTTGGAAGCCTGAGAAATGAAGTGGTGTGGAGCACGTGATGTATGGTGTACTTGAGTGGCGTGCTGTGGTGTGGGTTGTGTGTGGTGTGTGATGTGGTAGTGTATGAGGTGTGTGATGTGTGTGTGTGATGTGTGTGTGTGTGTGATGTGGTGGTATCTGATGTGTGTGGTGGGGTGGGGTGTGGTGTGTGTGTCCTGTGTGATGTGGTGGTATCTGATGTGTGGGGTGGGGTGGGGTGGGGTGTGTGATGTGTGTGTGTGTGTGATGTGGTATCTGGTGTGTGTGGTGTGGTGGGGTGGGGCGGGGTGTGTGTGTGTGTGTGATGTGGTGGTATCTGATTGTGTGTGGTGGGGTGGGGTGTGTGATGTGTGTGTTGTGTGTGATGCGGTGGTATCTGATGTGTGTGGTAGGGTGGGGTGGGGTGTGTGATGTGTGTGTCGTGTGTCATGTGGTGGTATCTGATGTGTGTGGTGGGGTGGGGCAGGGTGTGTGTGTGTGTGTGTGTGATGTGGTGGTATCTGATGTGTGTGGTGAGGTGGGTGGGGTGTGTGGTGTGTGTGTCCTGTGTGATGTGGTGGTATCTGATGTGTGGGGTGGGGTGTGTGATGTGTGTGATGTGGTGGTATCTGATGTGTGTGGTGGGGTGGGGTGTGTGATGTGTGTGATGTGTGTGTGTGATGTGGTGGTATCTGATGTGTGTGGTGGGGTGGGGTGTGTGATGTGTGTGTGTGTGATGTGGTGGTATCTGATGTGTGTGGTGAGGTGTGTGGGGTGTGTGGTGTGTGTGTGATGTGGTGGTATCTGATGTGTGGGGTGGGGTGTGTGATGTGTGTGATGTGTGTGATGTGTGTGTGTGTGATGTGGTGGTATCTGATGTGTGTGGTGGGGTGGGGTGTGTGATGTGTGTGATGTGTGTGTGTGTGATGTGGTGGTATCTGATGTGTGTGGTGGGGTGGGGTGTGTGATGTGTGTGATGTGTGTGTGTGTGTGATGTGGTGGTATCTGATGTGTGGGGTGGGGTGGGGTGGGGTGTGTGATGTGTGTGTCGTGTGTGATGTGGTGGTATCTGATGTGTGTGGTGGGGTGGGGTGGGGTGTGTGATGTGTGTGTCGTGTGTGTTGTGTGTGATGCGGTGGTATCTGATGTGTGTGGTGTGGTGGGGTGGGGTGTGTGTGTGTGTGTCGTGTGTGATGTGGTGGTATCTGATGTGTGTGGTGTGGTGGGGTGTGTGTGTGTGTGTCGTGTGTGATGTGGTGGTATCTGATATGTGTGGTGGGGTGTGTGATGTGTGTGTCGTGTGTGATGTGGTGGTATCTGATGTGTGTGGTGGGGTGGGGTGGGGCGGTATAGTGGCGCTGGGTTGTCTTTCTCGGTGAGAATTCTGCCACTGCCCTTTGCTACCGAGTAACCTCAGCTCAGTTTCTGAACCTTTCTGGTTCTCAGGTAATGGGATACTCAGAACCGCCTTGACCCTTTTAGGTGACAGGCTGTTGGCTTGCGGGAGATGCTAAGGTGAAGATTGGAAGGTCAAGTTCACCCAGGGATGTTTTGGAAGCAAGACCTGGCTAGCTGACTTCTAAATAAAACCCCAGCCATTGTGAACTCTGCTCTGACACCCTGACGGTCATTGTACACTGCAACTGACTGCCCTGCCACTGGATGCCCCTGGCCCATAGGCTCTGCTCAGAGCTGAGCAGAGGCCGTGAGGAAGGGAAGGGAAGGGGGTAGGGTGGGGGTGGGGAGCTCTTATCACCCTGGAGTTCAGAAGCTGCTGCAGTTTTATCTAAGGGTTGGCTGGGTGGAGGTTACCCCCTTAACCCACTGCCTCCTGAATACTGCAGTCCACTGTTGTGAGCTGCCTCAGGGCATCCTGCCCTGCTGAATCGCCTCCTTCAGGAGCCCTGCTTTCTTCGCATCTCCCCCATGAGCTAAGTTACTGCCGATCAAAAATAACTCCCCTGGAACAGGGGTCCCCAGAAGGCCACAGCCTGCCTGGAGCCAGAACTCCAGGCGAGGGGCCTGGGGTGGGAGCGGCTGCCAGGGATCTCAGCACCCTGAGTCAGGGCTCACAGAGCTGGGCTTGCGCAGAAGATGGCAGATGACCCTACCGTGGAAAGACACTGGGACTCTTTCTCACCGCACCATTCCTCAGACTTCCTTCGCCAGCCTGCCAGCGACCTGCCCGTGGCGGCAGGAGTCCAGTGAGAGGTGCCCTTCCTCACCTTTCCCATTCATCTCACCTGCTCACTTGTTTGTACAAATTCTGGTTTTCGGACTGAATTCGCTGATCCTCCTTCTGCTCTGAGATTTTGTACCCCTGCTTAATTTGGATGCGGGCGGACCCAGCACATTTTAGAGAGCCGTATGATCCCAGGGCGCTGAAGGGGCGGCTGGCTACCAGCCAGAACGCTCCTGATTTAGGAAGAGAGGAGGGACATGAAGGGTTGACATCCTGGGACATCATGTGCTCTTTTTGGCAATCCAGAGAGCATGGTGTTTTCTTGGGCAAGCAGTCCTGGAGGGGAGCCATGGGGTAGAGGTGGCGAGATGTGGGGGGGATGACAGGTTGGGCAGAGGAAGGCAGTGAGAGGGCCTGAGCATGGGGTGGAGGGGTGGATGAGTTAGTTAACAAGACAAGTGGTTGGCTTGAGAAACTTAGCTCACAGTCTTCGGTCATTTTAGTCCCTTGCTGGCGAAGGGATTCATTCTGACCAGCACACTCAGCATGCGACAGTAGTCTTTCCAGAGCTTCTCACCGGACTCAGAGTCTGAGAGAGAGAAACCAATGCACATTTTCCCTGCCTGTTCTGGAAGAGTGAGAAGTTTAGCACGGGACTCGCTGCAGTCAACACACGGTTGTTGTCTTTGGCTCCAACGCATGATGACCTCACGCATGCCAGGTCAATCCATAGCTCTCGCATAGCTCAGGGCTGTGACCTCTGGGAACAGATGGCCATGCCTGTCTTCCCAGCCACCTCGGGGCGGGTTCGACCCACCAACCTTTGGGCTAGCCATACCACCCAGAGACTCCAAACGGTTGCTGCCTTCCCATCAATTCCAAGGCACCGCAGCCTGCAGGCCGGGGCAGAGTGGCCCCTGGGGGCTTCTGAGGCTGCACCTGTCCGAGCTTTCTCCTGTGGAGTGACGATTGGTTTGAGCCACCAGAGTGTTTGAACTATGCGCCACAAGGACTTCTAGCAGGTGGTTCCAACCCAAACTCACTGCCATCCAGTCCCTTCTGACCCCAAGCTTCCCTCCAGGACAGGGTAGAACAGTGAGTTACCAAGACGAACTCTTGATGGGCGTAGGAAGCCCTGTGTTTCCCTTTAGAAGCAGCTGGTGGTTTCAAATGCTGACCCCGCAGCCCAATGGGTCTCCACAATGCCACCAGGGCTCCTAGCAGATGGTCAGTGGGCTACATGACCGGTCAGTTCAGAGTGCTGTCAGGGTACAATCGACCCCAGACCCACCGGTTGCTTCTGACTCCTCGCAATCCCCTGGGCCGGAGGGGACCTGCTCCCCGGGTTTCTGCGGCTGTAGATCGTTATGGACGCAGGCCCATTCCTCCTTTCAGGGAGCAACTGGGGGCTTCACCGTCTGGTGCTTAACTTGCTGCACTGGGACCACATGAAATTCCCTGGAGAGGTGTTGAGAGTCGTGAAAATCTGCTTAAAGGAGGTGAAGATTGTGCTACATTCTGAGGGTAAAAATGGAGCTGGCAGTCCCACAAGTGGGGAAAGGCTTCCCAGAAGAGTTTGCTCAGCGTCCTAGGGCCAGAATGCTGGTGGCTGTGAGGGGGGAATCAGGATACTGAGCCACACATCAGAGAAGCTAGATTCGATGAAGAAGAATATAGCTTCAGGATCGAAAGAAGAGTTATTAATAACTTAGGCTATGCAAATATCACAACCTTGCTTGCTGAAACTGAGGAGGACTTGAAGCACTTGCTGATGAAGATCAAGGACCGCAGCCTTTCGTGTGGATGAAACTCAGTGTAAAGAAGTCCAAAATGGGTTCCCCAACGCACCAATGTGCTTGACCCAATGGATGGATGGATGGATTGTGATAAGAGTTGTATGAGCCCCCAATAAAATGATTGAATAAAAAGTCCAAAATCCTTACAACTGGACCAATTGGTAATGTCATGATAAACGAAGAAGAAATTGAACTAGTCCAAGATTTTGTCCTCCTCGGACTGCTTATGGAATCAATGCTCACGGAAGCAGCAGTCCAGAGATCAAAAGATGTATGGCATTGGGGGAATCTGGATCTGGGTCACCGGACCTCTTCAGAGCATCGAAAAGCAAGGATGTGGCTTTGGGGCTAGGGCACACCTGACCCAAGTCATGGTATTTTCCATGGCCTCATGTGCCTGTGAGAGTCGGACATTGAATAAAGAAGACCGAAGAAGAATCGAAGCATTTAAATTGGGGTGCAGGTGAAGAACATTACAAAGGAGCATGGGGTGCCAAAAGAAGCAATGAGGTTAAATGTTTAAAAAAGAAGAAGCAACGAGGCTGTCTTGGAAGAAGTGCAGTCGGAGTGCTCTTTAGAGGCAATGATGGCGAGGCTTCGTCTTACATCCTTCGGGCATGTTTTCGGGAGATGCCAGTCCCTGGCGAAGGACATCGTGCCTGGTAGAAGTGGAGGGGCAGTTGAAAAGAGGAAGGCCCTCCATGAAATGGCTGGACACAGTGGCTGCCACAATACACTCAGGCAAAGGAACAATTGAGAATGCTTCATTCTGTGGAGCCCAGGGTTGCTATGGATCAGAACCGGCTCGATGGCACCTAACAATGACAACAAGGTTGAGAAGGTCGTGGTGCGCCATCAGGTGGCATCTGACCCCTAGCAACCCCACAGGAAAGAGGAGAGCTGCCCAAGGAGCCTGAGCAGGTGCCCAAGTCTTCTCTGCTGGGGAGGGACTGAGGGTTGAAAAGGCTGGCCTTTGGGTTGGCAACCCAGTGCTTATCCAGAGTGCCCCTGAGCTCCTTGCTGGGAAGGTAGGCAGGGGCTAGATCCTGGAAGCCTTGGGCAAGCCTCTTCCAATAGAGACTGAGTCCATGCTCCTTAGGGGCGCTCCTTTGGCTCTCCCCAATGGGCAGTGATGGCTGCACCCTCCGGCAAAGCTGCATGATCTCTCAGAGCCCAGGTCAGGGGCACAGGCATGGCGATGGAGGCAAAGGCCAGGCGAAGGCAGGCAGCAGAGGTTCTCAGGCGTCAGGAGGAGGTTGCTGCCATGAGATGTCACCAAGTTACTTCCAATTCATAGCAACCCCGTTTTCATCAGAATAAAACAGTGCCCGGCAGCGCACTATCCTCACAAACGTTGTTCATGCCCACTGCTGTAGCCACCATGTCACGTTTTGCACGTCTTCCCACCTGAAGACATCGTCTACCAGCACGATATCCCTCATCCCTCAGAAGGGAACCAGGGCCCATTCCTTCTTCCCAGTGCCTCTTAGCCTGGAAGCTCTGCTGAAGCCAGTCCACCTCAGGTGGACTTGACTGTATTTGAAACACTGGTAGCAGAGCTGCCACCACAGGATGAGCAACTGACAGAGGAGTGATGGTCCAGGGTAGGGGTTAACGATGGTATCAAGGAGCCGAGGGCATTGTGGTTATGCGTTAGTTAGGCAGTGACCTGCAAGGACAGTGGTTTGAACTCACCAGCCACTCCTTGGCAGAAAGATGAGGCTTTCTATTCCTGTAGAGTCAGTCTTGGAACCGCCTGGGGCAATTCTACTGTCCTCTAGCATCAATAGGAGTCAGAATCAACTCCACAGCTGTGTGTGTGTGTGTGTGTGCTTTTTTCTTAGAGCTTGTAGTAAAGGCATATGAAAGCTCTCTGTAGCAATTGTTGGCAGTTTAAATTCTTTATCCTCCCAAATGCTGCTCAGTACTTCTTATGGCAGCTCCAGAGGGCACAGTTTACCTTGTAGTTGAAGTTGTTCCTGGTGGGAGGGGGTATCCTTTTGCCTCCAATACATGGTGCCCTCTGGAATTGTGCGACTCTACTGCCTTGATTTCAGGCCAGGACTCAAGCATTCAAAGACATGACTGTCTTAAGAGGAAACGTTGGGCCCACTTGTGGTTGCTGGGACAGGAGTTCTGGTGGCCTAGTGGTTATGCATTGGGCTGCTAACTGCAAGGTCAGCAGTTCGAACCCACCAGCACTTTGAGGGAGAAAGATGGGGCTTTCTATTCCTATAAAGAGTTACAGTCTCGGAAACCCACAGGGTAGTTCTTCCCTGTCCTATTGGGTCACTATGAGTCGGCATCAACTCGATGGCTGTGAGTTTGGTTTGGGTTTGGGGTGGTTATTAGGGAAGGTGTCTGTGATTGGGGAGAGACCAGGTTCGTCAGCTGGACATTTAAACCTGTGCACTGGGCTTGCGTGCACTGAAGTCTCTATTACTGCTCAGCGGAGATTTAGAGCCTTCTGAGGTAGAGACCGACCAGTTGGTCCCAGGGCTCTCCCTCCAACCTCTCCGGTTACATCTATGGTAAATCGATGGTGTGCCTGGCACAAGGTCAGACATCAGTAAAGAAATATTGAATGAAAAGTCTCAATGATACACTGCCTCGCACTACCTGTTCTTCCTCTGGCTCCATTTTTCCTTTTGTACCCCACCCCTGGCCCCCCAGTTTAAGACCTCTGGGGATGCTGTGCACTAAGGGCTTCTAACAGGAAGGTCAGTGGTTCAAGCCCACCAGCCGCTCCTCAGGAGAAAGACAAGGTCGTCTGCTTTGGCAAGATTGGCAGCCCTGGTTCCTGTAGAACCGTTCTGCTCTGTCCTATGAGCCTGCTGTGAGTTGGAACTGACTCAAGTAATCCCCAGTTGCAAGCGTCCCGAGGGCAGAAAGCCTGTCTGACATTTTGTATCCCCCTCAGCTTTTAGTCTAGTGCCTTGAATGTAGGAGCTTTAATAACTGTTGACAGAATGGAGACAGAATGGTGGAAGTAGTCCTTTCATGCCTTTCCCGTGATGGGGTCTCTGCAGCCTCAGAGGCAGAAAATGAGCAGCCCTTGTCCTCCCGGGGGTGTTGTGTTTGGTATGTCTGGCTGCCAGCACTGACCTTGGCCTGTCTGCCCCAGACACAGCAGAGCCGCTCCTCAGTCGGGTTTCCTGACATGATGACCAGCACCTCCACCACTTCCACCACCATCTACAACTCCATCCCTTCCTCCACCGCCATCTACAACTCTACCACCACCTCCACCACCACCTACAACTCTACCACCACCTCCACCACCTTCATCACCACCACCACCTCCACCACCACCTACAACTCTACCACCACCTCCACCACCACCTACAACTCTACCACCACCTCCACCACCTTCATCACCACCACCACCTCCACCACCATCTACAACTCCACCACCACCTCCACCCCTTCTTCCACCACCACCACCATTACCACCTTCATCACTACCACCTCCTCTTGCATCACCATCTACAACTCCACCTTCACCACCACCACCTTTACCACCTCCACCTCATCCATCACCACCTCCACCTCTACCACCACCATCATCACCACCACCTCCACCGTACCTCCATCCACCTCCTCTACCACCACCACCTCCACCTCACCTCCACCTCCTCCACCACCACCTCCACCTCCTCCACCCTCACCTCCAACTCCACCCCCACCCCCTCCACCTCCATCTCCACCTCATCCATCACCATCTCCACCTCCACCTCATCCACCACCACCTCCACCTCCGCCTCCACCCCCTCCACCTCCACCTCCATCACCCCCTCCCCACTTCACTAGCACTGCTTTCTGAGCTACTTGAACTCAGAGTCAGGGTGTTGGCCTCCCAGAACAGCAACCAATCTGAGAGCACACAGGCAATGCTAGGAGAAAACTGAGTTCCACTGAACTAATTACTTTGTTTCAAAAGTGAGCCTTCTGGAGAGATTTATGATCAAGAGATCATGACTTTGGCTGCTGCATTTCAAAGACTGTGCAGACGTTTAGGCGATAGAGTTAAATATTCCCAAGTTACCTCATCCTCCCTCTCTCTCAAGGGTGAGCATTCTGTTCCTCTTCCAAAACCTCGTCCGTCTCCATATTTGGGCATCTAAATGGGCACGAGGGCACAGCCCTATCTCCTCTCGGTGTCTGCTGGGAGCTGTAGTTCCAATGAGTGATGACGACTTTCCCTGGCCAGCAAGCAGCTGTCCTTCCTCAGGGATGCCTGGCAGTGGGCACCCTGCGCACCGAGTGAAAGACGGGGGCTGTTAGGATTGCCCGCTGCTCTCACCTGTCTGCAAGCCAATTTTGAGCAAGCACCAATCTTCCATGGCCCAGCCTCCCTACCTGGAAAATGGGGATCGGTTGTTAATGGGGTGGGGTAATCGGGCAGCGCCCATGAAAGTGCTTTGAGCTCCTTCCAGAAAGGAGCACTTTGTAAATGAAAAATTGTTATCTTTAAAGAAGAAAATACTCATCTTGATTGCTTAATTGTCTCCACAACCCATTATTTGCACACACACATCAAAAAAGACGCTGTTTAATTCTTGTATAGGCTTTCCACCCACTTTGTATTTAAAGTGAGTCCCTGCATCTCGGGGCCTGTTGTCTCAACAACTGTAGTTTCATAGTCTCTAGAATAAACACACTCTCTCAACCAGAGGTTGAGACCGTCCTGCCCCACCCGAAGCCAGAAGTTTTTTTTTTAAGCCATGAGGCAGAGCTGGCGGGCTCTGAGCTCCCCAGACCTTCCACCTTCTCCCGCGGCCGGTGTGTGGATGTGGCCAAGAGCCCGGTCTCTATGGAGAGGCTGGACATCACCCCTTCCAAAAAAGGAACAGATATTTCACTGCAGCAAGAAGGGCGTTGGAAAGATCTTAGTAAGAACTTCCATTCCTGGAGATTTGAAAGGAAGTTTTGAATGAGACTGATACCGTACTCCCGGCCACGTCGATGCGGACTCATAGCAACAGGATACAACTGCTCCGGCGGGTTTCCGAGACTGGGGTTCTTTGTAGGAGTAGAAAGCCTGGTCTTTCTTCTGTGGAGTGGCTGGTGGTTTTGAACTGCTGATCTTGTAGTTAACAACCCACTATGAAATCTTCAGGGTCAGACGCAAGATGGTCTCAATCCAGGCCCTGAGATGCCAGCAAATGATCTAACCTCTCTCGCCCGGGACTCTAGCTACAGAGGAGATGGCAGCATGTGTCAGAGTGGTTTGCACCGTGTTGCACAAAGGACTGTTGTTCATAGACGCAGGCTAGTGCAGTGGTTAAAAACACAGCTTTGTTGTTGTTGTTGTTTGTAAATTTTTTTGGGGGGTGTGAATAATTTTTAATAGGGTTGTTGGAGGTTTTCACAAACATATGACAAAATCACGCAATGCTGCCGGCATTGGACGCAATCTGGGGCCACAAGTCCGCACACTCCTTTGCAACGGGTCCTGTGATGGCCGAACCTTTCATCTCGCCTTTATTGTTCACGATGACCCCCGCATTATCTTCAAAATAAAGGAACACACCGTCTTTTCTCCGGTAGGATTTCCGTTTCCGTATTACCACTGCAGGATGGACCTTCTTTCTGAGCTCGGGTTTGCCTTTCTTGACGGTAGCCATCACCATGTCACCCACTCCGGCAGCGGGCAGCCTGTTCAGCCGGCCCTTGATCCCCTTCACGGAGATGATATATAGATTTTTGGCTCCCGTGTTGTCAGCACAGTTGATCACCGCTTCGACCGGAAGACCCAGGGAAATCCGGAACTTTTCACCGGAGGACCCACCACGTCCTTGCTTAGACATCACGAATGCCGGAAAGCGCGTAATTTTTTTTTAAGAGCGTAATTTTTTAAAACAAATTGGACACACTAAGGCTAGACTGCCAGTGGAGTAGCTGTGGAAACATGATGAAATTACCTAAATTCTCTCTGAGTGTCATTGTATTGATTACCTCCGTTGTATTCTCTCTCAGGTGGGGCGACCCTACCGAGGTTAAAGGAGACAGGGCAGGCACAGTGTTTGAGGCATGCTGGTTTCTCAATGAATCCAATTAGAACTCTTATCCTCAAAATGACTTATCTCGCCCTAGAGCGCCTCACATTGTGATCATCAAATAAAACAGGGCGGGATTGTTAGAATCAAACACACAGGACAGGCAGATGGACTCCCCTGAGGTCTTTCCATCTCTGCAAACAATGACCGTATACACTCGTATATACTCCTGTATAAGCCGAGTTTTATAGATAGATAGATAGATCCATAGATAGATAGATAGATAGATTCCTTGCCTGGATCAAGAATTTAATTAGACTTTGAAAAATTGTGCTTCTCTAATTCTTTCTTTTTAAATCATTTTATTGGGGGCTCGTACAACCCATCACAACTCATACATCCATCCATTGTGTCGAGCACATTTGTACATTTGTTGCTACCGTCATTCTTAGAACATTTGCTTTCTCCTTGAGCCTTTGGTATCAGCTCATCATTTTCCCCTTCATCCCCGCCCCCTCTCATGAACCATTGATAATTTATAAATTATTATTATTTTGTCATGTCTTACACTGTCCGACATCTCCCTTCACCCACTTTTCTGCTGTCTGTTCCCCAAGGAGGGGGTTATAGGTAGATCCTTGTGCTCGGTTCCCCCTTTCTACCCTACCTTCCCTCCACCCTCCTGGTATTACCACTGTTCCTGAAGGGATCATCTGTTCTGGATTCCCTGTGTTTTCAGTTCCTATCTGTACCAGTGTACATCCTCTGGTCTAGGCAGATTTTTAAGGTAGAATTGGGATCATGATAGTGGGGGGCGGGGGCGGGCGGGAGTAACCATTAGAGAACTAGAGGAAAGTTGTATGTTTCATCATTGTACACTGCACCCTGACTGGTTCATCTCCTTCCCGCAACCCTTCTGTAAGGGGATGTCCAGTTGCCTACAGATGGACTTTTAGTCTCCACTCTGCACTCCCACTCATTCACAATGATTTGATCTTTTGTTCTTTGATACCTGAAAACTGATCCCTTTGACACCTCATGATCACACAGACTGGTGTGCTTCTTCCATGTAGGCTTTGTTGCTTCTGAGCTAGATGGCCACTTGTTTATTTTCAAGCCTTTAAGACCCCAGATTGATAGCCGGGCATCATCAACTTTCTTCACCATATTTGCTTATGCACCCGCTTTGTCTTCAGCGAGTGTGTCGAGAAGGTGAGCATCGTGGAATGTCAGTTTAATAGAACAACGTGTTCTTGCATTGAGGGAGTACTTGAGTGGAGGCCCGATGTCCATCTGCTACCTTAACACTAAATCTATAAATATATGCACACAGATCTATTTCTTCATCATAATATATATATATTTACATATGTACATGCCTGTATTTAAACCTCTATAAATGCCCTTTGCCTCCTAGTTCTTTCCTCTATTTCCTTTTACTTTCCTCTTATCCCACTATCATGCTCTGCCTTCATTTGGGTTTCAGTAATTCTTCTCGGTTACATTGCCCTTGATCAAACTCTACCTGGCCTCTTACACCCTTCTCACCACCAATTTTGGATCACTTATTGTTCCCTTGGTTTGTTAACACCACTTCCTTTCCCCCACGCCCCCCTCTCATGTCCACCCCACCCCACCCCAGAACCATTGGTCCCTTTGTTTTCTCCTTCAGATTGTTTATCCAGTCTATCTTATCTAGATAGACCTGCAGAGATAACAATATGCACAAAAACAAGACAGAGCAAAACCAAGCAACAACAACAAAAACACCAAAACAACAATAACAACAAAAAACAATGAAAAAAAAAGAAGCCTGTAAATAGTTCAAGGTCTGTTTGTTGACCTTTAGGAGTGTTTTCTGGTCCAGTCTGATGAGGTGCCACACCCTGGCCCCAAAGTCTATTTTTGGTACCCCCTCGGGACTTCCTTGCTCTGCTCCCTTTGCTGTTCTGTTACATGACCTTGGTGTTTTACTTCTGTGTGGTGGGGTCAGATAGGGCGCAATTCCCACACTGTGTCTCCAGTGTTGTCCCCCATAGGGCTATGGGTCAGTGAGGGATGTTCTGTCTTATAGTGGGGCTTTCCATATGGTCCTCTCTGTACATTGGCTGCTCTGAGCAGGGATATCATCCTCAAGGCTTGGTGGGCCAGGATGTGCTCCATTCTCTTTTCCTCCCCCTTCATTTGCTCCTGTGTGCTTTCATCAGACATGTCCCTCTCCCTGAGCTGTCGCTTCAGTGCTGTCCTCTGAAGTAAATTCTTCTGAGGGGAGGGGCGGCTGTCCACATAGTTGGGATTGGGGCCGGCCCTTCAGACCTCTCCACTGGTTCCTTGCTTCATGCTGGTATGTTGCATTCACATCTTGGAGCATCGGGTTGAAGTCTGGTTCCTCTTTCCCTGTGGAGATATAAACAATACCCTCCCCTTGGGTGGGTTAGTACCTTGTTTCCCCACTACCCATTTCTTTTTCTTTTTTTCTTCTGTCCCCCTCCTGTTTAGTTGGCAACCATCTCTATCCCTGGATTTGGTCTGGTCCCTGCCATACTACCTGGTCCTCACCCCAGGAATGTTTGTATACAGTAGCTTTTTCCCTCTGCTCCATTTGCATTTTTTTAAGCTTACCTCAGCAGACTCATGTTGTACTTGTCCTTTTGTGCTTGGCTTACTCGCTTAGCATGATCTCCTCCAGTTCTTCCCATGCGGCGATGTACTTCATGCGTTCATCACTGCTCTTTAGGATGCATA
The DNA here is from genome assembly GCF_050624435.1 of Tenrec ecaudatus. Taxonomy (NCBI): domain Eukaryota; kingdom Metazoa; phylum Chordata; class Mammalia; order Afrosoricida; family Tenrecidae; genus Tenrec; species Tenrec ecaudatus. The sequence continues at coordinate 135,598,954 of NC_134535.1, forward strand.
GTACTCCATTGCATGTATATACCACCGTTTTTTAAAATCCATTCATCTGTTGATGGAAATTTGGGTTGTTTCCAACTCCTTGCGATTGTGAACTGTGCCGTGATGAACATTGGAGCACAGATGTCTGGCCGTGGTTTGTTTCTTGCCTCTTCTGGGTATATGCCCAGTAGGGGGATTGCTGGGTCATATGGTAGCTCAATTTCCACCTGTTAGATATCGCCACATCAATTTCCATAGTGACTGTACATACCTACAGGTCCACCAGCAGTGGATGAGAGTTCCCATCTTATCACAGCCTCTCCAACACTTGTTGCTTTCTGGTTTTTTGAATTGGGCTATCTTTGATGGTGTTAGGTGGCATCTCATAGTTGTTTTAATTTGCATTTATCTTATGCCTAATGATCGGGAACATTTTCTCATAGGGTTATTGGCCATTCAAATTTCTGCCCTGTGAAATATCTGTTCATGTCCTTTGCCCACCTGCTCAATGGGCAATTAGATTTTTTTCTTTGTGAACCTAGCAGAGTATTGTTGATTTTAGTAATAAGACCTTTGTATGATATGTTTGCAACATCATCATTGCTAAAGATGTGTTCCCAGTCCATGGCATCTCATATTATTCTCAGTGGATTCTTTCGATGTACGCAGTGTTTTATCTTCAGAATGTCCCACTTGTCGGTTTGTGCCTCGTCTGTGTGTGTGTCCTTCCCTATTTCTGATAGCCTGGGTATTCCCTGCGCCAAAGTTCTCAGGTTGGTCCTTCATTGAGGACCCTAATAGTTTGGGTTTTATCTTGAGGTCTGTGATCCACCTTGAGTTTATTCTTGTACATGGAGTGAGATAAGGGTCGTGCTTCATTTTTCTTCAGGTACATATCCACTTTTTCCAGCACCACTTGTTGAAGAGGGCATCTGCTTCCCATTAGATAATTTTAGGGCCCTTATCAAAGATCAGTTGTCTGTATGCTGATGATTTTATTTCTGGGTTTTCAGTTCTTTTCCATTGGTCTGAGTATCTGTCATTGTACCAATACCGTGCGGTTTTGACCACTGTGGCTGAATAATGTGTACTGAAGTCAGGTTAAGCAAGCCCTCCCCCTGTGTCCTTCTTCTTGAGGAGTTCTCTGCTGATTCTGGACTTATTCCCTCTCCATATGAAGTTGGTAATCAGTTTTTCCATTTCTTTGAAGAATGATGAGGGTAATTGTATCAATAGTGCATTAAACTTATGCAGTGCCTTGGGCAGAACTGACGTCTTTACTATATTGAGTCTTCTGATCCACAAGCATGGGATGTTCTTCCATTTGTTGAGGTCCCTCTTGGTTTCTTGTAATAGTGTTCTGTAGTTTTCCCCATATAGATCTTTTGTTCTTTTAGTCAGGTATATCCCTAGATATTTCAATTTGTGCTTGGCTATTGTGAAGGGTACCACCCTTTTGATCTCCTCTTCTGTGGTCTTATCCAATTTCAGTTTGTTGATCTTGTATCCTGCCACTCTGCCAATACTTCCAGTACTCTCCTTGTGGAGTTTTTGGGATTTTCCATATAAAAAAATCATATAATCTGCAAATAATGATAGTTTCACCTCTTCCTTCCCCAGGCAAATACCTTTGATGTCTTTTCTTTGCCTTATTCAGCATATTTTAAATGCAGCTTTTGTGGTAAAATTAGGTGCCTCGGCTGATATTTGGGTCGGCTTATACACGAGTGTATACGGTATGTTGTTGTTAAATGCTGTGGAATCCATTCTGACCAAAGGCAGTCCTGTGGGCAACAGAACATGGCCCAGTCCTGTGCCCTCGTCACAATCCTTGCTCTGTGGTTGTCGCCACTGTGTCAATCCAGTTCATTGGGGGTCATTTTCAGTTGTTACGGGTTCGAATAAATGGCAGCCACTAGAATGTCTTGATAACGTAGAAGAGTCTTTATTCAGTTATAACTGGACTGCTCTAATCTAATAGCAATTCTTTGCTGTCCTGAGCACACATTTCAGTCCATCTTTAAAGGCAAAAACTCATCTATCTTTGTCTAGGACTTAAGCAAGCATGGACAGAAGCAGAAAGCAAACTTAATGTTACTATTTTTTATAGTTAGTGAGCGTTACAGGGTACATAATTGATTATAGCAACCTGGTTCCTGGTTACAAATCAAAAGGATCAATATTGTTAATTACAATGTTCTGATCTTGTGAATATGAGAGAACATTCTAAAATCAATCCCTAGTGGGATTTTCTGAAATGGGAGGGGGAAGGAGGAGGCGGGTCATTCAGCAGCTAACAAAAATGTAGTTTCTTTTGCTAGTCCGCCTCACACAGACGCCTCTACTTTATCATGCATAATGTCCTTCTCCAGGGGCAAAGTCTCACCATTCTCAATTCTAAGGAACATTCTAGGTGTACTTATAGTTGGTCAATCTCCTGGCAGCCCCTGCTATGTTGAACATTCTTGGTCACCCCCACACTTAAAGTCAACTTTTTTTTTTTTGGATCCAGCTTTCACATGCATAGGAGGTGATTGAAAATCCCATGACTGGGCCCAGGTGCACCTTAATCCTCAAAATAATGTAGTTGCAGTGTTTGTACTTTAAGAAGATCGTTTGCAGCGGATGTGTCCAATGCGATATGTCGTCGTTTGGTTTCTTGACTGCTGCTTCTGTGGACATGGATTGTGGATCTAGGTAAAATGACACCCTTGACGGTTTCTTGCTCTTCTCCATTTGCCACTGTTGATCCCCGGTGAGGACTTTAGTTTTCTTTATGTTGGGATGTGACCCATATCAAAGGCTCCGGTCATTGATCTTCATCAGCAAGTGCTTCCATCCATTTGCATAATTCCAGGTCTTTAATGAGTCTTCCTCTAATCCTGATGCTACATTCTTCTTCACACAGTCCAGCTTCTAGAGTGATTGGCTCAGCATTTAAATGGAATAAGCGTGGTGAAGGAGGGCAATCCTGGCACACACCTATTCTGATTTCAAACCCCACAGGATCCCCTCGAGGCCCAAGGCTGCTGCTTCTTGGTCTGTGCAGTTTCAACATGAGCACACTGACGTGTCCAGGAGTTCCCATTCTTCACAATGCTATCCATCATTCATTATGACCCACACAGCCAAATGCCTTTGCATTGCCAACCAAACACAGGTAAACATCTTTCTGGTGTTCTCTGCTTTCAGCCAAGATCCAGCTGATATCAGAAAGGATACCCTCACCCCTTCCAGTTAGTTGTCCAGGTTTTTGGTCACAGACAGAGGAGCCATCACATCCCTTTGTTGAGGCCTCTCAGTTGGGGTTCTAGCTATTCCTGGGGGGCTTTTTTGTTTCTTTTTTTTGCCAAAACATCAGTGCAGCTTTGACTTCTTCTTTCAGTACCACTGGTTCTTGATTATATGCTTCCTCCTGAAATGGTTAAATGGCGACTTCTTTTGTCCAGCGGCTCTGTGGATTCCTTTCATCCCCTCTGGATGGCGCCCTCATCAGTCAACATTTGTGTCTATTGAATCCTTCAGTATTTCCTTTGAGGCTTATTTTTTTCCTTCAGCTTGAAAAATATGCCTCGTGTGGTTTTTCCCTGTTGAATTTCTAGCTCCAGGTTATAATGTCTTCAAACAAAGCACCATAAGAATGTACATCGTTATCAGTAACGGCCAGATTATTTGATTGCCTATTTTAGCTAATGATACCCATACCTAAGGTAGACTAAAATGGACTCCCATGACACAATGTGTATCAATAAAGTTACAGGGCTGCATCACTTCGCGCACACTTCGATATATACATTCTGTGTGTTTATGGCAAAATGTTCGTCAGGATATTGAAAACTGTCATTGATGGATCGTGGGATTTCAGACGGTTCTTATTCTCTTTGGACTTTCTGGTTTTGTTTGGATTGTTTTGACTCCGTATCTGCATCATTTTAACACAAACAAAAGACCATAAACAAAAAAAAAAAGGGCAGGAGCAGGCAACCCCTGAACAATCTGATCTCAGGTGGTAGGGCCCTTGAATCCTTTATCCCCAGTGAATGTTTCTCTGAGTGCAGGAGATGCTTCTGGAAACAAGGAGCAACTCGTGACAATCCCAGTGGCCAACGCCTGTGGAGAGAAGTCCCTCTGAGATGGTCCTGGAAAGGGAGAAAAAGATGCTCGTTCCCTCAGCTCTGTTTGTCTCATAGACTAGAGTAATGTGGGTTCACCCACAGCTTGTCGCCATGTGAATTCCCTTGTTTGCTATGGTAACGTGTGGTCCCTGTTTTCTTATCACTGTTCCTTCTGGTCCCTCAGACTCTGGCGTCACAGAACTGGGAACTCACCCACTCATTCCTATAGCCCAGTTAAGTCCCCTATTATCGGGAGGGATTAGGGGAGGGTGTGGTAAGCCTATTGGGAATCTCTTTCCACTGTCCCGCAGGACTTTACAAAACCAGGACAAGCTCCCCAGCAGGACAGAGTCAAAGGGATGGTGACAACACGCTTCACCATTCATGGTAATCTCAGGGATGTTCCCACATGCAGGTCCTCACACGCTTGGAGGCAGCCTGCCTGGTGGGGAGCCGATCCCCGAGGAAGGAAGGAGGCTGGGGTTGGGAGGGGAAGGGCAGGCTCTTTCCTGTTGCCACAGACAAGTGAGATGGTTCCCAGAAAGAACCCCGAATGACTTCAGGTTTCAGCACCAAGGCCCCAGAACAAAGGTGGCTCCCGTGGAGGGCCCTGTAGGTCATAGAACTGCACAACTCCAGGGGCACCGTTCGCATGGGTGCAACGTGACGGCCACCTCCTTGGACGGGGTCGTGTGACTTCCAGGAGGGGCGTCTCTTCCCAGCGATGCTACCTGCTGAGAAAGAGACTGTTAGGTTTTCCAAGTGGGTAATACCTCGGTTCTTGGCTTCACACGATGAAAGAATTCATACCGAAGCCTGTTTTGTAATCCAGGTTGGTTTTTATGAAGGACAGGACAAATTTCAGGTTTTACAGTCTCAAAGGAGTTCACAACTGGGCCCAAACAACTGCGTGGATAAAAGCACCCACACATGCGGATCTTGAGGGGGGGTGTCCTGGGAGGCCAGAAGCCCAAGACCCCGAGAGACTGAGAGCATGTGGCCAAGAGGCTGTGGGCCTGAGTAGGCCAGAGCTGGGCTTGTGCGTCCACTCAGGGGAGGGAGACCCTCCCCTTCTACCTGCCTCTAATCAGGACCAGTGTAAGAGAGTGTCCCAGAACACGCTCCCTGCCTTTATTCTAGCCCACCCCCACTGGGGGAAGGCAAGGTTGATAGCATTGGTTGACCCCATTGGCTGGGTTAGGCCCACCTGGGTGATGTCATGAGCCTTGACCTAGTTTGACCCGCCCAGGTGTACCTCCCACCAGGCTGGAGGCTTGAGGATGAGCATGCTCAGTTTGGGGTCTTCATAGGTGTCTAATGGTTGCTTGATTTCTTTCCAACCTCCTCTATGGGGGCCTTTGCAGGCATGGGAGGGGCAACCCCCTGTCCCTAAGCTAGCTACCTAACAAGACCTTTACAAAACCAGGTAACCCAGAACTTGGCTGAGAAGCCCCTCACCCACTTTTGAAGTGAACTGAATTCTCATTGGCTAAAGAAAAGTTAGCTCAGCTAACCATCTGAGTAAGATGTCAACTAAGTCCACTTGGAAGAAGGATCGCAAATCATATCATCTGAAGCCGAAGGAGGGACTAGCATCAGAGCCTAAATTGTGAGGTTCTGGTTTGCAGAAGGCTGCGGGTGGCAGTGGAAGCCCAGATACACCTGTGAGATCTACACAGGAAATAAACCTCCAGGGATTTCCCTCCATTCCTAATGGAGCGATGGGAATAAACTGGTTACCAAATAGAGTGCATTGGAGAGATGAGTACAGGAAATCAAACTGATAAACCTGACTTGGATGGTGAAAGTCTCGTCATTTATGTCCCCTCCGATACATCTTGAGGCTGGTGTGGTTTTCAACCTTTTCTGTGTCTGCGTGTTTCCTTATTGAGGTTTATCTCTGTTTTGTCATTGCGGGTAGCCCTCTTGAATTTTTGTTATCTGCGTGCCTGGTTTTCAATACATGAAACCCAGATCGATGAATCTATAGAGACAAGTAGAATAAGAGCTCCTGGGGGGGGGGGCACCGTGCGGGGTGTGTGTGTAAAGGGGAGCTCTTACCAAGGAGTTCAAGAAGGAAGAGGATGTTTTAAAACAGATTGTGGTACAGCAATGGGCATACTGCTTGATGTGACTGAACTATGGAACCATATGATATCTGTATTCGTTCCCTATAAAATGGTTTTGGGAAAAAATAAGCTCCTCACTCGCCGGTTTCGTGTTCCCTCTGGTGTCACTTACTCTGCTCCTGAACCGCGCTCAGTGGAGGGAGCTCTCTCTGTAAGTAAGCATTGACCCAAGGTTAGGGACGGCGTACCAGGATGCCCTGAAGTCACAGTTTCATAGTCACAATGAAAACCAATACCAAGACAAATCTGTGATCCATATTATCCTTTGTTCCCCCAGTGCCCTAGGCCCTGGACACATGGCGCAGTGTTCTGCGAATGTCTATGGTACTTACTGCAGTCAGCTAGGAGGCTTCGGTGCTGTGATGAACTTCCATACTCAGACGAAGAAGAAAGGCTTAAGTCACCTGCTTAGGAGAACTGGCTGGGTTAGGATGCCCATTTCCTCAGTTTCCAACCATTTCACATAGTCCTCTGCAGCAAGAGTGCCTGCTATTGAGCTCGGTACATGATGCAGAGCAAGGAGAGGGGCCACAGAGCACGGCATGCCTATTGTCTCACACGAGGCCAGGCTGAGCAGGGCTATGGACAGAGCAACACTGCCTTTTCCTGAGGGAGGGTACACACACACACACACACACACAGCCTCCTGTAAGGAAGCAGGACGTGGGAAGGATTCACAAAGAAGCAAGAAAACAGAAAGCACAAAGGGCGTTTGAACAAAGGAGTGATGGGCTTGCCTCAGGTCAGGAGGAAAGCTGTCTGGATGGAGAATCTGCCCATCCTCTCACCATACAACCACTGAGTTCTAGTGGACAACTGTTAGGCCCTTGGCTGCTACTCAAAGGTTGGCGGTTTGAATCCAGCAGCATCTCAAACCCACCAGCAACAACGCAGGAGAAAAGACTTGCCTCCGTAAAAATTTTTACTTATTTTAAGCCAAAGCAGACCCTTTGCCATTGAGTCCATGCTGACTCTCAGCAACCCCATAGTACAGAGTAGATGTGCCTCATTGCGTTTCCAAAGCTGCCATCCTGGTCTGCGGGAATCCCAGCTACATGGACCCCCTTCCCAGAAGAATGCACTACAGAGGGGAGCCCTGAAGATACAGTTTAGGGAGAGGGGTAGGTCTTCTCAGAGCACACAGGAACTAAGAGGAAAGGGGGTGGGGGGAGAGAGAGAGAGAGAACCACATCCTTGCCCACTAACCCTGAGGATGATATTCCTGCTCAGAGCAGCCAATGTATAGAGAGGACCATAGGGCTGACCCCACCATGAGACACGGCATCCCCTCCCTGACCCATAGTGCTACGGGAGACAACATTGGAGACACAGTATGGAAAATGTGCTCGGTCTGAGCCCCCAACACTGGGGCAAAACACACAGGGAGTGCAACAGAGAGCAAGGGGAGCGAAGCAATGAAGTCCCTAAGGAATCTCCCAAATAGACTTTGGGGCAGGGCTAGGCAACTCATTAGATTTGATTGGCAAACACTCATAAAGATTAACAGACAGACCTGGAACTATTTATAGGCTTTTTTTCTTTTTTCATGTCTATCTACATAAGATAGGCAGGATAAACAATCCTGAGGAGAAAATAATGGGACTGATGGTTCCAGGGAGACATGGGAAAGGAGGAGGTAGGGGAGAAAAAGGGGTGAGCCAACAAGCCCAGGGACAAGGGAACAATGGTGATCTAAAATTGATGGCGAGGAGGATGGATAATGCCTGGTAGGGTTTGATCAAGTGCAATGCATTTGAGAGGAATATTGATAGCTGAAGGTCCAACATGATAGTGGGACAAGAAGAAAGTAAAAGGAAATAGAGGAAAAACTAGGAGGCATAAGACAGTTATAGAGGTATACATATAGGCATATATATATATAATGATAGGGACATAGATCTATGTACATATATTTATATGTTAAGTATTAAGATAACAGATGGACATTGGGCCTCTACTCAAGTACTCCCTCACTGCAAGAACACTTTGTTCTAATAACCTGGCATTCTGTGATGCTCACCTTCCCAACATGATTGCGGAAGACAAAGCAGGTGCATAAGCAAATGAGGTGAAGAAAGCTGATGGTGCCCAGCTATTAAAAGACATAGCATCTGGGGTCTTAAAGGCTTGAAGGTAAACAAGCGGCCATCTAGCTGGGAAGGAACAAAGCCCACATGGAAGAAGCACACCAGCCTGTGTGATCATGAAGTGTTGACAGGGTCAGGTATCAGGCATCAGAAGACCCAAAACAAACAATCCTGTCATTGTGAATGAGGAAGTGCAGAGTGGAGACCCAAAGCCCATCTGTGGACAATTGGACATCCCCTCACAGAAGAGTTACAAAGAAGGGAGGAGTCAGACAGGGTGCAGTATAGCACCTACGAAACACACATTCCTCTAGTTCTTTAATGCTTCCTCCCCCAGTATCATGATCCCAGTTCTACCTTACAAATCCGGCTAGACTAGAGCATGTACATGGGTACAGATAAGCACTCCCGACACAGGGAATCCAGGACAGACAAAACCCTCAGGAACAATAATGGGAGTAGCAATACAATTTGGGTAGGGGGGAGGTGGGGGAAGAAAGGGGGAACTGATCACAATGATCAGCATATAAACATAGCCCCCCCAAGGTGATGAATAACAGAAACATGGGTGAAGGGAGACAGTGGACAGTGTAAGATATGAAAATAGTAATTTATAACTTATCAATGGTTCATGATGGTGGGAGAGTAGGGGAGGGAGGGAAAAAAGTGAGGAGCTGATAGAAAGAGCTCAAGTAGAAAGATTGTTTTGAAAATGATGGCAACATATGAACAAATGTGCTTGGCACAATGGATGTATGGATTGTGATAAGAGCTATAAGAGGCCCCAATAAAATGATTTAAAGAAAAAAAACATCTTTATGGAAGCAGACTGCCACAGCTTTCTGGTGGGTTTGACTACCAACTTTTTGACTAGCAGCCAAGTGCTTTATCCTCTGCGCCACAAGGGCCCCTCTGTAAAGATTGTAGCCCAGGAAGCCCTGTGGTGCAGTTCTACTCTGTCCTGTAGGGTCGCTGAGAGAGGGAACAGCCTCGCGGGCACACAGTACGGGATTGAGGCAGGGCTGACTTGCCTCCAGTGAGTCTCTTGCGTGTGTTTTATTTTTTCAGTCAGAGAGAGAGACTAGCAGCTAGCAGTCTGTTGGCCTGACCTCATGAAGGGACTAGCAATCTGTCGATCTGACCTCATGAAGGGACTAGCAGTCTGTCGGTCTGACCTCGTGAAGCTTTTCTGAGCCTTCCCTTAGTGGCTATGCGGGCATCTGGGGTGGGTTAAAAAAGGTTCAGAGTGAGCAACCTGTTTCCACAGAGGGGCTCTCTCAGTCAAGTTCAAGGTGGATGACAGTCTTCCGGATGGCTCCTGGACATGGAATCTGGTCAGAAAGCTGAGGTTGCTGTCCTATCTCTGCAATGAAAACCATCTGCCTTGAGCAAAATTTCTGAGCCTCAGTTTCCTTCCTACGAAGTGGAATAATACAGACACACCCGTGTTTCCTGGATCACAGGTGCTATCAAGATATAATGAGGGGAAGTGCTGTGAAGAGCCAGGACTGTGAAGCCGTTAAAAAACAAAGGCCATGGAGCTAAGTTGCTTGGGTTTCAACCCCAGCTCTGTTACACATTTGCTGTGTGACTCTGGACAAGTTTCTTAACCTCTCTGTGCCTCTCTGTGTAGGTTTGTTCCCCTACAAAAATAGAGATGACACTAGGACCTTTGTCATAGGGTTGTTTCTGATTAAAATGAGTTAGTTGTAAAGTTTTAGAATAAGACCTAAGCAAATAAACTACTGTTCTGACTCAGTGAACCCATCAGACAGAGTAGAACTCCCGTGAGTTTCTGAGGCCCGGACAGTTTGTGGGTGTGGAGAATCTCATCTTTCCCCTGCAAAGAAGCCAGTAGGATTGAACGGCTAGTTTTGGGTAATATATAAGTTTCTAAATTAATTTGGCCTACTGCCCCTTTTTCAGAAAAAAAAAAAAAAGAAATTACTCAGAGCCCTCCAGGCGATGGAAAACGTTTGCGCTATAGCTCATCATGCAGGATACAGAGCGGGCACCTGTTTTTTCAGACCCCTGCATCCCTCCAGCTCCCTCTAAGGGGCGACACCACCCATTTTGGGAATCATTGGCTCCATGAGGAAGGATTGGGCCGACTCCCAGCGATCCTCTCTGGGTTTCCGAGTCGGTGACTGTTCACGGGAGCAGAAAGGCCAGTCTTCCTCCCTTGGAGCTGCTAGTGGTGTCAAAGTGCCACCCAAGCTCCTTTATAGCATGCTGTTGTTGTTGGGTGTCTGACAACGTGTGGACAACAGAATGACGCATTGCCCATCCTGCGCCGTCCTCACAATCGCCCTGGTTGAGTCCATTGTTGCAGCCGCTGTGTCAGTCCCTCTCGTCCTATCTGCTGCCCTTCGCTTCAGAAGGCACGTTGTCCTTTTCCAGGGAATGTCGCTTTGATAACCTGTCCAAAGTCCACGAGATAAAGTCTAAGAAGCATTCCGCCTATACTTCTTCCAACACAGATGCCAAATTACGTGGAAGCGATGATAAGGAGCCATGGGAGCAGTCTGCTCCCACAAAGACTTGGACCCCCACTCCGGCCGGTTCTGCCAGAAGTCAGACCGCATTGGCGGCGGTGGCGATGCACTGGCCCGTCGGGGTTCTTGTTGTAGAGACTGGTATGTTATGAGGATTTCTGCCGTGTCTACATGGACAGGAGTGAGCAGGAGGCTCTGTTCAGAGGCCATGCTTTTCAAAAGAGTCCTAAAAATGCCGTCTCACTGATAAGTTCTGGAGGAGGGAGGCACCCTCTTGGCCATCCTGGAAAAATGTCCCCTTATCTTGTTGGCTTGCTTCTGGCCCAAGGTCCACCCTTGGCACGGGCCTCCTACGACCAGAGCATCACCAGTGCCGGCCTCTGCTGAGGGCCCTGGCCTGCTGGGACGTGTCAGAAGAGGGAGCTGTGAGACTGTCCACTGGAGCAGAGAGGACCCAGCGGGCAGACGGCGCTGCAGGCCGGGCTGAGCGCAGATGTGGGCATATCTGACCTTGCAGCAGAAAACCCCTGTGGGGAGAATCCCTGGGCAAGCATTTGGCTCGGCTACCGAAAGGCGGATGGTCTGAATTCACCTAGAATGGCCAAGGAAGAAAGGTGCCTGGGGATCTGCTTCCACAAGGTCACGGCCTTGCAAACTCTGCAGTGTGCTGTTCTACAGTGTGACGTATAGGGTGGCCGTGGGTGGGAACGGGCCCCATGGGAGTTTATGTTTTATTTACTTTTTACCTTTATGATTTATTTATTTTTAATCGTTTTATTAGGGCTCATACAACTCTTATCACAATCCATACATACATCAATTGTGTAAAGCACATTTGTACATTTGTTACCCTCATCATTCTCAAAACATTTGCTCTCCACTTAAGCCCCTGGCATCAGCTCCTCATTTCCCACCCTCCCTTCCCGCTCCCCACTCCCTCATGAACCCTTGATAATTTATAAAGTATTATTTTGTCCTATCTTGCCCTCTGATTCCAGGATCAGGAACAACTATGGAACTTTAGAGAGGAATGAAATTCTTCCTCCTTCTTACACACCCACAGTGTGGTATACCGTCTCAGCTTTGATCAACGCTCCTAGAGACTTAAATTGTTCCATGGGCTCTCATGAGGCTTCGCTGGATCCTTAAATCACCCAGTGCGGCACGTGTGGGTACCAATGTTTTGTTGTGAGCTGCCAACCAATGGCTACTGGGTCGCGGTGACCCCACGTGTGTGGCAGCAGCACAGCTCCACTGTTGTCTCCACTGTCATCTTACTCGGAAGTCGGTCACCAGGAGCTTTCTTCCATGGAGCTGGTGGGTAGGTTCGACCCCGCAGCCTGTAGGTTTGTTGGACAAGCAAGCCACTCGCACCACCAAGGGATGCAACGTCACTGTCGCAGAAATCAGGTGGCTTTCCAGAGGCCACGGGGCTCAGTCTGAGAGGAGGCAACGTTTTAACTGGTGTTTGTGAACCCAGTGCTGGCATTCCCTGATTTCACAGTGGTGAGTGCTCTCGGCTGCTAACCAGAAAGATCTGGTCATCTGGCCTTGTAAGCTGATTGCCTAGGAGACCCTTCAGGGCCACTATGAGTCAGCATGGTGGCACCCAGGAGCCTCCGGAGCTCTCTTTACAAGACTCCCGAGAGCAAGCCGGGGACATCTGATTAAGATGTGCTGAGCACGCTGCTCCACCAGATGCCAGAGTCTGGGTAGCATTCAGGGACAGGTCACCATGGACTCAATTTGTTTCCATAAAATGAAGCCGTTCCAACAACGCTCGCCTGCGTGGGGGCCAGGCCTGAGCCACCCGAGAGTACTGCCTTTGTCTCTACCCTCCTTGTGTGCCCCGATGGGAAATGAGGGGAGGGGAGCTGGTTTCAGGACTTGCATCCTGAGCCCTGAGTCAGTGAGAAGGCTGGCTGGGTGGGTCTGGTTCCCTGCTCAACGCTCCTCTGTGGAATGAATTCTCTTTTGTTTAGGGCTTTGTCTTAGCTGGAGACATTTTGGATACATTCAGACCTCTGGGGAGGTGGTGGAGTATTTCAGTATGTGTGTAGGTAGGGGAACAGGAAGGATGGATGTCCGAGGGGCTGTAACACACACACAGCCATTGAGTTGATTCTAACTCATAGTGACCCATAGAACAGAGTAGGAATGTGTCTGGGTTTTCCAACGCTGCAATCCTGATGGACCGGAAAGCCTCATCTTTCTTCTGCAAAGCAGCTGGTGGACTCAAACGATTGACCTCGGGGTTAGCAGCCCAATGCTCCATGGCCCCAGGTCTCCACAGCCACTATGAAAACTGGGCGCTCCAGAGAAAGTGGACGGTGAGGTTTTCGCTCTTCGCTGAGCGTCTTTCTCTTTCTTCCTCCTCAAGCGATGACCTCATTCCAGCTGCCCGACAAGCCTGCTTCATAACGGCTGTGCTGCCCTCTGCCGGGAGGATTGGAAACAGCAAGAACCATTTTGTGAGGATTAAGAGACAGGGAGGTGGGTGGGCAAGGGGAGGTGGGTTCCAGCCCTCAGACCTTTAGAGGTGGTACTCCTGGAAGGGATGTAGTTCCTGCCTCAACTCACCCTGACTTGGTCAGGCCTATTTCCTGTGGCTTCTAGTGCTTCCCTGCTTTTTTTTTTTTTCAGGACAGACTTCTAAATCCGTGAAGGGGGAGCCTGCCAGGGGAAGCCAGCCCCTAACACATCATTACGGGTCTGGTAGGCACAATTGTACAGTGATAATAAGTAAAGATCATAGTAAAGTCATAGAGAGCATGAGAGATAGAAGAGAAATATTGAAATAAATGGAGTCAGACATGATTCATGGTAGCATGCTCACCTCAGCCCCGCCTGGTGGTCCACATGGAGGGAGAGAGAGTCTTTAATGCTCACCAAGGCTTTTATCTTCTCTGGGGACATGCAAGCCCCCTAATTACAGGTGAAGCCATATGTCACAGGAAGGGGTTGTGCTATCGGTAATACAGTAATGGGAGGGGGTGATTTAGGGGTATCCACGCAATAGGAAGAGGAGGGATTGGGGGTATACTTGTGGTAAGATGGGCAGATCGTAGATACAGGATGGCAAGCTAACTTCGGATGTCACAGCCAGTTTGGCCTGTTCCCTGGTTCAACGGATAGAGACCATTATCAGGAGGGTGTGAACTCCACCTACAGGAATCAAGCTAATGGTCTCAAGCTTCAGGGAGAAGTGGAATCCAGTGTCCCCAGCAGCAGGGAGCAGGCCCACCCCTGTGGTGTGGGGAGACAAAATTCTGGCAGTGACTGCTTTCAGGGAAGATGTCTGTAAGCATCTGACCTCCCTGCCACAGGCGCCCTTAAAAAAAAAAAGAATAATTTTACTTATTTTGCTGTTGTTGAGAACATCCACAGTCAAACATACCTTAATCCAACTGCTTCAAAATGTACCACTTCATGGCATGGCGACACCCTTCGAGTTGTGCATCCGTTGGCCCCTTTTCTCCTGAGTTGTCACTCTCCTCTAATGCATGCTCGAGGCCCTCTAGATTTCTACTTAATCGTTGGCATAATGCGCAAATGGTGTCGTGGGTGACAAGTTGGGCTGCAAACTGCAAGGTCGGCAGTTCCAAACCATCAGCTGCTCCGAGGGAGAGATGAGGCTTTCTGCTCCCACAGGAATCCACAGAGGCAGTTCTATTCTGCCCTAAAAGGTTGCTATGAGTCAGAATCAACTCGATGGCAGTGATTTTGAGTTGAATCTAAAAATGTTGTTTGGTTTTGAGAAGGCCCCAGGGAATTATTTTGGTTTAAACTTCAAAGGTTATCTCAGGGCAATAGTTTGAGGGCTTCATGAAATCTTCATGGCTCCAGGAAGTCTGGGGTCCATGAGAATTTGAAATTTTGCTTTGCATTTCCCTCCCTCTGATCAGGATCCTTCTACGAAATCTTTAATGAAACTGCCCAGTCACGGTAGCCGGGCACCATCTAGTTTTCTGGTCTCGTGGTAAATGAGCCAGTCGTCCTGGAGGCCTTTGGTCACACATTTCCTTATCTGTGGGAAACAGAAAGATTTCTCCCAAGTCATCTCCCCCAAATATATGTGAGACTTAGGACACTGCTTGCAGCTAATGGTAAATGATTGTCAAGTTACCTCTCTGAAGGCAGTCGGCTGCCAGACTACTGTCTGGTTCCACCACAGATAGGGCGCAGTCCCTGTTGTTAAGGACAATGGGCTACTTCTCCCTAAAGGCTTATGACCGACCATTAGTCCGGTTCCTGTAGGTGGAGTTTACATCTTACTGATCATGGTTTCTATGGTGGGCCAGAGAAGAGGTCAAGCAAGCTCAGTGATATCCAAAGTTAGGCTGCCATCCGCCCATCTTCTCACATGCGTACCCCCAATCCCTGCCCTTCCTATTAGGTGAATACCCCTAGATCACCCCCTCCTATTACTGTATTGCCTATAGCACAACCCTTTCCTGTGACGTATGTCCTTACCTGTAATTATGGGGCTTACACGTCCCCAGAAAATATAAAAGCCTTTGTGAGCAATAAAGATCTCTCTCCACATGGACCACCAAGTGAGGCTGAGGTGAGCATGCGACCATGAAATGTGTCTGACTCCATTATTTCTATATCTTTTCTATCTCTCATGCTCTTGATGACTTTACTACATAATCTTGACTTATTATCGCTGTACGATTGTACCTACCGGACCTGTGACAATGTGTTAGGGGCGGGTACCCTGATACTTATCCCATTCCTAATCTGAAAGACTCTCCTTCTCCCTCTTGTTCCACTGAATAGAGACCGAGGGCCACTAACAGACTTACATGAGCCTAGCTGCCATACCAGGAGCTGAAAGGTAGAACAGACTCCTAAACATTTCACTAGGCCAACAAACTGAGCAGTGCCACGAACTCATGATCCTGAACCTCTGAACCAAGCAACCAGAGCCTGTGGGACTTGGGGTTGTATGTACTTAGCCCAGCGGCTCCTATTTCATTCTCTGTTGGTCACTCTTGTAAACGTCATCTATCACCAGGTGCACAACTTATTGAAACAATGACAATAATTGGTTGAGCAATTCTACCCTAATTTGACACCGTATTTTTATTTTTTATTTATTTATTTTTGTGTGTATAAGAAAGAGATTTATATACAAGAACAATTGGACATTGAGAAAACATCCCAGCCCAGTCCAGATCAAGTCCATAAGACCGACATTGCCCCATATGTCCGACGGCACTCTATAAAGTCCTCTTCAGATTCACGAAACACATGCAATGGTGCCAAATGTAGAAGATCACAGGGCAGTGGGTAGAAAGTCTTTGGATCCAGTGTCATTGGAAACATCTCAGCGCTGGCTAGGGTCTCTGCATGGCTTCGCCAGCACCCAGGGCTGCATCAGGGTGGGTCCATGTGTCTTGACAGCTGCTATGTCTCCCAGGGTGTGTGGACACAGTATTTTTAAAATCATTTTATTAGGGGCACATACAACTCTTATCACAATCCATACATACATCAATTGTGTAAAGCACATCTGTACATTCATTGACCTCATCATTCTCAAAACAATTGCTCTCCATAGAGCCCCTGGCATCAGCTCCTCATTTTTCCACCTTTCTCCCCGCTTCCCCTCTCACAAACCCTTGATAATTTATAAATTATTATTTTGTCATATCTTTCCCTGTCCAATGTCTCCCTTCACCCACTTTTCTGTTGTCTGTCCCTCAGGGAGGAGATTATATGTAGATCCTTATAATCGATTCCCCCTTTCCACCACACCCTCTCCCCACCCTCCTGGTATCACCACCCTCACCACTGGTCCTGAAGGGATCATCCGCCCTGGATTCCCTGTTTCCAGTTCTTATCTGTACCAGTGTACATGCTCTGGTCTAGCCAGACTTGTAAGGTAGAATTGGGATCATGATAGTGGGGGAGGGGGGACGCATGGAGGGGAGGAAGCATTTAGAAACTAGAGGAAACTTGTATGTTTTATCGTTGCTACACTGTGCCCTGACTGGCTAATCTCCTCCCAGAGACCCTTCTGAAAAGGGATGTCCAATTGCCTACAGATGGGTTTTGGGTCTCCACTCTGCACTCCCCCTCATTCACAATGATACAGTTTTTTTGTTCTGATGACTGATACCTGATCCCTCCGACATCTCATGATCACACAGGCTGGTGTGCTTCTTCCAGGTAGGCTTTGTTGCTTCTCAGCTAGATGGCCACTTGTTTATTTTCAAGCCTTTAAGACCCCAGATGCCGGGCACCATCAGCTTTCTTCACGCATTTGCTAATGCATCCCCCACTTTGTCTTCAGCGATTGTGTCGGGAAGGTGAGCATCATGGAAAGCCAGTTTAATAGAACAAAGTGTCCTTGCATGGAGGGAGTGCTTGAGTGGAGGCCCAATTTGATGCACTATTTTGATCACTGGTTACTTCCCTCTTTTCTCTTTCCTGTAACCACTAATAAATATCACTCTTTATGAAGTTGTCTTTTCTGGTTTATATATTTGTATATATGAACGTATCACCCCATAGTGGAGCACATCAATGCTTCATTTCTCCCACTAGGTCAGAGTATTTTTAACTGGCTTTTCCCCATTGTGATAAAATATGAAGAACAAAGCACTTGTCATTGTAGCTGCTTTTAAGTGTCTATTTCAGTGGCATTCCTTATATCTACCACTCTGTGCAACCATCACCTCTGTCTACTCCTAAAACTTTCACATTAGCCTCCCCAGACACCCAGTACCCATTCCACAGTGACACCCCATTCCCTCCTCCAGCCTGGTTCTGGTAAGTGCCAATCAACTTTCTGTCGTTATGTAGTTGCATATTCGAGATAGTCTAGAAACAAAAGACCAAAATGGATGTCCGACGAGATTCTGACATTTGCCCTGGAATGTGCAGTGGCTAAAGCAAATGGGAGGAACGAGAGAGAGAGAGAGAGAGAGAGAGAGAGAGAGAGAGAGAGAGAGAGAGAGAGAGAGAGAGAGAGCTTCCAGGCAGCAACAGGAGACAATGAGCTCCAGTGAGATGTGCAACGCCATGGAATCAGAAAACCAACACACTCAGAATTTCTCAAGCTGGAAGCACTGAAGAAAAAATTCAAGACTTGCATTGCAATATTTAAGGATTCTATGGGCAGAATATTAAACTGTATCCCTGCCTTCGGATTGATTCCCATTCATAACCATCCTCTAGGACCAAGAACTGCTCCCATGAGTGTCTGAGTTTGCACACCTTTACTGCAATAGAAACCCTCCTCTTTTTCTGCGGAGTGGCTGATGGTTCTGAACTGCTGAACTTGAGGTTAACCACCCTGTCTATTGCCCCCGACACCACCAGGGCTCCACTGAAAGATAGAGGAAACATATGGGGAAAAAAAGGGAAGGGATGCACAGAATCATTGTGCATAAACACAATGGAGTGTTTGGGAATTTTCATTCTTCAGAATGTTATCCATCATCTGTTACGATCCACACAGTTGAATGTGTTTGTAGAGTTAATGAAACCCCGGGGACCATCTTTCTGCTCTATATTGCTTTCAGCCAAGATTGGATCGGTCAGGGTTTGCTTCTGGTGTGCATTGGGTTGCTGTGTTGGAACCGACTCAATGGCATCTACCAACACCAACAACACATCACACAAGGTTCTGCTGCTGTTTATAAGGGTTTCACAGGCCAGTTGTGTTTTAGAAGTATATTCCCGGGTCCTCTGCGATAGTCCAGTTTGGTCTGGCATGCCTGATGAAACCTGACCATCATGGCGATCCTGTTGGGATTTGTCTTACTGGTGACATAACTTCCAACATCACAGTGACAAGCCAGCCAACTCCACTGCCATTGAGTCTATGTGACCTGTCAGTGAGCCTTGATAGAGTTCCCGAGGTTATAAATCTTGACTGGGGCAGATTTGTCATTTGTCTCCTGTGGAGCAGCTAGTGGTTTTGAACCCATGACATTTCCACCAGAAGACCAACGCTCATCCCACAGAGCCCCCAGGTGAACAAACCTAACCATTCTAGTGGGTGGGGAGTGGCGGCTCTTTGTAATTTTGATTTGCACTTCCCTCTTGACCAGGGACCATAGGAGTCCCAGTGGCATAGTGGTTATGCCTTGGGCTGCTAACCTCAAGGTCAGCAGTTCGAAACCACCAGCTGCTCCATGGGAGGAAGATGAGACTTTCTCCTCCATCAAGAGTTAGAGTCTGGGAACTCACAGGGGCAGTCCCACCCTGTCCTATATGGTTGCTATGAGTCAGCATCGACTCCAGACTCTGTGGCAGTGAGTTTGGCTTGGAATGACAAATGATGGGAGCCGTGGTGGTGCAGTGGTTTAAGCATGTGGCGGCTCTTATCTAAGAGGCTGGCAGTTTGAACCGACTAGTTGCTCTGTGGGAGAAAGATGTGGCAGTAAATGTTATAGCCTTAGCAACTCTAAGGGGCATTTCTGCTCAGCTTCTAGGGTCACCGTGCGTGGGAATGACGGCAAGCGGACACTGAGTGTCTGTTCCAGGGCTGATGGACCACTGGTCTATCTTCTTTGGAGAAACGTAAGGTCAGTGCTTATTTGCTCAGGCTCATAATTATTATTAGTTATTTATCTTTACCACCGAATGTCGAATCTAAGACTGAGCTGATTAAATATTTGAGTAATCTTAGTCTTAAGACTGGATACACCCTTTTCCAAGATCTCTGCTTCCTCTCCAGTTTGTTGGGAGGCAACGAGGACAAAGAAGAGGCACACAGGGTGGATGGAGCTCCCTGAAAACACACGGGCCCCAAGGACCCTGTTTCAACCCGAGTATCAACTTCCTGGGTCACGGACCAGGCTGCAGCATGAGGACCACGTTCTCTCTCTCTGCTAGCAGTTTGCTGCTAGAAAACCAGGCTTGAAGCACCCATTTCCTCCACGGTTCCACTTTCAATTCCTCACCTCTACTTAATTTTATTCCTTCTTTATTTTTATCATGATCTGATGGTCAAGTAAGCAATAGACAGCGGTCTGCTCCAGTAAGGATAGGCAGCCTCAGAAATCTTATATGAGGCAGCTCTAAGTCAGAGTTAATGGAATGGCAGTATTTTTGTTTTGTTGACATGTTTAGGAACACTGGGGGCATAGTGGTTACGAGGTAGACTTCGATCCGCAAGGTCAGCAGTTCGAAACAGCCAGCTGCTCCTCAGCAGAAACATGGGGCTTTCTACTCCTGTAAACAGTTGCAGCCTTGGAAACGCTACCCTGTCCTATGCGTCAGCATTGACTCGATGGCAGTGAGGCGTTTTTGTTTTTTAGCAGCACCATCTGATGCTACGCATTTTAATTTTTTTTTTTTTTGCATTTTAATTTTTTTAAGAGCTCACATATTTATTACTGAACCAACTTAATAGTGCTGAAGCAAAGAAACAAAGGAAGAAACCAGAATTTCCCCAACTCCACATGTTCATTGTTCAGACAGGGGCGGAGCTTTCAGCTTGATGTGGTAAGACGCTAGTGAACTTGGGAGAAACATCAACATGTGTGTGACTCCTTCAACTCTGCTTGGTCCTTCCCCAATATCTCTTTTTGGAATGGGACTTGATGTTATTACCCGGTTTATTTGAGTCATGGGGAGCATAAGGATGATTCTGGCTTTGTTTTGTGGCCAGGAACCTCTTGATCCCAAACATTTTGGGGGATGATACAGTGGAAGTTGGCTCCCTTTACATGATGGCTGAAAAAGGAGACAGCATGGCATACTACTCCTATT
Organism: Tenrec ecaudatus; assembly: GCF_050624435.1. Lineage (NCBI taxonomy): Eukaryota > Metazoa > Chordata > Mammalia > Afrosoricida > Tenrecidae > Tenrec > Tenrec ecaudatus. Next base: position 135,619,491 of record NC_134535.1, read on the forward strand.
CCCTTTCCTTCCGATGCAAGCTCTGCAGAGGCAGAAACCGTTGCCTCTTTTGTGCACTGTGGGCTACTCAATGCCCAGAACAGTGCCTGGTACCCAGGAACTATTTGTGTGAGATGACTGATCTTGACTTTATCATCTTCCATGACTCCACTTTTACTTGGTCTCATTGAATCACTAAGGGAGTGAAGCCATCTAGGGAAGCTTTGGAAAGGGCTCAAAATGAGCTGGAAAAATGGACTTACTGGCAGTGAGTGAGCGAGTGTGTGTGTGAGAATCTAAACCTGAGAGAGTCAAGGACAAACGTTACAGGCTCCAAAAAGCCTGGCTGAAGCACAGAACAGCTTAATACGTCTAAATTATACTTGTATATAAAATTACATAACAATTATGACAACCACAATGTATTAAATACCTAATCTGCTGTGTAGTTTATTAATTGCTTTGCCCATGGCATGGCTTTAGTATACAATGTCCCTATTTTAAGGTGACGAGGCAGGCTCAGTGAGCTTATGTTACTTGCTTATGTGATGACTTGGTATCCCTTGAATGGGAAGCACAGGACGTACATGCTCCCGCTCCAGGCCTATCTGCGGCCCACAGCCTCTCCTCACCTACTGTCTTTGACCCCCATTCCTGGTCAGTGGCCGGTTGGAAAGGATTCTCTCCTCTCTTTTACCCTGCTTCTGTGCCTGCTCAGCCATTTGACGTGCTTCCCGGAAATAGTGTGCACTCTTTTGCGACTGTAAAACCTGAAACTTCTCTCATCCTTTATAAAACCCCACTTGGATCCCAAACCAACCTCTATAAAAACCCACTTGGATCCCAAACCACGGCGTGGATTATTTCTCGTGTAAGCCAAGGACTGAGGTGTTTCCCACCTGAGAAATCTAACACCTGTAGAGCGGAATAGTGCTTGAATACACGAGTCCTTTGAGTTGTAAAGGCCTGCGCTTGGCTCACACACTAGTTGCGTGCCCTTCATTAAATTATTTAAATAAGCTCCACTTATTTAAGAACTCTATTTCTTGAATAAGGTCCAACTTCCTTACCTGTAAAGTAAGGATAGTGTATGAGGTTGAAGCAAAGGCTCAAGAGACCAAAGTGCTTAGCACAAAGCCTCATCTTTATTCCACAGAACGGCTGGTGGTTTTGAACTGACCACCTTGGGATTAGCGGCCCAATACGTACGTACCCACGATGCCACCAGAGCTCCCTTTTGGAACCAGGAGTTGTACATCGTTATTCCTCTAGGCTGCAGACTAAAAGGGTGGAGGTTATGCCGATCTTAGGAGAAGCCTTGGAAGAAAGGCTTGGCGATCTAATTCTGCAGGTCCTGTGGCACGCAGTTCTACTCCGGCACACGGCACCACTGGGCACCAGGATGGACTCCACGGCCAAGGCGCTGTTGCTTTTAAACATGGTCAGGCTTGGGAAGGAGGACACACTCGGGCGAAGGTCAGCTGCTTCCTTTCAGGATCTTTCCTAACTTCCTATTGGAGATTTAATCCTACTCCTACAGAGAATCAGATTTAGAAGGGTGTGTGTCTGCCCTTTGCTGGAGCCGGATAGTGAGGAGGCCGATGTCTCAGAACGCAGCCTTGGTTTTGTTAAAAATTCATCTGCTTCTCCCTGCACTCCGGTAGGGATTTCCCAGTTTTCTCCGCGGACAAGTCGAAGGGCACAGCATGCTGGGGGCTGTAGTTTTTCATTCTTTCCGGGGCCAAGAGCGACGGAGAACTACAACTCCCAGAGACCCCTGCGCCTCCAGGAAGTGACGTGTCTGCGGCACAAAAGATGTCAGCGGGAAGCTTGCAGTGAAGGCTTGTCGGCGGTTTTCCTCTAAAGGAGCCGGGCCCTGCCCCTCAGAGGGTTCAGGGCTTTCGGCACGCTCGTCGGTGGCCGAGAATTAGGGCCAGTTAGTCCAGGGATGCAGCCGTTCTGCAGATCCGGGGTGTGAGCAGGGTGCCCCGCTGCCGGGCCAGTTTGGAGCCGGGCAGCAAGCCCCGCCTTTGCCTTGGCGAAACCCTTCCTTTTTCTTTTGCCAGGATCCACCTGGGCAAGGTTGCGGGCTGGGCGCTGAGGACGCTTCCACTTCGCCCAGTCCCACTCGTACTTCCGGGGAGACTGCCCTGAGCCCAGGCTGGCGATGAAGAGCGACTCGTCGGCATCTGCAGCCGCCCTCCGGGGCCCCGGGGGGCCCCTCCGGAGCAGCGAGCCGGTGTCCGCCGCCCCAGCCCCGTCGCTGGCGGAGGTTCTACTGGAGGAGGCGGCTGACCTCTTGGTGGTGCACCTGGACTTCCGGGCGGCGCTGGACACCTGCGAGCGGGCCTGCCGCAGCCTGGCCTCCGATGGCCAAACCGAGGACCACGCCGGCACGTATGTGCTAGGCTCGGGTCCTGGGGGGGCTCTTGGACTGGGCTCGGAAACCTCAGGGTTTCTGCCATTCCCATATTTTCCACAAGGAGTGTGAACACCTTAAAACAATTTTGTTTTTGGGTGGGGGTAGTCCCTTTCTGAGAGGTGGGCCGCTCATTTACCCATCTCCCGGAAGAGGAAACCGAGGCACACTGCGTGGTAGAATGAATGTGCATTCCGTGTTTAATTATGTCAGCAGGGTGAGCAGGCGACAAAGTCCTCTCCTGGATATCCCCCAAGTATATATGCACCCCGGACCTTTGCTGAGGCCGAACACTTGGAGTCAGGGCATTGGGAGTCAGGACAGGGTTCCCGTTCCCGTCCTGGAAAGGGCATGCTGATTAAAGAACCTGGAGAGAACCTTGACCATGGCGCTGCAACCTCTCTGGTGACGAAGGGCACCATTTCTTTGGATGATGCAGTTGTTGTAGGTCATGCCGGGGAGGAGGCCTCCGGGGAGAGAATGGGCAAAGCTGACACCCCCACCCCACCCCTTACGAACATATCCCGCGGACTCCTGGAGCTGAGTTTGGGAGGGCTGTTCCAGGCTGGATCCAGGAGGCACCCCGCCAGGTGGTGCTAAGGAGCTGGCCTGGGGCTGCACACAACTAACTGCTCCAAGGTCTTTGTTCACCTCAAGCACAGCCTGCGCATGCTCCGTCCACCCAGACACCTCTGCTAGGCGTCATTTCCCTTAGGGTGGTCCCACCTGCTCATTGAAACCAGATTCTACTTGGATACAAAGATGGGTGTTGGACAACAGTTGATTTGTCCCTGGGGAGTTGACAGGAAGTGTATGTGTTGCATGTATGTGAATGCAACAGAACATATACCATGTGAACATTCTCCACAAGTCTCTATGAGTTCATGAGACCAGTGGTGGGCACCCCCTTCTGCCTTTCCTCCATGCTAATGGGGAGTCCAGAGAGGAATCCTGCTGAGCTGAGTGCTGGGAAGGAACAGTCCCCAGGTAGAAGTATCCACAGCATAATTTTTTTGTTGTTGTTTCCTCCCGACAGCTCCTTGGAGGTGAAATGTGCCCTGTGTGTTGTGGGGATCCAGGCTCTGGCGGAAATGAATCGGTGGCAGGAAGCCCTCTCCTGGGTCCTTCAGTACTACCAGGACCCTGAAAAGCTACCCCCCAAAGTCTTGGAGCTGTGGTAGGTCCTTGTTGCGGAGTGGATCCATTTAAACACCAGTGTTTCGGTGTCCAGCCTCTCCGTCCTGAGTCAGCGCTCTCTCCCTGACCCAGTTCTCTCCAAATGTAATGATTGCCTCGTTCGTTTTTTAAAGCCCTCAAAACTGCAATAAAAGATGAGGTGACGGAAATTCAGGAAAAGGTCGAGGAGTGGGGACATGGGGGGTAGGAGGAGTGAAGCTGGCTGGCAGAAGTGGGGCTCACTGGAATGGAGGGAGCTGCTTTTTAATGTGATAAAGGAATTTTATTTCGAAATGCACACCAGCAGTTTCTGCACGTGCCATTAAGTGACCATCATCTTAGTCTGCAACTTGCACAGTGCCCTCCCCAGTGCCATAAACTCACCGCCCAGAGGCTCTCATCCGCTCTCAAGTGGCTGTTAGCGGGATCCCATGGACATAGTCTGGGAAAGAGCCTAATGCTCAAGGCAGTTTTTTGGGTTTTTTTACTGGTAAAGTAAGATAAACAAGTAAGCAAAACTACTGTTTGGCTTTTAAAAAAGACTTCAGGGAAAATTTTTGGTTTGAGGTTTAAAAATTATCCCAGAGGTTCATCCCGTCTTTGTGGCTCCAGGAGTCTGGGAGTCCCTGAGAATTTGATAGTTAGTTCTGCATTCTCTCTGCCCGCCCTTGAAAAAAATTTTTTTTTTGATCAAGATTCTTCCGTAGAATCTGTTCAGAATTGCCCGCAATGGTAGCTGGGCCCTTCCAGGTCTGCGTTCACGGTAAAAGAAGCAGTTGTTCTTGGAAGCAACTGTATAGCCATTCCCCAGCCTCCTCTTTTTGACTGATGCTTTACTTGGTACTTGCTAAAACTCCTAATTCTTACTAGTGCCCAGAGGGAGGGTTTGGATAAGAGTTGGCGAGCTGTTTCGAGGGCTGGGGGAGACTGACTGTTTTCTCTTGGGGGTGGGATTCGTTGGGGCTGCAGTATCCTTCTGTACAGCAAAATGCAGGAGCCTGGCATCGCGCTGGGTGTGGTCAGTGCCTGGCTCAGAGACTCACACAACCAGAGCCTACCAGAACACAGAGCCTTGGCAGATCTTCACCTGCAACGGGTGCTGCTGCCCCTGGGCCGCTGGGCCGAAGCGGAGGAGCTAGTGGTGGGCTCTGCGGCCTTGGATGCAGAGCAGCGGCAGGATGCCCTCCAGGCCATTTGCACAGCCAGGCAGCAGCGGAAATGCACACATCCAGGCTCTGAGGAGGCTCCGGAGCCCAGCCAGGCAGGTAGGACATCAACCACGGTGGCCTTCAGAGAGTGAACGTTGTGGGCTCTCCTTGACCTTGGGTGCCATTGTGACATTCTGGATTGCTCGGGAGCCAGGCTATCTATCAAGGAGTAACTCCCAAATGAACAGAGTAAGCAAGCAGCCTGCCTGGTAGCTCATCTGACGATGGGAAGAGACTGTCCTTGTGGGGAGGTGTTGCTAGGTCTCAGCACCTTGAGTACCCCCACCCCTTTTTATTTTTAACTTTTTAAATGGTGAACGAGATGAAGGTTTCCAGAGGAGACCCTCAGCTTTATAATCAGTTCATGCACGTTTTATTTCAACTCATCCATCTTCAATCCCTTCATCGTACCATCCCTTGTCCCAGTTCTTCCCTGTGCCTCCCGTTTCCTAAGCCTCAGAATGGTGTCCTTGAGTAAATGCCGCCCTTTTGACCTGAAAAGGTTGATTATTCTAATGTGGGAGTGAGTTCCGTTCCAGACCTGAAAAGGTGACTAAGAGTCCGGAGTCTCAGGGTTTTACCGGTCTCTCTCTGACCAGTAAGCCTGGGCTCTTTTATGATTTTTCTCCCGTTCTGTCCAGGACCTTCTGAGGAAAGTTTTCAGGAAAGTTGGTGGCGGTAGCTGGGCACCCTTGACTCTCTTATCTCTTGATCCTCATCTTCCTTTTGGAGCTAATCAATCACATTCTTCTAGAACAGTGGTTCTCAACCTTCCTCATGAACCCTTTCATACAGTTCCTCATGTGGTGGTGACCCCCAACCATAGAATTATTTCATTGTTACTTCATCACTGTCATTTTGCCTCTTTATGAATCGGGTGACCCCTGTGAAAGAGGTCGTGACCCACCGGTTGAGAACCATAGCTCTAGAGGCTCTCTCACAAGAGCACTCGCTTCCAGCCCTGCTGGTTTGGGTGGGATGTTACTCCTCCTTTGAACACTGTCCCAAAGGTAGAGCCTGGTCTATGTATGGCGGGTGGCCAAATTAAAAATAAGAAATCAAAGTGAAAACTTGATAACGTGATGTAGGAGATAAAAGCTACCTCTGTGTAGCTTGGGGTCCCCCTGCGTAGCATCCTTTACTTGCTAAAACTCTTCTTCAATAATTGCGACCCACCCCTTCAAGGACAGCACACTTGCCCATTCGGATGCAGTTTTCCCATATGGTTCCAAGCCTGGGCACCACACAGCTGGCTACACTACAAAGGATACACACACACACAGGTTAACATATGGATGTCAGGGGTCTTCCTAGGATGCCTGAATTCTTTTCAGCTCCTTCTCCTGGGATTAGCAAGGCCTGGGGGGCGGGGGGGGGGCGGGGAGCCTTTGTATCTACCAGGGCCACGTGGCTATCTATAACATCACCTGCAGGCCATAGAGAATCATCACTTTAATAATGAACCTGCTGCATCCGGTCACGTCATTGACCTCCCTGGGGGGGGGGGGGTCCTTTTGAGGCTCCTCGTGTCCTCCTCAGGTCGTATGCTCGAGCCCATGGCTCCGAGTGAGCAGAGCCGATTCTCGTGGCTTGCCCTGACACGAAGCCCCACCTTTCTGTGCAGACTCCCTGTCCCACAAGTTTCTGTCACTACTGATGTTGCTCCGCCGGCTGTGGGGTGCTACGGTGAGCCACGTCTCCTCGCTGCCCTTCAAGAAGACCCTGCTGGCTGCCGTGATCCTCTGCCTCCTGGTGGTGAAGTTTGACCCAGGTGAGTGAGGTTTGACCTTGCCCCCCTGCCTTCCTTGGCGTGGGGGCAGTTAACAGGGCCTGGCCTGTGAGCGCAGGTGCTTTTCAACACTCCCACCCAAGAGCCCTACTGGGGACGGAGGCCCTTCTGTACCTCTTCCCTCTGAGCCTCCTGTACAGCCCCACCGCGAAGCAGAGGCCGGGCCTGGGAACCCTGGGAGCAGTTCACCCCATTGAGCCCTGGAGTCTGAACCGCCAAGTCAGCAGCTGTGTTCAGGCGTGATTGCTGACTCCCAGGCCAGTCGCTGTCTCTCTCCCTCTCTCCCTCCCTCCCTCCCCGGAGGGGTTTCACACGCACAGCACACAGCAGTGCACCCATTTCCACACGTACCATGCAGGCACATGGGGAGAATGCCCATCAGGTTGTGCACCCGCCTCCTCTTGGATGTGGACTCCCGGTCCCCGCTCAGGGCCTGTCCAGTGTTGGGAGGCCCTGCTATCAATTTGACGCCAGACAGGTAGTTCTTGAAAGAGCACCGTGCTCCAGGTGCCCGTGTTACCGGGAGAATCAGAACAGGCATCCCGGCTCTCTTACATGCATGCGAACGTGGCAGTACTAGGGACCTGATTCAAACTATGTGCGTTTCATAATGGAGAGAAGGATGTCAGCGAAGCTGTTCCCCACTGGTAGGCTGCAGAAAACCTGAGCACAAGGAGGGGTGCTCCAGCTTGGCCCAGTGGGGAGCACAGATCTTGGGTCTCTCTGGGCCCTGGGAAAGCGAACCCCCATGAGGTCCAAGCCTCCAGACCCCACTACAACTGCTGCTTCTTGGCTTAACCTTTAGATTCCCCCCTTTTTCCTTGTCTCTTGTTCAACCAGCTTTTTTCTTTTTGGTCATGACCTCAAAGTTGTCCTTGTAATCCCCTTCCTAAGACTGAGTGGGAATTCCCTCTGAACTGCTTGACGCAGGGTTTGCGGAAGAGTCGCTGGATAGCTTTCAGGAAAGCTGCAGCTAGTTTATCTTCATTTTCTGTCTGCTTTGCTCCAGAAACATAAGCATTGAGAAAGCGCCCGTGAAGACTGCAGCCTCAGAAAGGCGATACGGGGTTCTGATGAGTCCAAATCACCTCTGTGGCAGAGGGTGGGTGTGGCTCTTACAAGGAGCCCTGTGGCACAGTAAATGGCTCAGTAGACAAGGCCACTTATGTGAGCCACCAGTCACTCCACAGAAGAGAGAGGCAGCAGCCTGGTTCTGTCAAGATTTATAGCCTCTGCCCTCTAGGGTCACCATGAGTCAGCCTCGGCGCGATGGCAGTGGGCTTGGTTGGGTTTGGGTGTGGCTCTCATACGCCCTGTACTCTCATAATCACTGATCCCCTACATGGGTAGGGCACGGGGCCATTTGAACTTGTCCCCCAGGCCTCTCAGGACTTCTTCAGGAGGGCCCGAGTCCTGGCGGCCTTCTTGACCCACTGCGGTGACGGGAGAGGAAGACATGCCCTGGCGAGCAAGTAGAATTCCAGAGAAAGACATAAAGGAGATGTCAGAGGAAACCATCCTCCAACAACTGCAGGGTCCGGAGGCGCAAGTGAACACGATAATGTATAAAGGTTATAGTGAAGTCATGGGAGTAGCAGAGAGAATAATATAAAGGAGTCAGACACATTTCATGGTATCATGCTCACCTCCGGCATGGCCATACTCTTAGTATCATGGTCCATGGAGAAAGAGAATTTATTTCCAGTCACAGCATAGGAGACTTTTGGGGACATGCAAGGCCCCCCCCCCCAATTATGTCATAGTGGGAAGGGGTTGTACACTAGGCATACATAAATTGGAGGGGGACAAGCTAGGAGTGTACACACAATTTGAAGGGGCGGTACTAAGGGTATACATGTGACAAGATGGGCAGGACCCTAGATTCAAGATGGCAGCCCAACCTTGGTCTTCCTTGAGTTGGCATGACCTTGTTTCTGGGCTGAAGCAATTCACTATCCTTATCAGCAGGGAGTGGGCCCCCTCAGGTGGGACAGACAACAGGGTCTGATTGCTTTAACCTCTAAGCACCTGACCACCTATCTATCATGTGCTAGCAAGCAGCATCCTAGACCTGTCATACAGTATAGGGGACAATCTGGGGAAAATCCTTTTGCATCCCACAATAGAGTGCCAATCTCCTTCTTTAAAGACAAAGCTCCCCCCATCCCCCAACTCTTTGAGAAAGACATCTACGTTCTTGTGTGAAAAGAACCCACGAAACCCCAAACACAGCAATGGCTTGGTGGTCAACCCCGAGGTCGGCGGTTCAAACCCACTTGGTGGCTTAGGGGAGAAAGCCCTGACAACCTATGCCAGCAAGGCTGCAGCCTAGCATGCTCCGGGGAGGAGTCCACCTCTGCCACGACAGCGTTTGGAGGCCACATGGACTTGACGCCACGCCACAACTGGATAGAAATAGGTGTGATGGCCACCTGGCGCAGACTCCAAGAGGCACCACAAGGGGGTGTCGTGCTCACTGTTCTTGTGCATTACACACTTAGGTTAAACCTGGATTCCTGTCCTCAGCCAACGCGAGGTCACGGAAATTCAAATGAAGAAGAGGGACCCCGGGAACGTCCTGTAGAGAAAGCACGAGTCTGTCTGTCTGTCTTGCTGGGCTTGGAGGAGGAGCCAGTCACATAAGGCACAGACATGGAAACCAGGATGATGTACAAGCCCCAGTCCCCAAGGGGCGGGGAGAGGGCCCTGAGTGCAGAGGAGGAGCGGAGGAGGAGGAGGAGGGCTGAGGACAGGTGGTTCATAACAGTCTTCCCTCCTCCCTACAGCCTCGCCTTCATCCCTGCCCTTCCTCTGCAAGCTGGCTCAGCTCTTCCATCAGCTCCGGGAGGCCGTGTTTTCCCCCCTCTACCGGCTCCCTGTCCAGCACTGAGTGGTCCTTCCTCAGGAACCTCGTCCTCTCCATTCTCCACCAGGACAGAAGCGGAGTCACTCCGTGGCCTAACTTGGATTCAGTTGGATCCCCCTGGGGGCTGGGGGCCAGCCTCCTCCAGAGAGCGCGGATCCAGCCATTTGAACTGTGTCTACCTGCCTGAAGGCCCTCTCTCGGAACCCCACTTTTCTTGGTCTCGGTGGGTACTGTAGAAACCAAGTGGGGCCCGAGGGTCCAAGTCCTTCAAAACAAGCCTCTTTACACCCAGGGGCCCCTTGGGAAGAGGATTCGGAAGGAGGAGCGTGTCCCTGAAAAAATTCCATCTTGGCTAAGTCAAGGAGTGAAGTTGTCAGCTCGTAGTGTTCATGACATCGGAAGTTCCGAAAACCCCGAGAGTGACCTTTGTCTGTTCATGTGCTTGAAAACTCCATCTCTGAGAAGCAGGCCATCAGGCAGGCAGAGTGGGGCCTGAGAGGGCCTCTGTGACCCCTCGCTGCTCTCTGCAGGTCTGGCATGCTCCCAGGGGCCTCCAGGTTTCTCAGGCCTCGCTGAAAACAACGTGGGGCTGCCTGGCTCTGAGCACTGGGTAAAGTGATCCTTCTGGGGCCTCCTGGTGTTCAGTTCAGTCTTCCAGGTTGCCAGTGGCCAGCTCTCTCTGCCTTGTTAAACTCAGCATCTCTGCCCACCCGGCCCCTCCTGTACGTCTCCTCCCCGCAGCAGGAGTGTTTTCCTACTGTGTCCAGTGGATCGCTCACAGTGTCTGCTTGCCTCCTTGCCTCCTTAGCACACACTGGGGCGTGTGCCCCGCCCCGTCCTGTGCCCTGCTGTCCTAGTTATGTGCTGTTGTTTGTATAACACACGCGGCTTTCCGCTTGTGTGGCCTTCAGAAGTAGGCCAGCCTCTAAGCCGAGTCCGGGCAGCTGAAAATGGAACTGGGTAATCAGGTGAGCTGGAAGGGGGGTACCTTGGATAGAGGGGGGACATGGGACATGGAGAGGGAGGCAGCCTGAGCTTTCGGTCATGCACACAGTCTTATGCACTGGGCCGCCCCTGCCCAGGGTGCAGCAGCTGGGGGGTCAGGATGGTGGAGCGCTCCGAAGAGCGGGGCCCGGCCTCAGCGGTGGCAGTGCTTCAGCCAGAGATCCCAAAGATATAGGAAATCTTTCCCTTGGTGCAGGAGACCTGGTTGTGCAATGGGTAGAGCTCTTGACTACTTAACCAAAAGGTTGGCTGTTTAAACCCACCCACTGCCTTGTGGGAGGAAGATGTGGCGGTTGGCTTCTGGAAAGATTCCAAACCAGACTCACTGCCATCGAGTCAATTCTGACTCACATGACCTCACAGGTCAGAGTAGAATGGTCCCTGCAGAGTTCTGACACTAACTCCTTACAGAGATAGAGAGCCTCATCGTTCTCCTGAGGGGCTTCGAACTGCTAACTTCAAGGTGACCCCCTACCCTGTCAGAGCTCCTGGAGCCCCGTGAGGCAGTTCTATGCTGTCCTAGGGGGCCGCTCGGGGTCACAGTGGGCTCCACGGCAGTTTGGTTTTTCAGGAGCTTTCTTTAAAAAAAAAAATGGGCAGAGAGTCAACCAACCTCAGGTCCTTGGGACAATGTGATCCTCGGGGAATGGTCCAAACCTTAGGAACCCATCTATGCTTGTAGAAGTAGGCTTTTATGTGGAGCTTAGAACTTGGGAGAGAAAGGGAGGCAATTGAGCTTCGAGATGCATCCAAAAGAATGATTTCTCCAAGACACAACTGCTTCTGTTCAGGATCTTCGACCAAGCTCTGTAATGGCTTCCGAGTAGCCCCCAGGAGAAAGCTCAGGTGTGGCCTCCTGCCGGGCATTGGCTTCAGGTAGCCCCTCCCCTTTCTCCAGGGCCCCTCTCTAAGCATGCCACCCTCCACGCACAGCCAGTCACAGCTCTGGGCACCCCAGGCTTGCTCTTACCTCGCTGCCCCTGGGAAGCCCTTTCTGCCTGTCTGGCCAGCTTCTCAGCCTTCAGGCCTTGCCCGGCTTGCCTCCACGAGCTTCCTTCCAGAGCCCTCGGTCCCTCCCGTGGGAGTGGTTCCAGGGTCATACCCTCAGTGACCATGAGCTCTCCGCAGTGTGGTTTGTGCTGGTAAGAGCTGGGGCTCTGGGGCCAGGTTGGGGTGTTCGGGTCTCTAGCTCTCAGCGAGATGGTAACTAAACTCTGGCTGCAGCGTTCTCGCTGGTCAGAGCCTGGACTCTGTAGGGATTGTTTGGTGAGTAATGAGATCACAGAGGCACTTAGCACACCCCCCTACCCCAGGCATAAGTGCTCAGGAATGGTAGCTGCTACCAGAACTCACTGTACCCCCATGCCTGGCAGTGCCTGGGAGTCGGGTGCAGGGGCATTGGATGGAGTGACCGAAGAGTTGACGGGAAGAGGCCGATGCACTGTGGGGTCGCAGTTTGGTGTTCGTCTCGAACTCTGTCACCCCTGCCACCTGTCCAGTCAGGGGAGGAACTCAACCCAGACCGGTCCAATGACCTTGACATTTCCAAAGGATGCAGGCTAGTGCTCAGAGTCACAAGTGAACCAAGGCTTTCTGGCTCGGCTTGCCTCTGCCTGTCTGGGGCAGCTCGCTTCGCCACGTGTGGCTCCTGAGCCCTTGGTGCGGCTCATGTAAACCCACAGGCGCTCAGTCCGTGCCACACACGGGTTCCCGACACTTAGTGCTAAAAGGACAATGCGAACTGGCTCTAATTTCTTTTCACTGCAATTACATGTTGAAACGGTAAATCTCTTGGAGAGCTCGGGTTAAATACAATATGCTATGAAATGCATTCCACCCGTTTCTCTGTGCTTTCTAAAATGGGACTTGAACACAGTGACTCACAATGGCTCACATCTGTGGCTTCCGTCACCTCTCTGCCGACAAGGTGCTCAGCACACGCTTCCAACTGTACGCGGCAGCAAACCCCGGGAGGTGGACGGCAGAGGCGCACCTGCGTGGGAAACTGCCAGGTGGCATAGCCAGAAAGGTCACAGACGACCCGCGTCCTGCCATCAAGTCACTCCGACTCAGGGCCCCCAGAGGGCAGACTAGAACTGCTCCCGGGGTTTCCGAGGCTCTACGTCCTCCCAGAGCAGAGCAGGTCATATGTTAGGCCCTGGCTGTCGGGATTGGTGACCCCATGCATGTCGGTCGAACTGCGTTCCAGAGGTTAGCTTCTTGGTTAATCGTTTCATACTGTGGTTTTTATTGGGTTTAGATGAACGCTTACAGAGGCCCCTTTCCACCTCCCAAGGCCCATTGCCACAAGGCAGAGTGAGACAGCGCCTCTACCGTCCATCCCTTCTGGAACCCTGATGGTATGGCGCACTGGTCCTCCTTCCTCACGCCGTGGTCCTTTCATAGAGTTCCTCATGTGGTGGGGACCCCCAACCATAACATTATTGTTGTTGCTACTTGATCACTGTCATTTTGCTACTGTGATGAATCGGACGACCCCTGTGAGAGGGTCGTTCGACTCCCAAAGGGGTCATAATCCACAGGCTGAGAACTGCTGGTCAGCAGTTCAAAACCACCAGCTGCTTCACCAGAGACAGACAGGAGTTCTACTCCTGTTGGGGGCTCCAGGCTTGGAAACCCATAGGACCAGTTTCACTCTATCCTGTAGGGTCGCTGTGGGTCGGAATTGACTCGATGGCAGAGCCCGCCCCTTGCTGCGCTATTCTGGCACGGATCGGGCACTCTACTTCTGTGACTGGGTTCTGTACTTGATACCAGTGACCGCACAACCCACAGATGTTGCGCTTCATGAACGGGTTGATTAGGGAACCTAACAGGCTACAATTCAGGTGAGACATGCTCAGAGTTGTTTAATCAGGACAGGACAGTTTCTTTTCTGTTGTGCTCACAGGCAGGTCTGAATCTGGCTCTTAGCCTCTTGGCCTGGCCTCTGCCCTGCTCAAGCAAGGTTACAAAGCTCTCTGGGCTGCTCATATGTGCCCAAATGGCATGCCACTTCATCATAAGCTTCGGCTTGCAGGCACGCAATTCAGCTCAGTCAGCAAACTCAGCTACCCCAGTTAAGTGCCCAGCGTGCACCATAAGCCAGCCTCCTGTCCCCAAACACTTAAAATAACAGGGTTAATAAAGCTTTAACTCTGGCATGAACAGATGGAGCCTGTTGTGATTCTGGCCTGGCAAAAAAAGAACGAGGCGTTGGAGCCTACCGTTGGCTCTGAGGGAGACTGCAAACTTGGAAGCCCCGTGGGGCAGTTGTCTGCCCTGTGGAGTCTGAGTCAGAACTGGCTTGCCTGCAATGGGTTTGGGCTTTATGGCAAGCTGTGTTAGTGTGACCAGAGTCTCCCTCCCCACCCGCCCTCTGGAATGTAATGGATGGCTTCCGAGAAAATGCAGGGCTCCTTTTGCATCTCTCCTGTGTCCATCCGAGTAGACTAGAGAAACAAATTCACAGACACTATGTGTATAAGAAAGAGCTTTATATCCAAGAGCAATGGGATATTGAGAAAACAGCCCAGTCCAGATCAAGTCCATAAGTATGATATTAGCCCATATGTCTGATACCAATCTATAAATTCCTCTTCAGACTCATGCAACACATGCGATGAGGCCAAATGCAGGAAGATCACAGGCCAGTGGGTGGAAAGTTTTGAGGATCCAGTGGCAGTGGAAGTATCTCAGCACTGGCAGGGGTCTCCACGTGGCTCCTCCAGCTCCAAGTCTCTAGGTAGCACCATGTGTCTTGTCAACCGGAATGTCTCCCATGAAGTGAGCATGTCTCCCGCCTCCAATGAGCTGTTTATCTCCATAGCACCTCCAAATGAGGTCATCTAGCTGTGACCTGATTGACAGGCTAAACTCCACCCCTTTACTCTTAAGTCTCAAAGTGACAACAGATTGTGTAACTATCACATCTCCCCTTGGAAACCTTGAGGGTCTAGGCCATAAGGAAGCTAAATTAAAGGCACTGGGTCCCACATTGGGCCTTCAGTAGCCTATCAAACTGCCCCTGTGCCATTATGACAACCGTGAAATACGGGTCCAGATAGTTTGCCAGGCCATGGAGTTGTATAACAAAAAACAGCACACATAAATATTTTTCTTGCCCATATATTTTCAAAAGTCTAGAAAATATTAAACATTATATGGGAGAAAATGCAGAACGTATTATCCCACCATTCAAAGATGATGTTAGCTGCTGTCACTCACGGTCTCCTTGCCATAGCCGTTGGTGACTCTGGTCTCAGCCTCTACCGCTTCCGACAAAATCTTGAGCAAGCTCCACTTGCAATGTCACAAGAGTCTTTCTCTTCCTGCTCATCCGTCCAGTCAGGGGAGTGGCAACTAAAGCAGACCAACCCCTCTATTAGTGTTACACCTTGTTGGCCCTGAGGGGTTTACCTAGCCTGGATTCCCTGTTTCAGGCTCTCATCTGTAGCAGTGTGCATGCTCTCGTCTAATCCGATTTGTAAGGTAGAATTGAGGTTATGATAGTGGGGTAAAGGGAGCACCAAAGAGCTAGAGGAAAGTTGTGTTTCATCAGTGCTATACTGCACCTTGACTGGCTCCTCTCTTCCCTGTGACCCTTCTGTGAGGGGATGTCCAGTTGTCTCCACTCCATGCCCCCCCACCTCCAATTCACATTGGGTATGATTTTGTTCTGGGTCTTAGAAAAAGAGTGGACTTTCTACACCCATAAACCGTCACAGTGTTGGAAACTCACAGGGCGTCCCTTTGAGTCAGGATTGACTCCACGACAGTGAGTTTTTCGGTTAGTCTTCGCGTTTCTTGGTTTGCTGCAGGGAAAAAGAGCAGGGCTGTTCTCAAATGTACCAGCGAGGACAGCGACAGCCTGGCGGGCGTCCTTCGGTGTAGCTATAAATACAAGCTGTGGGTTCCATCCGATGACTCACACGGGTAAGCTGAGCTCTTGGTTACCAGCTGCCTCAGCCAAATCTCAAGGAACGGGTTGTTTACTCTGAAAGAAAACCATGCTGGGTGTTTGAAACCTTCCAAAACGTTGTCTGTCAATTTTGCTCACTTCCCCTAGGCCACTGCCATGAGGCCGAGAAACTAAAACTTGCTTTGTTACCCTGCTGGGGCCAGCCTGCCAGCCCCAATGTCCCTGGGCCTGTGGGTTTTTGCCCTGCGTGTGACAGCCATTGCTCGGGAAATTTCTGGGGATGCTACTCCCCACTCTAACTGTACTCTGTATTTTGTCCCCGTGCGTTGCATGCGCAGTGGGGTGACAACGGGATGTTTTCGTGGTGCTGAAATGGAGCCCCGGTGGCCATGCTAGCAGGGAGCTCAAAGGTCTGTGGTCCAAACCCACTGGCTACTTCGCGCAAGAGCAGCTACTTTGTCCTAATGGCACATTTAACTGCGACAGGCTGCTTAGCCCCTGAGCCTAAGCACCCTGTATACGAGTTCCCTGATAGTCCCCATCCCATAGGCTACATGCAGGTGGGCGATAATTCTTAGGATGCATGACAGCCCTCGAGAGAGCCGTAAAGCATAGTAAACACACAAACAACTCTGTAATTCATTATCCCGACTTGACTTTCCAGATGACTACCTTTTATGAAACCTTAAATAATAACCAGGAACACTGGAGGGTCAGATCTAAGTGGTCATTATCATTCCAAGTGCTTGATTCAACCCTCAGGAAACAGTTAAAGCACTGTATAATACATTCTGTGTTTTCTCCCATATAATGTTTAAACAACAGTAAGACGTAGGACACACAAAACAAAGTTAAACACACTTATATAAGGTAGGCTCAAAATGGCTGCAGGCATGCTCACAGGAGGATCCTCTCAAAATGTGCACTCTCTTTTTATTGAAAACATATATTTTGTTGTGTTTGAGGCCAATGTTTACCCAGAAAATTGGTCTCCCAGTGAACACTTTTATACAAATTGTTCCATGGTCTTGGTTACAATTTTCACAATGTGTTGGCATCCTCATAATTTCCATTCTGTTTGTCCTGCTTCTGTTCTTCTAACTTCCCTTCTCTGCCTTCTCACCTTTGCTTTTGGGTACATGTTGACGGTTTGGTCTTACACAGTTGGCTGTGTGCAGAGCACATTCCCTGTGGATGATATTACCTACTTTATAAGCTAGTCCACCATTTCACTGAAAGACGGCTTCCAGGAACAGCTTCAGTACCCACTTCAAAGGGAAACAGGGTAAGATAGTTTCAGGGGGTTCTTCTGGTGTCTAATGGGCCAGTAAGTCTGGGCTTTTTACGTAGGAATTTAAATTGTGTTCTACATTTTGCTTCCATTCTAACAAATGTGCAGGATGGGAGCCAGGGAAGAATCAGAGCTTCCCTCAGTTGAAATAGAAACAACTCAGACCCTTCAAGGTGGGCTTTGAAAAGAGACTTGCCGCTGGATTTTGTGGCTACAAATTGGTCCCCACCTCCACTCATTCATCCTTGCTTTGATGGTCTCTTGCTGATAACTGGATCAAGGGGAAGCAACATCAACAGCAAAAATCAGTCAGACTTGTTGTCATCTAGTTAATTAGGACTCCTGGTGTTTCTGCTTTACACAGTAGAACTGCTCCATGCGGGTTTCTTGGCTGTGTTCTTTATGGAAGCAGATAGCCAGATCTTTCTTCCATGGTACAGCTGGATGGATTCTGTGGTGGCCTAGGTTGTGCCAAATTGGCTGTGCCACGACACTCTGATTTGGCAGTGATGTAATTGGTGTGACCTGATCATTTAAGGGCACTTTCCTTAGGGGCGTGACCTATATCCAACAGTGTGTCCGAAGTGGCTTCAGACGGTGTGTGGGAAATGGAATGAAAGATAATGGATTTTTTCCACGAACTTCTTGAAGCCCCTTCATATACAGATGTCCGGGCCAAGCTCGCTCATTTGCTTTGTATCCTGTATCTACCTCATCGTCATCTGATCTCTGGTTCTTGGGATCCATTGACTTCAGCAGCCTGTCATCCAACCTGCTGATCGTGGACTCATCAGCTCCATGCAGCTGTGTACGTCTGGAGAGCCCTTCTGACTCACGACTGACTGACCTACAGACTCTGGACGTGGACAGCCTCTACAAACAAGCAATTCCCATGAGATAATTGTGTCTCTCTTCCTCAACTTAGATCTGATTTTGCTTCTCTAGAGAACCTAGCCAGCGACATTTGTTACAGAGAAGGGGTCTAGGCAAGCACATTTATAAGGATGTGTTTTTAAAAATTGGTTTTCAAGCTTAAACAACAACAAACTTAAACCCACTGCCATCAAGGCGATTCTGACTCATAGCGACCCTACAGGACAAAGTAGAACTGCCCTTTGGGGTTTCTGAGACTTGAAATCTTATCGGAGCTGACAGTCTCATCTTTCTCCCACAAAGCATCTGCTGGGTTACACCACTGGCCTTGTGGCTCGCGGTACAATTCATAACCCACGACACCAAGTCTGGCTGCTCTGGAAGGCACCGATGACTATGTCATTAGTAGTAAAAAGGACACTATTAATCTATCATGTGAAGTGATGTAACTCACTGCCATTGAGTTGATGCTGACTCACAGCGTCCCTGTGGAATAGGCTAGAACTGCCCTTGTGGGTTTCTGAGCCTGTAACTCTTAATGGGAGTAGGAAGCCTCATCTTCCTCCTGTGGAGTGGCTGGTGGTTTTGAACTGCTGATCCTGCAGGTCACAGCCCAACAGGTAACCACTATGCCACCAGGAGGCCTGAAGTGATGATAGAAATAAGCCAAACATCACTACCAATGGCTCAAGTGTTTGTGAGAATCAAAGTTTCGGGTGACTGCATACTGGGTACTTTTCTACAGAACAAGATGTATAGAACGCTGATTGGTCTTACTTTTGCTAGATGAAGTAGTGGGAGCAAGCGGTGAGCCCAGGGCTTCAGAGTCACAGTACCAGTGTGACTCTTGTACACACAAAAGACAGGAGAGTTGCTGCTTCTGTACTGAAAGGATGCCTTATCTTTTTTAGTATCAAATCCAACATTGCCCCAAACCAAACTTATTGTAGGAGCAACTGAATAACAATGCCAACTGAATCCCCACCCTCAAGTGGTGTCTGAAATTAAAGGGGAGGGCATTGATTGGGAAGAAATGGGATCCTGACACTTGGGATGGGGACATTTGGGCAGGCAATCAGGAAGACTAGGATATGGGTCCTGACAAATTCTATTGAACCAGTCCTACCACTAGCACCTCTCTAGGTGCTTAAAAATAGAGGGGCACCCCCTTTTTTAGTACCACTCTTCTCATCTAAAGACATGACTCCATTTTTGTCCCCCAAAACACTCAGGAAAATCATCCCTTGACCCCTCTTCAATGAGATGGACCCAGCTGTGCCTGGAGAGTGTTTGTCTGAGAAAGAACCTGGGAGGTTGCTGAGGTCAACTTTCACCCATGGAGTGACTGGTGGGGTTTGAACTCCTGACGGTGAGGTTAGCAATTCAATGCATAGCCCATGACGCCACCAGGACTGACAGTTGAGTACCACCGGTGAGTAACATGAGTGAGGGGAGCCTGAGCATCCTTGAAGACTGTTGTGATTGGTATTTTATGTAAGTCAGATTTGAATTCTGTGAGTTAAGACACCTAACTACTATGGGGTTAATGGGACCCTGTAGGGGCCACATGGCAGCTCTTAATTGATAAAGACAGGTAGGTGTGCATGATTCCCATTGCGATAATCGCAACAGTGTGACTCCTATAGACTCAGGACGTTGACTTCAAAGTCATGGTGTCCCTAGGAGTGAAATAGATGGAAAATCTACTAAACATTTACTTGATCTGTGGTTTGTGCGTTTGGCTGCTAACTGCAAGGTCCAAAGTTCAAAACCCACAGCTGCTCTGCAGGAGACTGATGAGTTTTCCAATTGCTATGAAGATTCACAGTCTTCAAAACCCACAGGGGCCAGTTCTACCCTGTCCTACAGGGTCACTGAGAGTCAGCATTGACTCTGTGGCAGTGAGTGTGGGTTGGTCTTTGGTATATGCTGGTGAGCTACAATGCCCAATACAGGCTATCTAAGGCCATGAAAACATACTAAGTACAGTAAACACAGTGAGTACATTAAAACCAAACAGCCCAAAACGAAACAATTCTGTGATTCATTATCTTGATGTCTACTTTCCAACTGACTGCTCCTGATCAGTCTTATACTAGGACCAAAAAAGCTAGAGGGGCCAATTCAATTTCAAGCAGGATTCAGATAGTAATTAACATCCCAAACTTTTGTTTGAGCCCTGGGAAATGGTCAAAATAACATAAATATATAAGAGAATTTGATTAAAATTAGCATGGCTGTAGTCCTACTTCCAACTCACAGCAGTGGGTCCGATGGGGTGCCCAAACCCATCCTGTCCTGTAGTGATTGTTCCAGATGTGTAATCGGGGTCCACGCAGCAAGTGGCAGAACCCCCATTTTGTGTTCCTGGTAAGTGGAGTAAGGGCTATTGTGGGCCGGAAAAGTCAAGTGGAAGCCAACAGAACTGCCCCTACCAAGAACAATAGAAAGCAATACCGAATTCCTGGGCAATGGCAACAGGGACCAAGCTGCATTCAATGCCCATTGGACACCCGCTGTGTACCAGGCGCCTTGTTGAATTCTCCAATGACCAAGCAAGCCTTGGTGGAGGGAGAGACTTCGAGAGCAGCGTTCCAAGCACACTCAGAGAATAAGCAGCAACACTGGGACCCCCTGCGCCTCCCAGCAGCGGGCCTTGCGGGAGCCCTGACTTCCAGTCCACTAAACCCCGACCCGGTAGGTCCCTTCCCGCCGGCACCTCTGAGGGCTCGGTTTGGCGCTGGGAACAGAATGGAAAATTGGGGGAGAAGGGGCGCTTTTGCCCGTCCGCACTTTCCATTTCTTTGCTGAGTGGCTGCGTGGTCCGGGCGGCCTCCGAGTGCATGTGGAACAGACAGCCAGCCGCGGCCGGAGCCGGAGCCGGAGCCCGAGCGCAGAGCGCAGAGCGCAGAGCGAAGCGCACCCCCGCCACCCAGCCAGTGGCCCGGGGATCCCGGCGGCCCAGCCTCCAGTGGGTGGGGAGAGCAATTGTGACCTACCGCGTCCCTCCCCTCCCCGGGCACTGTGATGCTCTCGGCCAGCTGCCGGCCCGCACGTGTGTCCCGGCCCCCACGCCCGGTGCGTCACACAGCGCGGGCGGCCGGGTCTGGAGCAGTTGGGCGGACAGACCCAGCTGCTAAGCGAGCGCGGGAGGAAAGCAGTCGCGATGGTGAGCGTGCCGGGGGCCTGGGGCGGGGAGTCTGGGGGCGCCAGGGCACTGGGGAGCCGCCGTTCCTAGTCTCGGAGGCGGCGTGGGGGCGTCTAGTCAGCGCTGGGGTGGACGGGGTTGGGGTGGGGTGGGGGTTCATACCTTTGGGCACCTGGTCGGAGAAGTCGAGAGCTGCAGGAGTTGCACTCCCCCGCCCTGCCTCCCCGACCCCCGGGAGGTGCAGGCAGGGAGGGGATGGACGGAGGGCGCTGGAGAAGCGGGGTGGGGGTGATCTGGAACCCGGGGGTGGATCCGGAACCCTGGGGGTGGATCCGGAACCCTGGGTGGGAGGGATATGGAACCCGAGCCCGGCGAGGAGGGCGGTCTCAGGATTCCAGGTCGCTCTCTGGAGTGGGCGCAGTCAGTTCTCCCATGGTGACAGGACCTCCCAAAGCCACTGGCCCTTGAGCATCCCTGGCCCCCACGCCTGTGGCCCTTCTCTATCCGCCTGCCCCGGCCGGCCACGGGCCTGGGTTTGGGACACCCACAGCTCCAGTGTGGCTCAGTCACCCCCGCGGCGCGCTCAGCTTCCCACGAGTCTGGCCTCCCCCGCGGGAACTTTGGCTCAGAAGAGCCTACTTCCCAGAGATCAGGGGTCTGAGACCCTGGTTCTGCTTTCCGCCCCGGTGTAGTGGGCTCAGCGGTGGCTCTTTCGCATCTTCTTGTGTTTGCTCCATTTGCAAATATAACTCAAACCTCACCGCCCACGAGTGGATTCCGATTCACCGGCGACCCAATAGGCCAGGGTAGAACTGCCCCCGTGGAAGCAAATATGGAGACACTCTCTCCACTTAGTCGGTCCACCGCTAGGTTCACCCCCTCCCCCACCCCCAAACCCGCGTCCCCAGGAGGTAACAATCACCCCCCAGTGACCGAACCTCAGACAACCCTCTAAGCCTCATGGTCAGAGTCCTAGTATTTCAACAGCTGGAAGGCGGTTTTCTTTGGGGTGGGGGTTTGCTGAACCAGCCAGTCCCGGGGCCAAGGTCAGATTCGCTGGGCACTCCAGGTGTCCACCGCAGAGCAGGCTGGCGGAAACCTCCCCTCCTCCCCCAGTCCCCTGCCATTTTGGGAATGTGCCTGGGGCCTTATTCAGGCTCTAGCTCTGACGCATCTAGTTTCAGATCTGCCAGGCGCCCTCCCTATCTCAGCAGGCACCCAGGTACACCAGCAAGGTGGACAGTAGCCAGAGGAACCCACTTCTGCCTTAGTCAGGGTGCATGGCCAGAGAAGGAACCCAGAGCCGGAGCTGTGTAATGTTAAGGAAATCACTTAACCTCTCTGGACAAATGTTTACTCCTATGGTTAATGAAGAGGGGATTTAATACAGACACTTACGGTTCCGGTTAGATGACAAATATCTATAGATCCCTATATTTATACAACACATGTAAAATGTTTATCATGATAGATCATTTTGAACATGTACACAAGTAGAGAGACCAACAAGAAGAATGTTTTGGAACTGAATGTGGTAGCAATTGTACAATAATACTGCTTGATGTGACTGAACTATGGAATGAGATGATGTATGTGTTAGCTCCCAATAACATGGTTTTGGAAAAAAAAAGAAACAAGAAAGTAGAGGGAAAGGCTTCCTACATCCATCTGCATCTCCACTTTCAACAATGATGAGCTTACTTCCTTCCCTTGGCCTTCCTGCTGTTGTTCCGAAACACAACCTGAGTAGCATGACAGAACTGACATCTGTATTCCTTTGTAGGCAGTGAGCACACCATGACTTTCAAAATGCTTTCCCCGGCATGTTTTCACTTGGACCCGTGCATCATAGCGACTCAGAGGGGCCACGGGTCACCCCATTCCTCCGAGCAAACTCGGATATGCAGTCCATCAGACGGTTTCAGAATTTATCTGGTAAACTGGAGGATGGACACAGCACACTTTTTTTTTAAGGTGCCAAAGAAATCATGTTTCCAAAAGGAAACTTGCATCTGAATATTTGCAAGAGGAAGCAATATCTTTCATTTATTTTGAAATGCTGGGTTTTGCAGTCAGAACCGTCACTGGTGTACGCAGTATTGTCTTGATGTGTTAACATCTTCGTTTAAACATATGTGCCTTCCACACCCCTTCCCTCGGGAGAGAGGTGGGGAGAGGCTGCCTTGGCCTTAATAGAATGAGACATGGCATTGCTAGAGATTGTAGGTAAGACACGGTCCCCCTATAACTGAGCCATGCCATCTGTACCCACGCCCCCTTGTAAGCAACCCTCTGTCTTAATATTGGGCTGCATTCACTGGGAAGTGGTATGGACAATCCTGGACAGATGATCTAAATCAAGCCCATGTCGACGATAGCAGGCCCCAAAGAATGTGTTTGCACTCTATAGGCGGGTGAGAACATCTGCGACAGTTTCCTGAACGCCATTTGTGTGCTGGGGAGCCGTTGCATTTAGATTGGGAATAGGCACCAAATGACATGAAAGCCATTCAAATGAGACGGACACTGCATCCCTGTTCCCTGTCCTGTGTAGGCAGGCATGGATGAGCTCTGCAGGGTCAGTACACACATTCTGATATGAGGGTCCCCGCAGGGTGCACCCTCTCTTTCCATCACGAAGCACAGGTTCCCCAGAAAATGCTGGATCTGCACTTATGTGCAGTGAAGGCACCCTAAATAATAGAGTACCCCAACAGGAACCTGGGGGTGAAGACTGGGCAGGTTATGGAGGGGTGCATTGGTTATTTTTGGTAGGAACCTGCTAGGCCCAGGTCAGGCCCTCTCAGAGCTGGCTGCTTTGTGTTGTTGCTGAGGGCCCTCTCTGAAGGCCTCCTGAGTGACATGGAAAGGAAGACAGAAGTCCAAAATAGACCACGAGGAGGAAATAACTGGAGAAAGCAGGGCCAATGATAGTGGGTGGGGTGGAGGGAGTCCGGGGGTGAGGGACACCCTTCAGGGCAGGAAGTGGACCCACCAGCCTTTGTGGCTAGTGTTGCTCTGGCCGAGCTTCTCTCAGCGCAGGAGCTGTGGGTGAGAATGGAAAAGCAGCTGCATGTCTTAGATCGGAAGTCCTTCATCTGGCTTTCGCTACAGATGTCAGCTAAAGCACCTGAGCCTTTGACATCACACGATCTGTTACGCTGGAAATGGACTTGACACAACAAACAGTGTCTGCCATTTGCTGAAGTCGGTCTCAGGTCAGCCCCGGTGTTGCCTAACTGCCCTGCCTCTAACATGAGCCCTTTCCCGGGCCACACGGACTCACCAATGTGAATGTAGGTCGGTGGTTTGTTCTGGCTTCTTTGGTTCTGAGTGACTCCAAAGATGCCCTAATTGGAGGGTTCTGCGCCAAGATCATCCATGCCGTCTCTTATGAATCATATTGGTTCTTGACTTAATTGCCTCTCTGGAACGCTGTGGGTCTCTTTTACTTGTCATCTTGACCTAGGTCTTAGATATATAGGCTGTTTACTAGTCTAGCCTGACAACTGGCAATGATTGGTTGTAATAATTAGCTTCCCCAAAGCAGCCGGGTGACATTTGGCCTGGCCAGGTGGGCATGGACTACGCTCAGGTGTTTGGCTGGCACCCACGGCCGGCTCTTTTTTCTTCCTCCTCTGCCAGTTTCACGGTTTCGTGTTGCTCGGACATGGCTGGGAAAGCTGGAGATTACTCTCGACAGAGGAGAGTGGTTGGCTACTCTGAGTCCTCTGAGAGAAAATAAAAAAAGAAATGACTAATATGAAAATAGAAAAAATGATAAAAGGAAGGGTTCCTTGCAATGAGCTAGGAAAGGGGCTGAGAGATTCTGGCATTTTCTTTTTTTTTTTGGTTTTAAGCTCTGCCACACACCCTCTCCTCTAGGAAGGATGGTTGGAGGCGGCGCAGATGTTCTGTCTGTCCTGTCCTTTATGACATGCCAAGCTGAGCAGTCGGTGGGACCCGCCCCCAAATTTCTTGCCTTAGGCCTTTGTTCATAACGCTCTGGTCACGTAAAATGTCACAGGTCATCTTTGCATGTCTACATTCTTCAGGATCCCCTCAAATAGTCCCCCCTACGGAGATCAATGCAGAAGTTGTTTAGAAGAGAAAACTCAGATTGCACCCACTCTGATTAGGCAATGACCACACTTGACCTTGTGAAACAGACCCTCAAGGTAGGGTCTGTTTCATTCCATTCATCTCAAAGTAGGTGCTCAGTAGGCATGGGGATGGATTCTGCGTAGTGCCTACCCTAAGGGTCTCTCTCATGCCCTTCATCCTTGTACTTCCGTAGTCGAGCATCGCCTGGTGTGCTGGGGATTCAGTGAGCAAAACAAGTGTTTCCACCCTCAAAGAACCGTTCTGTTCCAGGAAGGTGGGGCAGTCGACTAGGCCCGGCACAGGCAACGAGAAGGAAGAAGGGAGTCTGAGGAGCACAGTGCAGGCGCCCCAGCCCGGGCTTCCATAGGTCTTTGATTGCTGCTCTTAGTCTTTTACTTTGGTGAAACTGGACACAAAGATACATCCTTTCAGCAATTTCTTCATGCACAATTCAATGACACTGACCACATGCTGTCTCATTCCTCTTTTATGACATTGTTGTTGGGACCGTACCCAAGAACACCCAAGACTGCGCACAAGAAGACCATTCTTACGGGAACAGTTGAGAGCCACAGAGGACATTGTGCAAGTGGCCCATAATTCTCACCCCCTGTTGTGAGCTGTCCCTCCCCTGTTCACATAAACTCACTGCCCTCCTGGCTCCTATCTAAGTCTTCGAGGTGCCACAGGGATCCCCATAGCTGGGTTTTTCAAGAACATAATGTTCGAGGCAGATGTTTTATTGATTTAACTTGTTAGGTTAGACTACTGCTTGGTTTCAAGATTTCAGGGGCTATTTTGGCTTAAGTTTCAAGATTATGGTAGGTTAATCATTTCAAAGATTTTTTTCTAGACACCCATAGCTCCAGAAAAAAATCTTCCAGATTTCTCTCTTTTTAAAAAAATTAAAAACATCACCCCCCCCGCCAGATTTCTTAAAGGAAGCCATAACAGCTCTTGTGACCCAAAGGGCAGATGGGAGTTAGCCCATTGTCTTCCATGCCTTCTTCCGTACAGTAGCACAGCCATAATGTGTCTTTGGAACCCAGCTCTGTCGGTGACAGCAGGTGTCATTCTGTCCTCGAAGAAAGAAACTCAGACTGTCTCTTCCTCTCTGAAGGTTGTCAGGGAAGCCCCAGCAGCGCACAGGAGCATGGTCCCCTCCCCTCCCCTCCCCTCCCCTCCCCTCCCTGGTGACACCAAAGTGGTCTGAGTTCCATCAGCCCAGATTGAAAATAGAACGGAGAGAGGCAGAATCATGTGAGTGAAAGACAGCATGAGCTCTGGTTGGCGAGACATGGGGATATCTGAAATATGAGTTAGGAGCAAACATGGGACTTAAATATCTTCTGCTGGGTCAGCTTACCCTCTGAGGGCCCCCCTCCCTCCAGGCCTGCCCTGAGAAACAGATTTCTGGCGCTATCCGGGAAGGGTGACCCATTTTTTAAGAGGCTACCTGTCACTTGAAGCCAGTCTCAGTGCGTCTCGCCACTGGAGCAGAGTTCCTGTTTGGCGTGTAGACAGACAAGTGTGGTCTTGTTATAGGCTCTACATATGCAGTGTGGCGTGGACGCTGAGCGGGCACACTGCGGCCCCGGGAGAGGAGGGACCAGGAAGGCAGGATGTGGTGCAGAGGAAACAGACATGGGTCCGAAGATCTGGATTCTGGTCTAGAATCTTGCTGTGAGAGCTGTGTGATCTTCAATCTGTCCGTTTACCCCCTCGGGTCCGCAGCATTTCCACTTAGAACATCACGGGGTGGGGGGGTGGGGGTGGGGGTGGGGGCGGGGCGGGAATCACAGTAGGGCAGCGTCCCCTGATGGTGAGTGACCCAGGAGCTTTCTTGGGCATTGCGGAGGGCCTCGGAGGGTATCAGCGCCAGGCCTGCATTGCGCTCACCTTGTAGAACTTCCTGGGGACCTTGGTGGCCTTGGACAGGCAGATGGGGTGGTGGTTAGACAGAGCGTGACTAGAGAAGGCTATTCCAGTGCGGGGAACAGATGCAAAAGATGTGTCCCGGCAGAGCGCTGCTTAGGAGCCTAGACCTCAATTCTCCACGAATGCTCAGGCAGCTTCTAATTATCTTGTGATAGTTTCATTGAATTCTCAGACCTTTGATTGGTCTCACACATCAGGTTCTCAGCAAACATTAGTTGAAAAGGTAACTGAATACAACAAGGAGCGCCTGGCTCCTCAGGATAAAGCCATTGCGGTGTGCGGGGGACAATGTCCCTGCTCTTCTCGCATTTACTCCCTATAATGCCATTGTTGTTGTTCTTTGGGTGGGGGCATGAAAAATGCCAGACTTTCAGGCAAGCAGAGTCACATCGTGTTCGGGATCTTTATCTTACTGTCATTGAGTTGATGGCAACTCACAGCGACCTTATAACACAGAGCAGATCTGCCCTGTGGGTTTTCGAGCCCGTGGACAATTTTGCAGGAGTAGAAAGCTGCCTCTCTCTCTCATGGAGTGGCTGGTGGTTTCGAACGTCTGGCCTTGGGTTAGCAACCCAACCGCACGAGGCTGCCACCGCTCCTCTGTCACATAAAGTAGAAGTAATTATTCGTGGGGATTTTTTTGGGGGGGTTCCTATTTGCTTTGCTCACTGTTTTTGTTGAAGTATTTTACAGTGAAATATGAGGGGGCTTCTAAAAGTTTGTTGAAAAAGGAGTGAAACTATCATATAGGATTTTGACAAAAGCTCCCCTCATGGAAACATTATGCCATTTTGCCCCTAAATGCTTCAGGACACAACTTTAAAAAACGATATTTTCACATTAACAATGTCATTATCATGCTAACAACTGTAGTCCATTTCCCTCTCTGTTCCCCCAAATGTTTTGCTTTGGAATTCAACCCCAATCCACCTGTTACACGTGGTTGTCATGCTAAGTGTCTATGAATATGTAACAGTTCCTCTCCCTCCTCTTTATTTTTCATGAGATTGGACCAGTTACCCT